>NC_134565.1:3045217-3742975 GCF_025594145.1 Primulina tabacum | reverse complement strand
TTTCCCGGATAAATTCAAAACTCATTTTTCTTCCCAAATTTTAAACATAAACTTTTTGTTATCTAATATATCCTTGTGAGCCATGAACCGCATCCGTGGACCCATGATTCCAATTATATTCTTATTAATCTCGTTTTTTACCCTTATGTGAACAACCCGAGCCATCTCCCAAATTACTCGAGCCATGGTCGAGCAACCTCAAGGCAAACCCCAGCCACCCACCGGCACCCTAATGACCAAGCCCAGCCCATTGAACCAGACCCTAGCTTTTAAACACTTCTGGAACAAGACCCCAATGCTGCGCACAAGGTTACCTTCTTGCCCAAGACTCAGAGTTAATCTAGGACTCATCCAGCCCTCTAAACACAAACCACCCATGACCCTTACTGACCCTATACCAGCCCAGACCTTAGCCACCCCCAGCCCGAGCCCCTAATCCACGAAGAAAGACGGCACAACAAGCAGCGCTGCGCGCGCCTCCCCTCTTGCGTCCACCAGCTTCCTTCGCGTGAGCTCTTGCTCGAGCCACCATAAGCATTGTCCCTTCCTACCCCTAGCTCTCTGAACCATCCTAGGGTACCGACCTGACCACCTAGCCCGTGCCCCTACCGAGCCGCTACCCCCTTGCAGCAGCCGATCGGGAGTTGCTTGGGAGTCCCGACTTTCGTGGAATCTTCCCCAGCCCCATGCTAGGACTCTACCTGGCCCTCATCTATGACCCCCTCGAGCCCCAGCCAACCCTGGTCGAGCCCACTTGCCCCCGCAAACTATCGAGAGACGACGACTCCTAGCTTTTCTCATTCTCTTATTTTCGAAAATTAGTGTGCGAAAGGTGTGAAATTTTTGCTGGAATAGGTGATGAATTATGGGTTTAAAAGACCTAGGATTCTTATTATAATTTAATCAATATATTATGAGATTTTGTTTTGGGCTTGCAAGCTTAAGGACAATTGGACCTACTTAAAATAATTAAATTGGACCCAATAACTCTTATTTAATTAAATAATAAAATTTTATAAATTTAGTTTCCCAAAAATATTTTTGATCTTTTAAAACTCTTTGTTTGCCCAAAACCGGCTTCCCGGGAAAAATCGAGCTCGACTCGTAAAATAATTTGAACTCCAAAATTTCTAGAAAAATTAAATCATTTTTAATCATATTAGGAAGCCTTGAAAATATTTAGAGAAAAATAAATATCTTGTCTTGGTCGTCTCCAGTCTTCTTTCCACTGCGAAATCATGTTAAATAATCATTTAATCATACATTTAATGATTTAATAAATATCATGCAAGCATTTAAAATCAACTAAATAAAACAATTAAAAATTAAAATAATTTTACATATATGTGGTTTACGTAGGTTTGGTTTTTCGACGTTACACACTAGTTGAGTTATTTTTTTGAGAATTTCATCTAAAATATAATGATTCGAAGACTAAGACGACTTTAGAAGTATAAAAATGTATAATTTTTTTTTAGGTATTGATGGAAACGTAAGATTGTTAGGAGAATTAAATTTGGGTTTAATAAGCTTAAGATGATTGAATTTTATGTTATGGGAAATCTATAAAACGGAATTAGGACGCCAAAAAAACATATGGATAATTGTAGAATTTTCGTAATTTAGGATTAACTTGATATTTTTCGAGGAAATTGAGAATTAATTTTGCAATTTGTTAAGAAATATGGGGACTGGTTTAGAATAAGTGAGAATTGAATAGTTTAAATGATATGAATTTTCGATGATTTAGCTTGAAGGGATAACTAGAACTTGAAATATCTTAGTTATAATGTTAGAAATAATCAAGGGCATTGTAGGATGAATCAATATTGAGCTTGAAAATTTAAACATTAGTGGAATAATGTTTTAAAAAATTAAGAATTTAGATTGATGACAACTTAAGCAAAGTTGATCAATTAGTTAAGTTATATGATTAGAAATTAAGTTAACATATTTCTGCGAACTTAAGTTTGATATATCATATGTTTTTAGTCATGATCTTAATTAACAGTTAAAATTATACATTTGTTAGGGTTAATTTTTTTTTAAAATTTTGTTATGATTGATGGTTAGGTTACTTGAGAGATGTATGTAAGAAGTGAAATAGACACCACATCTTGGGTAAATTAAAAAATATTTGTGCTTAAAATTCTATTAATATCGTGATATTTGGAAGTAAGTATAAATGGTATACTCATGAACATTTAGATGTTATGCTTTATAAGGAAAGCACTTGAGGAATTTTTGAAAGTCATTAAGAGACTTGGAATTAATCGAATATGTGTGTTGGAATTATGTTATCTATGACTATTTGGTTGGGTAAGTTTGAATTTCAAGTTTATGATATAGGATTTCATATGAAAATTTTGGTGAAATAAAACAAAAAGAATCAGTTGTGTTCAGCATAAGTTACCATATTAAGATTTTTGTCGAGTAAGAAATTTAAAATCTTGATATGGGGATTCTAAAATTCTATGAGTTATAAGTGAAGTTGATTTATTAGAGTTAGTCAATCTTAACAGGGGAGAACTTATTAAGTTTTATATGCTAGTATTAATTAAGCATTGAGGATGAATCAGAATGCGACAGTCGTTCCAATAAAGAAAGTCCAAGTGTATAAGGCCTCAACTATATTGTAATTGGGAAGAAAAGGTTTTATTATATAGGTAGAAGATCGATAAGTTATATTTGGGTTTTATGGATTAATGTTACTTGAAATTTAAGATTTGCAAAAATTTTATATTTGGGATGTACTTTTAAATAATTAAGTTACGTTAGTTGGGTGTGGTAAGGTAAATATTCGACTCAAGGATCTTAAGCTAATATTAATATGGAGTTGAGATAAATTTTAACTTTTAAGTGTATTACCGATGATAGATGTCGATTAGTAACTTTTAGTGCTAAGATCTCTTAAATTGAACTGTCTAAATACTAATAATTGGATTTAAAGCCTTAGCATACCTTGAGTTCGCTAAAATTTAAGAAAAGATGCTTTTGGAATTTTATTATTGAAATATAATAGGTCGATGAACATTTTGGGTATAGTATAAGAAAACCAAGTGCAATAAGTTTTTACCTCAATTTATAATATTAGGAATTGTGAAAAAGTCAAAATTCGAGGTCATAAAAAAATAGAATTAAGCCACCATAGGTCTTTTTAAGTTGTGATTCGTATTCTAGGATTTTGAAGGCAATTTAATTAGGACTGAGGAGACATAAGGACATCTTAAAACTTATTTTATCAGAGTGACACAGCAGAAGCATGCATTATCGGGATATTGGAATTAAGAGTCTAAACGTGAGGATAAGCGAATTTTGGGGAAAAAATTCAATTTAAGAGGGATAGATTGTAACGTCCCAAAAATTTGAAGGTCAACGTGAACCACATGCATGCAAGTTATCAAATTTCTTTTGAATTTCATTAAATTGTTTTAATGCTTTAAATGCATGATTATTGCATGAATATGTGTTTTATTGCATCTTTTTTAAAGTTTCATGCATAAGGGCTTTTAGTAGTTTTCACGCTCTAACGAGAAACGGAGACCGGGGTAATTAAGAAATTTTTTCATTAAATAATTAGTTTTATTTATTTAACATATGTGTATTTAAGTATGATTTTCGAAAATGGGCCTTGGTGTATTATTTTTACTTGACGGGTCATATTTTTTAACCGGTACGCAAAATTTAGCGAATCGAGAGATTTTTTGAGGGTTCCGGCATTATTTTCAAAAAAGTACGTAAACAAATATTTCTTGGGAATGTTTTTAGGCTTGTCGGGTTTATTTTATTGCTTAATGGGCCCAAAACCCTATTAACTCTTTTAATTATTTTTATTGGCCCATTAGGGTATAATTAAGTGACCTAAACACATTTATCAAACCCTATATCATGCACGTTCGTGTGTGTGTGGGCTATATCCGTGGGTTGGTTGATTTAGGATAGGTACACGGGTTTGGTATTGGTTCTTGGGTGGTCTGGTTCAGTGCTATTCTGGCTTAGTGTGGGCTAGGTTCGAATATTTGATGGTTAGGTGCACTAGGGTTTGTTGGTGGCTAAGGGAAGAATTTTACAGAGCTGTATTGCCTTTTCTGAGGGTCTTATATGGTCTGAAACAAGTTGTTTAGGGTCTGGTAGGGTGTGTTTAAGGCGTGGTTTAAGCTTGGAATGTTTTAGTTAAGTTTCGGGTTGATTCGGATTAAAACAGGGACCCCTGTCCAAGTTTTAAAAAGAATCGTATAAGTTATAAAACGGCATCGCGTTTACATCTAAGAAACCATTATAAATATGTTTTGAGGTGTTTTAATGTGTTTGGTTGGCTTCGGGCCGAAATTTTGAGGTCCAGGGGTAAAACGATCATTTGGTTTTCCATGGGCAAAATGGTCCTTTTGCACCCAGGTCGAGTTAGAGTCATGGCGGTGCTCAGATCACAATCGACATATTTTAAAAGAATGTTATCATGGACATGACATTTTATGTAAATATAAAAATACGTTACATGGTTGATTTTAAGAAAATTTACGTGTATGCATGATTTTTATAAGTGATGATGATGCGATCATAGAAGCTCAAGCTCCGAGGAAAGCATGTGATCTATTAGAGATTCCAGAGGGACCAATCACGAGGGGACAGCAAAAAAATTCAAATAGGCACTACAGGAAGTCATGAGCAATCAAGAAGGTCTTATGAGCAAGGTGCAAAGTGCCGAAGGGTTCGTGATGCATGTCAGTAAGAGTGGGAGTCATAGGAACATTATTCAAGCAATAAATGATGAGGAATTACAAGCATCGGCACCTGAGCTGCCACAATTCACCGCCCGAGCGCTACAATTACGGTTCAAAGGAAAAATTCCCGAGCACCTCGCGCCCGGGTGGACATAACTTGCCGCCCGTGCGAGAGCCAGTTGCGAGAAAATCTTGAATTTCCTATTTTAGAGTTTTAATTATTTTGGCAAATAGATATTGTTATCTTTTGGGTATGTAAAAATATTTTGGACGAATTTTGAACGACAATTAAGATATTATGGAGTTTATACAAAAACTTTTGAGTTTTCTCTCAAAAACATTTCAAGGCTTTTGCTTTGTATTCATGAAAATCAAACTATCAAGGATTCGTTCTTGTGGCGTTTGTTGATTGATATCATACAGATTGTCAAGGACAAGTTCTTTGAAGGTTTGTCTGATTCTTCAATTGTTTCAGTCGTGATTATTTGTTGCTAAGTTTTGTGGCTTAGAGGTGAATATCACAAATCTATACTTGTTTCAAAAGATCGGGACAACATCGATTTTTGTTCGTTATTGAATCGAGGGCACGATTCTAATTAATCTTGTTTTCTTTTCGTTCGTGCGAGGATTCATATCAGAGGAATTCGATGACATGTTTTTGAAGGATGTGAGTTGGTTGTGAGTAATAAGATGACACGATAATATGATACATGTTATCCCGAGGCTCAATGGATGGGTAATACTGTCGCCGATGTACCCAACACTGGGTACCGCGGTTATTTGTAGATGAATCCATCGCCTAATTCGATGATACGAAAGTCACAAGTAACGAACGAATTCAATTAAAGAAAATGAACACGTATATAAGACTTGTTTTGACACGCTATGCTATGATACGATACGTTTACGTTCACGCTTTAAGATCATGAAACGTAATTTGATTACGGTATATTTCACTATTTCATGCTCTGTATATGTACTCGTTATAACGGTTCAGTGTATTGAGTCTTTAGACTCACTAGTTGTGATTGATGCAAGTGAGCTCGTTGATGTGGAGACTGGAGGCGCTGAAGATTGAGTAGGCTGAGCTGGGGGCGCACGTGAAAACCCGAGGACCTTGCATTTCTTTCGCGTATATGTATATGGGTCATGGATGATCATTGTTTGTAATAGCCAAGCTTGGTGAACGGTACGGTTTAAGATTTTGTATGTTTATGGACTACTTGGTTAAGTTTAAGTATAGTTTTATGTTAAGAGTTGTGATCTATGATTTATGGTGTTGTGACTATAGATGATGTGTGGTGATATTGTAGCGTCGTTGCGATTAAATTCATGATAATTCTTATATTGAGCCTATGGTTTGAGTCCAATTGGAGTGGTTAGATAAGACATAGAGGTGCAACTTTCATGTTGAGAGCGTTGCCGAAATATGAGGAGAAGCGACGTTGCGATTCGATTTTTAGTTGCAAAGTTTATTGTTGGCTTCAGATGACAGTTCACCCACTGAAAAAGCTACCGCACCCGCGGTGATGGGACAGTATGGTTAGTGCACCCGTATAAAACTTAGTGCACCCGCGGTCGGCTTGTGCACCCGCGGTATAAAAGTTAGTGCACCCTTTCGGATTTTGGATGAGGTGCAGTAGGCGTAGAGCACCTGCGGTACAAGTACTAGCGCACCCGCGGTGCGTGAATAGTAAAGTCGTGTTTTGGGGTTTTTAGTGATTAAATAGAAGGGTTGGCTCACTTTTCTCTCATTTCTCTCCTCTACTTCTCGATTTCTTCAGCAAGGGAGACTAGGGTTCCTACTTTTCCATCTTTGATCCTTTGATTCAAGCTTATTGTTGGATTATTGAAGTGAGAACAAGGTTCTTGTGGGTTCAAGGAGCTAAGGTAAGCTTGTGTTTTAGTTATTCATGGATTATGGTGTTGGAGAAATTATGGGATTCATTATTGTGCTGGTTTTTTGGGTTTTATGGTATGGTTGTTTGATTATTGGGTTGTTGATGGTGCAATACATGGTTTATTGTTGTAGGATTTGTACCAAGAGATTTAAATCAAGGTTTCCATTGGTTGTAAGTGGAATTCATTTCTTGTGCTCACATGAATATGTATTGTATTTCAATGGTTTTAACATGCTATTCCTTCCATTTGATTCATGTTATGTATAGAATATACTTTGTTGATATGAGAGGCATTTTTATGTCTCAATTATGAAGAAGGGAATGCAAAGGAAAGAGATGCAAAGTGTTTGTTTTAATGTCCAAGAGAGTTCAAAATGATTTATTGGATTGATAAAGAGATAGTCAGAGATTGCATGCAATTAGTTGATCAACGACCATAGGTTATATCCCAACAGAGTATCGATTTATATCAATGGGATATAGGTACAGAGACAAAGATATTATTGAAATATCAATCCACCAGAGAAAAGAGAAATATCATCGTTATATTAATGTTCTACTATATTATTCATGTTTAAAGAGTTAGATGGTATTTAATGATTTCAAAGCATGCTTTACAGAGTATGATATGTATACATTTTTATAAGAGTTTCACTTGCTGAGTTTTATACTCATTTCAGTTATTTCATGTGATGCAGATAAGAGTGACGGGCCAGGACGTTGATTGGAGCCGAGGTCATATGCATAGAAGATGGAAGGAAGAAGGCTATTTTGTTAGCATTGTTGAACATGATCAAAATGATATTTTGTATTTTGATGCAACACTTATTTGATCATGTATATACTTTTGATTGTAAATATTTTATGTCAAGAGAAATTTAAATCCTTCTTCCCTCTAAGTAAATTTTAAATTTTCCGCTGTGTTGTTTTATAAAATCAGTTGAGGGTGTTACATTGTTTGTATTATACATTTTCATATTTTACTACGTTGATTTAACAGGATTGGAAAGGGTACACTTGAATTTTTTTAAACAACATTCTAGGATTTTGAGGATGTTAAATTGTTTTTAACTGCAGTTATTTTTTTTGGAGGTTGGATGACCTATTAAAACACTTGTTTATCTTATTTAAATGTTTTTGAGCGGGTGTATTTTCCGCCATAGCTTTTAAAAAATATATATTTCAATAGCATTTTAAAATCAGTAGACGTTACAATTGCTTTTTGAACTTACTGACTGGGAAGCTGATCCTATTGATCAGATGCAGAGCTAGACGTCTTAGCAGTCTTCTGAGAAGTAAATAACTGAATATTGGCTTGAGACATAAAAAAGTCACAGGAAGCATCAGATTTGTTGATGGAAATTCTGGTACGGCTCATGGTTCCTAGACTGAGAGAGTAATTATTGGTTCAGTTGGTAACTGAACTGTTTCAGTTTGAACTTCCGCCTCTGTTGTTGATATAATTTTTGATCTTCAGTAGGTTCAACAACGTCATCAGCAGTTGAATTGTCTTTGTACTCCATTTAAATATCAGTAGGAACTGATTGCAGCAGCTCATCTACATTTGCCAATGTCAGATCTTATTCAGTATATGTAGATGGCTACGCTGTTGGTTTAGAAACCGTTAGGATAATCAAAGCCGCAGATGAGGAGGGTTGTTCATCGTGGAGAGTGGAGGAGGGACTTTTGAAACCAGTTTAACTGGCTGAACCACAACTGACTCGGATTCAGCTGGAGCCATCAGCTGCTCCTCTGTTGTTTCAGTTGGAATTTCCTCCTCAGCTGACTCAGCTGGAATTTCTTTCTCAGCTGATCTTGAACTGCTGGTCTGTACTGGAACGTATAGTTGTTGTCTCATCTCCCAATTATTCACTTTCATTTGAAGGGAGATGAGATCAGAGTCCAATTGTTGAAAAAAATGCTATGTCTTCATAGGCAGTAGGACCAGCTGGATCATAATTTTATTTCAGTTCATCTATCACGTCTACCTGCCTCTTTATTATCATAAGATCAAAGAAGTATGATCTTATGTCCATGGCTTGGGTGAATGTGGTGGCTTTGACAGCCTTCATGACAGCTGATTCCAAGGAGATGAACTGTTGCAGAACTTTCTTCTTTTTTAGTTTCTTTGCAAGAGTGATTTCTAAAGTTCACCCATTCATCGTAATGTTTGATCTTCAGCTCAGCATGCTCATTGACGGATTCCATTATGTCAGTTTGAGTTTGAATGGCATGTTGGGTCGCGATTCTTCAGCCATTTTTTCTTTGCCCTTCGGATCAGTTAGGGCATGAGGCAAGTCCAGTGCTGAACCAGTTGTTTCCACCACCTCTCTGATGACTACACCTTTTGGGTGTGCTGGATGTAGTACTATGGGGCAGACAACTGTTGTGAGAGGAGCTGGAATCGCTGTGTAACGCCCCAAATTTGACGACTATTCTCACTGTACCAAGATGAGTCTTTCTAGCGTGCTTATGTTCTCACTCACACGCACCATAGGAAACTTACCAGGGGGTCACTAATCCCAAAATTGCCTCAAGTCAAGCACGCTTAACTTTGGAGTTCTTATGTAATGAGCTACCGAAAAGAAGATTCACCTTCTTCGTATGAGTAGTACATATCAAATATTTTAAGCCCTCCTCAACTGCACAGTCCCATACTGAAAATTTTGGAATCCCTCTCCTTCCAGTTTAAGATCAGTTCATTCATTTTCCCTTTGCCTAAAAGCCTGCCAGGAGCCGCTCATTGTCAGTTAAACCTCATGGCACCGGCGATCACCCCCGCCCTCTTTGACCCCGAGCCTCACATGCCCACCAACTTCCGCTTGGTTCATCCCCAAACAACACCATACTAGGAGAGGTTGGCTCTGATACCAACTGTAACGCCCCAGATTCGATGACTGTCCTCACTGTACCAAGACAAGTCTTTCCAGCGTGCTTATGTCTTCACTCACACGCTCCCTAGGAAACTTCACAGGGGCTCACCCATCCAAAAATTTCCCAAGACACACTTAACTTTGGAATTCTTATGTGATGAGCTACCAAAACGAATATGCACTTTCTTGATATGAGTGGTACATATCAAATATTTTAACCCTCGTCAACTGCACAGTCTCATACCTAAACAGTTTTGGAATCCCTCTCCTTCGGGTATAAGATCGGTTCATTCATGTTCCCTTCGCCTAGAAGCCTGCCAGGAGCCATTCATTATCCGTTCAACCTCATGGCACAGAAGATCACCCCCGCCCTCTTCGGCCCTGGGCCTCACACGCTGTCAGTTTCAGCTTCTATCCAAATTCAATAATAATTGTAGAAGAGTCAGCTGTACTCTTTTATTCAATTCAGCTGCTGGCTACACTGACTGAATTGGAACTGCAGGGAAGGTTGCTTAGTTCCCGATGGTAAAATATGAGCTCAGGAAGAGCTCCTAGAGTGGTAGCTGGCTTTGTCTTCGGAGACTTAGGTTTCTTCAACAGTACAGGAGAAGGGGTCTTCTCCGAATCACTAGTAGATAGGACCAATTTTCTTTTTGATTTGGGATCAGCTGCTGGTTTGTTCTTCTCAGATTTCTTGTCTTAGCAGCTGGCTTAACAACGCCTGTCTTCTTCGACTGAACTTTGACAACTGTAAAGATCTTGATTTGATAATTGAAGAGGAAGATACTGATGTATCCTCGAGTCCTCAACTAGCCTGCTCAGGTGAAGTGCAAATCCTTTTGACTGCTTCGAAGTCTGCACCATGTTCCTTAGGATTATGAAGAGAATAGATGAACAGTTCATTTTTATCCCCTGACAACAGAAGTCATCACTTGGAATTTTTCGAGTGAGAGGGCAGCAAAAAAACCTACCTTTTCTAGAAGACCCTTCACAACAATATAAGCCAGTTGCTGGTACTCTGGCTTCAGCTCTTTCTTTGGATCAGACCCTTTGATCTTTAGCCCAGTTTTGAAAGAGTGGTTTTCGCCTCTTCAATATCAGCTATGGAAACCTCTAAGAAACTCGTAGTTGGAAGTTGAAATAGAGCTCTGAAAAGTTTTTCATCCACGATCAGAACGTTGTCATTCACCTTCTGAAACTTCTCGTCATCAGTGACAAAGTTAGATTCTTAGATAGAAAGAATCTCCGCAGCATATGTTTCTTGGCTCGCTCTTAGGAGTACGAAGCCCAGATGTTCGATCTTTCGAATAAGCTGCGAACTGATTCTTCAGAGTGCGAAAATCGACTCAAAATCGATTGCAACACCATTTGAGAGATAAGAATGTGTCTGAGATGCCATTTGATTGATTTTAACAGTATGAAAGAAGAACAAGTTAATTTCTCTGAAAACTCGAGAGTTAAAAATTTGGAAATGGTGAGACACGTGAGAGGGCGGTTTCTATTTATCTCGTTAACGTTCATATTTTGGACACGTGGCAGTCCGTGAAAGGTTTTGACCAAATAAGTAAGATATTCAATCGTTTTCATTTAAATTAGAAACTGAAAATTTATAGTTACGCAAAAACATGATTAAAACGTTGGATTTGAGATTTGAATCAAATTTAAATACAAAATTTATACTTGGTCACGATTTTAATTATGGGACTTACACGAATTAAATCTAACCAACTTATGGGATAAGAACGGTGTATTCAGATACCAACTGATCTATTCGAAACATATTCAGTTCAATTTAAGAATGATTGACTGCTATCTTATCAGTTGACTTACTAAAATTCAACGTTTCCCCTAAATTAAGCATTTAAGATAAATCAATAATCCCTAAGATATTTCTAAAGTAAGAAAACCTAGTATCTGGTAATGGCTTGGTGAAGATATCAGCACTTGTTGTTCAGTTGAAATATACTCCAGTCTGATGTCCTTCTTGAGAGCATGATCTCTGATGAAGTGATGTCTGACATCAATGTGTTTGGTTTTGGAGTGAAGAACTGGATTATATGTACGCAATGGAGCTGGTGTTGTCAAGAAGATCGGTGACTCTTCAGCTACTACTCAAAAATCTTTCAATTGTGTTGAATCCAGAGCAGACACAACAACTTCCAGCAACTAAATATCCAGCTTCAGTTGTGGAAGTGGCGATGGATATTTTCATTTTGCTAAACCATGAAATCAACTTGTCTCCTAGAAACTAACACGATCCACTTGTAGTTTTGCGTTCAAGATTAAATCTTGCATAGTCTGCATCTGAATAGCCGACTAAATTTAAGGATGAGTCATTAGCAATACAATAAGCCCACATTATGTGTGCCTTTTAGATATTTCAATATGCGTTTAGCAGTAGGAAATGCAATTTTTAGGATTAGCCTGAAATCTAGCACATAAACGTATAGTAAACATAATATCAGGACGGCTAGCAATTAGGTATAATAAAGAACTTATTAAACCTTGTAGAGTGTCATCTAACTTATATTCCCCCTTCATCTTTGTCTAGTTTCATTGATGAGCTCATGGAAGTGGATGCAGCTGAACATGTTTCCATGCCAAATTTCTTCAGCAATTCCTTCGTGTATTTGGTTGACTGATATAAATGCCAGTTCCCAGTTGCTTCACTTGCAAGCCTAAGAAGAATGTTATTTCAACCATCATGCTCATCTCAAATTTTTCCTGCATCATCTTAGCAAACTTATCACATAATTTGGGGTCAGTTGACCCAAATATGATATATCAATATAAATTTGAACAATTAAGGAATGATCTTTCTTTGTAAATTTGAATAGAGTTTTATCAACTGTTCCCACTGTAAAATCATGAACAATCAAGAATTTTGATAAGGTCTCGTACCAGCTCGAGCTGCTTGTTTTAGACCATACAAAGCTTTATTAAGATGATATACATGATCAGAGAGTAAGTGATTACCAAAACCTGAAGGATGTTCTACATACACCTTTTCTTGCAACTGACTGTTCAGAAATGTGCTTTTTACATCCATATGGTCTACCTTGAAATTTTTGAAGGAAGTGTAGGCTGAAATATCATGATTGCTTCTAGCCGAGCAACTGGAGTATAAATCTTGTCATGATCTATTCCTTCTTCCTGTCTATAGCCTTGTACGACCAGTCTCACTTTGTTGCGCACAACTGAACCATCTTAGTTTAGTTTGTTCCTGTATACCAATTTAGTACCTATAAAATTTTAAAGAGGATTTTGGACGTCTTATGTGTAAACTGATTAAGCTCTTCTTGTATAGCAATGATCCAACTGGGATTACCTAGAGCTTCTTTAGTTTTGTTTGGTTCTAGTTGCGAGATAAAAGGATAATGAATAAATAAATTCAATATCTGATTTATGATTCTCACCGGATCAGATGAGTTACCTAATACCAATTTCTGAGATGGTTCCTGCTCCATATGTAGTTAGGATCTGCTTGACAGATTTTGCAAATCTGGTTCAGTTTGTAACTGACCAGTTCCTTCAGCTGCTCAGTTGGAATAACATCAGTATGAGGTTTAATATTTTCTAGTTGTTCATCAAACTGATTATCAAGAACTGTATCCTATCCAACTAGTGGTTCTACCACTTCTGGCTATGGTGATTAAAAGGAATTTTTACAATATGATTTACATCTTTTAAAACGTCCCTTACTTTTTAACTTTAAAATAAAAATAATAGGGAATTTGTGTTTTTTTAAACTTTTTCCTCTAAACTTCAAAACAACCAATATTAAAAACTAATATATAAATATCTTAAATTCATAAAATCCATAAATCGTCAACCCCAAAATCGTACGTCGATTTTAAAATAATCCAAAAACTAAACATCAAAATAAAGCATAAAATTTTTAATAAATAATCCTCAAAATCTTTACTTCAAAACTTTAAATCTTAATTTAATGCAGAAAAAAAAGCCCCTCGGGAGTGTAATGCCGGGCCAGATCCACTCAAGCGTCGGCGTCTCCGTCAAAATCATCATTTGAAACTTCTAATACTCGTTTTACTTTAAAATATACTAGAAATCTTTTTTCTTTCCTCGATCTTCGGTCGAAATATGTATAAATATGTATATATATTTTTGCCCTTTTTAAAATAAACTCACTAACTAATTATTTAAAATCCAAAACGCAGTGCAAAACATAAAATCGTCACACAAAACTAGCATTTTTCAAAATAGCTTAAGTATCTTAAATCCTCTCAAAACCACTCATAAGCATCAAAAGTCATAAAATCTTTAAAATACTGTAAAGTCATAGTAGTGCGAAAACTGACAATGATCCTCGTGTTGTGTGCACAATCAGCCCATCCAGTTCAACCATCAAGTCCTCCATCATCATTAAAATTATTATAACCTGCATCATTCACCACTAACGAGTAACCGTTATCACAAGTAAAACATATACATCCACAAGCAACAATGAAAAATACTTTTAATAAATAGCTTTTCATGAACATGCATAAATTTTAAAATCTTTTTTCCTTTCATCTTATACTTCTTCTTTCATCGTATTCATATATGTTTCCCTTTTACTGAATTCTGATAATTAACTGTTACTTTCGTATCAGCTGTTGGCCGATTGATCAATCTTATGTATTACCATGGTACCAGGTAGCGGGACATCACCGACACTCTCATCCGTCAACTGAGCTTTGGCCTTACATGTCATCATATTCTTTGGTATTCATATTAGTCACAATCAAATTATCTCCTTCAAAACCTTTCGTCATATCCATCACTTACAAAAATTCATGCATAGATATATTTTTCTTATAAACCTATCATGCAACACATCTTTTAACTTTATCGTTTTTCATCATGAAATCCCATACCCTTTTAAAATAAACATTACAGCATTCAGGGCACTGCCAAGACGTCTAACGTTTTGCAGGTGTAAAATGAATATTGCCCCTGAAACACTAACTTGACTATTTTACCATTGGAACTTTCCATCCAAGCTTATTATACACCTTAAATACACCAATAAACATTTATTACATGTAAAATTAATCTCTCGACTAATTTCGTCATTCATTTTTAAAACTTAAACCAAAGTCCCAGTTTTAACCCGAATCGCCTTGAAACTTAGCCAAAATTTAACCATATATTATTAACACTTAAATAACCCATTTTGATCCCAAATCAATCCATTTAAAACCTTCGAAAAAGCCTAAACAGCCTACTGAATTTTCTTGCCCTTCTTTGAATACCCTATCCCAATAAACCATCGTTGCCTTCGATCCTATAACCTAACCGAGTGGACCAGACCCTGACCAACCCTCCTAGGAACTAGAACAAACATCTTAGGACCCACTTGGACCAACCTAGTAAACCATGCATGCCACAGCCCTCAACTAGTAAGCTACAAGCCTTGTGTGACCCTAGTTGTAAGGTCTAGACATTCGAACGACTTAAACTAACTGCATGAAAATCTAGGGTTTTATTAAAATGTTTATTTAATTATTTTTATATGCATTTAATGCATGGTTATAACATGATTTCATGATTGTGTGGCATGGTTCATTAAGATTGCATGTTATAGGGCTTCTAGCAGTATTTTACGCTCGAACCAGGAACAGAGACTCGGGACAATTAACGAAAAATATTTTTATTAAATATTATTTTTAGTTATTTAATATATATATAATTGACATGTAAATTTTGATAATGGGCCCTTTTTAGTATTTTTACACGCCGAACCAAATTTTAACCGGTAGCCGATTTTTAGCAAATCAGATGACTTTTTGAGGGTTCGGGTAATATTTTGAAAATGAACCAAAACGATTTATTTTACGTGCATGTTATTGGGCCTAATGAGCTTGTTTTATTTGATTTTGGAGCCAACCCCACTACACTTCACCATTTTAAACCTAGGCCCAATATCCATGTATTTTATTATCAAACCCTTGTCTCAAACCCTACTCTTTCACCTCACTCATTCGGCCGCCCCACCCATCTCGAAACCTAGCAGAAACCTGGCTCGTTCTTGCAAGAAAATTCAGTAGAATCTTGTCTCTCCCTCTGGTGTTTGTCCCTGTTCCGTTGGTCGTCTTTTTGCATTCAAAACTTCATTAAGGCGCGCCCTTTAGTCATTTTTTCTTATCGATCACATCATGATATGTATGTTGAATGTTTTTGCATGATACTTCATAGATCTATCATTATGCATCGAGTTTATATGGCTTTTACATGAAAAATATGGGATTTCTTCACTTGAATCTCACAATTTCTTTGACATGGTTGAAGGGC
The DNA here is from genome assembly GCF_025594145.1 of Primulina tabacum. Taxonomy (NCBI): domain Eukaryota; kingdom Viridiplantae; phylum Streptophyta; class Magnoliopsida; order Lamiales; family Gesneriaceae; genus Primulina; species Primulina tabacum. The sequence continues at coordinate 3,727,183 of NC_134565.1, read as the reverse complement.
TAACATACAAGGGTTAGGGATCATGTTACTGCAAGTTTTGAAGGTCCTTAGATGCCAAGATCAGATCTGGAACACGTCGAGGTAGGGGGCCGATAGTTTATTTGTATAGTGCAGGTCTTGGCTAGATCGGGTGATAGCTTGTGAGCAACGGGGAAAGGGCCATTCATTGTTGTGGATTAGACTTTGGTGGGTCTGGGACATAGCCTAGGGTGGCTCGAGCACATCTGGTTGCGGGCTAGGAGTAGATCGAGGGAACTATGCATGGCTAGGGCTCGAAATTTAGGTGTTTGGGTGAAACGTGCTCAACCTCATTCTTGGGGATAGGGTCCATGGCTTGGTCCATCAAGAGGGTCCAAAGGTGGGCTAGGAAGGGTTGTTTTGAGGCCGGTACAAGCTGGTTTGGCTTAGGGTCGAGTGTATGGCTCGGTAATGCAACTAGGGTTCGGGTTTTTTCAGAAAAGTTACAGCAGAGTTCAGACGAGTTTAGAGGGTCCTAAATGGCAGGAATTATGTGTGAATAAGTTATGGATTTAGTTTGGGAGAATTTAGTTAAGTTTTGGATATATTCGAGTTAAAACTAGGACTCCGATCGAAATTTTAAAACGGATTATAAAATTAATGCACGGGCTCGAGCTTACGTCTAGAAAATGGCTATAAGGATGTTTTGAGGTGTTTTTATAAGTTTGGTTGGCTTTGGGTCGAATTTTTGAGGTCTCGAGGTAAAATGGTCAATTAGGATTTTCAGGGGCAAAATGATCATTTTGAACCCTAGTAGAGTTAATAGTCCTGGAAGTACCCTTGTGTCTGAAAATGCAAATTTAAAATGTATGTTGTAATTATGAATATTTTTTATGAAATACTGAAAAATACGTTGCATGCTTGGTTTTAAGAAAATGCATGTATATGCATTAATTTTACAAGTGATGAATATGATTACATGTTTTTTAAGTAGGTGAGTGGTTGTGACTAATTCGAACACGAACATGTAAGGTCAAGGCTCAGTGGATAGGTAAAACTGTCGCTGATGTCCCACCACCGGGTACCGCGGTTATACGTAGATCGATCCCTCGACCTAAAGCTGATACGAAAGTCACAACTAATGATTTGAATTCAATAAATAATGAGCACATATGTAATGATATGATATGACACGATTTGATATGACTCGAAATGGTTACGTTCATGTTTACATTTTTAAGGATCATGAAACTTATTTTAATTACAGTACTTTTCACTGTTGCATGATATGTATATGTATTTGTTATAACGGTACATTGTGTTGAGTCTTTGAACTTACTTGGTGTAATTGATGCAGGTAAGCATGATTTTGAGAAGACTAGAGGTGCTGAGGACTGATCTGCCTTAGGTTGTGGAGAACATTAACCCAAGGACCTCTCTTTTCTTCCATTTATGATATTTTGATTTTGGTGTCATGGGTTAAAACAATATTTTTTTGTGTTTATGAATTTTATTACGCTGGGGATTTGATGGATTTTTGTATCATGTAGAGTTTGAGATCTATGGCATGTGTAAGAATTTACGAACTGTAGTTACATATGCTATTGTTGGAGGGTTTTTACTCAATCTGATTTTCAAAATTTCCATGCTTTCTATTCAAAAAAATATTTCAATAGAATTTTAGCAGTAGGTGTTTAAGTTGGTATCAGAGCAAAGGTTATTGTAACGTCCGAAAAACCAACCTACGTAAATCGCATGCATGCAAAATTGTTTTATTGCTTAATTGTTTATTGATTTTAAATGATAGCATAATGTTTATTATATGATTAAATATTTGATAGCATGAATAAATCATAATATGACATGATTACATGAAATTAAGGATTTTACCCCAACTATCCGATAATAGGCAGAGGAAAAGAGACCGAGGACAACCAAGACAAGAATATGTATTTTTATTTAAATAATGGCAAGGCTTCCTAACATGATTAAAAGTGATTTAATTTTTCCTAAAAATGTTGGAGTTCGAATTATTTTACGAGTCGAGTTCGATTTTTCCCGGGATGCCGGTTTTGGGCAAACAAAAAGTTTTAAAATATAAAAAATATTATTTTATGGAAAATTATTTTATAAACTTTTATTATTTAATTAATTAAGTGTTATTGAGCTCAATTTAATTAATTTAAGTAGGTCCAATTACCCTTAACCTTGCAAGCCCAAAATAAAAGCCCATTTAACTTGCAAATTAAATTATAAATAAGTTTTCTAGGGCTTTTGCACCACACAATTCAGCCTCCATCAGCCGTGAAACACACCTCAAAGCACAACATAATTTTCGAAAAAGGGAGGAAGAAAGAGCTTCTGTTCTTCGTCGTCCGGTCATACAACGTCGTACCTTGCCGAAGATCGTATATTCGAGCATTATAAACGTAAAAGCACATTTACTAAACCCTTTTAAACATCATACAAATATAATATGTGTGTGTTTAATTGTTTATGCATGAAAAATATGATTGTTGAATTATTTTTACGGTAGATGGTATATTTTCAAAAACGCGATGATTTTACGCTATTATGAAAATATTTTTTTGAATCCGACGGACACTGTCAATACATGATAAAAATATGAAGTAAAGATGAACAAAATGATAAATATTGAAGGAATAGCAAGCTGGAAACCGTAGGAATTTATCATGAAGGAGCTGTGGGTTTGTTGTTGGGTTTGAAAATTCAAGGGCTCGATTCTTATGCATGGGGGCAGGTAGCTCGACCAGTTCTGGAGGTTGGGTCCTAGGGGTCATGGTTAGGTCCTAGGGCGGCTAGGGTTCGAGCTTGTGGCTGGGGAAGAGTCCACGTGAAGAGGGACTCTCCCCCACGATCGTGTAAGTGTCAGTAGCCAAAAGGGGATTGATGATGGGGTTTGGGCGAGCTAGGTAGGTCCTATAGGGTCTAAGGATGATGGGCAAGGGCTGGGCCAGGGGCTTGAGTGGCTGAGCTGGCCGCTAGCTTGAGAGGGCGTGAGGGAGCACATTCACGTACAGGTTGTGTTCTGGCTTCATGGCGTTCGCTGCTTGGGTCCAGGGCTTGGGCTGGTCTGGGTAGGGTCTAAACGTGGTCCAGGTATAGTTAGGGTCAGGTGGGCTTGGTGGTGGCTCGGCTGGAGGAGTCCTAGGGTCACTAGGAGTCTCAAGTGAGTAGGCAGCAGTGTGCAGAACTTAGGTCAGTTTCTAGGCGAGTTTGGGCAAGCTAGGAACTGGTTCTTTGGGATGGGCTTGGTTAGGAGGGTGCCTAGGTGGGTTGGCTCAGGTTTGGCTCGAGGTGGCTTGACCATGGCTCGGGTAACTTAGAAGATGGCTCGGTGTGTCCTTATACGTGTCAATTTCGAAATTTAAAAGACTAAAATCGGAACCATCGGTCCACGGGTGCGATTCATGGCTCCCAAGGGTAGGATAAAAAATAAAAATGTTATGTTTCAAATTTGGAATCAAATAATGAGTTTTGAATTTATCCAGGATTTAATCGACGCACTAAACGTTAATTAAAGAATTAATTAAAAACCTAGTTTTTAGCTTTATAAAATTATGTAAAATTATATTTAAGCTAAATATTTATTTAGAATATGTCCTTCTCAATAAAAGTGAGAAAAAGATAAAAACGAGAAATTATACGTCCAAGGGCAAAACGATAATTTTACACTTAAGAAAATACGTGAACGCTCGAAGGCGTCCCGAAGGATCATAATGCTTGTAAAATGATATTATATGTTTTAAAATGAGACTTTGATGAAAATATTTATTTTAAGATTTAAAATTAAGTTGTGCAATTTCTACTGTTTAAAATGTTATTTTTGGAAAGTATGATATTTTATGATTTTAAAGAAAGAAAAATTATTTTAGGTATGTGAATTGACTCTGACATATGATATATGATTTGTGGGGATCCGTTTTAAGAAAGAATAGTGAACTTACAATTTTATGGGGATGTCGTGAGGGGAAAAGGCCCCCAGGGAGCCCATTAATGGGAAAAGGCTCCAGAGAGAGTCCGTCTATGGGAAAAGGCCCCCAAGGAGCCCCGATGATCGTATTTCCGTGGTGGAGCCTAGTGCACACTCCCATGGGCTATGTGGAGCTGAATACTGATCATTCGACCGAAGGATAAAAGCTAGTCACTTTCAAAAATCAAACTTCACCCAAAATATATGATTGAAAGTTTTACGATGAAAATGATTTTATGATATATGATTATGATGATGATTAAATTTATTTTTAAAATGATTTATTTATGCAAAAGGTATTTTAAAATGATTTTACGATTTACGATTTATTTATGTTCAAAAGTTATTTAAATAAAAGTATGATTTTAATGTATGTGATTGTATATGTATTATTTGCTATCCATGTTTAGAACATGCTGAGTCTTTAGACTCACTAGATTTGTATGATGCAGGATTTGATGATTTATGGGAGGTGTGACGATTGAGTGGGTCGAGTGTAGCAGTACACACCCGAGGGCCTTTATGTTTCCATACTATCTAGATAGATTTATGATTTAAAGATTTAAGTTAATGATTTTATTGAAGATATTTTTCTTTATTTTATTGTTAGTTGATCTTTTTAAAGGTCAATTTAGGAGTTTTGGTTAGTCGATGAGTTAGGATTTATTTTATGAACTTGAGTTTTAAATTAGTAAATTATTATGATTCGTGATTTTGTTAAATTATTTTATTTTGTAATTTATGATTTGGAAAAAAAGTCGAGGTCTTTTCGGTTATTGTAGAGGCTTGTGCCACCGCCAGCTTCAGAAGCTCAGTTATCAAGCCTCAAGTCTGTAAGTTTACATGCTTTATATGTTTGAAATGTTTTTAAGGCTATCACTTTCATGTTTACATTATATATTTTTTACAGTATATGTTTATCTGTTTATATGTCTTGAGTTAAATGCTTTAAAAACTAGATTGAATTGCATGTTGTTACGTTAGAATTTGAACTAAATTCAGATATGCATCTTAAAGTGCTCCCAGTACAGACAGGCATGATGGTAATCCTTGAGGTGACAGAGCTTTTCCACCACCACCACCAGGGGACCCTACTACCTGAGTTCTGGAGGGTATTTCACTTTTAATGGAGCATGCTCCTATACCCCAGGAGGATGTATATGAGCAGTTCAGGAGGCTCAAGTGGAAGGAGTTTGGTGGCACCACTGACCCGTTTGTGGGTGAGGGTCGGATTCGTTCACTTGAGTTGCATTTCCAGTACTTGGACATGAGAGATGTGGACCGAGTCATATGCGCTACATATATGCTGAGAGATGATGCATCGCTTTGGTGGAAGGGAGAAACACATGGGGTGAATCTGGCCACTCTCACCTGGAACAAGTTCAAGGACATTTTCTACAATAAGTACTTTCTTGCGGACGTCAGGAGGTGTCTGACCTGAGAGTTCTTGAGTCTCCGACAGGGGACTTGATAGTTGCAGAATTTATCAGGAAGTTTGATCGGGGCTGTCACTTTGTGCCTTTTATTGCGAGAGATGCAGCAGATAAGCTAAGGCACTTCATGGATGGCCTCAGACCTACCAATACCGGGGATATCATGTTGATGAGGCCGGCTAGTTATGATGATGTCACTGCTTGTGATTTTCAGACAGAGCAGAAGTTGAGAGATATAGACGTGGAGATGCAGAGGAAAAGGCACCAAGCTCAGCAGAGTTCGCAGCCTCAGAAGAAGCAGTTTACAGGACCTCCTAGGAATCAAGGGCAGTAGAAGCCCCAAGGATAGTTAAAGAAACAGGGAGAGAGAAGCTACTGCAGGCTCCAGGTGCTTCCAATCCAGAGGAGAGGCAACCCTGTAAGCAATGCAATCGGTTCCATTACAGTAAGTGCATGTGGGGTGCATTTAAATGCTTTATCTGCAAAGAGGAGGGCCACAAAGCTGCATAATTCCCAAGGAACAAGGGCCCTGCTACTGGCAGGGCATATGTTATGCATGTAGAGGAGGCGAAACCAGAGCCAGACTCGACACTGATTACTGGTTACATTCTTGCTTAAAATTTTTATGTTGCCTTGATTGCATGGAATGTAAAATTGGTAAATGGAATTACTTTTGGGATCAAGAACTTAGAGTAAAATAGATTGCATGCTCTAATTTGATTGATTGGAGGGTTGAACTAATTTAATTTAAGAATTTTGAGGGTTAAATTGCAATAACCAAAAATTTAAGGACTTATAATGCAAATAACCAAAAATTCAAGGCCAAAACGAAATCTTTCAAAATTTAGGGCCTGTTTTGTGAGAAAACCAAAATTGTCAAGGACTCTGTAATGTCCGAAAATCAGTCCACGTAAACCGCGGTATGCATGAAAATTAGTAAATTGCTAAGATATTTTAACTAAATGATTTTGGATGCATGAATGACATATTTTGTAATGCCCGAGATTTTATACCGTGTTAAATTACGATTATTGATTTTTAATCGAGATAATTATGAAAGGGCTAACCGAGACACGAAATGAGATTGCGTGTGAAAATAGATGTGCGAGGACAGTAGCATCGGCGCATATGCGCGACCGGGATGCGCGCACATGCGCCAAACAGGCAGAAGACCTCGCGCATATGCGCGGAAGATGTTGCGCATATGCGCGAAGCCTATGAGGAACTCCAGAGAGTCTCGCGCATATGCGCGGAGATGAGTCGCGCATATGCGCGAGGCAATGTGCAGATACGCGCGGAGACCGAGTGTCTCGCGCATATGCGCCGATTGGGGTCGCGCATATGCGCGAGACGTGTGCTACAAACATTGAGCCACTCGTCCTTATGCATGTTACGTGTATATATATATATACATGCAACGCTTTCCTCAGAGGAAAGAAAGGAAACGAGAGCTGGGGGAATTACGTTCAATTCGATTTGCGATCAATCCGTCTGTCCAAATTTGAATCCGATTACGGCACCGTGTTCCTAGCAACGACAGCTACAACAGGACGTAAGTTTTGTTACGTTTTGTTAAGATTTGAAATTATGCTATGTCCAGAATCAGATACGATTCATATATAGTGTTCTTGACATAGTAGACATCATAGAATCGAAGTCAGATTAAGAAACAGATTGATTATGGAATTGTTATGAATTTCAAAGTTAAATTGACTGAGATGTGATGTCAGATTCGTACGGTGGTTGATTGTAAATGATTGGAATTGGGATAGACTGATATAGTATTATCAGTATCGCAAGATTATACTGTTGTACCGTCAGAATTTGATAAGACGGGGATGTTTTGATTTGAATAGAATATTGATACAGTATATTGATATTGTCATTGCCAGATTGAACATTGACAGGCTTTGAGTCGAGACTTCGATTGTATCAGAGCGACAGCAAGAAAGGTATAAATAAATGTTGATTCGGGATTGCACAACTCGAGTTAGGTTTGACTTGAGTTTCCCAAAATCACATACTTTATTATTGCATTGATATTTAGATTATCAGATTGATATGTTTAGTCTATTGAATTATAGCAGAGCCAGAGTTTGAGTCTAGGGCAGATCAGCCTAGCTAGGGCAAACCGCCGAGTCTTTGTCAGAACCGCGTAGACTCTAGACTTACGGTGTATCGATGAGCTTAGATGTAGATCGACGTCTATTGTAGACATTCGATACAGCATACCAAAGTCTAAATTAGATCGGATCCCTAGATTAGAAATAAGTTGAGAGAAGATAATAAGTCATTGACTTAAATACAGATTCGTATTGATTCATGTAGTCAGATTAGATACATGTTTTAATGTTTGTTTATGCTTTATATATGTTTTATGATTGCATTGATACATTGTTTATACTGGGATATTTATATCTCACCGGAGTTATCCGGCTGTTGTCTTGTCTGTATGTGTGCATGGCAACAGGTGGGACAGGTTCAGGGTCACAGATGAAGAAAGATCGAGTTAGAGTGGAGACTACGGACTTGGACTAGAGTTAGGGTTTAAACACTTGTTATATAGTTGTTAAACCTTAGTTGAGACTGATTGATATAGTGCAAGATTTGTACTTTTAATACTGACGTGTATGTTAGATGTATGCCATTACGTTCCGCATTTAAAAAAAAAAATTAGACCCTGTTTATTATAATTGATTAATTAGTCCCGACGATTGATAAGATGATTAGCGTCCGGGTCCCCACAACAGGTGGTATCAGAGCGATAGATCCTTTAGATTGAGATAGAAGAGGCTAGTGAGCGGGGTAGATTAGGATTTCTTTCCTGCTTTTGATGCTAGCATGTCTACTGCTTTATAATACATGTTACTTGACTTATCTGATTTGATTATGTAATATGTATTATTGGAAACGAATTTGAACCGATTCTCGATCAGCAGTAAGATGATCGAGGAGGACTGAATTGAAACAGTTTGTTGGATTGGTACTAATCCATTTGATTATCAGATATGCCTCCTCGAAGAATACCAGAACAGGGAAGTACATCAAATCCTCCAATGGATGTAACACCGACTCCAATGGAAACGTTACTGAAACGATTTCAGTCATTTCGTCCGCCAACTTTGAAAGGAACAGAGAACGCTGTGGAATGCGAGAGTTGGCTTGATGATATTGAAATGCTTTTTGACTCATTAGGATACAGATGAGAGGCGAGTTCGATTAATTGGACACCAGTTACACGATGTTGCTAAGGACTGGTGGATTACTAGAAAGAGAGCCATGGAGCATAGAGGTACGACTATTACCTGGAATATATTTAGAACTGAATTTTACCAACGATTCTTTCCAGTGTCGTACCGAAAGGACAAAGGGGCAGAGTTTGCTAATCTAAGGCAGGGACAGATGAACATAGAAGATACGTGTCCAAGTTCTCCACCTTGTTGAAATTTGCTCCACATGTGGCTGACAGCGAGGAAGCTACTGCTGATCAGTTCATCAATGGTTGAACCCAGATATTTTCACATTGGTGAACACAGGGCGACCGAATAACTTTACTGACGCCCTGAACAGAGCTAAGGAGCAGAAGCCGGTTGATGAGACAGAAAGGGGCTTCATTTGTGCCTCCAGCACCGAGACCACAGCAACCACCTCCCAGATTCGAGGGTGGCAGCAGCAGTGGAGGGAAGAAAGAATTTTTGAAAGCCAGAGGAAAGCAATTCAAGAAACTGGCAGCAGTTCTTCCAGCTCCGGTGGTTCCAGACAGAGCCAGAGTTATGGAGTTTATTGTAAGACTTGGGGAAGACATGCAACTGAGCAATGCCAGGGAGTAACTGGTAGTTGCAACATTTGTAAACAGCCGGGACACTTTGCTAAAGTGTGTCCACAGAGAGGGTCCCAAAGATTTCAGGGAGCCGAGTCATCGGGATCAGCAGCACAGACTGAGAGACGATCAGCTGCTGTTCACACCTTCCAGCCAGCGCCAGCTCAGTCACAGCAGAGGCCAGGAGGTAGCCAGAGTGGTAGCCAGCCTCCTAGACAGCAGGCCAGAGTATTCGCTTTGACCGAGGAGCAGGCCCAGGAAGCACCAGATGACGTTGTGGCAGGTAACTGTTCTTTATGTGGTTACCCTGCTTATGTATTGATTGATACCGGTGCTTCACATACTTTCATTTCTGAACGATTTGCATTAAGTCATGCATTGCCTGTAGAGTCTTTAGCTACTGTAGTCGGTCTCTTCTCCTTTAGGGACAGGTTTGATATCCGTAAATTCTGTAAAACATTGTACTACAGTATGACGGGCATGAGATTGAATTAGATGTAGTACTTGGGTTGTCAGATTTTGATTGTATTATCGGTATTGATATGCTGACCAAGTACAGAGCTACAGTTGATTGTTTCCACAAGTAGTGAGATTCAGACCAAATGACTAAGAGTGGAAATTTTACGGTAAGGGTTCTAGATCGAGAATTCCTTTAATATCCGTATTATCTATGACTCGATTGTTACAGAAAGGAGCAGAGGGATTCCTTGTATATTCAGTAGATTTACTGAAGTCGAGTCCATCATTGGCTGATTTGCCAGTGGTACGTGAGTTTGCTGACGTCTTTCCAGATGAGATCCCGGGATTACCTCCAGTTAGAGAGATAGACTTCAGCATTGAATTGATGCCAGGTACAGTGCCAATTTCTAGAGCCCCGTACAGAATGGCACCAATTGAATTGAAAGAATTAAAAGATCAGCTGGAAGATTTACTGGCCAAGGGGTACATCAGACCGAGTGTTTCTCCTTGGGGTGCTCCGGTATTGTTCGTAAGAAAGAAGGACGGTTCCATGAGACTCTGCATCGACTATCGGCAACTGAACAAGGCAACGATAAAGAATAAATATCCTTTGCCTCGTATTGATGATTTGTTTGACCAGTTGCAGGGTTCTTCAGTATATTCCAAGATCGATTTGAGATCTGGATATCATCAGCTGAGAGTCAGAGATTCTGATATCTCAAAACAGCATTCAGAACCAGGTATGGACACTATGAATTTATTGTCATGCCATTTGGTTTAACGAATGCTCCAGCTGTTTATGGGATTGATGAACCGTATATTCCAGAAATATCTCGATGATTTTGATTATTCATTGATGATATTTTGATTTATTCAAAGAATATGAGTGAGCATGCTGAGCATCTAAGAACTGTGTTGCGAATTTTAAGGGCTGAGAAATTATATGCTAAACTGTCGAAATGCGAGTTTTGGTTGAGACAGGTAGTTTTGGGGCATATTATATCCGGAGATGGGATATCTGTGGATCCCAGTAAGGTTGAAGCCGTGATTTCTTGGCCAAGACCGACGTCAGTGCCCGAAATTCGCAGTTTTATGGGTTTAGCGGGATATTACCGTCGTTTTATTAAAGATTTCTCAAGTATTGCTAAACCAATTACTCAGCTGACTCAGAAGAATGCTCCATTTGTTTGGTCTGAAGAATGCGAGACCAGTTTTCTGGAGTTGAAAAAGAGATTGACCAGTGCTCCGGTGTTGACTATCCCATCCGGTACTGGTGATTTTGTGGTTTATTGCGACGCCTCTCACAGAGGGTTGGGATGTGTTCTGATGCAGCGAGGGCATGTTATTGCTTATGCCTCAAGACAACTTAAACCACATGAGACTCGTTATCCAATCCATGATCTTGAATTGGCAGCCATTGTCTTTGCATTAAAGATATGGCGACACTATCTTTACGGTGAAAATTTGAGATATATTCTGATCATAAGAGTTTGAAATATCTGTTTTCACAGTCTGAATTGAATATGAGGCAACGAAGATGGCTTGATTTGCTTAAGATTTTGATTGTGAAATCAAATACTATCCAGGAAAGTCTAATGCAGCAGCTGATGCACTAAGTCGAAAGGTATGTTCCTTATCCTTGTCGACGATCGGTGTTTCAAATTTGATAGAAGACTGCTGTTTGTCTGGATTAGCATTTGAAACAGATTATAGACCGTTGAACTTTATACGGTGCAAGTGAACCGAGCTGATTAAGAATTAAGCGCTCAGAAAGTTGATCAGAATGTACAGAGATCAATAGTGATGGTCAGAACAGGGCATAGATCGGAATATCAGGTAGTGATAACGTCTTGTATGTAATAATCGTTTGGTTGTGCCGAATGTTTCAGATTTGAGACGACAGATATTGTCAAGAAGCGCACAACAGTCGATCAGTATTCATCCTGGTGGCAGAAAGATGTATAATGATTTGAAAAGACAGTTCTGGTGGAAACAAATGAAGACTGATATTGCCAATTTGTTTCCAAATGTCTGAATTGCCAGCATGTGAAAGCAGAAAGATAAGAAACCAGGAGGTTATTACAGAGTTTGTCCATTCCTAAATGGAAATGGGATCACATTTCCATAGATTTTGTGACGCAGTTACCGCGTTCCTCCCGAGGTTGTGAGTGCGATTTGGGTCGTGATTGACAGATTGACCAATCCGCATGTTTTATTCCGTACAAGATGACGTACAGATTTGACCAAATGGCAGAGATCTATGTCAGAGAAGTGGTCAGATTGCACGGAGTGCCGAAGTCAATTGTATCAGACCGTGATCCTCGATTTACTTCGCACTTCTGGCGAGTTTGCAGTAGGCTCTCGGTACGAAGTTACATCTGAGTACCGCATATCATCCACAAGACCGACGGACAGTCAGAGCGGGACTATCCAGACACTGAGAGGATATGCTGCGAGCAGTAGTGCTTGATTTTAGCACTAATTGGCAAGATGCATTGCCACTTTGTGAGTTTTCGTACAACAACAGCTATCAGACGAGTATTGAGAGGCACACATTTGAAGCGTTGTACCGGAAAGAAGTGTCGATCCCCTCTCTATTGGGATGATATCTCTGAAGTGCCGAGATGGACCTGATATGATCAGAGATATGACAGAAAAAATGAAGCTAATTCAAAAGAAAATGAAGGCAGCTTAAGACAGACAGGCCAAATATGCCAATGTTCGACGTAGACGTTGGTATTTGAGGCAGGAGAACGAGTATTTTTAAAGATTTCACCTTTCAGCGGAGTGTGTCCGATTTTGGCAAGAAAGGGAAAAATGTCTCCACGATATATTGGGCCTTATGAGATTCTCGAAAAGGATAGAGAGATCGTGCATATCGACTCGCGTTACCGCCTTCATTATCCGGGATACATGATGTCTTTCATGTATCGTTATTAAGGAAATACCTTCCTGATGCTTCACATGCGATTCAGCAGACGAGGGCCGAAATGGATGAGACGTTGAGCTATATGAAAAAACCGATTCAGATTATTGATCGTAAAGAAAAACAGCTCAGAACGAAGACCATTCCACTTGTGAAAGTTCAATGGACTCGTCATGGCACTGAAGAAGCAACCTGGGAGACTGAATCAGATATGAGACAAGAATTCCCTGAGTTGTTTCGATAATGTAAACTTTTTAGACCGTTTCTGTATATACTCCCTATTGATATAATTGAATGCCTGTGATTTCGAGGACGAAATCGTATCTTAGGGGGGAGAAATGTAATGCCCGAGATTTTATACCGTGTTAAATTACGATTATTGATTTTTAATCGAGATAATTATGAAAGGGCTAACCGAGACACGAAATGAGATTGCGTGTGAAAATAGATGTGCGAGGACAGTAGCATCGGCGCATATGCACGACCGGATGCGCGCACATGCGCCAAACAGGCAGAAGACCTCGCGCATATGCACGGAAGATGTCGCGCATATGCGCGAAGCCTATGCGAGGAACTCCAGAGATTCTCGCGCATATGTGCGGAGATGAGTCGCGCATATGCGCGAGGCAATGTGCAGGATACGCGCGGAGACCGAGTGTCTCGCGCATATGCGCCGATTAGGGTATGCGCATATGCGCGAGACGTGTGCTACAAACATTGAGCCACTCGTCCTTATGCATGTTACGTGTATATATATATATATTATATACATGCAACGCTTTCCTCAGAGGAAAGAAAGGAAACGAGAGCTTCCGGGGGAATTACGTTCAATTCGATTTGCGATCAATCCGTCTGTCCAAATGTTGAATCCGATACAGCACCGTGTTCCTAGCAACGACAGCTACAACAGGACGTAAGTTTTGTTACGTTTTGTTAAGATTTGAAATTATGCTATGTCCAGAATCAGATACGATTCATATATAGTGTTCTTGACATAGTAGACATCATAGAATCGAAGTCAGAATTAAGAAACAGATTGATTATGGAATTGTTATGGAATTTCAAAGTTAAATTGACTGAGATGTGATGTCAGATTCGTACGGTGGTTGATTGTAAATGATTGGAATTGGGATAGACTGATATAGTATTATCAGTATCGCAAGATTGTACTGTTGTACCGTCAGAATTTGATAAGACGGGGATGTTTTGATTTGAACAGATTATTGATACAGTATATTGATATTGTCTTTGCCAGATTGAACATTGACAGGCTTTGAGTCGAGACTTCGATGTATCAGAGCGACAGCAAGAAAGGTATAAATAAATGTCGATTCGGGATTGCACAACTCGAGTTAGGTTTGACTTGACTTTCCCCAAAATCACATACTTTATTTTATTGCATTGATAATTGCAGATTATCAGATTGATATGTTTGGTCTATTGAATTATAGCAGAGCCAGAGTTTGAGTCTAGGGCAGATCAGCCTAGCTAGGGCAGAACCGTCGAGTCTTTGTCAGAACCGCGTAGACTCTAGACTTACGGTGTATCGATGAGCTTAGATGTAGATCGACGTCTATTGTAGACATTCGATACAGCATACCAAAGTCTAAATTAGATCGGGATCCCTAGATTAGAAATAAGTTGAGAGAAGATAATAAGTCATTGACTTAAATACAGATTCGTATTGATTCATGTAGTCAGATTAGATACATGTTTTAATGTTTGTTTATGCTTTTATATATGTTTTATATGATTGCATTGATACATTGTTTATACTGGGATATTTATATCTCACCGGAGTTATCCGGCTGTTGTCTTGTCTGTATGTGTGCATGGCAACAGGTGGGACAGGTTCAGGGTCATAGAGGTGAAGAAAGATCGAGTTAGAGTGGAGACTACGGACTTGGACTAGAGTTAGGGTTTAAACACTTGTTATATAGTTGTTAAACCTTAGTTGAGACTAATTGTATATAGTGCAAGATTTGTACTTTTAATACTGACGTGTATGTTAAGATGTATGCCATTACGTTCCGTATTTAAAAAAAAAAAAATTAGACCCTGTTTATTATAATTGATTAATTAGTCCCAATGATGATTGATAAGATGATTAGCGTCCGGGTCCCCACATTAAATTTAGTAGAAAATTTGAATCTTAAATGACGGTTTTAAATAATCGGTAGTCTCAATTGATGATCAGTCTACTGAATTCTTCTTGTTCCTGAATGTTACTGCTATTGATTCTTTCTGCAAATAAAATACTCATCGCCAAAGCTTTAAATGTTCGAACACCAATTATTGTATTTTTTTTCTCGAAACATTGGCAATATATCGAAGAGATGCCAAATCCACTCAGTTTTAAATATTAAAACTTCTCAAATGACATATTTAGGGTATTAATTGTTAGTATTAAAATGACTGTGATAAATTTTCATTTAAAACAGAAAGTATTATTTGTTATAAAGTTACATATCAACAAAAGTAAGCAAAGAATAAATAATAAAGATATAAATATACACAAAAAGTATCGTGAGATCATCTCACAGATTGATTTTGTGTGAGACATATATTCGATCAAATCTAATTCATGAAAAAAAAATATTTTATGCTAAAAATATTGCTTTTTAATTTAAATATAGATTAGATTGATATGTTCTACAAAAATAAATCTGCAGACCGTTTCTGAGACCTACTCATAAATATATGAGATTTTCTACATGTCCAAGTGCTAAATTTGAGAAACTCTACTTTTACACATATCAACGAACTAAATAAATTAGCACAATTTTAAATCTCTCTTTTTTATCACAGCACGACACTTTGTTTACCCTTGTCAAATAGATATCATATGATATTTACAATTGTCCTTTATTGTAAAACTTAATTAAAAATCTTAGTTTTTTTGTACATTGTAATTGTGTGATATAAACGATGTCTCGATTCCATAAATTTCAAGAGAGAAAAAAAAAGGTATCCTATCTTCCCATAAAAAATTCAACAATACAATATTTTTTCATTTCCTTAATATCTTGTAAAACAAGATAACACGCATTTGGTGAGCACAAAAATTAGAAGAAGAATCAGGTGCGGAAAAAGTCTGCGAACAACATGACATTCAAAAGTTCTAGGAAACCAAAAACTAATCACGGAGATATCGAATGACTTCTGTCCGGGCCTTATCCATCAGCATGCAGCGAGTCTCATCCCGAGTCAACTCCTTGGCCTTACGCGAATTTTACTCTGTAGAGGAACTCTGTTAGCAACATAATTTTCACGTGGAATTACAGTATCCTGCATGTAGGGCATGACATCCAAAATATAGCAGATCTTACCTCGGGTTTCAGGGAGCGATTGTCTGTCATCTGACTCGATGAAGCAAGATTTTTAGGCGGCTGTTTTTCACGAATTGGCTGAGATTTGCTAGTTTTGGATCTTTTCTGTTGAGCAGGAAGGCATAAGATGATGCCGGCATGTGTTCGATACCGAGTATGAGGGGGCAAGACATTATGTAAATCAGCAGCCGCTGGAGTCGTCGGTGATTGAGATTGGCCTGGGGGATCACAAGAAGTCATGGAATCTCTTGCACTAAAACAAAGGAAGATAAGTCAGCAATGCCAATCTTATCTTTGCAAAAATATGGTATGAATCACCAATAAACAAGATTTCCAACTTCTACGATTGAATAACTGTAAAATAATTCAAGAGAAAAACAGTCCCGCGATGTAGATTAATGATAATGAAAACTCAAATCGGTCATGAAGATCAACAGATGGAATCAGCCATTCGATGATGATTTTTAGCCTGTGGAAAAAAGCAATGGAAAAAATACTATGTTTCTAGAAGTAACACAAAGACAAACCACACCAGGAATACATTTTCATTAGGCATTTAGAGTTTAAGGTTTAGACATTATATTCATAAGAGAAAACGATGTCTTTTGGAGAAGGGAAAAAATTGTCAAAAGTTTCAGATCATCAAACAGATTTCATCATTTGTTAGAGATAGAGATTCAGTAATTGAGTATAACCCACAAAGAAATAATCAATAAATGGGATATTTTTAAGCATGGCAGTACCATGAATCAGTCATGTTTGCAGAGGAGCCTGACTGATTGAGATTGATCTCGGTGCTGGTCCCAGGTGTCGGATAATATGGGCGATTCATAGTAAGATCAACTGGGAAACTGCCGGCCTTTGTAGGAGTGCCTGGCTGCATAAATTGGTAAAAGGGATCAAGGGAACTCGTAGAAGTCATTGCATGAAAAGCATGAAAAATGTCAACAGAACAATGTCAATCTTAAGATCCCTAAAAATATGATCACAAATGCGACGACCAATAAGCTTGATAGCCAGCTTCTAGAAAAGGGAAATAGATAAAAGGAGTAATCACAAAAATATGGTGACAAAGAACCATGACCTAAGATATGCGACGAAAGAAATGAAAGACTTATGTTTCAAAAAGTAACATAACGACAAATGCGATGCACCCTAGCTATATGGGATTTCATTTCCTTTTATGTCTTTGAAAATTGTGATTTAATTCATCATGTAAGTTCATTTCCAGCAAATGACATTCAATGAATCGTACGGAAACATCACCACAGCATTTATAATAAGGCAACAACAATAAACCAACCAAAGGAAAACTAAATTAGCGAAATATTTAAGCTCCAAGCCAGACCACGTCAGATTACAAAAAAGTTACCCAACTTTTGAAATCTGCAAACAGAACTGGCGCGAAAATCCTAACCAGATCTAATTCTCATCAATTGCTAAATCTAAGCAAAACAAACTTTCATTTACATTTTATCAAATCAAATCAATCAAAAAAAGGACAGAGAACATTCATCACTAATACCAGAATACATGAAAATCCAGATTTGTGAACACACTTTTTAACAAAATTTTGTTCCCGGAAGCCCAAAACTACAGCCACCTACTTTTGCACCTTCGAAAGCCAAAAGAAAGGAAAAGGTTTATGACTACTAGTCAATGCTTCAGATCATCAAATGTATCTTAATATCAGTGAGTAACACATAATAATTGGGGAGAACCCACAAAAAAAACAATAATTAAGAATAAACCCCATGAGTGTTTCAAACAAAAACAATACAAAAAAAGATTAAATCAACCTGTATAGTTATTCAAAATGACACTTGAGTGAAAGAGAACAAAAGAATAATAAAAGCTTGCTCAGAACTCAAATGAGAAACACCCTATGCAATGATATGAAGAACCTTACAAAGAAAAGATAGGCATATATATAATACACATAAAAATCAGCAAATGAATTGACTCAACCAAAACCCTAGATTCCCAGAATAAGTTGATATACATTCAATTATATCCATAAAAGGTTTAATGTAGTTATTTACAGATTTAAATAGTGGTCAAACAATGAAGATGTGCACACAGAAAATAACAGAAATACATACAAAATTGCCTCTTTCCATGGTTGCTTTTAGCACACAGATAAATAGAGTTGCAGAGAAGTGGAGAACAAGAACTGATATTTTGTGTTTTCTGGAAATCAAAGGGCAGCAAAAATGTCTAATTCTCGGAAGAGATACATAAACTGACAGAGGGATCTGAATAAAGGGACTGGAAAATTTGGAAGCCCTGGTTATTTAGTTAGAATTGCAACCATGGTTAGCTATGGCTTTCAATGATTTTGGACACATATAACTGGATAATTTCATTTAATGCTTGGCTCCTAATTACAGATTTGATGCATTAGAATTTGTGATAAGATTACAAGAACATTTAAATTTTGTTAACCTTGATTGAGTAAAGGAAATGATGTTACAAATATTGTTGTTTTATAATTGTTCAAATGTATTCAGGGTTAGAAAATTTGAAAAAGTGACAGAAGGGATCAGACAAGGAAGGACTGGAAAATTTGGCTTTATCTTAAGTCTTACCGAAAAAAGGGGTTAGTTATAATTTTCTCTGAATTCGGACACATATAACTGGATAGTTGCATATTAAAGCTGCTTGGTTTTCTGGTAAATACAGATTGGATTGCACTAGGATTTATAATAAATAAGATTACGAGCACACCTAGGATTTTGTGAACCTTAATTGAGTCTAGGAAACAATGTTACATTTATTGTTGCTTTATTGTTCAAATCTGTTTTATCATGGTTTGAAAAAAAATCCACATTAGATTGAATATTATTCATTAAAATTCAAAGTTGACATTTACAATTAGCTCCCGAAAATATAGACAATTTCTTTTTGTCAACGTGCATGCAGATTTGTTTGATCTACTTATTTTCGTACTTGACATGCTTCGAGATTGCCAAATTCTTAGCAACAAAGTTGATAGAATCTATAACTCTGCAAAATCAGCACTTTGTCAAAGGGTATACTGTATAGGCAGGAGTTGACCAAGGATTTCGAGCAAAAGGAGGGCGAGCCAGTAAGATGGGGACAAATCAAAAGAAATAGGTAGGCAAAACATGATTTTTAGAAAATTTACATGTCAAAATTATGTTTCCATGTGCTTAGGAGATGGCATATGAGCTTTCATTAATTAAGTCAAAAAAGAGTTCTGTAGTCATCTGAAATTTAGCAGCAGGGTCAACTACGAAAAATATACAAATCAACTAGAAAGCACCATCTTTCAAATTGAATGAATGAGACCTATCATAGCCTGGAGGAAGAGACCTTTTGGTCAGCTTGAGGACACAATGAAGAGGAACCAACCTATAAGTTATTTCATCTTATAAACTATTAAAGTTATCGAAAAATCAACAATCAAGTTTATTGTATTTAATACCATTTCTGATAAGACAAATTATCATGATCTCTGTCTTTCTAGGACATAAATTCTTTACCTTTATAAACTCTTTTCTATTAATCATTTTTAATCTTTTCTTACATTTAATTATTTTTCATCTCCTTATTTTTTCATATGTTTATTTCTTCTTTCCACTTAATTTCATCCTAAGTTTCTGACAAGAATGAAACTGTGGAACAACAATGGCTATTCCCATTTCGTCCGTTATTGAGGCATTCGGTGAACCATGAGCTCTATGAGCAGAAATCCAACATCAAAATTCGTTCCAGAAGGCATAGAGTGAAAGAAATTAACTTTCATTTTACCACATTCCAATTTGAAATAAATTGTGTCACAGCCGCGAAAAATACAAACTATCTTTTACACCTGACATCAACCGGAGAAGGCAAAAATGGCAGAGCTTATTCAAGAATCGGTTCTAACATACACAGTAAACACACTGAATAATGCAAAAAAAAAGATAAAATTCGACGGAAAATATTCAATAGATACAAAACACGTACTACAAAATACCCCCGTTCATCGACATTGTCATGAAGACCGGTGCCGCCACGGCCACCGGTGTAAGTAACACCTTCCGTCGCATTCAATCACACTGACTTCCGCCACAGCCACATCGCCGGATGCGGCGGAGACCGGCGTGGGGCTTCCCGGCGGATTGTATTCCATCTATTTTTCTCTGTAGAAGGAAGCGGAGAGTGGTGTGAAGTGAAGGTAGCCTTGACTCCAGGATTTTTAGATTGAATGTACAATCTGTGTAGAACAACGTACAAGTTCAATTATTTAAAATTGGAACGTAATTTAAAACAATTATAATTATACTTTCAAATATAATATTTATTTGGAAATAAAAAAAATCTAAAAATTCAATCCAATATGTATAAAATAATTTGTTCTGCTAGTGTCATGTCATAACTCTTATATTTAAACTTTGGAGACTGCTCAACATATAGTTTTTTTTAGTAGTACATTCAAGAATGTTATTTTTACATACATTTTAAAAACCCAAAAGTTCTTAAAAGCAGCAAACACAAAGAATATTCCAATAGCTTCTAACCTGGCTATTGGTGCGAATGTTTCTTCAAAATTTATTCATTCTTTTCGTCTAAAACAATATGCTACCAATCTTTCTTTATTTCTAATTACAATTCCATCCACATTTAATTTATTACTAAAAACCCATTGGGTACCAATAACATATTGATTATTAGGTGTATAAACTAAATACCTGACATTATTCCATTTAAGTCGATTAAATTCTTATTGCATAGTCTCTATTCAACTTGAATCACTAGGTGGTTCGTCGATTTTCTTTGGTTCTAATTAAGATATAAAAACAGAATGCAAATATTCATTAATCATTTGGTTTCTGGTTCTGAGTGTTGCTGAAAGATTATTGATTACTAGTGAAGAAATATGAGTTTTGCTCTATTTTCAACCTCGTGCGAAGAGGATATTGACCTGTGCTGAATCAAGATTGTCTTGTGTTTGAGTGACTTCAGCATCTTTGTGGATAGGTTGATCAGTAGTCTGATGATCTAGTTTTCTAAAAGTCTCCGCTACTGGTTGCATATGAGGTACATCGGGTTTTGGAGTTTGATTTGATCTTTTAGGTGCATCATCCTCACTATCTCCTTCTAACTGGACATTTTCCATTCTAATACTCAAAACAAATCATTTATGTTAGATTGTTCAGAGTTATCATAGGATTCATCAAATATAACATGCACTGACTCTTCAATATTTAGGGTTCTATTATTGAAAACTCTAAAATTTTTACTTACTGATGAATAGCCACAAAATATACCAGCATCAGATTTCGAGTCAAAGGTAATTAAGTAATTCTTACCATTGTTGTGAATAAAACATTTGAATCCAAAAACATGTAGGTAAGATATATTTGGTTAGCTCTTGTTTCATATTTCATATGGTGTCTTTCCAGCTTACTTGTTAATCATGGTTCAATTATGAGTGTAGCATGCGGTGTTGACTGTTTTTGTCTAAAATCTTTGTGACATCCCTGAGTCAGCAAGCAGGGTTCGTGCTTCTTCTTTCAAAGTTACATTCCTTCGTTCAGTAACTCCATTTCGTTGAGGGGTTCGGGCCGCTGAATACTCATGTTGAATACCTTGTTATGATATATAAGCTTCTACTGTTTGTCATTAAATTATTACCGCGATAACTTCTGATCTTGACTGCTGAAACTGATTTTTCATTTTGCACGCGATTAAGAAACTTGATCAATTACGAACAAATATAACACGTGAATTTAGAATAAACATCAATGATAACTAAGGTATATCTCATTTCTCTTAAATTCATTATTTGTATAGGTGTAAATAAATCCATATGCAAGAATTTTAGAAATCTAGTAGTCAATTTACTTCCCTTATTTTTGAAAATAGATTTTATTTTCTTAACTAGTTGGCATGCTTAACAGACATGGTTCTTAACAAAATCAATCTCAGGTAATCAATCAACCAAATCTAATTTACGTAGATTTTTAATTTATTTAAATTTTAAGTGATTCAGACGTTTGTGCCACAACATTATTTATCAATAGAGGAAGCAACAAAGCAAGTTGATTTATCTGGTTGGTAGAATTCCCATTTAATTTTATATGCATTCTGTTAGGATCGGTTGGGTGTGATAAATTGTTTAGAAGAAGAGTTTGAATAAGCACTTGACAATTTTCACAACTTTTCGATGGATGAATCAATTTAGTGATTAATTAAGTTCGCGAATTTTGTTGTCAATGTCAATCAGTTAATTTAATAAAAGTGCGGAAATAATTGAAAGACAGATAGAATAAAAATGATAATAAGCAACATAAGATTTGTGGATGTTCGGAGATGGGGACAAATAAATAGAATTAGGGGGACAAAACATGACTTTTATGAAAATTCCACGTAGAAATCTTTGTTTTTATTTTTTGGCTTCAGGAGGGTGACTTCCCTTATTATGGCTTAGTGGGGATGGCATCCGAGCTTTCGTTTGCTGTGTAATAAAAAAAAAAAAAGAGTTACCTTCGATTTAGCCAAACGATCAACTATTTTCTGAAAAAAATGTTAGCGAACCTCGGTATATACAGAATCATAGTGACGGTTTTTGCAAACAAATGTCGCAATTAGCGACGGTTTTGAGTTAAACTGTCGCCAATAGCGACCATTGTTGACAAACCGTTGCTATTGGCAACGGTAGTCGAAAACCGTCGTAATAGCGACGGTCTACAAAAACCGTCGCCGAATATTGCGACGGTCTTGTATTATACCGTCGCACATGGCGACGGACTTAAATATAAACGTTGCCGAAGGCGACGGTCAAAAAACCCATCTCACAAAATAGCGACGGGTTTGTTCGAACAGTCGCAATATTAACGATGGTTTTATGATAAACCGTCGCTATAATAGGGACGGTTTATCCTATAACCATCGCTAATCCAACCGTTTTTTTTGTAATGTTCATAGCAATATGAAGGGAGTGGTCACGGCGTGATCTATATAGTTTTTGTTAGAAATATTATAAAAATTTTGAGTTATTTCGAAAATCTATTACAACACTTATATGTATGAAAACATCCCATAAAGAAGTCATTTATAAAATCAATAGCAAATAATAATTGCGGATTGCCATAATAAAACATCAGTGCATTGTTAGACAAAAAGGAAGAAATTAAGCTATAAACTATTTCATCTTAAGAACTAATAAAATTATTCATTGATAAAAAATCACATTGTTCATATATAATACCATCTCTGTAGGACTAAATCTTCCTTATTTGTTCATTATCAATCCTTTTCTTATATTTAATCATTTTTTCTCATTTTTTTTATATCTTTGTTTTGTCTTTTCACTCAATTTCATACCACTTCTCTTCTATACACTGTCATTTACACCCTAACCTTGACAAGAATGGAACTATAACGACTATGGCCATTAAAGTGTGTTTCGGCAGCAAAGAAATACAAAATATCTTTTACACCAGACATAGATTGGACAACGTAAATATGGCAGAGTTCAGTCTAGAACAGATTGAACCACAGTACATCGTACACTCCATAAACAACGACACAAAATGATAATCTTTGAAGCAAAATATACAAAAACATGTAATATTAAAAATACCCCGTCCATCAACATTGTCATGACCGCCGCCACCGCCACGGCTATCGGCAAAAGTAATATCTTCCGTCGCATTCGATCAAAACGGACGAATACATACACACCTACCTTGTGTAGTTATCAGTAAAGATAATGACGTAGGAGTATCCATCCAAGGATTACCCCGAGATAAACATGATTAAATTTGAAGTTTTTAATTTTTGGGCTCCCGAAAAAAGATGCACCTTGTTGATATTATTAGTACCTATCAAATCTTTTATGTATCTCATTCAGATGTGAGATCGGTTCATTCACGCTGCCTTGCCACCTTTGACATTAATCAAATAAAAAGTCACATCATTCCTTACATTTATAAAAATGAAGAACACTCAACAACGCGAATCGTATTGATACTGAAAATGTGTCAATTAATGCAACAACCACCAAAAAACTAAATTACCGACCTCTTAGATCAACTCATAGATTATAAGGTAAAAACAAAGCATGCAGGTGCACGAAAATCTCCGTTCAATCATACACATATAACTGAAATACTAAAAGCATTCAAGGGAAAAATAAGTCCAAAAGTAAACTATGATTAAGAAAATTCAAATTTGTTACGGAACATCATACAAGGAAATCTATGATTTAATATATGATTTTTTCTCAGTGGCAAGCACGACCAAGTTTTGAGAAGTAACACAACGACAAACATGTGCATCATTGCTATGTGGGTATTTCATTTCCTTCTAAATTTTTGATATTATGATTTAACTAACCATGGCTATCTGTTTCCAGTAGATGACATTCAATTCATTGTTGGAGACATCCCTCAGGCATTTATGACATGGTGACAACAATAAATCAGCTAACTGGGAAAACAAATTATCGAACTTTTCAAAAGGCTCCAAGTTTATCCATATACTGAACTTTTAAATTTGAAAATCCAATTGGAATGAAAATCCCAAGGAAGCCAACATTCTCATGGATTCCTAATTCTAAGCATGCACGACAGAAGCTTGCAACATCTTTCAAGTAAGTTGAAAAAATATTCACCGATGCTATTTATTTTTTTTAACAAAAGACATACCTTATGGCTTAATACCTGATTTTATCATTGAAATCTAGTTCCATAAAACAATATTTTTGGATTTTCTTTGGGTTAAGTACAACCCAATCTCTTAATTACCCCAGTCTACCTCAAAAGCTAGATGGGAACAAATTGTCAAAAGTTTCAGATAATCAAATGGATCTCATCATTGATTAGTGATATGCAGTAATTGAGTATAAACCACATAGAAATAACTAATAAATGAGAAATTTTTAAACATGGTTATATCAATCTTTAAGGAAAGTCTGATAAGGTCCCTGTCTACCCAACCGAATACACAATGCAGGAGGATGGATCTTCATCCAGTCGGCCTCATCAAAGTGCAGACTCTTCTCCTCTAATTAGGGAAATTTTCCTTGCTACCATTGATGAAGTTGTGCACTCTATTGCACAACAACATATTAAGGATCTGCACAAAGAAGAAGTTGAATAACAGACCCTTGTACATGAAGTTTTCAACATTGCTAGATCAAGTGATGAAACTCTTGCAGGATTACACGAACAAGTTGGAGATGTGGCCTTTGTAGAACCAATCAGCAAGCCTGGAGTATTGATGAGTGAAGCACATACAGTAGTGGCTGAGATTGTTTAAGAGTTACTGAATCAGAAAAAGATTGAAGACACATTCACTCAGTCTAATTTGCAAACTGAACAAGTTATTCAAGCTCAACCGATTCTGATGATTGAATAAGGACTATCCTCCAGTTCATATCCAAATATCTTCATGGTTGTATCTCAGCCTATAGTAGTTAAGGACATTCCAAGTGTTGCTCTATCTCCAAAACTGAACAACTCTGAAGACCACATTTTGGATGATATTACTACTAACCTGGCTTTCATCACCTCTAGTCTCACCAATCTGCGGAGAAGTCATTCAACACTGAAAACTCTCTGAATAGCTTTCAAGACAAACAACGAACATAAGTGGCACACCTGTCTAAGGAGGTTATTGGTGTTTTTAGCTATCTGGACAAATTGAAAAATGATCAAATTCCTACTACTCAAACTCTCTCTGGAAAAATTTCTACCTCCAATCATGAGCTAGCAATTAAGGTAGACAAAGATCCTGAAGATCTCTCCTCCAAAATTGATACAATGTCTACCCAACTGAGTTCAAGTTCTTGAAATTTTGAAGACCCCTATTGTTGACAAAAAAGAAGAAGTTATCAGAGAGGGGGAAGTGAGGCAGAAGAAAGAACATAGCAAAGAACAATTTTCCAAGAGATCAACTGAGTCAAACAAGAACTCAAGCATTCAGAGATTTTCATAGTAGATATTGTTAGATTATCAGTTTATCTAAAATTGTTGTATAACTGGATCATTTAAGATTTATAATTCATATTTTGTGAAACACCAAAAAGGAAAAAAAATTGTTGCATCAATTAAATTTTGGTGATTTAACAAACTGAGCCAGATTAAACTGATAATGAGCTAAACCGAACATGAGCTAACTGATAGTTTTATAAGAAAAATCCGTTTGAAACTTAACTGATTTCTAGGTCTAACGAACTGATAGCTGAAGACTAACTGGAATAAAAGATAGTAGAGTAAATGAAAAACATTCTTTGAAGAATTAGTAAGACTACTCAGAACTAAATTATTAGATAAAAATTTTCGTACCAACAGTCTCTAAATTGTCAGAAACCCATGAGCACTACCTACAATGTGCGAATTTTCATAAGGGGTAGTGACGTGAAAAAGACGGGATCAACAGCTACCATATTTGGAACGGATATAATATTTGATTTTCATTGATAGTTAAATCCAAGTCTATAAATAGAACAACTTGTAAATTAGTTAGGCTATCTGGAATCATTAATGCATAAGTTCAAATATTCAAGCTTTCAATAAGCCAAACTACTTTCAAGACTTCTTAGTGTACACTTAAGTATTATATCAGATAATTGAGGATCAATTGATGCTTAATATTTTTCATTTCAAAATACTTGTAAACTGATAGTGTAATTTTCAGTGTTGTTTAAGTAAGTAAACTAAACTAAGAGTTTGAGTTAGGCAATGATAAGTAAACTAACCAAATTTGGACAAATTAGTGTGATTATGTATTCAACGTCTTTGTAACCAATCATCCGATCCTAACATTAATGATAATGAATATTCAAATTGGTCATGAAGATCAACAGACGGAATTCGCTGGAGTGGTCATAGGGCAACATGTTGGGGATCGATATAGAGTTTAGAGGGGATGTGAATAAACTCGTTCTTTTGTTGGACGTTTTTGCACAGAGTGCTAGAATCCTGTTAGAGATTATTGCTTATCTTGTTCGAATAAATATCCAGCAGATCACATTAATAAGTGCGGAAACGATCTGATGGTATGAGGGTGTAAACAATAAAACAGTAGGCAGTAGACAATAGTTGTTTCTGAAAGTTCGAAGATGAAATCTTCTACGTCTCTCCTTCTTCTGTTTCTTGAATATATCACTAAAAGACTTTGGTTATTACAGTACAACTTTTGTACAAACCCACTTTAGTATGACTTATTCTTTAGCCTACTGAAACTATTAGCTTCACAACTCAGTAATACGAATACAACAAAGTTCTAGAAAAGACTCTTTCCTAGATTACATACTCTTCTCAATAAGATGTATAAAACGTGAGTAGCTTGTGAAGAGATAACGAAACAACAACACAATATGATCTCAGAAGATAAGATAAATGCAATAACGAGTATGCTGCTTTTTCATATGTTGAGCTCTTGAAGATAACGAGTAGTTCTTTTGATTTGCTCAAGATAACATTGGATAAATAATGTGTTGCTCGATAAAAATGATCGTCAGTATTTAAAAAAGTTTAATCATCAGTGACAATGTCCCTAAACATTGTTTCCTCATCCCGAGGATCTTGATTTTTGAAGGATGATTATGCGTGATATCCTCAAGTTATGCCTTCTGCTTCCTTTTTTTGGCATCAAAGGCCTGAACTCGATTGAGTAAATCATCCACTCGGCTAGTAAGGGTAATAATGCCATGATTCAGCATCTCCAGATAAGGTGCTTGACTCGAAACTCGTTCATTAAGATTTTGAATAAACTGAAATCGGGACTCAATCTTTGTATCGATAATTTCAAGTTTCGAGTCCATAGCTTCAACTTTGTTGGAGACTGAGTGAATCGACGAATCATGATCAGAGACATTTCGAATGATATCAGCTTGACCGATCAAAATGTTACCATGGCTGGAGAGAACATTTTGCTTGAAAGTACTGGTTTCAACTTGTAGCTTGATCAACGATTCTGCCGTGCGAGTGACCTCTTTAGAGATGCAATCATGGAAGAATTTTGTGGCACTAACTTCTCCAGCATGTTCAAAAGACATCTATTTAACTATTTCTGAGAGATTGTTCAAAGTTCTTTGCAGAATGTCTATTTGAAATTCAAGATCAAACTAGTCTTCTGAAGAAGAAGTTCTTTCTTGCATGCACTGTTGATCTCTTCAAGATGAGCGATACGAGCAGGTGAATCAATAGGAGGGATAATCAAGGCAGTAGAAGTGAAAATTTCTTGTGGAGCAGTAGATGGTTCTGCTTAAGTTCCTTTAGCAGCAGCAGTTAGTTCAGGAGTTGCACTTTCTTCTGGTTGGGCAGCTTCAGTAGCTTCCAGTGGCTCAGTATCAGGAATAGTTTCAGATGAATTATGCAACAGAGCTTTCATTTTTGCTTGGTGTTCAGCAGAAAATATCTCCAAATTTGGCAGTGATTGGGATGGATCAGCATATGATTCTTCCATTGGTTGAGCTGCTGGTTGAGCTTCTAAAGATACCAAATCAACAGCCTGAGTTGCTTCTGGTGCAATAGCAGCAACAAGAACAATCGATTGAATTAATTCATCAACTGAAGCCAATTCACGAACAGAAATAAGAGATGATAACTGAGTAGGCAGTGTCATGGATGCAGGAGTACTAGTCACCTTAGCTTCTAAAGGGGCTGTGGTCCTTTCCTCAAGTGGCTTAATCCGAAGAAATCTGGGCCAAAACCTACTTGGTACTGCAACGGCTCTCCAAAGGCCTGTTCTTGAGCAAGAAATTGCTCATTCATCAATCGCAGACGGTCAATCAAAATTTGAATCACATTCTGATCCTGAACAGCAGTAGGATTCACTGCATCAAAATTTGACTTCAAGGTCTTCAAAACGGAATCCAGCTTTTGACATTTTAGCTTATCAAGAATGTAACTCCCTTTGTTCATGGTCTCAATCACATTGTTAGTCTTAGCAACAGCAAAGACCTTCTTTTCATTCTTCACCATTTTTGCGTAGACACCTGGTGATCTCAAGTATGTGATTGGGTGGAAAACTCTAACCTTAAGCCAATAGTCAAAGAAAGTCATGTCTTCACTGGCAGAATTTTCAATTTTTTCCAAGTGAAGATCACTAGCAGTATGAATAAATGACTTGGCACCAAGAGTGTAACGCCCCGAAAATTTTAAGGTCCACGCAAACCATGTGCATGCGATTATTAAATTCTCTTGTATTTTAATTAAATAATTTAATTGCATTAATTAATTATGTGGTGCATTTTTACATGTTTAAAATATATTTTTCTACATGGTTTCATTAAAATGTATTTTTAAAGGATATTCGAGTTGCGATCGAGAACGGAGACCGAGGGCCGAAAAATAGAAAATAATTTTTATTGGTTAATCGTTTTCTAAATTATTTAAAAATATGGGTGTAGCTTTTTCTTATTTTTGAAAATATAGGGTTTTGAGGTGATTTTATACGCCGGGACGTAATTTTTATCGGTGTTGGATTTTCAACAAAAATACAAACTTTTTGGCAACCCGGCTAATAAATTCACAAACTATTTAAGCAAAATTATTTTTAATATTTTAATTAATCACTAATGAGCTTAAATGGGCTTAATTAATATCTTAATGGGCCAATACTTAATTAGTGTTTAATTAACTATATAATATAAGTTAAACACCCCAAAACCCTACATGAAGTGCACGCCACTTTTCTGAATTTTTGTCCTCCCCAAAACACTTCAAACACGGCACGCAACACACCAAAATTTGGAACAAGAAAATCGAGCAAAGCTTGAGGAGAATTCAAAGCCAAAGGTCTTGCCCGTTCTTCGATTCGTCAACGGTTTTTTTCGTGCGTTTAAAACGCAAAGGCACGCCATATTCTCCTTTTACTCATCATTCACACCATAGTATTTTATTTAATTGAATTTGCATGAAAAACAAGTGCATCATGAAACAATTTTCGTTTTTGTGGCATATGTCAATTTTAAAGCTTGTATTTTCATCCAAAATCATGTTTAATATGATATAAAGGGGCTGCCATGATTAGGATAGGGTTGAGGGTTGATTTTACATGTTTTAGAGAGTCCCAATTTACCCCAATAGGCTGCAAACGTGAATAAGGACAAGCTGGATGCCATCGGGTAGCATGGGGTTTGAGGGTTATGGACTTGGATGCTTGGCTTGGCTTTGGTTGGGACCAGGGCTAGGCTAGGGTCTGTTATGGGTCAAGGGAAGAGTCCTAGCCATGCTAGGACTCGAGACAAGAGGCTGGGAAGGAGTCCTAGCAAGCTAGGACTCCAACCCGTAAGTGGCAAGGGAAGCAGCGCAGGTTTTGCTGCTGGTGCAGGGAAGAGGGGGGCTCGGCCAGAGGGTCTGGACTAGGCTAGGTTAGGTCCTTAGGGTCCTAGGAGGGTGCTTGAGGGGATGGTTCAGGGGTTGGCTCGAGGGTTAGAGGCATAGCATCAGAAAACGTGAGAGAGGCATGCACCTTGAGGGCAGCTTGTGTGCGCGCAGGTTGCTGTCCTTGATTTAGAAATTTCGTGTGCAGGGTCCAGGGGCTAGGTTGGTATGGGCTTGGTCTGGGCGTGGTCCAGGGAAGGTTAGGGTCGTGAGGGGCAAGTGGTTGAGGGCTGGGAGAAGTCCTAGGCTAGTTAGGAGTCATATGGGTCATGGGAGTCTCACACACAAATCGTGCAGAAATATGGGGCGAGTTTCAGAAGGGTTTTGGGTGGGCCAAGGCTGGTTTTTCGGGCTGGGCTTACACAGTAGGGTCCCTAGATGGGTTGGCTAGGTTTTGGCTCAAGGCGGCTTGGGCGTGGCTCGAGTAAATTAGGAGATGGCTCGGTGTGTTCGTCGAAGGGTCAAAAACGAGACTAATTAAGCCAAAATTGATTCCATGGGTCCACGGGGGTGGCTCATGACTTGGAAGGGTAGAATAAATCATAAAAAGGTTATGTTTAAAATTTAAGATCAAAATATTGAGTTTTGGATTTATTCGGAATTTAATCGCCGCACGAAACGCTAATTAACGGGTTAATTGAAACGCCTAGTTTTAAGCTTAATAAAATTATGAAAAATTAGGGTTTAAGCTTAAATAATTATTAGAAGCCTAAGTTTTAATTTGGGAATTTTATATTAAGGTTTGGTTTAATTCGAGATTAAAATGCATTAATACGTCACATTTAAAGATTTATTTAAAAGTCCTCGTTTTAAGCTAAATAAAAATATGAGAAAATTCATGTAGGCTTAAATAATTATTTGGGACATGTTAGAACCAATGGAATTAAGAAAATGTCAAAACCGAGGAATTTTACGTCTAGGGGTAAAACGGTCATTATACACCTAGAAATTAGTAAACGTCATGGCAGTGCCCTATTTGCTGTTTTATGTGCTAATATGATTAATTTCTATAGTTATGGATGTTTATGGAAATTGTTTTATGTTAAAATGATATTTTAAATGTTTATGGAATTTTATATATTAAAATGATCTTTTAAATATTTAGGGAACTTTATATGTTTATGACTTAATATGTCAAAATGTTATTGTAAATGTTTTGAGGTTAATATATCATTTTAAATGTTTATGAAAAGTTCATGATTAAATTATGATTTTTAAATGTCTAAGGGATTTTTATGACTTAAGAAGACATTTAAAATACATGTTGCATGCTTGGTTTCAAAAATGAAAAACGTAATGATATTCATGATTTTTCTAAAGTGATGTGAATGAAAAATGTTGAAGGATGTGAAATAATTGTGACTAATTCGTTAATGTTGGCGACGTCGTGAGGGTTATGGTCCCAGTGGGAGCCCGACGATCGTGTTTCCATCATTGCGAATATGTGGTAACGGATATGTGGTAACGGTTTTGTGGTAACGGAAGAATGGGAATATCGTTAGGGGAAAAGGCCCCAGAGGGAGCCCATTTATGGGAAAAGGCCCCAGAGGGAGCCCCGACTATCGTATTTCTATTCGAATCATGATAGGCCAGGGCCCAGTTGACCGGTGAGAGTGTTGCTGGTGTCCCCCGCCGCCCAGTACTGTGGTTTTATGTAGATGGATCCATCGACCCTCATGAGCATGATCAGGAAAGTCACAATTAACGATCTGAATTCAACAAAAGGAAAAAAAGAAAAGGAAAAGGAAAAGGAAAAATGTTTATGATCATGAAAAATGTTTTATGTCATGTCATGTTGAGGAAAAAGGGAAAAGGTTAAGGTTTATGATTGCATGTCATGAAAAAGTATTTTATGAAAATGTTTATGTTTAAAGTTTTATGCATCATGAAAATATTTATAAAAATGTTTATGTTTATGCATCTTCATGAAAACGATATTTTAAGTACAAGTATTTTTCACCGTTATATGTTAACTGTATTACGTATTACTCGTTATCAAGAATATGACGTGTTGAGTCTTTAGACTCACTAGGTGTGTATGATGCAGGTGATTATGATAATATGTTAATGGAGGTCTTGATGGTTGATTTGACTGGGCTGAAGGCGCACACAACCCGAGGACCAGCGCTTCTACTTTTTCCGCATTATGACTTTTGACTCATGCTTTATGATTAAAGATTTTTAAGATTATTTATTTATGCATTTGAGAGATTTTTGAGAGGTTTAGTATGGGCCATTCCTTTCAAATTATTGCTTTTTAGGTTTAGTAAAATGTTTGACGATTTTATGCTTTAAAATATTTTCCTTTGGATTTTTAAATAGCAGTTGGATGGTTATTTTTAAAATGATGTCAAAATATTTTATGGTTCGGCCGATGCTAAGTGAGGATAAATAAAAAAAAAAATTTCTAGTACTTTTAAAGCAATAAAAAGGGCAGGACGTTTCAGTTGGTATCAGAGCAAAGGTCCTGTAAAGGGTTGTGCCACCATCAGCGCCGGGAAGATCAGTCGTCAAGCCTCAAACTTGTAAGTTTACATGCTTTATATGATTTTATGATGTTACATGCATAAGTAAATGAATTATATGTTCACGTCACATGTTTAATAGCTTCATGATAATGTATGACTTACATGCTTTAGAATTTTTATACGTGATACGATATAAAATAAGAAAAAATTATTTTATTTTAACGCATGTTGGCTTCGTGGTGGAATTGGACTATGTTGATTTTGGGTTTTAGTATTGACGTTCTATTTTTGGGCCATAAGTTAATCGTGAATATTTTGAATGCTTTGGGACACATAGATTTTCTAAGGAAATATTTATGATTCGTGGTTATTAGTTGAATTAATTTTTGGGAATTAGACATAAGGAATAATTATTCGAGGATTACAACGACTTTGGGAATAAGAAAATAGATAAATTGGGATTTTAAGTTGATGAAAAGTAAGATTGGTTATAGAAATTTATTTTTTGGGTAAATAAGTTTAAGTTTATTGAAATTATGTCATGGGAAAACTGTAGAAGAAAATTAAGAATACCGAGAATTTATGGGTTAACTGTAGGATTTTTGAAATTAAGGACCAATTAAGATAATTTTTGAGGAAATTAAGAATTGATTTTGTAATTATTACGGAATTTGGGGACTTGTTTTAGCAATAAGCGAGAATTGAATGGGTTAAATGATAAGAATTTTGAGGATTTAGACTTTTAAGAATATATTTTGAACCTTGGGATATCTTGGATATAGTGTTATAAGGAATTTTAATCAGGGGTTTTTAAGGATGAATCGATATTAGGCTAGAAAAATCTAAGCGTTAGCGGATGCGTTTGGGATTTTAAGATTGAAATTTGATAAGTTGATTAATATTTTGGGTATAAAATAAGGAAAGTAATACACGATAAGCATGATTATCCATCTTTTAATATTGGGAATGGTAAGCAAAATTGAAATTCGAGGTATAATAGTAATAGCACTAAGTCATTTGGGTCTTTTAAGTTGCGAGGTGAAAATAAGGATTTAGAAGGAAAATTTAATTGGGATCAAGAAGACGTAAGGACATTCTAGAACTTAAGTTTGATCAGAGTAGCGTAGCGGAAGCGTGGATTTTTTTTTTTTGGATATTAGAATTAAGCATAAACTTTGGGTTATCTAGGATAAGCGAATTTCGAGGACGAAATTCAATTTAAGGGGGGAAGATTGTAACGCCCCGAAAATTTTAAGGTCCACGCAAACCATGTGCATGCGATTATTAAATTCTCTTGTATTTTAATTAAATAATTTAATTGCATTAATTAATTATGTGGTGCATTTTTACATGTTTAAAATATATTTTTCTACATGGTTTCATTAAAATGTATTTTTAAAGGATATTCGAGTTGCGATCGAGAACGGAGACCGAGGGCCGAAAAATAGAAAATAATTTTTATTGGTTAATCGTTTTCTAAATATTTAAAAATATGGGTGTAGCTTTTTCTTATTTTTGAAAATATAGGGTTTTGAGGTGATTTTATACGCCGGGACGTAATTTTTATCGGTGTTGGATTTTCAACAAAAATACAAACTTTTTGGCAACCCGGCTAATAAATTCACAAACTATTTAAGCAAAATTATTTTTAATATTTTAATTAATCACTAATGAGCTTAAATGGGCTTAATTAATATCTTAATGGGCCAATACTTAATTAGTGTTTAATTAACTATATAATATAAGTTAAACACCCCAAAACCCTACATGAAGTGCACGCCACTTTTCTGAATTTTTGTCCTCCCCAAAACACTTCAAACACGGCACGCAACACACCAAAATTTGGAACAAGAAAATCGAGCAAAGCTTGAGGAGAATTCAAAGCCAAAGGTCTTGCCCGTTCTTCGATTCGTCAACGGTTTTTTTTCGTGCGTTTAAAACGCAAAGGCACGCCATATTCTCCTTTTACTCATCATTCACACCATAGTATTTTATTTAATTGAATTTGCATGAAAAACAAGTGCATCATGAAACAATTTTCGTTTTTGTGGCATATGTCAATTTTAAAGCTTGTATTTTCATCCAAAATCATGTTTAATATGATATAAAGGGGCTGCCATGATTAGGATAGGGTTGAGGGTTGATTTTACATGTTTTAGAGAGTCCCAATTTACCCCAATAGGCTGCAAACGTGAATAAGGACAAGCTGGATGCCATCGGGTAGCATGGGGTTTGAGGGTTATGGACTTGGATGCTTGGCTTGGCTTTGGTTGGGACCAGGGCTAGGCTAGGGTCTGTTATGGGTCAAGGGAAGAGTCCTAGCCATGCTAGGACTCGAGACAAGAGGCTGGGAAGGAGTCCTAGCAAGCTAGGACTCCAACCCGTAAGTGGCAAGGGAAGCAGCGCAGGTTTTGCTGCTGGTGCAGGGAAGAGGGGGGCTCGGCCAGAGGGTCTGGACTAGGCTAGGTTAGGTCCTTAGGGTCCTAGGAGGGTGCTTGAGGGGATGGTTCAGGGGTTGGCTCGAGGGTTAGAGGCATAGCATCAGAAAACGTGAGAGAGGCATGCACCTTGAGGGCAGCTTGTGTGCGCGCAGGTTGCTGTCCTTGATTTAGAAATTTCGTGTGCAGGGTCCAGGGGCTAGGTTGGTCTGGGCTTGGTCTGGGCGTGGTCCAGGGAAGGTTAGGGTCGTGAGGGGCAAGTGGTTGAGGGCTGGGAGAAGTCCTAGGCTAGTTAGGAGTCATATGGGTCATGGGAGTCTCACACACAAATCGTGCAGAAATATGGGGCGAGTTTCAGAAGGGTTTTGGGTGGGCCAAGGCTGGTTTTTCGGGCTGGGCTTACACAGTAGGGTCCCTAGATGGGTTGGCTAGGTTTTGGCTCAAGGCGGCTCGGGCGTGGCTCGAGTAAATTAGGAGATGGCTCGGTGTGTTCGTCGAAGGGTCAAAAACGAGACTAATTAAGCCAAAATTGATTCCATGGGTCCACGGGGGTGGCTCATGACTTGGAAGGGTAGAATAAATCATAAAAAGGTTATGTTTAAAATTTAAGATCAAAATATTGAGTTTTGGATTTATTCGGAATTTAATCGCCGCACGAAACGCTAATTAACGGGTTAATTGAAACGCCTAGTTTTAAGCTTAATAAAATTATGAAAAATTAGGGTTTAAGCTTAAATAATTATTAGAAGCCTAAGTTTTAATTTGGGAATTTTATATTAAGGTTTGGTTTAATTCGAGATTAAAATGCATTAATACGTCACATTTAAAGATTTATTTAAAAGTCCTCGTTTTAAGCTAAATAAAAATATGAGAAAATTCATGTAGGCTTAAATAATTATTTGGGACATGTTAGAACCAATGGAATTAAGAAAATGTCAAAACCGAGGAATTTTACGTCTAGGGGTAAAACGGTCATTATACACCTAGAAATTAGTAAACGTCATGGCAGTGCCCTATTTGCTGTTTTATGTGCTAATATGATTAATTTCTATAGTTATGGATGTTTATGGAAATTATTTTATGTTAAAATGATATTTTAAATGTTTATGAAATTTTATATATTAAAATGATCTTTTAAATATTTAGGGAACTTTATATGTTTATGACTTAATATGTCAAAATGTTATTGTAAATGTTTTGAGGTTAATATATCATTTTAAATGTTTATGAAAAGTTCATGATTAAATTATGATTTTTAAATGTCTAAGGGATTTTTATGACTTAAGAAGACATTTAAAATACATGTTGCATGCTTGGTTTCAAAAATGAAAAACGTAATGATATTCATGATTTTTCTAAAGTGATGTGAATGAAAAATGTTGAAGGATGTGAAATAATTGTGACTAATTCGTTAATGTTGGCGACGTCGTGAGGGTTATGGTCCCAGTGGGAGCCCGACGATCGTGTTTCCATCATTGCGAATATGTGGTAACGGATATGTGGTAACGGATATGTGGTAACGGTTTTGTGGTAACGGAAGAATGGGAATATCGTTAGGGGAAAAGGCCCCAGAGGGAGCCCATTTATGGGAAAAGGCCCCAGAGGGAGCCCCGACTATCGTATTTCTATTCGAATCATGATAGGCCAGGGCCCAGTTGACCGGTGAGAGTGTTGCTGGTGTCCCCCGCCGCCCAGTACTGTGGTTTTATGTAGATGGATCCATCGACCCTCATGAGCATGATCAGGAAAGTCACAATTAACGATCTGAATTCAACAAAAGGAAAAAAAGAAAAGGAAAAGGAAAAGGAAAAATGTTTATGATCATGAAAAATGTTTTATGTCATGTCATGTTGAGGAAAAAGGGAAAAGGTTAAGGTTTATGATTGCATGTCATGAAAAAGTATTTTATGAAAATGTTTATGTTTAAAGTTTTATGCATCATGAAAATATTTATAAAAATGTTTATGTTTATGCATCTTCATGAAAACGATATTTTAAGTACAAGTATTTTTCACCGTTATATGTTAACTGTATTACGTATTACTCGTTATCAAGAATATGACGTGTTGAGTCTTTAGACTCACTAGGTGTGTATGATGCAGGTGATTATGATAATATGTTAATGGAGGTCTTGATGGTTGATTTGACTGGGCTGAAGGCGCACACAACCCGAGGACCAGCGCTTCTACTTTTTCCGCATTATGACTTTTGACTCATGCTTTATGATTAAAGATTTTTAAGATTATTTATTTATGCATTTGAGAGATTTTTGAGAGGTTTAGTATGGGCCATTCCTTTCAAATTATTGCTTTTTAGGTTTAGTAAAATGTTTGACGATTTTATGCTTTAAAATATTTTCCTTTGGATTTTTAAATAGCAGTTGGATGGTTATTTTTAAAATGATGTCAAAATATTTTATGGTTCGGCCGATGCTAAGTGAGGATAAATAAAAAAAAAATTTCTAGTACTTTTAAAGCAATAAAAAGGGCAGGACGTTTCAAAGAGGTTGTGGTTCTTCAACAAGTTTTCCCTTGCCTTTATCTGATGATGATGCAGGCAGCACAGGTCTAAAAGCAGAAGACCCTGCGAGTGGTTCATTAAAAACAACTCCAGACGAGGGTCTGAGAGTATGAGAAGAAGTAGAAGTGGTGGCAGTGGGGATGGCTGTTGGCTTTGAGGAGGGGACAGATTCTGGTTTAGATGAGGTAGTTTCTGGAAAGACTTGTCTCAAAGGAACAGTGTAAAGGTCAGCAATGGCTGCTGTTTTCTTGAGGCGAATGGTGGTTCTGGATTTCTTTTGTTGAGGGTGGCTGGGAGTGAGGCTTGGGATGGAGCAGTAGACTCTTCCAAAATGGTTTTGTCTGAATCAGTCAAAACAACTACTCTCTTCCTCTTGATTTTCTACTGAGGAGCTTGAGCCTCAGTTTGAGCATCGTCAATCTCCTTCTTCAGGGCGACAAATTCAGCCACAGTTGGCTTCGGCCTTAAAACAAATACATTATCATCATCGGTCATTGTGACAAATGAACCATCTTGTTCAGAAGTCAGAGGAAAACCCGCATCTTTCAACATTTTTCTGATCTGGACAGCAAAACCAGTACCTTTCTTCAAAATCATATCCTCCGTGATTTTGAACAGGAGGCGACTCCAATCCATTTTGGCTTCAGAGGTGATGGCTAGCATCACTTGAACTTTTTCCTTGGTCAGCCTATCAAACGTACTGGCCTTGACCAAAAGAGCCTTAGCCACAATATCAGCAAGGACTTGGTACTCCATATTCAGAAGCTTCTTGAAGCAGGAGGGAGAGAGTTCTTCTCCAGAAGCTGAGAAAGAAGTGAGAGCAGAAGACATCTCCTCTATAGAAATAGCCGAACATTCAAAATTCCTGGAAATCGGAAGAAAGAAAGTTGACCCCAGTAGAACAGCATCAATGGAGATGGATGCATCTCCCTATGAGTAAATGATCTTCCCATCCTGAACGGTTGCTTTAGCATAAAAGTCCAATAGGGCAGTCTTGTAGATGATAGCGGGTGCTTACAGAAATCTTATGAGACTAGATTTTTCAATGGCCTTGAACATCTTGACAAGATTTTCATCCTTGATGGTCAGAACTAATGCAAAGTTAACTTGATAGGCGTTTAGTGTATAAGGTCCAGCCATTTCTGCAAATAAGATGGATTCGAAGTAGATTTTGCTGTAGAGAAATACGAGAGAAAACAGTAGCTAGTATGCAATTGTCTGAAACGTAAAAGTTGAAATGAGAGAGAAGAGGCGGTTAGTAATCAAAATGTACAGCCGTCAGTGTAAACATAGGGACACATGTCAATATGTTTACGATTGAGTTTTTGAAAAGTTAAACAGTGAGTGTCAGGTAAGCCAATGATTTTTTAAAAAATTTGAAAATCAATGAAAAGACGGGCTGTCCAAAGCGGTTATTAAAGTAAATAAGAAGAGGATTTGTCGTTTTATGATAATATCTTCTGGAAATCATAAAGTACTGAAATATATCCAGCACCTTGATAAAAACCAGTAGACACATTGTTTTATCGAAAAGACAACTCTCCTTCTGTTTTAGACAAGGCACGTAAATATCAGTCAATAATATTCCCCCCTAAATTAATACAAATAAACAAATATTAAAATCTAAGATTTGAGATCTGAGGAAATGACAGATGACTCTTGATATTCGTGAAGGACGTGAACAGTAATTTGACTCATCGATTTCCCTCGAGAGTAAGTATAAATACCTGCAAACATACAAATGAAATCATTTTAGTCACTTAAAAAATGGATAGTGATGGTGCAAGTCATTCATCAGAGTCTTCTCCTGAGTTGAATGGAGCAGAGGAGTTCCAAAGGCAACTTCCGGCGTCTCGTAAGAGGATGTTTGAAAACATCATTTTCCAAGAGATGAGAACTTGGAAGAAATTCTCTGCCCTGTAATCTGAATAATCTTTTAGATTATTCTATATTATTATTAGGACTAAGTTGCAGAATCACTCCATTCAACAACCACGATCATGCAAAGAGAGTGGGGTGATTCCAGCAAGTTTTAGTTAGGGTTTCTGCTGAAAATCTCAGTACTGCTGATATCAACACTTGTAACTGTTAATCTATTGTAACAAATCTGATTTTATGAATGAATAAATACGTTTTGACATACATTTTTTATCTACTGCTTTTACTTAATGCATAAAAAGAATAGAAAAACAGAAGATAATAATCAGTAGTTACGATAAATCAATTAAACCAAGAACATTACGAAAATAAGAAAACTTATTCTCAGGCAGAGGTTTTGTAAAGATATCTGCTGCTTGTTTCCAGACGAATGTCCTTCTTCTGCACATAATCTCTAATAAAATGATGTCTGATGTCAATGTGCTTCGTTCTGGAATGAAGTACTGGATTGTGAGTAATTGCTATAGCACTGGTATTGTCACAAAATATAGGTGATTCAGAGGCTTGAACTCCATAGTCCTTAAGTTGTTGCCGCATCCAAAGTATTTGAGAGCAGCAGCTTCCAGCAGCAAGATATTCTGCTTCTGCAGTAGACGTGGCTATAGAAGTCTGCTTTTTACTGAACCAGGAGATCAACCTATCACCAAGAAATTGACAAAAACCACTGGTGCTTTTTTAATCTAGTTTGCAACCTGCATAGTCAGCATATGAAATATCCAATAAGATTGAAAGAAGAATCATTGGATACCATAGGCCGACATTTTGAGTACCCTTCAAATATTTCAGAATTTGTTTAGTAGCAATATAATGCGATTTCTTAGGGTTAGACTGAAATCTAGCACAAATACAAACAGCAAACATAATATCAGGTCTACTGGCAGTAAGATATAACAATGAGCCAATAAGACCATGATACTGAGTTACCTCTACTAAAATTCCATTTTCATCTTTGTCAAGCTTAGTAGATGAACTCATTGGAGTGGAAGCAGCAGATCATGTTTCCATGACAAACTTTTTCAGTAGTTTCTTTGTGTACTTAGCCTGATTTATGAAAATTCCTCTATTTAGTTGCTTAATCTGCAGTCCTAGGAAGAATGTCATTTCTCCCATCATGCTCATTTCGAATTGTTCCTGCATTAACTTAGCTAAATTTTCACACAATTTGGGGTTACTTGACCCAAAGATAATGTCATCAACTTAAATCTGTACTAATAGAATGTGCTTATTTTTAACTAATGTGAATAAAGTCTTGTGTATTGTACCTGTGGTAAAATCATGATTTACAAGAAATTGTGAGAGAATGTCATACCAAGCCCTAGGTGCCTGTTTCAGACCATACAAGGCTTTGTGTAATTTAAAAACATGATGCTACAAGAAATGATCAATAAA
Source organism: Primulina tabacum (assembly GCF_025594145.1). NCBI lineage: Eukaryota > Viridiplantae > Streptophyta > Magnoliopsida > Lamiales > Gesneriaceae > Primulina > Primulina tabacum. Next base: position 3,686,163 of record NC_134565.1, on the reverse strand, counting down.
ACCTGGGGGGTTGTTCAACGTAGACTTCTTCTTGCAGTAGACCATTTAGGAAGGCACTCTTCACATCCATCTGATAAACTTTGAAGTTTTTGAAAGCAGCAAAGGCTAAAAATATTCTGATTGCTTCAAGCATTGCTACTGGTGCATAGATCTCATCATAATCTATTCCTTCTTCTTGTCTGAAACCTTGAGCCATCAGTCTTGCTTTGTTTCTAACCACAGTGCCTTCTTCATTTAGCTTGTTTCTAAATACCCACCGATTTCCAATAATTGCTTGATGAGATGGTCTAGGTACAAGAAACCACACTTCATTTCTTTTAAATTGATTCAGCTCTTCTTGCATAGCTTCAATCCAACTGGGATCCAGAAGAGCTTCTTCAATCTTCTTTGGTTCAACCTGAGAAATAACAGCATCATGCATATATTCATTTATCATTTGTCTTCTAGTTCTTAATGGAGTTGTTGGATTTCCAATAACCAAAGATGGAGGGTGATATTTTCTCCAAATAAAAGGGTTTGGAGGGATTTCTTCCTAATATAATGAATTTGGATCATGCTCAGCTAAAGCAGTAATAGGTTCTGGAATGTCAGCTGCTGGTTCTGATACATCCCGTGTCTGAACAACTGGTTCTACCAGAGGAATGTCTGGTTCTGTATTTTGAGCATCTTTCACATTTGGTTCTGCATCATCTTCACTATCTAGTTCCAGATGAATTCTGTCCAATCTGTTACTTAGATTTGTCATGTTAGAAATTCTAGGAGCACTGCTATCTTTGTCAAAGACAACATGAATAGATTCATTAACATTAAGAGTTCTATTATTGAAAATTCTATATGCTTTGCTTACTGCTGAATATCCAAAAAATAACCCAGCATCTGATTTTGAATCAAATGCAGACAAATAATTTTTACCATTATTATGCACAAAACATCTGCAACCAAACACATGAAAATATGATACATTATACTTACTCTCTTTCCATACCTCATATGGAGTCAGATTATGCCTCTTGTTGATCATGGTTCTGTTTTGTGCATGACACTATGTGTTGATTGCTTCTGCCCAGAAGCGTTGAGAGATGTCTGCATCTGCTAGCATTGTTCTAGCAGCTTCTTTAAGAGTTCTGTTTCTCCTCTCAGCTACTCCATTTTGTTGAGGCGTTCTGGCGGCTGAATATTCATGATGAATACGCTGTTCATCCAAATATAACTCAAGAATTTTGTTAGTAAATTCAGTGCCCCGATCACTTCCGATTTTAATGACGGAAACTGATTTTTCATTTTGAATCTTTTTAGAAGCTTGATCAAGAGGCTACTGGTTTGATCTTTTCCAGCAAGAATATTATCCAAGTAAATCTAGAGAAATCATCATCAACAACAAGAGTATATTTCATTCCCCCTAAGCTCATGATAGGGATTGGACCAAACAAGTCCATATGTAATAATTCCAAACATCTTGATGTTGATTTACTACCTTTATTCTTGAAGCTAGATCTTACTTGTTTTCCAAGTTGACATACAGAACATACATGATTCTTAACGAAATTAATATCATGTAAACCATCAACTATGTTCTGCTTCTTGAGATTATTGATAGACTTGAAGTTAAGGTGATTCAATTTCTTGTGCCATAACCAATGTTTATCACTTAGGGAGGCAACTAAACATGTAGGAACATTAACATGATCTTTGTTCCATGATACTTTGTAGGTGTTTCCTTCTCTTTTTTCGGTTAAGACTATAGACTAATTGGCATATTTAACTGTGCATGTGTGCTTCTGAAAAGCTACTGAGTAACCATTATCACACAGTTGACTAATACTGATTAAATTGTAACAAAGATTTTCAACCAAGAGCACATCATTTATAATAATATTAACATTGATAATCTTAACCTTACCCACAGTTTTACCTTTTGAGTTGTCCCCAAAAGTTATCTTTGGTCCAGTACAACTCATCATTTCTGAAAGTAGACTCTTTTGTCTAGTCATATGTCTGGAACATCCACTGTCCAGATACCATGTAGAGCTGTTTATCTTGGTTTTCTTCTCTTGTTCCTGCAAGCACAAGTTTTAGTAACTGGTACCCAATCTATTTGGGTCCAAGCCTTATCAGTACTTTAGGAACCCACATTTGTACAATTCTAAATAACCTTGTACTTCGGGTATCCACAGAGGTGTGTGCAATAGACGGTATGTTATTTCTAACAGTATGCATTTTAGGATGTTGTTCTTCCCTTCTGTTTTTGTTGTCTGATCTGTATCTCTTCTGAACCGATATAGAATTATAGTACTGGTAGTTTCTAACCTTCATAGAGGGTTGTCCTCCTGAGTTGAATCCTCTGCTGGATCGAGAACTCTGATGGACTCTTCTCTTAGGTTCAACATAACCCAGACCATAATGCTTACTTCTGTTCGTCTGATCTTTGAACCTTCTGACTTGAAAAATTGGTAGTACTGGTTCATATATCACACTGGATTTAACAAAATGAATGTATTTCCCTTTGCTTATATCCAGTTATGGCTTAGTACTTGTTTCGGAAGTGCTTTCATCATTACTGAATCCGAGACCACTCCTGTCTCCAGATTGCTTCTGTAATTCTTGCATCTTCTCTAATGAAATAGAAGACTTGTTCCATACATTTACCAGAACTGATAGCTTCTGATTCTCAGACTTCATCGTCTGGTAATATGCATTTACTCTGTCATTCTCAGTTCATAATTTACTTATCTCAACTTTTAGATCTCTGCACCTATTTTCTTGCAAGAAAAGAACCTTACTGATTTGATCTTTCAAGTTTTGATTTTCAATATTAACTTCCTTGAATGACTGAGAAAGTCTTGAGTACTCTTCTACCATGTCATGCAGTGCTTTGACCAAATCATTTTGTGTAAATTCATCAGAATCAAAATCAAATACCTCTCCAGTTGTCAAGGCTGATTCAGTGTTCGCCAAGAGACATTTGACTTCTTCTTCATCACTATCACTGGAGTGGCTATCTGAGTCAGAAGATTCAGAGCTAGAATCCGCCCACTTTGATTTACTTTATCATTGCTTTGCGGTCTCTTCTGGACTTCTTATCATTCCGCTTGTACTCATTCTTTTTCTGGTTATCCTTCTTATGTTTCGGACAATCAACAATAAAATGTCTGATTTTCCACAATTGAAGCAAGCCATATCACAAGGTAGTGATTCCTTCTTGAAGTTCCGATTAGGACTTTGGTATGCTCGGTGATTATTCTTCGTGAATCTGGAAAATTTCTGTATGAAGAGGGACATAGCATCATTGCTGATTTTTTCAGCAGTCTTGTAAGATGTGCTTTCAATAGCAGCGACAGGTGAAACATTTGAAACAACTGCATCAGTAGCAGTAGCTGCAAGAGCCTTGGTAGAAAGATTCGACAAGGGCTCTTCTACGCTTCTTACTTCCAGTTCAAACTCATAAGTTTTCAAGTCTGAAAACAAGTCAGGTAGTTCCAACTTGTTCAGATCTTTTGAGACTCTCATCGCCATAGTCTTGACGTCTTATTCTCTGGGTAAAGCTCTCATCACTTTGAGTTCTACTTCTCTATTGCCATGTTCTTTTCCCAGAGCTGCTAGCTCATTTACTAAGCTGCTGAAACGTTCATCAAACTCGCTCAGAGTTTCTCCAGCTTTCATCTTCAGATTTTCAAACTTTTGCATAGCCACAGACAGCTTGTTTTCTTTTGTCTGTTCATTTCCTTCATAAATCTGGATAAGTTTCTCCCAATTCTCTTTGGATGTAGGACACATCTTGATTTTGCTGAATGTGTTTTTGTCAAGTGTATTGTCTAAGTTTGATTTCTTCTTGTCCTCGCTTGTCCATTCACTTCTTGGCTTTTCAAGTATTTGTGGTGCTCCATCAGTAACAACAATAGTTGTATTAGGTTTTAGAATTTTTAATGGACCATCTGTGATGACAAACCACATGTCATCATCTTGGGCTGCAAGATGGGCTTTAATCCTGATTTTCCAATCATCAAAATCTTCTTTTGAGAACATAGGAACTTTGCTGAAGTGTGCCATTCCTGTTGTAAATTTTCAGAACAAGAAAAATCTGCTCTGATACCACTTGTTGGGGATCGTTATAGAGTTTAGAGGGGGTGAATAAACTCGTTCCTTTGTTGGACGTTTTTGCAAAAGCGCTAGAATCCTGTTAGAGATTATAGCTTATCTTGTTCGAATAAATATCCAGCAGATCACAATAATAAGTGCGGAAACGATCTGATGGTATGAGGGTGAAAAAAATAAAACAGTAGCCAGTAGACAGTAGTTGTTTCTGGAAGTTCGAAGATGAAATCTTCTACGTCTCCCCTTCTTCTATTTCCAGAAGGTATCACTAAAAAACTTTGGATATTACAGTATAATTTTTGTACAAACCCACTTCAGTAGGACTTACCCTTTAGCCTACTGAAACTCTTAGCTTCACAACTCAGTAATACGAATACAACAAAGTTATGAAAAAGACTCTTTCCCATATTACAGACTCTTCTCAATAAGATGTATAAAACGTGAATATCTTGTGAAGAGATAACGAAACAACAACACAATATGATCTCAGAAGATCAGATAAATGCATAACGAGTATGATACTTTTTCATATGTTGAGCTTTTGAAGATAACGAGTAGTTCTTTTGATTTGCTCAAGATAACGTTGGATAGATAATGTGATGCTTGATAAAAATTATCGTCGTTATCTATATAGGATTGATCCTTATATATAGAAGGCTTTGAATCCAACGTCTATAAACCAAACGGCTTCTATGACTTCTGAGTAGAATCAGCTTTAATACCTAAAAAAGGTCCTGCAGAAAGCTTCAGAATAATCAGTCTTCGTTTCATACCAAAACTAGTAAGGAGCGTTAAATGTCTTCGTACAACATTAATGGTGCAATTAATACTAGTACTAGGTAAAGAAACGGCAACATTTAAGACTTTGAAACTATCAAACAAAAGACGTTAAGTTCTTCTTGTTTAAGCTAAGTTCTGTTTCTGCTTTTCTAAGTTCTGATTCTGCATAACTGAGCCGTTAAGTACTCGAAAAGTACTGCTTCTGTTAAAACGATATGAGAGCTTCTGCTAATTATATTGTCTTCTGATTTAGCTAACACAACCTACTGGTTTTGACTCTTATCACCACAATTAAATTAAGTTTAACACAATCTATAAAGTTTTCGACTAATTTTGAAAAGCTATAAAATCATGTAAAGTTGCAACTATATATAAATTACACATTTAGTACAACTTACCTATAAAATTATCAAATGTTAATAAAGGAAATAACAAAAAAAATGTTGAATAAATTACATATGTGCGTGCAAACATCGAATAAAAAATTGTAAAATCAATAGTAAATAATAATTACCATAATAAAACAACAGTGCATTGTTAAGAACTCTTGAGGGCATGAAAAGGAACAAAACTATAGATTAATTCGTCTTAAGAATTATAACAATGTGTTTGGATGTATAAAAAATTATATTTGGAATTGGATTTGGATTTTAAATTCATGGAATTGTAATTCCATTATGGTGTTTGGCAAGGATTTAAAATGTAATTTGGAATTTAATTTCACAATAAAAAATACTTTTCCTTATATTAATTTTAAAAATTTATATTGAATTTTTTAAAAAATTTTAATAATTTTTATATAAATAATAATATTTCTTTCAAGGAAAAAAATTATTTTTAACATATAAAAAATATTTTTATTTAATAGTTTTTTGAAGAAATTAAAAAATATAAAGTTTATAAAGATGGAATTCAAAATAAAGTTACCAAAATTTAATAAATTTGGTTTTTAATATTAAAAAGAATGAATTTTTTCTAAGAAAAAGAAACAATTTATAAAAAATAAATATAAAAAATATTTTATTTGATTTTCTCAAAAATATATGTATAATAGTCTGAATTCACGATGATATAGATTATAAGTAAGTTATACAAATTTAATAATGAAAATAATTTGACTGGTTTTAAAACTCAAATTTCATTAAATCCCATGAAACCTACCAATTTTGCAAGGATTTCACATAGTTAAATGAATTCTCCATCAATCAATCTTATTTTGTCAAACGCTAAACAATTCCAAATTTTATTCAATCTCATACCGCCAAACACACAGTAAATATTATCGGAAGATCAAAATTCAACTTCAACATATTTCAAATCATTTCGATTGCACGAATTATCATTACCCTTTTCTAACACTTCCCTATATTTCCATTATTAATTTTAATTATTTCTTATGTTTAATCATTCTATTTTTTTCTACTTATTTCTAATATTTTTCTTTTCTCTTCTCTCAAGTTCATTCTTGCTCCATACACTCCGATTTTCTTACGTTTAATCAATCTAAGTTCAATTATTTAGAAAAGCTAATATAATATATGGGAAAAATGCAATTTTTATAACATATATTTGTCTATTTAAAAATTTGGTTCTTTGCGTTGTCAAATTTTAGTTTTAATATGCTATATTTAATTTTTTGGTAATTTTAGTCAATTTTGTGATGTGGCATTGATGTGACACCTATGCGACACTGACGTGGACTCATCAACACTCTCAATGAAAAAAGACAAAAATTGCCAAAAAAATTGAAATATTTATGAATAAATTTGAAATTTGATACACCAGATGACCAAAATCGCAAGAAATTAAATATATTGTATCAAATTAATTCTCCCTATAATTAAATACTCAAAATAATTGTATATTAACTAAAAAAATTAGTATAAGTTGCCGACAATTTATATATCACTCATAATCCGACAATTTATATATCACCCTTTAATAAGCGACTATGGGCGCCAGCTACCAGATCTAATTTTTTTAATTTTTTTTAAAAGCAAAAAAAAAAATTAAAAAAGATGAGACCCATTACACGCTCAAATTTCAGAAAGGAATTGGGCGACTTTCGAACACTCATTTCACGCACCAAAGGCTGAAAAGCTTCTCGGTCGTGCTCTTTCCGATGAAAAAGATCCACGATTCTTAAATCAGAAGAGGTATGTCATATGATTTAAAGAATTTCCAACAAAATTTTCTGGTTTCTAGATTTCTCAATTTTCTGTGTTGCGTTGAATTTATTGTATGAAACTCGATTTAGGTTTATCTAAATTCTAGAATCTGAAACCTGCTGAAATATCGAGCGCTTCCTCCAGTGTTTAGTGAAATTCGATTTAGGTCTATAAGTATTTGATGAGATTGCAAGGGAACAGAGAGCAGAGTGTTGTTTATTTAAACATGGGAACAGGGCAGAGTGTTGTTTGTTTATGAGATTGCTCGTACATTGCTGATGCTTGCATATGAAATTCTTAGTGAACCAAAAATAATTGTTGGTTTGGGCAACCTATCTGAATAACTAATTAAGAGTTTTATTTGGAATCTTGAATAAGATCTTTTCGACGGATAATATGAAATGTTTTGTTTCTCTTTTCTTCTACTTATGCAGCAAGCTTTGTTCATGTTTTTTTTCTTAATTATCTGCTACTGTCTATGCTGAAATCGGCTAAAGCCGATACATTCATTACAAAAGGTGAGTTGCTAAAATTCTTTCTCCCGTGCAATTCATTTTTCTTGTAATGTTGTAGTTCCAACTCATTGATTAATGCATAGGACATGCATCAGTGCTATACTTGTGTTGTTGAGTTTTAACAATGGTGAGTTGTTTAATTTTTAATTGTTTGTAGTTTTAATCTTCTTTTGCTGCATGTTGAAAAAGTTTGTAATTTTTTTGTACATTATAGGTGTAACGTCCACCAGTCGTTTTCTTAAAAATTACTAGAATTTATTTTTTAAACCTCATATTTCATAAATTCTGCCGAAACTACCAAAAATATATAAAGTATTTTTGACACTATTTTAAAATAAAACCAACCAACTAATATTTGAAAATCAAGGAATAGTTTAAACATAAAACCATCTAACCTTTTACCAAACCTAAAAAGCAATAAATTTGAAAAGTATAGTCCATAATATCACCTCTCAAAAACCACTCAAAACATAAATAAAAGTCGTAAAATCTTTAACATAAACGTAAACATAAGTGCGGAAAAATAGAAGCGCTGGTCCTCGAGTAATGTTCACCTTCAGTCCAGCAAAGTCAACCATCAAGAACTCCAACATTATTATTATCAATATCACCTGCATCGATCACACCTAGTGAGTCTAAAGACTCAACACACCATAATCTTGATAACGAATAACACATATACAAATAACATGCAACAGTAAAAATACTTTTACGTAAAATAACATTTTCATAATGATGCAAAAACTTTAAACATAAACTTGTTCATATCAACATAAACATATTCATATTCATCACATCCATATCCATATCCATATCCATATTCATATTCATATTCATATTTATTTTCGTATTCATATTCATATTCATTTTCGATTTTCCTTTCGTTCAATTCAGATCGTTAATTGTGACTTTCGTATTCGTATTTGTATTGGGCGATGGATCCATCTACATGTAACCACAGTACTGGGCGGCAGAGACATCAACGACACTCTCACCTGTCAACTGAGCCTTGACATTACGTATTAACATATCATGTCATTGAAAATACGATTATCTGGCTTCCTCTGGGGCCTTCTCCCGTAAACGGGATCCGTCTGGGGCATTTTCCCTCCCGATATCTCCACCATTCCTATCATCGTATTAGTCACAATTATTTCACTTCCTTCAACGTTTCGTATTTCCATCACTTAATGAAAATTAAACATGCATATAATGTTTTTCTTTTAAACCAAACATGCAACATATCTTTTAATGTTATCGTTTCATCATAAAAATTTCATAAACATTTAAAATAATAAATTATAACATATTAAATCATAAAATCCATAAACATTTAAAACAAACATTTTAACATATTAAATCATAACATTTGAAATAACATTTTGACATATTAAATAATAAAAATTTAAAATAAACGTTTTAACATATTAAAAATCCATAACATTTAAAATAAATATTTTAACATATAAAATCTTTAAACATTTAAAATAATCATATTAGCATATAAAACAACTTTCAGGAGACTGCCATGACGTTTACTAATTTCAGGTATAAAATTACCGTTTTGCCCCTAGACGTAAAATTTCACGTTTTTGACATTTTATTAATTTCATTGACTCTAAAATTTTCCAAATAATTATTTAAGCTTACATGAGTTTTCTCATATTTTTATTTAGCTTAAATCGAGAACTTTTAAATTAATCTTTAAATATAACATATTAGTGCGTTTTAATCCCGAATAAAACCAAACTTTAATATAAAATTCTCATATTTAAAACTTAGACTATTAATAATTATTTGACCCTCCTGAACCATGACTCGACCCCCGTGAGCCATGTTTCAACTTTTAAAACCATGAGGTTGACCCTAATTCTAACCAACCTAAACCCATAGAGCCATATGCAATTTTTCTCGAGCCAAGCTCGGACCACCTCGAGTCGAACCCTGCCCAGCCTTTCTAGGAACCCTCCTGGACCCTTAGGACCTAAGGACTCAACCCCAGCCCCTAAAACCGAAGCAACGACATAAGCTGAAGACACATCCGAGAAAACCCACTTGACAAGGACTTTTGTTTTCTTGCTTATCCACCTAAGCAACGAGCCTGCCCTTGAACTAGCCCCTCAGGAACCCTCCTAGTACCCTAATGACTCGATCTATCCCAGCCCAAAGTGTAACGCCCCGAAAATTTAAAGGTCCACGACAACCACATGCATTTGAGTTATTAAATTCTTTGTATTTTAATTAAATGTTTTAATTGCATAAATTAATTATGTGGTACATATTGGCATGTTTAAAATATATTTTTCTACATGGTTGCATTAAAATGTAATTTTTAAAGGTTATTCGAGTTGCGATCGAGGAACGGAGACCGAGGGCTGAAAAATAGAAATTGTTTTTATTAAATAATTGTTTTTAATTATTTAAAATATGAGTGATGCTTTTTCTTATTTTTTTTGAAAATAAGGGGTTTTGAAGTGATTTTATACGCCGGGACATAATTTTTATCGGTGTTGGATTTTTAACAAAAACGCAAACGTTTTAGCAACCCGGCTAATAAATTCACAAACTTATTTAAACGAAATTATTTTTAAGATTTTAATTAAACGTTAATAAGCACTAATGGGCCTAATTACATTCTTAATGGGCCTAAGCTTGTTTAAGGGATTAATTAGTATATAATACATAAAAACCCTCCCTCTTTGACATACAACTCACGCCCCCTTTTCTGAAAAACTCCTCCCATACACACGACATCACACACATAATATTTTGAAGTGGAATTTTCGGTTATTCAAGGGAAGCATCAAAGCCATCGTCTCCTCAACCCCGTTCTTCGTCGTCAACGTATATTCGTGCGTAAATTACGCAAAGGCACGACATATTCTTCTTTTGCACATCATTCACACCATAGTAATTATTTTGAAACCGTTTTGCATGGAAAACAAGTGGCATCATAGAATATTTTCGTTTTTGCATCTTGTATGATTTTAAAATCATGTGGGTTGATCCAAAATTGATGTTTTGTATGTGTAAAAGGGCTGCCATGATTTAGGTTATGATCACACATTGTTTTACATGTGGTTAGGAGCCTTAGAACTCAACTAAAACACCACACGATCATAAACGCAAGCTGGCAGCAAGTTGCTGTCTTGGAGAGTATAGGTTTCGGTTTTGGGTCCTAAGGGCTCAGCTTGGTCTTGGCTTGGGTCAGGGCTTAGCCAGGGTCTGGGAAGGGTCGAGAGTAGAGTCCTAGCCATGCTAGGACTCGAGTAATGGGTTGGGGAAGGAGTCCTAGCTTGCTAGGACTCCCACCCGAGAAAACAGATTTCATTAGCGCAGGTCGCAGGGGATTAAGGGGCTTGACCACGGGGCTCGGGCTGGGCAAGGGTGACTCTTTGGGGTCCTAGGTAAGTGCACAACAGGCTGGTTCATGGGTGGCTCGGTCGGCTAGAGTCCTAGGAATGTAAACAAGAGTCCATGTGCATGTGTGTATTATATTCTCGGCCATGACAAGCTGCTGAGAGGTGGCTTCGGTTTTGGAGCTTGGTCTGGCATGGTCCAGGGTGGTTAGGTTCATGAGGAGTCGAGTGGTTAACAACTGGTAGGGTCCTAGTTGGGTTAGGAGTCCTACTTAGGCTAGGAGACTCACGCACACACAGGGGTAGAAATTGGGTCGGTTTCCAGGAGTGATTGTGCAACCTAGAGGCTGGTTCTATGGGCTGGGCTTGGTCTTTAGGGTCCCTAGATGGGTTGGCTCGGGTTTGGCTTGAGGCGGCTCGGGCGTGGCTCGAGTATTTTGGGAGATGGCTCGGTAGGTTCACTAACGTGTCAAGTTCGAAAATTGAAAGGCTAAAATTGAATCCATGGGTCCATGGGTGTGGCTCATGACGTGGAATGGTAGAATAAATAATAAAAATGCTATGTTTAAAATTTGGGATCAAAATAACGAGTTTTGGAATTTTTCGGGATTTAATCGCCGCACGAAACGTTAATTAATGAATTAATCGAAACATCTAGTTTTAAGCTTTATAAAATTATGAAAAATTAGGTTTAAGCTTAAATAATTATTATAAGTCTAAGTTTTTAATTTGAGAATTTTATATTAAGGTTTGGTTTAATTCGGGATTAAAACGCATTAATATGTTATATTTAAAGATTAATTTAAAAGCCCTCGATTTAAGCTAAATAAAAATATGATAAAATTCATGTAGGCTTAAATAATTATTTGGGACATGTTAGAGTCAAAGAAATTAAGAAAAAATCAAAACAGGAAATTATACGTCCAGAGGTAAAACGGTCATTTTACACCTAGAAATTAGTAAACATCATGGCAGTGTCCCGAATGTTGTTTTATATGCTAATATGATTAAGTTAAATGTTTATGGATGTTTTTATGATTTAATATGCTAAAATGTATATTTTAAATGTTTATGAATTTTTAATATGCTAAAACATTTATTTTATATGTTTATGGATTTTTATCTCAAAATGTTTATTTTAAATGTTTATGATTTAATAGGTTAAAATGTTGATTTAAACGTTTATGGATTTTTATGATTTAAAATGTTAAAATTTTATTTTAAATGTTTATGGAGTTTATATGTTAAAGTATGATTTTTAAATGATTATGGATTTTTATGATTTAATATGGAAATTAAAAGACATGTTGTATGCTTGGTTTCGAAAATCAAAATAATACGTATAGACATGATTTTTAAAAGTGGTGATAACATGTTGAATGATGTGAAGAGATTGTGACTAACACGATGATATGTTGGAGATATCGTGAGGGTTATGGTTCCAGTGGGAGCCCGACGATCGTATTTCCTTGGATATGGATATGTATATGTATGTGATGATATGTTAACACGTAAGGCCAAGGCCCAGTTGACGGGTGAGAGTGTCGCTGGTGTCCCCGTCGCCCAGTACTGTGGTTACATGTAGATGGATCCATCGCCCAACACGTATATGAAAGTCACAATCAACGATCTGAATTCAACAAACACGTATATGAACATGAATATGAATATGTATATGTTGACGATGATATGTATATGTTTATGAAATACGAAATTGTTTATGATTTTACATGTTTATGAAAATGTTTTTATTTAAAGTTTATGCATCTTCATGAAAACGATATTTTAAGTACAAGTATTTTTCACTGTTGCATGTGGTTTTATACGTATTATTTGTTATCAAGAATATGATGTGTTGAGTCCTTAGACTCACCAGGTGTGATTGATGCATGTGATGCTGATATTGATGTTATGAGAGGTCTTGATGGTTGATCTGACTGGACTGAAGGTGCACATAACCCGAGAACCGACGCTAGTTTTCTTCACTAGTTATGAATTATGATTTCAAGTGATGTTAAAGATATTTTATGCTAAACTATTTCTTTTGGTTTTCAAATTATATAGTTGGTTGTTTTTATTTTAAATTGATGTCAAAAATATTTTATGGTTCGGCCGAACTTTAAGTGAGTTTTTTTTTTTTAAAAAAATTTCTAGTACTTTTTAAACAAAACGAATAAGCAGACGTTTCACAAAGCCCCCTGGCCGAGCAACTTCTTCCCTGCACAAGCTGCAAACCTGCGCTACTCCTTAAAGCCTCTCGGGCTAGGACTCCTCCCCAGCCTCTTGTATCGAGTCCTAGCATGGCTAGGACTCATTCCCTGAACCCTCACGAACTCTAGCTAGCCCTGGCCCCAACCAAGACCAAGCCTAGCCCCATCTCCCTAAAATCCGAGCCCTACAAACACCATGACAGCAAGGTGGTTCCAGCTTCTATTCTTGTGCGTGTGCAGCCTGTTTGTTTGTGTTCTAGGTCCTTAAACTCGTGTAATACATGCCCCATATCATCCTAATTCATGGCAGCCCCTTTAGGTACATATAAAACATGTTTTTGGATGAAAACTCAAGCCTTAAAAATCACTTATGAAGCATATACGAAAATATAACATGATGCCACTTTATTTTCATGCAAAACACAATTAAATAAATACTATGGTGTGATAGATGTTTGAAGGAAGAATATGGTGTGCCTTTGCATGTTTAACGCACGAATAAACGTTGACATCGAAGAACGACGACGAACGACCTTGGCTAAAAATTACTTGACAATTTTTGAAGCTTCCTTGATGAATTTTGAAACTTTCCCTCTTGTTATTGGTGTGTGCCTTGTGATGTTTGGAGAACAAGAGTCCTTGTTAATTGATTAGGGGATGGGGCGTGGATATGAGGTGTGGGGAAGGGTTTGGGGCCTTTAAATAATTAATAAAAACACTAAAACTAACTTAGGCCCATTAGCAAAGTTAATTAGATCCAATTAGTCTATTAGTGCTAAATAGAATTATTTTTCTTAATAAATTTTGTGAAATTATTAGCCGGGTTGTCAAAAAGCTCGTATTTTTGTTGAAAATCCAACACCGATAAAATTTACGTCCCGGCGTATAAATCACCTCAAAACTCCTTATTTTCAAAAATAAGAAAAAATATCAACCATATTTTAAATAATTAAAAACATTATTTAATAAAACATTTTCTATTTTTCAGCCTTCGGTCTCCGTTCCTCGATCGCAACTCGAATAACTTTTTTTAAAAAAAATACATTTTTATGCAATCATGTAGAAAAGTATATTTTAAACATGTCCACATGCACAACATAATTAATTTATGCAATTAAAACAATTAATTGAAATGTACAAGGAATTTAATAACTTGCATGCATGTGGTTCTACGTGGACCTTCAAATTTTTGGGCGTTCCGATGGGGGAAAAATATGTCGTCTTTTTTGGACGTGATCCAAGTATTTATGACACGTGGGGAGAAGCATCTTCTAAAGTTTACGGACATAACGGAGCTGTCCACCAGTCTTTCAAAAATAGAGAGGATATAGAAAGAGCTTATGGTGCATTTCTGGTGAAACAAGCTGCAGGCACTTCCTCCAAATCTAGTGCAAACGAAAGTTCAAGTTCACCTACATCTTTAAGTTCTAATACAAGAGGAAAAGTTTCGCAGCCTCAACAAATAAAGAAGTTGCAAGGGATATAACAGAACTTGGATGAGATAAATAAGAATTTGGAAGAGATACAAGAGAGTTTGAAATATCTACAAATTAGTGACCATGATAAATATATTGTTGCAAGTTGTTGCAAGAAGTTTCGAGTTTGTTTGTAATTTTTTGGAATATTTTACTCGAATCATAATGCAAAGATTCATTATTTATTTTGCATATATTTCAAGAACCAATACATATAAGCACAAGCATGTTTAGCTATTTTCAAGTACCGGAACATATTTTGCATTAAACCATTACTCAAGGAATATGGATAACACATAAGGTTTAACTAAAACACAAAATATGTAATATTAAAGTTTAACTTCAATATAGCACTAACCATTCCAGCAGACCACTATCTTATCAAAATTTAGCATCATACAAGCACCAGCAGCAGAAACATAAAGACATACAGAGCAATAGAATAATGAAAAACTTTACACATTAATTTCAATCATCGAAGCCCATTTCAGTTGTCCACATGTTAGAAACTACAAATATGAAGACAATGATTAGTGAAATATTATCAATGATACTATATTTAATGCATAAAATAATTTATGTATTTGAGTTACCGTCTATTAATCCAAAATCTTCTTCATCTGAGTTCTCGTCTTTGTTATGATTATTTACAGTTGACCTGATAAATGAAAGTTATCATCTTTACTAATAAAAATGAAATTATTTACTTTTTAAAAAATTAATTAATACATACCCGTCTTGCAAATTTGGACAGTTGCGTTTGTCATGTGACACACCTCGATGCCCGCATCCTCGACATTGTCTGCCCCTTGAGGTTGACTTCTACTTCGATGATTTTAATCTCTTCCCGCGTCCTTTTGTTCTTATTTCAGAAGGATCAATTGTAATGCCCGAGAATTTTGTTATTGAAATGATTTGTTGATAATTGAGGTGATTATAGACGGAACGGATCGGACCGGGAAAGACGAAAGAAGAATTGAAGTATGTGCGAGGAATGAGCCTCGCGCATATGCGTGACCCAGCCGGGCGCATATGCGCGAGGTTCTGAACCTCGCGAGATCGGCAGAGAACCTCATGCATATGCGCCGGGAGAAGGCGCGCATATGCGCGAGCTGCTGAGAAGACACGCGCCGAGGAGGGTCGCGCATATGCGCGAGACGTGCAACTTGAAGAGTGAGCCACGTTGCTTGGCCATGCATTTAAATAGCAAAACTTATTCATTTCCTTCAGGATTGGCAACAGGAAGACCGAGAGAACTTCAGAGAAAAGTTGAATTCCTTCATGTACTAGAGTTTGAGTTACGCAAGATCCGTCCGTCTGATTTTCAATCCGACTTCAGTATTGTGTTCCTCTCGACGAGAACTCCAACTGGACGAAAGTTTTATTATGTTCTGATATGATTTGAAAATGTGAGATTGGGGAAATCATGATATGATTGTTATTATGTGTTCCTGAGATCGTTGTCATCGTATAATTGAAATCAGATCGAAGAACAGATACTGTATGAAATTGTTATCATTTTCAGATTGAATTTGATTGAGATTATACAGATTTGATATCAGATTGAGTTTGTTATCGATTATGAGTGGAGATTGACATCTGTTGATATTTGTATTGCTGGATATATTGAGATTGTGCAGTTATGCCGTTGAAACAGAATTTGATTGAGTTCTGATTATATCCAGTATTGATTTGAGTGGTATATTGATATTGTCATCCTCAATATTGTCATTGCCAGATTGAGTATTGACAGATTCGAATTCGAGACTTTGACTTCGTCAGACCGAGAAAAGAAAAGTATAAATCAATGTCGAACCGAGAGGATACGACTCGAGTTTGATTCGACTCGAGTTTCCCAAAAACCACATACTTTACTTTATTGCATTGATATTTGCAATTCATGAGATTGATATGCTTATTCTATTGATTTATAGCAAAGCATGTGTCGAGTCATGGGCGGATGTGCCTAGTCATTGGCGGAGGTGCCAAGTCTTTGGCGGATGTGCCAAGTCTTTGGCGGATGTGCCAAGACATTGGATGTTGGTTTATATCGATGTTTGCTTAGGAGCGGATCAGCTTCTATCGAGGGATCCCGGTTCCTGGACATTGGATGTTGGTTTATATCGATGTTTGCTTAGGAGCGGATCAGCTTCTATCGCTGAGATTTGGTATATTGTGCCAATGTCCAGGAACCGGGATCCCTAGACTAGAGATGAGTCGAGTCTGAGATGACGAGTCCAGAGTTGATTTATAGTTTTATATCGATTCATGCCTTTCAGATTTGGTACATGTTATTGATATCTGTTTCATGCTTTTATATCTGTTTATATGATTGCATGGGATTATACTGGGATTATATTATCACCGGAGTTATCCGGCTATTGTTGTGTTTGTATGTGTGCATGACAACAGGTGGGACAGGATCAGGGTCACGAAAAGGATGAGAGATTCAAGTTTAGCGTGGAGATCCGGACTTAGGAGAAGATTTAGTTTCAGCACTTGATGTAGTTGTTGAACACTAGTGGATCTGAATATCTGTTGTACAAGACTTGTACTTTATGTTGATGTTTATATCAGACTGATTTCATTATGTTCCGCACTTATGTATTTTAAAAAAAAATTAGACCCAGATTAATTAAATGATCCTAATAATGATTAAGAAGACGAATTAGGTTCGGGTCCCCACATCAATGATACCAATGCCTCCATCCATGGTTCTCCTACTTTGACTTCCATTGCTTAATGTTCTATTAATATTCATTTCCTTCATTTTGCAATCAATGAAATCAAACTGTTTAGCCAAAAAGTTTGTCCCCTCATCGCTGAAAGATGCTACATCAATTAAAGCTGAAGCTTTATACGATAACCTCATATGTCTAGACATCAAACACCTTCCTGGATTGTCGATCAAATTTTGCTCAGCCATAGTATATAGTACTCCAATCTTTGCATCCTTTGTTCACCGTTTGAGTATATACTCGTCAGCAAGTGGAACACTTGGTTGATGCAAAAAAATGCTAAAATATGCCTGCACAGAATACCTTCAAATTTAAATTTCATACAACTACATGATATATCGTCTTTTTGTATGTCATGCGTAAGCAATCTAGGTTTGGAAGAAGAAGATCCTTGAAAATTCATGACATTGTAAACCCCAAACTCAATTGTCATAGATGCTTGTTGCACATAATAATCATGACTCTGAATAATTTCATTTTGAAACTCCAACAATTTGTTTTTCGTGTACACATTCAACATTTGCAATTCCATTGGCTAGTTCAATTTCAGCTTTGGCCGCTCGCTCATATCAGTATGATCCGCAACTAACTCATTGTGTATTGTTGTTGAAGTGCCTTATTGAAACGAATTATAAAATCCATCAATGAGTTCTTGCTGGAGACGTACCTTGTTGCGTATTTTCATTACCGCAAGTGTACGGTATCAAGTTTTAGTACTATTTTGAGTACAGATATCGATCCGATGAGGAGTAATTATTTCAAACTGTATATCAAGTACCATAAGTGACATAATTCAACTTTATTTAGAAAAATCAAAGAGATAATTTATAGTCAATTCAAGACAAAAAACGAATCCTGGTAATTCTTAGCACACAGTTGAATTTCAATGAGTAGATCAATCTAGATATATGATTTCGTTTGGTCTCCCCTATGCTAACTTAAAATTGACTAACATATTATTAAATTGCATCATGTTTACTAACCAAGAACTGGCAATTTTCCTATTCCCTTTTTCAAGTAATAAATAGAATTATATTATCTATTACTGATTTTAATATGTCTATTCAAAATCACGTAAATCACGTAACATATAATATATGCAAACAAGGTTCCTCTTTATGGATTCGTCAGAGTTATACGTCTTTTGCACGTTATAAACATCTGACGATGTGATTTCCCTTGTCCTAATTTCAATCCCCTCTCTCGAGTGTTAGATCTTGATTATTTGATCAATCGAATTATGGCCAGTAATTCAAAAGCATTAACGACAAGAAATCACAAATAAACACAATGAATTAATTCAATGAAAATTCAAAACGTCAATAACATAGGTTCGACCACAACTACGTCAATCTCTAGAAAATAAAATTAGTTCATACTCGAATCTAAATCAATACAAAACCTGTTTGTAATCATTAAAAACTTAAAAGTAAAGAACCGAATTAGAAACGTGTTGAGGAGAGATGAAAGTGCGTCTCCGTGTCCGGATTTAGCGTCTTCTATCTCCGTTCTTCGCGTTCCTACTCCGTTCGCTCTAACTTTTTGCTCTCCTTTATTCTGTTATGTCGGCTGCTGGCTGTAGGATGCTCTGAAGAGGAGCGCGGTGTGGATTAAGAAGGAGGAGGCGGCTGCGTTTTATTTTTTTGAAGAGGGTTCGCGTTTCTTTTTTTTTTCCTTAAATCAGGTTGCGCGAATATGCGCGCCATAACCCGCGCATATGCGCCGATGTTACTTTCCAGCTTTTGTCGTCATATCGCGAATATGCGCGCCCTGATTGGCACATATGCGCGAAGATCTCTGCCTTCCGAGTGTATCTGCTTGGCAGATCGCGCATATGCGCACCCTAAGTGGCGCATATGCGCGGCATCCTCTGCCTTCCGAGCTAGGCTTCGCGCATGTGCGCAAACATAAGTCACGCATATGCGCAATGCACACTCTCCACATTTTTTTTAAATAACACCTACAAAAAAAAGTAATTCAAATCAATACTCGAATAGAGAAAATTAAATTTAACAAATAAAGGAATAAAATAAAATAATAAAAACAAAACGAATGCTAAAGATAATTGTGGGTTGCCTCCCACACAGCGCTTGATTTATAGTCATCAGACTGACTTTCTTCTTTCTACTTTGGTTCTCCAAGTGAAATGTTGTCCATGTTTCGCACTTCACTTCCAAAGTAATGCTTGACCCGCTGATCATTTACTTTAAATGTCTGACCGTTGTTGCACTTCAGCTCAATTGCCCCATGTGGATACACTATTTCCACAGTGAATGGTCCAGACCATTGTGATTTTAACTTACTAGGAAACAACCTCAGTCAAGAATTAAACAATAGCACTTGTTGTCCTGGTTCTAAGTCTCGGCGAAGAATCTGTTTGTCGTGTCATCGCTTGGTCTTCTCTTTGTATATCTTTGCATTCTCGTATGCATCGTTCCTAAATTCCTCCATCTCGTTCAACTGCAACATTCTTTGCTCGCCAGCTGCCCCCATATCAAAATTCAGCTTTTTGCACGGCACAAAAGGCCCTGTGCTCTAGTTCCAAAGGTAGATGTCATGCTTCCCCAAACACCAACCTATAAGGCGACATCCCGATAGGTGTCTTGTATGCAGTCATGTACGCCCATAAAGCATCATCTAGCTTAATCGCCCAATCCTTCCGGTTTGTCTTCACTGTTTTTTCTAAGATCTGCTTGGTCTCCCGGTTGGATATTTCTGCTTGCCCATTAGCTTGCGGGTGGTATGCCAGTGTCACCCTGTGCTTCACATCATACTTAGCCAACAGTGAGTTAAAAATTTTGTTACAGAAATGTGTACCTTCATCACTGATTATGGCTCTAGGGGTTCCAAATCTTGTAAAGATGTTCAGGTGGACAAACTTAACAACAACTCGAGAATCATTAGTACTGGTGGCAATTGTTTCTACCAATTTAGAAACATAGTCAACATCAAGTAAAATATAAGATTGACCAAAAGAGGATGGGAATGGACCCATAAAATCAATACCCCAGACATCAAAAAGTTCCACTTCCAAAATATTTGTTAGTGATAACTCGTGGCATCTAGAAATATTGCCAACTATTTGGCATTTATCACATAACTTGACTAAAGTATTATTGTCTTTAAACAGATTAGGCCAATAGAAACCTAATTGTAATACTTTAGCTGCTATTCTAGATGCTCCAAAGTGTCCACCGTAGGGTGAGGAATGACACTGCTCTAGGATCGTACCTGCTTCTTCCTCTGCTACACATCGTCTAATTATCTGATCAACGCATCTCCTGAACACAAAGGGATCGTCCCACAGATAAAACTTGGCATCATGAAGGAATTTCTTCTTTTGGTGATGAGTTAAATCTGGTGGTAATTCACCTGCAGCAAGAAAATTAGCTATATCTGCAAATCAAGGATGTGTAACATTTACCTTGAAGAGTTGTTCGTCTGGGAACGACTCATTGATAGCTCCACTTTCAGTTCTTTCTTCCAACTCTAGGCGTGACAAGTGATCTGCCACCTGGTTCTCACAGCCTTTCTTGTCTTTGACTTCAAAGTCAAATTCTTGAAGTATGAGTATCCATCGTATCAACCTGGGTTTTGCATCCTTTTTGGCAAACAAGTAACGAAAAGATGCATGGTCAGTGAAAACAGTTACATTGGTGCCAATGAGATATGTTCTGAACTTGTCGAATGCAAACACCACTGCTAGCATCTCTTTCTCAGTGGTTGTGTAATTCTGTTGGGATGCATTAATTGTGCGACTTGTATAGTAAATATCCTTGAACATCTTGTCTCGCCTTTGTCCCAATACTGTGCCCACAGCATAGTCGCTAGCATCGCACATGAGCTCAAAGGGCTTCTTCCAGTCAGGCACTATCATGATGGGTGCAGAAATCAGGGTCGTCTTGATCCTGTTAAATGCCTGCAAACACTCATCGTCAAAAATAAATGTAGAATCTTTCTCCAACAAATTACATAAAGGTCTAGTAATTTTAGAGAAATCCTTAATATATTGACGATAAAACCCGGCATGCCCTAAGAAACTTCTGATAGCTTTCACATTCTTCGGCGGTGGGAGATTTTCAATTGCTGCGACTTTGGCTCTGTCCACCTCCATTCTTTTGGCTGAAATCTTGTGCCCAAGCACAATACCTTCTTGAACCATGAAGTGACATTTCTCCCAATTCAAAACTAGATTCTTCGCCTTACATCTCTGCAAAACAAGTGTCAGATTCTGCAAATAATGATCAAAAGATGAGCCGAAGACAGATATATCATCCATGAAAACTTCCATGATGTCCTCCACTATGTCAGAAAATATGGCCATCATACACCTCTGAAACGTAGCAGGCGCATTGCAAAGACCAAATGGCATTCTCCTGAAAGCAAATGTACCGTAGGGGCAAGTGAAGGTAGTCTTCTCTTGATCCTCCGGTGCTATGACAATTTGATTGCAACCTAAATAACCATCTAGAAAACAATAATGATGATAACCACCTACTCTATCAAGCATCTGATCAATAAAGGGGAGGGGGAAGTGATCTTTCCTAGTTGCATCATTCAATTTCATGTAATCTATGCACACTCGCCAACCAGTCACTGGACGAGTTGAAATTAATTCATTCACCTCATTCCTCACCACAGTCATACCCTCTTTCTTAGGCACTACTTGCACTGGTGAAACCCAAGAATTGTCAGATGTAGCATAAATAACACCAGCATTTAACAATTTTAATACCTCAGCTCTCACCACTTCTTTCATGGCTGGATTAAGCCTCCTCTGATGATCAACATAGGGGGAATATGATTCCTGCATCAAGATTGTATGCATACAAACAATAGGGCTAATCTCCTTTATATCAGAAATTGTCCGATCTTAAAGCAGATTTAAACTCTCGCAATACTCTCAACAACCTATTATTCTCATCAATAGTAAGAGCAGAAGATATAATTACAGGATAAGATGAACTCTCGTCTAAGAATGCATAACACAAGTGACTCGATAATTCCTTCAATTTAGGAGATGCTTTTGGTACCTCTTTACTCGCATCTTCAAGTACCTCTTCGTGCTGGACATCAACCTTTTTTTTAGGCAGCATATTGAGAGCAGGTAACTCCTCTCGCACATCCCTGTCCTCTTCATCCACGATAGAAGTTGATTCCAATAAGCATCTCTCCAAGGAGTCTTTCGTCATCCTACCTGCACTAACATGAGATACACATGAATCAATGATATCAATACTATTACAAGTACTTACCTCATTTGGTCCTCTGATGGTGTTGTAGATGTTGAACACCACTTCATTTCCACCTACTCTCAGTGTGAGCTCGCCCTTGTGCACATCAATCAAGGCTTTTCTGGTGGCCAAGAATGGCCTTCCAAAGATAAGTGGCGTCTCCTGGTCTTCCTTCATATCTAAAATGACAAAATCAGCAGGAAATATGAATTTGTCTACCTTTACCAGCACATCCTCTACTATCCCTCGTGGATATGTAAGTGATCTGTCCGCCAGCTGCAAAGTAATAGTACTAGGCTTTACCTCGCCAAGCTCTAATGTCTTGTAAATAGAAAAAAGGCATTAAATTAATACTGGCACCTAAATCACATAAAGCCATATTTACTCTAGAACCACCAATAACACAAGCAATAGTAAAACTCCCTGGATCTTTGAGTTTTTGTGGTAGCTTCCTTTGGAGTATGGAATTGCACTCTTCGGTCAGCTTCACAGTCTCAAATTCTTGAAGTTTCCTCTTCTTGGACATCACATCCTTGATGAACTTAGCG
Source organism: Primulina tabacum (assembly GCF_025594145.1). Classification (NCBI taxonomy): domain Eukaryota; kingdom Viridiplantae; phylum Streptophyta; class Magnoliopsida; order Lamiales; family Gesneriaceae; genus Primulina; species Primulina tabacum. The sequence continues at coordinate 3,663,044 of NC_134565.1, read as the reverse complement.
TAATTGGGCATATGCTCCAATGCATCGGCAAATGGGATGTTAATGTGTATTTTCTTGAAGATTTCTAGGAACTTCGCAAACTGATCATCTAACCCTTTCTTCTTGAACCTCTGTGGATATGGAAGTTTCACCTTCAGTAAAGGCTGTTGTTCAAGTACTTTCTTGGGTTCCTCCACTTTCTCTTTGCCAACACTTACACCCTTTTCATCATCTTCTTGAACAAGGATTTCTACATTTTCTTTAGTAGGCTCTAGGATTCCAATTTCTTTGCCACTCCTCAATGTGACAACTTTGCATTGCTCCCTAGGATTCACCTCCGTATTGCTTGGGAACTGTCCTCTATTCTGATCTTTCAAAGCATTGGCTAATTGCCCAATCTGTGTTTCCAAGGACTTCATCGTGACACCCATATTCCCCATGTGTGTCTCCATGCTATCAAGACAGGACTCAGTTCTCGCCATTCTTTTCCCAGACTCAGCCACAGACGTCCCAACTTGATCCTCAAAAGATTGTTTTCCTTCCCCCTTCTTTGTATTGAATCCCGGTGGAGGATTCAACACGTTCTTGTTGTTCGCATAAGAGAAATTCTCGTGATTCCTTAAACCTGGATGATAAGTATTAGGGGAAGGGTTACCTCGATATCCTCCATAGCCACGATTGTTGTTGATGTAATGAGCTTCCTCCACAACATGCTCTTCTTCGGCAGTCACCAGTGCTACATCAGATGTAGATTGGCCTGCCTTGTTCATTGCTGCAATCTGTGTGGTCAATGCCGAGACCTGTGCAGTAAGTGATGTGATCGGGTCTACGGCATACAATCTAGCAGGTTTCCTTGATCCAGATCTCTCACCTGGCCACTGGTAACTGTTAATGGTCATATGTTCAAGCAATTCATAAGCCTCATAAGGTGTTTTGGAGAAAATAGTACATCTGGTGGCTGCATCCACATTCCCTCTAGTTGGCCCATCTAAACCATTGTAAAATAACTCAATATGCACACAATCTGCATATCCATGATTCGGACACTTCCTGAGTAATTCTTTGTATCGCTCCCAAGCCTCATATAACACCTCGAGTTCCCTCTGCCTGAAATTGGTGATCTCTATTTTCAGCTGAGCAGATTTGGCAGGAGGAAAATACTTTGACAGAAACTTCGTAACCAAATCTGTCCATGTATTAATACTCCACAGAGGTAGAGATTGAAGCCAACTCCTTGCTTGATCCCTGAGAGAAAACGGAAACAGACGCAACCGAATAATTTCGTCAGAAACACCGTTAATTTTTACCGTGTCCGTGATCTCCAGAAAAGTCCTGAGGTGAAGATGGGGATCTGCAGTGGCTGCTCCTCCAAACTGGTTCTGTTGAATCATGTTGATGAGTGCGGGCTTTAGCTCGAAGTTATTAGCAGCAATGGTTCCGCGAGCTATTGCAGAATAGTGAGCGTTGATGACTGTGCGGAAATGTTCTAGGATTGGCACCTCTCTCGGGAGTTCATTCTGATTATCTCTGTTCTCAGCCATTGCTTTAATTTCCTCTCTTCTTGCTTTACTTAATCTCCTGGCAGTTCTTTCGATTTCTGGATCAAAAATCAGCAAGTCGGGATTTTGATATTTTCGTATGCACTGCAAAACAGAAAAGATTATAAATTAACAAAATAAATAAATAAAATAAAGTCTAAATTAAAGTCAAGACTATTTAGTAACGATATTAATATGCAATTAAATAATTTACTCCCCAGCAACGGCGCCAAAAACTTGTTGCATATTTTCACTATCGCAAGTGTACGATGTTAAGTTTTAGTACTAGTTTGAGTACATATATCGATCCCACGAAGAGTAGTTATTTAAAACTGTATGTCAAGTACCATAAGTGACATAGTTTAACTTTATTTAGAAAAATCAAAGAGATAGTTTATAGTCAATTCAAGACAAATAACAAATCCTAGTAATTCTTAGCACACAGTTGAATTTCAATGAGTAGATCAATCTAGAGATATGATTTCGTCTGGTCTCCCCTATGCTAACTTAAAATTGACTAACATATTATTAAATTGCATCATCTTTACTAACCAAGAACTCACAATTTTCCTATTCCCTTTTTGAAGTGATAAATAGAACTGTATTATCTATTACTGATTTTAATATGTCTATTCAAAATCACGTAACATATAATATATGCAAACAAGGTTCCTCTTTATGGATTCGTCAGAGTTATACGTCTTTTGCACGTTATAAACATATGACGATGTGATTTCCCATGTCCTAATTTCAATCCCCTCTTCTCGAGTGTTAGATCTTAATTATTTGATCAATCGAATTATGGCGAGTAATTCAAAAGCGTTAACGACAATAAATCAGAAATAAACACGATGAATTAATTCAATGAAATTCAAAACGTCAATAACATAGGTTCGGCCACGACTACGTCAATCTCTAGAAAATAAAATTAGTTCATACTCGAATCTAAATCAATAAAAAACCTTTTTGTAACCATTAAAAACGTAAAAGTAAAGAACCGAATTAGAAACGTGCTGAGGAGAGATGAAAGTGCGTCTCCGTGTCCGGATTTAGCATATTCTATCTCCGTTCTTTGCGTTCCGTACTCCATTCGCTCTCTTGCTCTCCTTTATTCTGTTATGTCGGGTGCTGGCTGTCGGCTGTTGTCCCTTAATTCTCTTTTTTTTTCCTTATAAAGCCCACGATGAAACTTATAGAATTTGGCATGCGCGTCGGGCGCATATGCACGCTCAACACTCGCTTATATGCGCGGGTCCTTCTGTGAATGATCTTCTTCTTGCGCGCATATGCGCGAGACTCTCTAGTTTGTACATCTGGAGTTCCTTCTTGCGCGCATATGCGCGCCCGTGACTCGCGCATATGCACGGGTCTTTCTGCTTCTACCTCACAATTTTCTTCTAAGGCCATTTTCATTCCTTTTCACGCCCAAGTAGTAGCCTTACCTAGATTCCTGAAATCACACCAAAAATAACAAAACGCATAATTCCGCCCAAGAAAACTAATAATCCATATGAATTATAAGGATAATTTAAGTGCACAAAATGAACTTATCATACCTCTTGAAAAATGCGTGAACTTTCAGATCTCTGACTATTTGACATCACTGCAGAAAATACGTGGTTGAAATAAGCCGACACCCAATTATGTCGCAACTCATACATCAATGACAGTCAATCATTTTGTACCAAGTTAGCACAATTCATAACATCTTCCCATGATCTCTCAAATTCAATAGATGTTGTAGAATGTACAATGACGTTCTTTATGATTTGGTAGTGGTCACGGAAAGTCATCGGGTTCAATTTATCTGGGAATTTGTTTAGAATTTGCCACAAACAATATCGATGTATAGTTTTAGGGAAAACTTGAGCTATGGCTTTCGTCATAGCAGGATCCTGGTCAGTAATGATTAATTTTGGTGCACCTTTAGGCATGGCTTCTAGAAATTTATCAAGCAACCAAACAAAAGAATCAGTTTTCTCATCACTCAAAAATCCACAACCAAAAACAATGGTCTGATGATAATGATTAACTCATACAAATGGTGCGAAAATCATCCCATATTTGTTTGTGTTGTACGTCGGATCAAACACCACTGCATCACCAAATACAGTATACACCCTCCTTGATACAGGATCCGCCCAAAAACACCAATTAAGTCTATTTTCTGAATCAGTCTCGTAATCAAAGAACAAAGTTGGACTATTGTCTTTTTCAGACTGAAAGAATCAATCAATGTTTCGGCATCGATACCCTTATGCTCATCCCTAAGAGTTTTCTCATAGTTTCTCATATCTCTTTATGTGCAACCTACATGTTCAGGCCCTCCAGACTCTATTTCAAACTATCACATTTGTTGACAAGTGGGTACATTTGCTTCTGTAAACTGTTGACTCAGTGCTTTCTTTGATGCAGAAACAATACGATGTGAGCGTAACAAATGCACCTTTGAAGGAGTTGACAGTGGATGATTATGACTTTCCATAAAGGTACTAACAACCCAACCAAGATCAGTTTGTTCCTTCACAACTGAAATCTTTGACTTATATCCATTTCTAATCTCACCACGAGCTCTTTCCTTTATTGGTTCATCACTTTTTGCTTGTTTACTCCATCTGATTTCATCTGTATGTCCTTCTTTAAAGCATATGAATATTTTCCAGATAACTTCGTTTGTTTTCTTAATTTTTTTGCTATTACTCATTCTTGCACTAAAACTGGATCTCGTGAATATTGGTTATAGAACGAAGACGCTTCCTCTAAAGATTCGAATTTCATCCCTATTTTTGGCTTCTGATCGTCTCTAACTTGGGAATGTATTATTGTTCATCGCCACTGTTTCCTTCCATTTCTATAAAATATGAAAATGACAATTAAAATAGATACATACACTACTTATTGCGCAGAGGCACATGCTATTTTCTGAATTGAGTTACCCTTTGCAATAGACATATCAACCCATACTATTCTGAAGTGTAAGCCACAGGGTGAATGAAAAATAATTTGCCAACTTTACGAACATTAATGTTGCACACCAACCTATACTATTCTTCCATTTCTAACGTATCAATGTTCCATATTCAAAACAAATAATACCTGATTTTGAAAAGACAATAAATAAATTCAGTGCAACCCAGAAAATTTAGAAATCTAGAAACCAGAAAATTTTGTTGGAAATTCTTTAAAATCATATGACATACCTCTTCTGATTTAAGAATCGTTGATCTTTTTCACCGGAAAGAGCACGGCCGAGAAGCTTTTCACCCTTCGGTGCGTGAAATGAGTGTTCGAAAGTAGCCCAATTCCTTTCTGAAATTTGAGCGTGTAATGGGTCTCATCTTTTTTAATTTTTTTTGCTTTTTTTTTTTAAAAAAAAGAAAAATTACAGCTGCCAGCTGGCGCCCATGGTCGCTCATTAAAGGGTGAGCAGGGTATCACTGCTGTATATATAACTGCTAATTAAAATTTTTTCATAAAAAAACAATAAACAACTCGTTAAAAAATAAAATATGAATTATGCATGAGTTTGTACCGAAGTATGTTAATTTGAGAGGGGAAAAGTAAAAACACTAAAACTCTTTTATTGTACATTTGCTACCATTTACTACTGGATATGATAAGATTCAACATTCATGGTTCACCATCTGATTCGATTTATACAATAATTGGAGATAAAATAATTATGTTATTTATATCTTTCAATTCATTCTCATATTACAAATCTTTATTATCTCATCACAATATTATTACTTGTTAATAAATGCTTTTGCTTTGTCATATACTTATAAAAAAATATTTTTGTTTTTCGACCCTAGGAATTGAATTGTACACACAAACTTTCCAATTATCAGGATCAAAATGTATCTAGAAGAGAGGTGAATAGACACTTAAAAATTTCTGAATTTAATCTTCATGGATGACCTCTATTGGTGTTAGCAGTAGCATTATGTGAAACGTCCTGCCCTTTTTATTGCTTTAAAAGTACTAGAATTTTTTTTTTACACTCAATTTTCGACCATGAACGTTTGCATATAAAAACATCACCCACTAGCATTTTTAAAATCAAGTGCACTAGTCATAAAATGAAATCGTCGCATATTTTACCAAACCTAAGCAATAATTTGAAAAGAATAGCCCATACTAAACCTCTCAAAAATCTCTCAAATGCATAAATAAATAATCTTAAAAATCTTTAATCATAAAGCATGAGTCAAAAGTCATAATGTGAAAAAAGTAGAAGCGCTAGTCCTCGGGTTGTGTGCGCCTTCAGTCCAGTCAAATCACCCGTCAAGTCCTCCCTCAAACTCACCTGCATCCATCACACCTAGTGAGTCTAAAGACTCAACACACCATAATCCTTATAACGAGTAATACGTAATACAGTCAACATATAACGGTGAAAAATACTTGTACTTAAAATATCGTTTTCATGAAGATGCACAAACATAAACATTTCCGTAAACATTTTCATGATGCATAAAACTTAAAACATAAACATTTTCATAAAATACTTTTTCATGACATGCAATCATAAACCTTAACTTTTTCCTTTTTCCTCAACATGACATGACATAAAACCTTTAACATGATCATGAACATTTTCCTTTTCTTTTTCTCTTTTCTTTTGTTGAATTCAGATCGTTAATTGTGACTTTCCTGATCATGCTCATGAGGGTCGATGGATCCATCTACATAAAACCACAGTACTGGGCGGCAGGGGACACCAGCAACACTCTCACAGGTCAACTGGGCCCTGGCCTATCATGATTCGAATAGAAATACGATCGTCGGGGCTCCCTCTGGGGCCTTTTCCCCTCACGATATTCCTATTCTTCTGTTACCACATATCCGTTACCACATATTCGCAATGATGAAAACACGATCGTCGGGCTCCCACTGGGACCATAACCCTCACGACGTCGCCAACATTAACGAATTAGTCACAATTATTTCACATCCTTCAACATTTTTCATTCACATCACTTTAAAAAAAATCATGAATATCATTACATTTTTCCTTTTTGAAACCAAGCATGCAACATGTATTTTAAATGTCTTCTTGAATCATAAAAATCCCTTAGACATTTAAAAATCATCATTTAATCATGAACAATTCATAAACATTTAGAAATAATCATATTTTCATAAAAACAGCATTTAGGGCACTGCCATGACCTTTACCAATTTCTAGGTGTAAAAAGACCGTTTTACCCCTGGACTCGACATTTTACGTTTTCGACTATTTTTTCTTGATTTCATGACTCTAACATGTCCCAAATAATTATTAAAGCCTTCATGAATTTTCCCATATTTTTTTTTATTTGGCTTAAATGTTAGACTTTTTCAATTATCTTTTCTTAATTATTTTGACGGTGTTTTAATCTCGAAAAATCTCAAACTTTAATTTAAAATTCCTAAATTAAAAACTTAGACTCATAATAATTATTTAAGCTTAACCCTAATTTTTCATAATTTTATAATGCTTAAAACTAGGTGTTTCAATTAGTTATTTAATTAGCGTTTCATGTGGCGATTAAATCCCGAATAAATCCAAAACTCATTATTTTGATCCCAAATTTTAAACATAGCATTTTTAAGATTTATTCTACCCTTCCAAGTCATGAGCCACCCCCATGGACCCATGGATTCAATTTTTGTCTTTAAAATCTCGTTTTTGACCCTTCGACGAATATACCGAGCCATCTCCTAATTTACCCGAGCCACGCCCGAGCCACCTTGAACCAAAACCTAGCCAACCCATCTAGGGACCCTACTGTGCAAGCCCAGCCCGTAAAACAAGCCCTAGCCCGACCAAAACTTGCTTGAAACTCAACCCAATATTCTGCTGTGTTGTGTGTGTGCTTCCTTGTATGTCTAGGACTCCTAACCCAACTAGGACTCTCCCAGCCGAGCCACCACCGAGCCCACACGTCCCTAACCTTCCCTAGACCACGCCTAAACAAGGCCCAGACCAATCCAACCCATACAACCCAGCAGCGAAGCTTCTGAACCAGAAAAGCAGCCTGCGCGTTCCCTTGCTAGTTTCCTCACGTTTTCCTTGTTTTGGTCGAGCCAGCAGCGAGCCAGCCGCACCAGCCCCTAGCCCGACCCATGCCCATGACCCTTGGACCCATATGAACCACCCTCGCTCGCCCCCAGGCCAGCCGAGCGCCCCTCTTCTTCCTCGACAGCTCCTGTGCGTGATTATGGGAGGAGTCCCACTTCGGGTGGACTCCTTCCCCAAGCCTAAACACAAACCCTAGCCACCCTAGGACCCAACCCAGCCCTAGAACGAGACCACCCCTGACCCTGACCCAGCCTTGATCGAGCCCCTTGACCCCATGCATCAGAACCACACCCATGAAGACACACAACTCACGGCCCTTCTTGTCTAAACCCATCCTACGGTTCCAGCTTTCCTCTACTCCTTGTTGCAGCGTTTTAAGGTGATTAAGGACTCCACAAAACATGTAAAAACATCCCTCAACCTATCCTAATCATGGCAGCCCCTAATCAACATAATATTCATGTTTTTGGAACAACAATTCACAAGTTTACCTCATGTACATGCAATATTTAGAAAATATTCATAAAAACCTAATGCTTTTCATTCAAATATAATTTAAACAATAATATGATGTGATGAACGAGAAAAGGAGATGTATGGCGTGCCTTTGCGTTTTAAACGCACGAAAAACCGTTGACGACGAAGAACGACGACGACGAGGGCCTACACTTGATTTCTCTTCAAGCTTTTCGAAAACTTTCTCTTCCAAAAATCTGGTGTGTGCCGTGTAAAACTTTGCAAGGGAGAGTTTGATTTGTTGGGGGAAGTGGGACGTGTGCTTTAGGGATTAGGGGGTGGGTTATGGGGTTTAATTGCATAATATATAGTTTAATTAAACACTAATCAAGCCTTGGCCCACTAAGAGGTTAATTAGGCCCATTAGTACTTAATTAAAATATTAAAAATAATTTAATTTAACTAAGTTTGTGAATTTATTAGCCGGGTTGCCAAAACGCTCGCATTTTTGTTAAAAATCCAACACCAATAAAAATTACGTCCCGGCGTATAAAATCACCTCAAAACCCCATATTTTCAAAATTAATAAAAAAGCATCACCCATATTTTAAATAATTAAAAACATTTATTTAATAAAATCATTTTCCATTTTTTAGCCATCGGTCTTCGTTCCTCGATCGCAACTCGAATAACCTTTTAAAAATAAATTTTAATGCAACCATGTAGAAAAATATATTTTAAACATGTAAAAATGCACCACATAATTAATTAATGCAATTAAATCATTTAATTAAAATACAAGAGAATTTAATAATTGCATGCACGTGGTTTGCGTGGACTTTAAAATTTTCGGGGCGTTACAATCTCCTCCCCCTTAAATTGAATTTCCCCCTCGAAATTCGCTTATCCTTAGTAACCCAAATTTTAGACTTAGTTCTAGGATCCCAAAAATCCACGCTTCTGCTGCACTACTCTGATAAAACTTAAATTCTAGAATGTTCTTACGTCTCTTTGATCCCAATTAATTTTACCTTCTAAATCTTTATTTTCAAATCGCAACTTAAAAAGACCAAAATGACTTAGTGCTATTACTATTACAACCTCGAATTTCAATTTTTCTTACAATTCCCAATATTAAAAGATGGATGACCATACTTATCGTATTTTGTTTTCCTTATTTTAAACCTAAAATATTTATCAACTTATCAAATTTCAACCTTAAATTCCCAAACGCATCCACTAACACTTAGATTTTCAAGCCTAATATTGTTTCATCCTTAAAAACCCATGATCAACGTTTCTTATAATATTATAACCAAGGTATCCCAAAGTTCTACATATTCTTAAAAGTCTAAATCCTCAAAATTCTTTGATCATTTAAACCATCAAATTATCGCTTATTGCTAAATTAGTCCCCAATTTCTTTAATGTTTGCAAAATAAATTCTTAATTTTCTCAAAAATTATCCTAATTGGTCCTTAATTTCAAAATTCCTACAGTTAACCCATAAGTTCTTGGCATTCTTAATTTCTTTCTACAGGTTTCCCATAACATAATTTCAATAAATTTAAACTTATTTACCCAAAAATCAATTCCTATAACCAATCTTACTTTTCATCAACTTAAAATCCCAATTTATACATTTTCTTATTCCCAAAGTCGTTGCAATTCTCGAATACTTATTCCTTATGTCTAATTCCCAAAATAAATTCAACTAATAACCATGAATCATAAATATTTTCTTAGAAAATCTACGTGTCTCAAAAGCATTCATAATATTCACGATTAACTTATAGCCCAAAAATAGAACGTCGATACTAAAACCCAAAAATCAACATCGTCCAATTCCACCACAAACCAACATGCGATAAAATAAAAAAATTTCATTTCATATCGTAACACGTATAAAAATTCTAATGCATATAAATCATATATCCTCATAATGCTATTAAACACGTGACGTGAGCATTTAATTCATGTACTTATGCAGGTAACATCATAAAATCACATAAAGCATGTAAAACTTACAAGTTGAGGCTTGACGATTGATCTTTCCGGCGCTGATGGTGGCACAACCCTTTACAGAACCATTGCTCTGATACCAACTGAAACGTCCTGCCCTTTTTATTGCTTTAAAAGTACTAGAATTTTTTTTTTCAACACTCAATTTTCGGTCATGTACCTTTCTCACATGAAAATATTTTTATAAAATATTTTGCATATAAAAACATCACCCACTAGCATTTTTAAAATCAAGTGCACTAGTCATAAAATGAAATCGTCGCATATTTTACCAAACCTAAAAAGCAATAATTTGAAAAGAATAGCTCATACTAAACCTCTCAAAAATCTCTCAAATGCATAAATAAATAATCTTAAAAATCTTTAATCATAAAGCATGAGTCAAAAGTCATAATGCGGAAAAAGTAGAAGCGCTGGTCCTCAGGTTGTGTGCGCCTTCGGTCCAGTCAAATCACCCGTCAAGTCCTCCCTCAAACTCACATGCATCCATCACACCTAGTGAGTCTAAAGACTCAACACACCATAATCTTTATAACGAGTAATACGTAATACAGTCAACATATAACGGTGAAAAATACTTGTACTTAAAATATCGTTTTCATGAAGATGCATAAACATAAACATTTTCGTAAACATTCTCATGATGCATAAAACTTTAAACATAACCATTTTCATGACATGCAAACATGAATTTCCATTTTCTCAACATGACATGACATAAAACCTTAAACATAATCATGAACATTTCCTTTTTTTCCTTTGTTGAATTCAGATCGTTAATTGTGACTTTCCTGATCATGCTCATGAGGGTCGATGGATCCATCTACATAAAACCACAGTACTGGGCGGCGGGGGACACCAGCAACACTCTCACCGGTCAACTGGGCCCTGGCCTATCATGATTCGAATAGAAATACGATCGTCGGGGCTCCCTCTGGCGCCTTTTCCCATAAATGGGCTCCCTCTGGGGCCTTTTTCCCTCACAATATTCCCATTCTTCCGTTACCACAAAACCGTTACCACATATTCGCAATGATGGAAACACGATCGTCGGGCTCCCACTGGGACCATAACCCTCACGACGTCGCCAACATTAACGAATTAGTCACAATTATTTCACATCCTTCAACATTTTTCATTCACATCACTTTAAAAAAAATCATGAATATCATTACATTTTTTCTTTTTGAAACCAAGCATGCAACATGTATTTTAAATGTCTTCTTAAATCATAAAAATCCCTTAGACATTTAAAAATCATCATTTAATCATGAACAATTCATAAACATTTAAAAATAATCATATTTTCATAAAAACAGCATTTAGGACACTGCCATGACCTTTACCAATTTCTAGGTGTAAAAAGACCGTTTTACCCCTGGACTCGACATTTTACGTTTTCGACCTTTTTTCTTGATTTCATGACTCTAACATGTCCCAAATAATTATTAAAGCCTTCATGAATTTTCCCATATTTTTTTTTATTTGGCTTAAATGTTAGACTTTTTCAATTATCTATTCTTAATTATTTTGACGGTGTTTTAATCTCGAAAAATCTCAAACTTTAATATAAAATTCCTAAATTAAAAACTTAGACTCATAATAATTATTTAAGCTTAACCCTAATTTTTCATAATTTTATAAGGCTTAAAATTAGGTGTTTCAATTAGTTATTTAATTAGCGTTTCATGTGGCGATTAAATCTTGAATAAATCCAAAACTCATTATTTTGATCCCAAATTTTAAACATAGCATTTTTAAGATTTATTCTACCCTTCCAAGTCATGAGCCACCCCCATGGACCCATGGATTCAATTTTTGTCTTTAAAATCTCGTTTTTGACCCTTCGACGAACATACCGAGCCATCTCCTAATTTACCGGAGCCACGCCCGAGCCACCTTGAACCAAAACCTAGCCAACCCATCTAGGGACCCTACTGTGCAAGCCCAGCCCGTAAAACAAGCCCTAGCCCGACCAAAACTTGCTTGAAACTCAACCCAATATTCTGCTGTGTTGTGTGTGTGCTTCCTTGTATGTCTAGGACTCCTAACCCAACTAGGACTCTCCCAGCCGAGCCACCACCGAGCCCACACGTCCCTAACCTTCCCTAGACCACGCCTAAACAAGGCCCAGACCAATCCAACCCATACAACCCAGCAGCGAAGCTTCTGAACCAGAAAAGCAGCCTGCGCGTTCCCTTGCTAGTTTCCTCACGTTTTCCTTGTTTTGGTCGAGCCAGCAGCGAGCCAGCCGCACCAGCCCCTAGCCCGACCCATGCGCATGACCCTTGGACCCATATGAACCACCCTCGCTCGCCCCCAGGCCAGCCGAGCGCCCCTCTTCTTCCTCGACAGCTCCTGTGCGTGATTATGGGAGGAGTCCCACTTCGGGTGGACTCCTTCCCCAAGCCTAAACTCAAACCCTAGCCACCCTAGGACCCAACCCAGCCCTAGACCGAGACCACCCCTGACCCTGACCCAGCCTTGATCGAGCCCCTTGACCCCATGCATCAGAACCACACCCATGAAGACACACAACTCACGGCCCTTCTTGTCTTAACCCATCCTACGGTTCCAGCTTTCCTCTACTCCTTGTTGCAGCGTTTTAAGGTGATTAAGGAATCCATAAAACATGTAAAAACATCCCTCAACCTATCCTAATCATGGCAGCCCCTAATCAACATAATATTCATGTTTTTGGAACAACAATTCACAAGTTTACCTCATGTACATGCAATATTTAGAAAATATTCATAAAAACCTAATGCTTTTCATTCAAATATAATTTAAACAATAATATGATGTGATGAACGAGAAAAGGAGATGTATGGCGTGCCTTTGCGTTTTAAACGCACGAAAAACCGTTGACGACGAAGAACGACGACGACGAGGGCCTACACTTGATTTCTCTTCAAGCTTTTCGAAAACTTTCTCTTCCAAAAATCTGGTGTGTGCCGTGTAAAACTTTGCAAGGGAGATTTTGATTTGTTGGGGGAAGTGGGACGTGTGCTTTAGGGATTAGGGGGTGGGTTATGGGGTTTAATTGCATAATATATAGTTTAATTAAACACTAATCAAGCCTTGGCCCACTAAGAGGTTAATTAGGCCCATTAGTACTTAATTAAAATATTAAAAATAATTTAATTTAACTAAGTTTGTGAATTTATTAGCCGGGTTGCCAAAACGCTCGCATTTTTGTTAAAAATCCAACACCAATAAAAATTACGTCCCGGCGTATAAAATCACCTCAAAACCCCATATTTTCAAAATTAATAAAAAAGCATCACCCATATTTTAAATAATTAAAAACATTTATTTAATAAAATCATTTTCCATTTTTTAACCATCGGTCTTCGTTCCTCGATCGCAACTCGAATAACCTTTTAAAAATAAATTTTAATGCAACCATGTAGAAAAATATATTTTAAACATGTAAAAATGCACCACATAATTAATTAATGCAATTAAATCATTTAATTAAAATACAAGAGAATTTAATAATTGCATGCACGTGATTTGCGTGGACTTTAAAATTTTCGGGGCGTTACAATCTCCCCCCCCCCCCCCCCCCCCTTAAATTGAATTTCCTCCTCGAAATTCGCTTATCCTTAGTAACCCAAATTTTAGACTTAGTTCTAGGATCCCAAAAATTCACGCTTCTGCTGCACTACTCTGATAAAACTTAAATTCTAGAATGTTCTTACGTCTCTTTGATCCCAATTAATTTTACCTTCTAAATCTTTATTTTCAAATCGCAACTTAAAAAGACCAAAATGACTTAGTGCTATTACTATTACAACCTCGAATTTCAATTTTTCTTACAATTCCCAATATTAAAAGATGGATGACCATACTTATCGTATTTTGTTTTCCTTATTTTAAACCTAAAATATTTATCAACTTATCAAATTTCAACCTTAAATTCCCAAACGCATCCACTAACACTTAGATTTTCAAGCCTAATATTGTTTCATCCTTAAAAACCCATGATCAACGTTCCTTATAATATTATAACCAAGGTATCCCAAAGTTCTACATATTCTTAAAAGTCTAAATCCTCAAAATTCTTTGATCATTTAAACCATCAAATTATCGCTTATTGCTAAATTAGTCCCCAATTTCTTTAATGTTTGCAAAATAAATTCTTAATTTTCTCAAAAATTATCCTAATTGGTCCTTAATTTCAAAATTCCTACAGTTAACCCATAAGTTCTTGGCATTCTTAATTTCTTTCTACAGGTTTCCCATAACATAATTTCAATAAATTTAAACTTATTTACCCAAAAATCAATTCCTATAACCAATCTTACTTTTCATCAACTTAAAATTCCAATTTATACATTTTTTTATTCCCAAAGTCGTTGCAATTCTCGAATACTTATTCCTTATGTCTAATTCCCAAAATAAATTCAACTAATAATCATGAATCATAAATATTTTCTTAGAAAATCTACGTGTCTCAAAAGCATTCATAATATTCACGATTAACTTATAGCCCAAAAATAGAACGTCGATACTAAAACCCAAAAATCAACATCGTCCAATTCCACCACAAACCAACATGCGATAAAATAAAAAAATTTCATTTCATATCGTAACACGTATAAAAATTCTAATGCATATAAATCATATATCCTCATAATGCTATTAAACACGTGACGTGAGCATTTAATTCATGTACTTATGCAGGTAACATCATAAAATCACATAAAGCATGTAAAACTTACAAGTTGAGGCTTGACGATTGATCTTTCCGGCGCTGATGGTGGCACAACCCTTTACAGAACCATTGCTCTGATACCAACTGAAACGTCCTGCCCTTTTTATTGCTTTAAAAGTACTAGAATTTTTTTTTTCAACACTCAATTTTCGGCCATGTACCTTTCTCACATGAAAATATTTTTATAAAATATTTTGCATATAAAAACATCACCCACTAGCATTTTTAAAATCAAGTGCACTAGTCATAAAATGAAATCGTCGCATATTTTACCAAACCTAAAAAGCAATAATTTGAAAAGAATAGCCCATACTAAACCTCTCAAAAATCTCTCAAATGCATAAATAAATAATCTTAAAAATCTTTAATCATAAAGCATGAGTCAAAAGTCATAATGTGGAAAAAGTAGAAGCGCTGGTCCTCGGGTTGTGTGCGCTTTCAGTCCAGTCAAATCACCCGTCAAGTCCTCCCTCAAACTCACCTGCATCCATCACACCTAGTGAGTCTAAAGACTCAACACACCATAATCTTTATAACGAGTAATACGTAATACAGTCAACATATAACGGTGAAAAATACTTGTACTTAAAATATCGTTTTCATGAAGATGCATAAACATAAACATTTTCGTAAACATTCTCATGATGCATAAAACTTTAAACATAACCATTTTCATGACATGCAAACATGAATTTCCATTTTCTCAACATGACATGACATAAAACCTTAAACATAATCATGAACATTTCCTTTTTTTTTCCTTTGTTGAATGCAGATCGTTAATTGTGACTTTCCTGATCATGCTCATGAGGGTCGATGGATCCATCTACATAAAACCACAGTACTGGGCGGCGGGGGACACCAGCAACACTCTCACCGGTCAACTGGGCCCTGGCCTATCATGATTCGAATAGAAATACGATCGTCGGGGCTCCCTCTGGGGCCTTTTCCCATAAATGGGCTCCCTCTGGGGCCTTTTCCCCTCACGATATTCCCATTCTTCCGTTACCACAAAACCGTTACCACATATCCGTTACCACATATTCGCAATGATGGAAACACGATCGTCGGGCTCCCACTGGGACCATAACCCTCACGACGTCGCCAACATTAACGAATTAGTCACAATTATTTCACATCCTTCAACATTTTTCATTCACATCACTTTAAAAAATATCATGAATATCATTACATTTTTCCTTTTTGAAACCAAGCATGCAACATATATTTTAAATGTCTTCTTAAATCATAAAAATCTCTTAGACATTTAAAAATCATCATTTAATCATGAACAATTCATAAATATTTAAAAATAATCATATTTTCATAAAAACAGCATTTAGGGCACTGCCATGACCTTTACCAATTTACGCTCGAATATCCGTTGACGACGAAGAACGGGACGAGGAGACGAAGGCTATGAAGTTTCCCTTTGAATTTCTGAAAATTCCTTCTTCCATTGTGAGTGTGTGCCGTGTATGTTGATGAAAGGAGGAGTTTCTGAATTTGAAAGAGGTGTGGCCGTGTGATCTAGATGCCAAGTGAAGGGTTTTTGCACTTTAAATAGATAATTAAAACACTAACCAATCTTAGGCCCATTAAGTATGTAGATTAGGCCCAATATTGCTTAATTAAAATATTAAAAATAATTTTGCTTAAATAAGTTTGTAAATTTATTAGCCGGGTTGCCAAAAAATTTCGTATTTTAGTTGAAAAACCAACACCGATAAAATTTACGTCCAGACGTATAAAACCACCTCCAAACTCCATATTTTCAAAAATAATAAAAAGCATCAATCATATTTTAAATAATTAAAAACAATTATTAATAAAAACATTTGACATTTTTCAGCCCTCGGTCCCCGTTCCTCGATCGCAACTCGAATAACCTTTAAAAAATACATTTTAATGCAACCATGTAGAAAAATATATTTTAAACACGCAAATATGCACCACATAATTAATTAATGCAATTAAACATTTTAGTCAAAATACAAAGAATTTAATAATTTATATGCATGTGGTTCGCGTGGCCCCTTTAAATTTTCGGGGCATTACAATCTCCCCCCCTTAAATTGAATTTCGTCCTCGAAATTCGCTTATCCTCGATAACCCAAAGTTTATACTTAGCTCTAATATCCCAAAAATCCACGCTTCCGCTGCGCTACTCTGATCAAACTTAAGTTCTAGAATGTCCTTACGTCTCTTTGATCCCAATTAATTTTGTCTTCTAAATCCTTATTTGCAATTTGCAACTTAAGAAACCCCATAATAACTTCGTGCTATACTATTATAACCCCAAATTTCAACTTTTCTTAAAATTCCCAATATTCGAAATGGATGACCACACTTATCGTATGTTACTTTCCCTATATTATACCCAAAATTGTTCGTCGACTTATCATATTTAAATTATAAAATCCCAAACGCATCTGCTAACGCTTAGATTTTTCAAGCCTAATATCGATTCATCCTTAAAAACCCTTGATTAACATTCCTTATAATACTAAAACCAAGATATCCCAAGGTTCTGAATATTCTTAAAAATCTAAATAATCAAAATTCTTACTATTTAACACATTCAATTTATTCTTATTGCTAACTAGTCCCCAAATTCCTTAGCAGTTGCAAAAAGTAAATTCTTAAGTTCCTCAAAAATTATCTTAATTGGTCCTTAATTTCGAAAATCCTACGATTAGCCCATAAATTTTTATCATTCTTAATTTTCTTCTACGGGTTTCTCATAACATAATTTCGATAAATTTAAACTTATTTACCCAAAAATCATTCCCTATAAACAATATTACCTTTTCATTAAACTTAAAATCCCAATTTATACATTTTCTTATTCCCAAAGTCGTTGCAAATCCTTAAATCATTATTCCTCACGTCTAATTCCCAAAAATTAATTCGACTAGTAACCATGGATCATAATATTTTCTTAAAAAATCTACGTGTCCCAAAGCATTCATAATATTCATGATTAACTTATACCCCAAAAAGTAAAACGTCAATACTAAAACTCAAAAATCAACATAGTCCAATTCCACCACAAAGCCAACATGCGTTGAAATCAAATAATTTCTTATTTCATATCATATCACGTATAAAAATTCTAGAGCATATAAAACATTTATCATCATAATGCTAATAAACATGTGACGTGAACATATAAGCCATGTACTTATGCAGGTAACATCATAAAATCATATAAAGCATGTAAAACTTACAACTTGAGGCTTGACGACTGATCTTCCCGGCACTGATGGTGGCACAACCCTTTACAGAACCATTGCTCTGATACCAACTGAAACGTCCTGCCCTTTTTATTGCTTTAAAAGTACTAGAATTTTTTTTCTTAACACTCAATTTTCGACCATGTACGTTTCTTACATGAAAGTATTTTTATAAAATATTTTGCATATAAAAACATCACCCACTAGCATTTTTAAAATCAAGTGCACTAGTCATAAAATGAAATCGTCGCATATTTTACCAAACCTAAAAAGCAATAATTTGAAAAGAATAGCCCATACTAAACCTCTCAAAAATCTCTCAAATGCATAAATAAATAATCTTAAAAATCTTTAATCATAAAGCATGAGTCAAAAGTCATAATGCGGAAAAAGTAGAAGCGCTGGTCCTCGGGTTGTGTGCGCCTTCAGTCCAGTCAAATCACCCGTCAAGTCCTCCCTCAAACTCACCTGCATCCATCACACCTAGTGAGTCTAAAGACTCAACACACCATAATCTTTATAACGAGTAATACGTAATACAGTCAACATATAACGGTGAAAAATACTTGTACTTAAAATATCGTTTTCATGAAGATGCATAAACATAAACATTTTCGTAAACATTCTCATTATGCATAAAACTTTAAACATAATCATTTTCATGACATGCAAACATGAATTTCCATTTTCTCAACATGACATGACATAAAACCTTAAACATAATCATGAACATTTCCTTTGTTGAATTCAGATCGTTAATTGTGACTTTCCTGATCATGCTCATGAGGGTCGATGGATCCATCTACATAAAACCACAGTACTGGGCGGCGGGGGACACCAGCAACACTCTCACCGGTCAACTGGGCCCTGGCCTATCATGATTCGAATAGAAATACGATCGTCGGGGCTCCCTCTGGGGCCTTTTCCCATAAATGGGCTCCCTCTGGGGCCTTTTCCCCTCACGATATTCCCATTCTTCCGTTACCACAAAATCGTTACCACATATCCGTTACCACATATTCGCAATGATGGAAACACGATCGTCGGGCTCCCACTGGGACCATAACCCTCACGACGTCGCCAACATTTACGAATTAGTCACAATTATTTCACATCCTTCAACATTTTTCATTCACATCACTTTAAAAAAAATCATGAATATCATTACATTTTTCCTTTTTGAAACCAAGCATGCAACATGTATTTTAAATGTCTTCTTAAATCATAAAAATCTCTTAGACATTTAAAAATCATCATTTAATCATGAACAATTCATAAACATTTAAAAGTAATCATAATATCATAAAAACAGCATTTAGGGCACTGCCATGACCTTTACTAATTTTTCGGTGTAAAAAGACCGTTTTACCCCTTGACGTAAAATTCCTCGACTTTGACTTTCTCTTGAATTCATTGACCCTAACATGTCCCAAATAATTATTTAAGCCTACATGAATTTTCTCATATTTTTATTTAGCTTAAATCGAGGACTTTTAAATTAATCTTTAAATGAGACATATTAACGCGTTTTAATCCCGAATTAAACCAAACCATAATATAAAATTCCCAAATTAAAAACTTATACTTCTAATAATTATTTAAGCTTAACCATAATTTTTCATAATTTTATAAGGCCTAAACTAGGCGTTTCAATTAACTCGTTAATTAGCGTTTCGAGTGGCGATTAAATCCCGAATAAATCCAAAACTCATTATTTTGATCCCAAATTTTAAACATAGCATTTTTACTATTTATTCTACTCTTCCCAGTCATGAGCCACACCCGTGGACCCATGGCTCAATTTTTCCTTCTTTAATTTTCGTTTTTGACACACTAACGAACCTACCGAGCCATCTCCCAATTTACTCGAGCCACGCCCGAGCCACCTTGAGCCAAAACCTAGCCAACCCATCTAGGGACCCTACTGACCAAGCCCAGCCCGAAAAACAAGCCCCTAGCTCGCTCAAACTCCCTGGAACCGAGACCCAAAATTCTGCATGCTGTGTGTGTGTGTTTCTTGATGCAATAGGACTCCTAACCCAACTAGGACTCTCCCAGCCGAGCCACCACCGAGCCCACACGACCCTAACCTTCCCTGGACCAAGAACAGACCTTGCCCAGACCAGCCATGCCACTTGAACTCACGCACAACCCACCTGAAGTACACAGAAGCTACACGCACTCATGTTATCACTCACGCTACAAGACTCCCAGCCCCCTTAGGACTCCTCTAGCCCCTGAACCAGTGATCACCTTGGACCCTCACCCACCCTGGACCATGCCCAGACCCAGCCCAAGCCTAGCCCAGCCCCTTAACTCAAGCAGCGAACTCCTTGAATCAGGAACAAGCTGCGCGCCTCCCTCCTCGTATGCGGCTGCTGTCAATCATCACGTGGAGGTTTCTACCCAGGCAACCACTGAGCCCAGCCCTTCCTAACCCTCACTGGACCATCCTTGGCCACCGTCTAGACCACCTAGCCCAGCCCCTACCAAGCCGCAGCCCCATGCAAACCATCAAGCCCCCTCAAGCACCACATGCACACAAGACTCCACAAACTCACGGCTCTTGCTCTAGCTTTTCCCCTTCGGTTCCAGCTTGATATCTCCTTATTATTTATCATGTTTTTTTGGCTATAAATCATTCTATATTAATACCCTATCCATGGCAGCCCCTTAAACAAAATAAAAACATGAATTTGGAACAAAACCCAAGCTTCAAAAATTCTATGATGAAAAAAACGAAAATAAATAACATGTCACTTGTTTTTTTCATGCAAAACACATTTAAACAAATACTATGGTGAGATGGATGAGTAAAAGGAGAATATGGCGTGCCTTTGCGTTATATACGCTCGAATATCCGTTGACGACAAAGAACGGGACGAGGAGACGAAGGCTATGAAGTTTCCCTTTGAATTCCTGAAAATTCCTTCTTCCATTGTGAGTGTGTGCCGTGTATGTTGATGAAAGGAGGAGTTTCTGAATTTGAAAGAGGTGTGGCCGTGTGATCTAGATGCCAAGTGAAGGGTTTTTGCACTTTAAATAGATAATTAAAACACTAACCAATCTTAGGCCCATTAAGTATGTAGATTAGGCCCAATATTGCTTAATTAAAATATTAAAAATAATTTTGCTTAAATAAGTTTGTAAATTTATTAGTCGGGTTGCCAAAAAAATTCGTATTTTAGTTGAAAAACCAACACCGATAAAATTTACGTCCAGACGTATAAAACCACCTCCAAACTCCTTATTTTCAAAAATAATAAAAAGCATCAATCATATTTTAAATAATTAAAAACAATTATTTAATAAAAACATTTAACATTTTTCAGCCCTCGGTCCCCGTTCCTCGATCGCAACTCGAATAACCTTTAAAAAATACATTTTAATGCAACCATGTAGAAAAATATATTTTAAACACGCAAATATGCACCACATAATTAATTAATGCAATTAAAACATTTTAGTCAAAATACAAAGAATTTAATAATTTATATGCATGTGGTTCGCGTGACACCTTTAAATTTTCGGGGCATTACATTATGAATCTTGACCTTCAAAATTCAGCGGCCAATTGATATGCAATGCAGAAGAAGCCTGCCTAGACTTTGTGCCATTCACTTTAGTATGACTTAACATTGCCTACTGAAACTTTTACTACAACAACAAATTTCTTACATAAGTCTGACTAGAAGTACTAATTCTATCGGATTACAGTAACTCACACTGAACATATGAAAATTGCAATGGTTGTTTGAAAATGCACAAATTGATCTCTAAAAAGATTTGATTTAACTTTGAATGTGTGCTATTGGTATATCTTTTCAAGAATGCTTCTGAGTGAATGAATGTCGATCACGTGTAAGCAAGTGTTTTTTTTCCCCTGATGAATGTAAGTAAGTGTGTTGTTAAAGGATGCTCATGAGCTTTTATAGTTGATTTCAAACGTTGGGATTTGAACGGCTATAAAGTCATAGTATATGAGCCATAAATGTTGTATATTCGTTAAATGATGTCCTGAAAAAGAATGTTGTATTAAATGCTAGTTGTACGACTTCAGAGTATTTTCCTTAATTAGCGTACTGCACATCTTTTAAAATTCAGGTATGCTGGTTTGATTGTTTTCTTAAATGTAGTAGAAAATTTGAATCTCATGTGACATTTTTAAATTGTCTGGAGTCTCAATTAATGATCAGTTTACTGAATTCTTCGGATTCCTGAAATTTACTGCTATTGAATCTTTCTGCAAATAAAATACTCGTCGCCAAAACTTTAAATGTTCCAACGTCAATTATTGTATTCTTTTTTCCGAAACAATATATCGAAGAGATGCCAAATCCACTCAATTTTAAAATATTAAAACTATTCAAATGACATATTCTAGTATATAAATTGTTAATATTAAAATGACAGTGATAAATTTTCGCTTACAGTAGAAAGTATTGTTTGTTATTGTAAGGCCCGAGATTTTAGCATTTTAATCCGAGATTATTTAATTTACGAATTTTGGAATAATGAATTAGATTCCACGGGATTTGTAATTAATTAGGATTGAAATTGAATTAAAAAGAGTTGTGAGAACCAAATTGCAAATAGTGAAGAATTCAGGGGCTAAAGTGCAATATTGGATTTGAGTGGACACTTGTCTCTGCCATGTGTTTTGGATGTATATAATTTCATCTCCTTCAGCACTTCCAGGGAAGAAAATCGAGAATCCCATAGAAAATTTCCTCAAGGTTCTTAATAGCTTAGATTTTGATTGTGTGAGATCCGGTTATCAGAATTTCAATCCGAGCACAGTTCTGAGATCTTCTCGTCAATAGCTTCAAAAGGATATAAGTTATACTGAGTTTTGTTATCATTTGAAATTATGATATTGGAGGAATTATTATTTGATCATTATATGGTGTTCTGGATATGTTAGACATCGTAGAATCGAAGTCAGATCGAAGAACATATTGATTATGGAATTGTTATGATTTTCTGATTATATTAATTGGAAATTGAACAGATTTGGATTATTGACTGATTCTGGATTGTATCGGATATTGGTTATGATTTGTAATTGATATCTGTTGATATTGTATTGACGGGGATATCGGGATTGTTCCGTTATGCTGTTAATTTTGAATTAGATTCAGATTGATCGGATTTAGTATTGAATTGGGAATGGAATGTTGATATTACTATTCTCGATATGTCATTTCAGATTGACAGAGACAATCTTGAATTCAGAATTTCCAATTCTTCAGACCGAGACTACGAACGAAAGGTATAAGTCAATGTGGTACCGGGAGAATGACTCGAGTAGGATATACTTGAGTTTCCCTAAATCACATACTTATTGTTATTATGTACATTGATTTGAATTAATATGCTTGTTCTAATGATTTATAGAAAGCATGTATTAGACGAGTATTAGACGAGTGATCTTGTGACATAAGTGCCGATAGTGATGGAATCGTCACTGGCACATTGCACATTGTCACAAAATAGTGAGTTGGCGATAGTGCCAAAGTCTGTGACGGATAGGTCAAGACACCGGATGTTTGGTTATATCGAAGTGGATAGAATTGGAGTTTCTTCTATTAGTGATATTCGATATAGGAATGCCAACGTCTGGAAATCGGGATCCCTAGACTAGGAATGAGTATAGTCTGAGATATGAAGTCATGAGTTGATTGACGATTTTATATTGGTTATGTTTCAAATTTTGATACATATTATTGATATCGGTTACATGCTTTTACATTGTTTATATGATTGCATGTTTCGTTGATTTATACTGGGATATATTTCTCACCGGAGTTATCCGGCTGTTGTCGTGTTTGTATGTGTGCATGGCAACAGGTGGGACAGGATCGGGGTCGAGGAGATGAAGAGAGATCGTGATTAGAGTGGAGAGTACGGACCTTGATTAGAGATAGGGTTTGGACACTTGAGATTTAGTTGTTAAACTTTAGTTGAATGATTGTATATAGTACAAGACTTGTACTTTCATACTGACATGTATATTAGAATGTATTCCATTACGTTCCCCATTTAATACTGTATTTTAAAGAAAAAAAATTAGACCCTTTTTATTATAATTGATTAAATTGTCCCAATAATGATTAAGAATATGATTAGCGTCCGGGTCCCCACAGTTATAAAGTTACTGCAACTAAAGTAAGCAAAAAATAACTAATAAAGATACAGAAAACTAATTTTATGAAGTATAAATATACACAAAATTTATCGTGAAATCATCTCACAGATCGATTTTATGAGACAGATCTTCAACTCGATCTAATTAATGAAAAAATATAATATTATATGCTAAAAATATTGCTTTTTAATTTACATATGGATCAGTCCTAGAAAAATAAATATGCGAGACCGTTTCTGAGACCTACACATAATATATGAGAGTTTCTTCAACAGGTGGTTTCATAGCGATAGATCTCTTAGATTGAGATAGAAGCTAGTGAGCGGGGTAGATTGAGTTTTTCTTCCTTGCTTTTGATTGCTAGCATGATTTACTGTTTTAGTACACGTTTACCTGACTATCTGATTTTGATATGGTATGTGTATTACTGAGATTGAATCAGAACCAATTCTCGATCAGAGGTAAGATGATCAGAAGGGAACTGATATATATATTGTCAGATTTGATTGCTAACCCTTGTGATAATCAGATATGCCTCCTCGAAGAATACCAGAGCAGGGTAGCACTTCGAATCCTCCAATGGATGTGACAGCAACACCTATGGAAACATTGTTGAAGAGATTTCAGTCGTTCCATCCACCGACTCTGGAGGGTACTGAGACTTCAGTTGATTGCGAGAGTTGGTTAGACGACATTGATATGCTGTTTGAGTCCTTGGATTACACTGATGAGCGGAGAGTGAAACTGATTGGGCACCAGTTACATGATGTGGCAAAGAACTGGTGGATTACGAGGAACAGAGCATTGGAGCATCGATGTACGACTATTACCTGGAATGTATTTAGAACTGAATTTTATCAGAGATTCTTTCCAGTGTCGTATAGGAAGGACAAAGGAGCAGAATTTGCAAACTTGAGACATGGGCAGCTAAACATTGAGGAGTATGTTGCCAAGTTCTCTGCATTACTGCGCTTTGGTCCACATGTGGCCGAAAATGACGAAGCTGTTGCTGATCAGTTCATTAATGGCCTGAATCCTGAAATATTTACACTGGTGAATACCGAGAGACCGAATAATTTTACCGATGTTTTGAACAGAGCTAAGGGAGCCGAAGCCGGTCTGATGAGACAGAGAGGAGCTTTGTTTGTACCTCCAGCACCAAGACCACAGCAACCACCTTCCCGGTTTGAGAGTGGCAGCAGCAGTGGGGGAAAGAAGGATTTCTTGAAAGCTAGAGGGAAGCAGTTCAAGAAGTCAGGAAGCGGATTTCTTGAAAGCTAGAGGGAAGCAGTTCAAGAAGTCAGGAAGCAGTTCTTCTAGCTCTGGGAGTTCTCGACAGAGCCAGAGGTATACTGGACCTTATTGCAACACTTGTGGAGGAAGACATGCCATAGAGCAGTGTCGAGGAGTGTTTGGCAGTTGCCGTATTTGTAGACAGCATGGACATTTTGCTAGAGTTTGTCCCCAAGGTTGGTAGACGACCATCTGCAGTTCACTCTTTCCAGCCAGCACCAGCCCAGTCACAGCCGAGGCCAGGAGGAAGCCAGACTGTTAGCCAGCCTCCTAGACAGCAGGTCAGAGTATTTGCCTTGACAGAGGAGCAGGCCCAGGAAGCACCAGATGATGTTGTTGCAGGTAACTGTTCTTTATGTGGTTATTCTGCTTATGTATTGATTGATACCGGTGCTTCACATACATTCATATATGAGCGATTTGTATTGATGCATTCTTTGCCTATTGAGTCATTATCTGCTGTAGTGTCTGTCTCTTCTCCTTTGGGGACATGTTTGATATCAGTGAAATCTATTAAACATTGTATGCTACAGTATGATGGGCATGAGATTGAGTTAGGCTGTATTGTGCTTGGGTTGTCTGATTTTGACTGTATTATCAAGATCGATATGCTGACCAAGTACAGGGCTACCGTTGATTGTTTCCACAAGATTGGGAGATTGAGACCGGATATGGCTAATGAGTGGAAATTCTACGGTAAGGGTTCTCGATCTAGAATTCCTTTGATATTCGTATTGTCTATGACTCGATTGTTACAGAAAGGAGCGTAGTGATTCCTTGTCTATTCAGTTGATCTACTGAAATCGAGTCCATCATTGGCGGATTTGCCAGTGGTGTGTGAGTTTGCGGATGTCTTCCCAGATGAGATTCCTGGTTTGCCTCCGATTTGAGAGATAGACTTCAGTATTGAATTAATGCCAGGTACAGTTCCGATTTCGAGGGCTCCGTACAGAATGGCACCGATTGAGTTGAAAGAGTTGAAAGAACAGTTGGAGGATTTATTGGCCAAGGGGTATATCAGACCGAGTGTGTCTCCTTGGGGTGCTCCAGTACTGTTTGTTCGAAAGAAAGACGGTTCAATGAGACTCTGCATTGACTACCGGCAACTGAACAAAGAAACGGTAAAGAATAAATATCAATTGCCTCGCATTGATGATTTTTTTGATCAGTTGCAGGGTTCTTCTGTATATTCCAAGATCGATCTGAGATCTGGATATCATCAGCTGAGAGTCAGGGATTCTGATATCTCGAAGACCGCATTTAGAACCAGTATGGATATTATGAATTTATTGTCATGCCATTTGGGTTGACTAATGCTCCAGCTGTGTTTATGGGTCTGATGAACCGTATATTCCAGAGATATCTTGATGATTTTGTTATTATATTCATTGATGACATTTTGATTTATTCGAAGAATATGATTGAGCATGCTGAGCATCTGAGAAATGTGTTAAAAATTTTGAGGGCTGAGAAACTGTATGCCAAACTGTCCAAATGTGAATTCTGGCTGAGACATGTTGTATTTCTGGGTCATATTATATCTGGAGACGGGATTTCTGTTGATCCTAGCAAGGTTGAGGCTGTGATCAGTTGGCCGAGACCGACTTCGGTACCAGAGATACGCAGCTTTATGGGTTTGGCAGGATATTATCGTCGATTTATTAAAGATTTCTCGAGTATTGCCAAGCCTATTACTCGGTTGACTCAGAAGAATGCTCCATTTGTCTGGTCTGAGGAGTGTGAGTCCAGTTTTGTTGAGTTAAAGAAGAGATTGACCAGTGCTCCGGTGTTGACTATTCCGTCAGTACTGGTGATTTTGTTGTATATTGTGACGCTTCTCATAGAGGGTTGGGTTGTGTGTTGATGCAGCGAGGGCATGTCATTGCCTATGCTTCGAGACAGTTGAAGCCACATGAGACTCGCTATCCAATTCACGATCTTGAATTGGCGGCCATTGTCTTTGCATTGAAGATTTGGCAACATTACCTGTACGGTGAGAAATTCGAGATCTATTCTGATCATAAAAGCTTGAAATATCTGTTTTCACAGTCTGAATTGAATATGAGACAAAGAAGATGGCTTGATTTGCTGAAAGATTTCGATTGTGAAATCAAGTACTATCCGAAAAAGTCCAATGCAGCAGCTGATGTACTGATTCGTAAGGTATGTTCTTTGTCCTTATCGACAATAGGTGTTTCAAATTTGATAGAAGATTGCTGTTTGTCTGGATTATCGTTTGAAACAGATTGTCAGCCTCTGAGATTGTATGCTATTCAAGTCGAACCAGAGCTGATTTTGAAAATTAAAACGGCTCAGAAAATTGATCAGAATGTACAGAACTCAATTGAGATGGTCAGATCAGGTCATCGATCAGAGTATCAGGTACGTGATGATGTACTATATATGAACAATCGTATTTTTGTGCCGAATGTTTCAGAATTGAGACAGCGGATACTGGCAGAAGCGCACAGCAGTCGTTTTAGCATTCATCCTGGTGGCAGAAAGATGTACAATGATTTGAAGACACAATACTGGTGGAAACAGATGAAAGCTGATATTGCTACATCTGTATCCAAATGCCTGAATTGTCAACAGGTGAAAGCCGAGAGGAAGAAACCAGGAGGTCTACTGCACAGTTTATCGATTCCTGAATGGAAATGAGATCACATTTCCATGGACTTTGTGACGTAGTTACCACGTTCCTTCAGAGGTTGTGATGCGATTTGGGTCGTGATTGACAGATTGACCAAATCAGCATGCTTCATTCCGTATCAGATGACGTACATATATGACCAAATGGCAGAAATCTATGTCAGAGAAGTGGTCAGATTGCACGGAGTGCCGAAGTCGATTGTATCAGACCGTGATCCTCGCTTTACTTCGCATTTTTGGCAGAGTTTGCAGCAGGCTCTAGGTACGAAGTTACATTTGAGCACCGCATATCATCCAAAAACCGACGGACAGTCAGAGCGGACTATCCAGACATTGGAAGATATACTGAGAGCTGTAGTGCTTGATTTTAGCACTAGTTGGCAAGATGCATTGCCACTTTGTGAGTTTTCGTACAACAACAGCTATCAGACGAGTATTGAGATGGCTCCGTTTGAAGCATTGTACGGTAAGAAGTGCAGATCCCCTCTGTATTGGGATGATATCTCTGAGGTACCTGAGTTTGGACCTGATATGATTAGAAATATGACAGAAAAAGTAAAGCTGATTCAGAAGAGAATGAAGACAGCTCAAGACAGACAAGTCAAATATGCCAATGTTCGACGTAGACCGTTGGTATTTGAGGCAGGAGACCGAGTATTTTTAAATATTTCACCTTTCAGAGGAGTTGTCAGATTTGGCCAGAAAGGGAAGCTGTCTCCACGATATATTAGGCCATACGAGATTCTCGAGAAGATAGGAGATCGTGCATATCGACTCGCATTACCGCCTTCTCTATCTGGAATACATGATGCCTTTCATGTATCTATGCTGCGGAAGTATCTTCTTGATGATTCTCACATCATTCAGCCAGACGAGGCAGAACTTGATGAATCTCTGAGTTACATCGAGAAACCAATCCGAATTATTGATCGTAAAGAAAAACAACTCAGAACGAAGATTATTCCTCTTGTGAAAGTCCAGTGGACTCGTCATGGCATTGAGGAAGCTACTTGGGAGACTGAATCAGATATGAGACAGGAATTCCCAGAGTTATTTCCCTGATGTGAGTCTTTTATTTTAGCTTCTGTTATCTTCTTATCTGATATGATTTGACTGCCTACGATTTCGAGGACGAAATCATGTCTCAGAGGGGGAAAATTGTAAGGCCCGAGATTTTAGCATTTTAATCCGAGATTATTTAATTTACGAATTTTGGAATGATGAATTAGATTCCACGGATTTTGTAATTAATTAGGATTGAAATTGAATTAAAAAGAGTTGTGAGGACCAAATTGCAAATAGTGAAGAATTCCGGGGCTAAAGTGCAATATTGGATTTGAGTGGACACTTGTCTTTGCCATGTGTTTTGGATGTATATAATTTCATCTCCTTCAGCACTTCCAGGGAAGAAAATCGAGAATCCCATAGAAAATTTCCTCAAGGTTCTTAATAGCTTAGATTTTGATTGTGTGAGATCCGGTTATCAGAATTTCAATCCGAGCACAGTTCTGAGATCCTCTCGTCAATAGCTTCAAAAGGATGTAAGTTTTATTGAGTTCTGTTATCATTTGAAATTATGATATTGGAGGAATTATTATTTGATCATTATATGGTGTTCTGGATATGTTAGACATCGTAGAATCGAAGTCAGATCGAAGAACAGATTGATTATGAAATTGTTATGATTTTCTGATTATATTAATTGGAAATTGAACAGATTTGGATTATTGACTGATTCTGGATTGTATCGGATATTGGTTATGATTTGTAATTGATATCTGTTGATATTGTATTGACGGGGATATCGGGATTGTTCCGTTATGCTGTTAATTTTGAATTAGATTCAGATTGATCGGATTTAGTATTGAATCGGGAATGGAATGTTGATATTACTATTCTCGATATGTCATTTCAGATTGACAGAGACAGTCTTGAATTCAGAATTTCCAATTCTTCAGACCGAGACTACGAACGAAAGGTATAAGTCAATGTGGTACCGGGAGAATGACTCGAGTAGGATATACTTGAGTTTCCCTAAATCACATACTTATTGTTATTATGTACATTGATTTGAATTAATATGCTTGTTCTAATGATTTATAGAAAGCATGTATTAGACGAGTATTAAATGAGTGATCTTGTGACATAAGTGCCGATAGTGATAGAATCGTCACTGGCACATTGCACATTGTCACAAGATAGTGAGTTGGCGATAGTGCCAAAGTCTGTGACGGATAGGTCAAGACACCGGATGTTTGGTTATATCGAAGTGGATAGAATTGGAGTTTCTTCTATTACTGATATTCGATATAGGAATGCAAACGTCTGGAAATCGGGATCCCTAGACTAGGAATGAGTCTAGTCTGAGATATAAAGTCATGAGTTGATTGACGATTTTATATTGGTTATATTTCAGATTTTGATACATGTTATTGATATCGGTTACATGCTTTTACATTGTTTATATGATTGCATGTTTCGTTGATTTATACTGGGATATATTTCTCACCGGAGTTATCCGTCTGTTGTCGTGTTTGTATGTGTGCATGGCAACAGGTGGGACAGGATCGGGGTCGAGGAGATGAAGAGAGATCGTGATTAGAGTGGAGACTATGGACCTTGATTAGAGATAGGGTTTGGACACTTGAGATTTAGTTGTTAAACTTTAGTTGAATGATTGTATATAGTACAAGACTTGTACTTTCACACTGACATGTATATTAAAATGTATTCCATTACGTTCCGCATTTAATATTGTATTTTAAAGAAAAAAATTAGACCCTCTTTATTATAATTGATTAAATTGTCCCAATAATGATTAAGAATATGATTAGCGTCCGGGTCCCCACAGTTATAAAGTTACTGCAACTAAAGTAAGCAAAAAATAACTAATAAAGATACAGAAAACTAATTTTATGAAGTATAAATATACACAAAATTTATCGTGAGATCATCTCACAGATCGATTTTATGAGACAGATCTTCAACTCGATCTAATTCATGAAAAAATATAATATTACATGCTAAAAATATTGCTTTTTAATTTACATATGTATAAGTCCTAAAAAAATAAATATGTGAGACCGTTTCTGAGACCTACACATAATATATGAGAGTTTCTACATGTTCTGAGTGCTAAAAAATTCGGAAAACTCTACTTTTCCTCATATCCACAAACTAAATAACTTAGCAAAATATTGAATCTCTCTTTTTTATCATAGCACAGCACGTTTTATCCTTGTGAAATAGATATCATATAATATTTATAATTATTCTGTGAGACCGTTTCTGAGACCTACTCATAATATATGAGAGTTTCTACAAGTTCGAGTGCTGAATTCGGAACACTCTACTTTTCCTCATATCAACAAACTAAATAACTTTGCAAAATATTGAATCTCACTTTTTTATCAGAGCAGGACACTTTGTTTATCATTGTGAAATAGATATCATATGACATTTACAATTATTCGTGATTTAAAAAGTTAATTAAAAATCTTAGTTCTTTTGTACATTGTAATTGTATAATCTAAACGATGACTCGAAGTCATAAATTTCATGAGAGAAAAAAAAGGTATCCCATCTTCCCATAAAAAAATTCAACAATACAATTTTTTTTCCATTTGCTTAAATATTGATAGGGTGCAAATGAAATCGATTTAACCATAGAAGCTGATTCTGGGCATAGGTCATTTCAAGAACAGAAGTATCGATTAGATCATAAAGAGTATTAGAAGATAACACGCATTTGGTGAGCATAAAAATTAGAAGAAGAATCAGGTGCGGAAAAAGTCTGTAAACAACATGATGTTCAAAGTTCTAGAAGCCAAAAACTAATCACGGAGATATCGAATGACTTCTGTCCGGGCCTTATCTATCAGCATACAGCGAGTCTCATCCTGAGTCAACTCCTTGGGCCTCACGGGAATGTTACTCTATAAAGGAACTCTGTTAGAAACATAATTTTCACATGGGATTACAGGATCCTGCATGTAGGGCATGACATCCAAAATGTAGCAGATCTTACCTCGGGTTTCAGGGAGCGGGAGCGATTGTCTGTCATCTGACTCGATGAAGCAAGATTTTTAGGCTGCTGTTTTTTATGAATTGGCTGAGATTTGCTAGTTTTGGATCTTTTCTGTTGAGCAGGAAGGCATAAGATGATGCCAGCATGTGTTTGATACCGAGTATGAGGGGTCAAGACATTATGTAAATCAGCAGCCGCTGGAGTCGTTGGTGATTGAGATTGGCCTGGGGGTTCACAAGAGGTCATCATAGCATCCCTTGCACTAAAACAGAGGAAGAGGTCAGCAATGCCAATCTTATCTTTGCAAAAAATATGGTTTGAATTACCAATAAACTAGATTGCCAACTTCTACAATTGAATAAATGTAAAATAATTCAAGAGAAAAACAGTCCCGCGATGTAGATTATTGATAATGAAAACTCAAATTGGTTATGAAGATCAACAGATGGAATCAGCCATTCGATGATAATTTTTTGCCTGTTGAAAAAGCAATGGAAAAAATACTATGTTTCTAGAAGTAACACAAAGACAAACCACACTAGGAATACATTTTCATTAGGCATTTAGAGTTTAAGGTTTAGACATTATATTCATCAGAGAAAATATCTTTTGGAGAAGGGAAAAATTTGTCAAAAGTTTCATATCATCAAACGGATTTCATCATTTGTTAGTGATATGCAGTAATAATTAATAAATGGGATATTTTTAAGCATGGCAGTACCATGAATCAGTCATGTTTGCAGAGGCGCCTGAGTGATTGAGATTGATCTCGGTGCTGGTTCCAGGTGTCAGATAATATGGGTGATTCATAGTAGGATCAACTGGAAAACTGCCGGCCTTTGTAGGAGTCCCTGGCTGCATAAGTTGGTAAAGAGATCAAGGGAACTCATGGAAATCATTGCATGAAAAACATGAAAAATGTCAACAGAACAATGTCAATCTTAAGATCCCTAAAAATATGATCAAAAATGCGACAACTAATAAGCTTGATAGCCAGCTTCTAGAAAAGGGAAATAGATAAAAGGAGTAATCACAAAAATATGGGGACAAAAAACCATGACCTAAGATATGCGACGAAAGACATGAAAGAAAGACTTCTGTTTCAAAAAGTAACATAACGACAAATTCGATGCACCCTAGCTATATGGGATTTCATTTCCTTTTGTCTTTGAAAATTGTGGTTTAATTCATCGTGTAAGTTCATCTCCAGCAAATGACATTCAATGAATCGTACGGAAACATCACAACAGCATATATATAATAAGGCAACAACAATAAACCAACCAACGGAAAACTAAATTAGCGAAATATTTAAGCTCCAAGCCAGACCACGTCAGATTACAAAAAAGTTACCCAACTTTTGAAATATGCAAACAGAACTGGCGCGAAAATTCTAACCAGATCTAATTCTCATCAATTGCTAAATCTAAGCAAAACAGAAACTTTCATCAACATTTTATCAAATCAAATCAATCAAGAAAAGGACAGGGAACATTCATCACTAATACCAGAATACATGAAAATCCAGATTTGTGAACACACTTTTTTAACAAAGTTTTGTTCCTGGAAGCCCAAAACTATAGTCACCTACTTTTGCACCTTCGAAAGCCAAAAAGAAAGGAAGAGGTTTATGACTACTAGTCAATGCTTCAGATCATCAACTATTCAAATGTATCCTTATATCAGTGAGTAACACATAATAATTGGGGAGAACCACAAAAAAAAACAATAATTAAGAATAAACCCCGTGAGTGTTTCAAACAAAAACAATACAAAAAAAGATTAAATCAACTTGTATAGTTATTCAAAATGACACTTGAGCGAAAGAGACCAAAAGAATAATAAAAGCTTGCTCAAAACTCAAATGAGAAAAACCCTATGTAATGATATGAAGGAACCTTACACAGAAAAGATAGGCATATATATATAATACACATAAAAATCAGCAAATGAATTGACCCAACCAAAAACCTAGATTCCCAGAATAAGTTCACATACATTCAATTATATCCATAAAAGGTTGAATGTAGTTATTTATAGATTTAAATAGTGGCCAGACAATGAGGATGTGCACACAGAAAATAACGGAAATACATACAAAATTGCCTCTTTCCATTGTTGCTTTAAGCACACAGATAAATAGAGTTGCAGAGTAGTGGAAAACAAGAACTGATTTTTTGTGTTTTCTGAAAATCAAAGGGCAGCAAAAATGTCTAATTCTGGGAAGAGATACATAAACTGACTGAGGGATCTGAATAAAGGGACTGGAAAATTTGGAAGCCCTGGTTATTTAGTTAGAATTGCAACCATGGTTAGCTATGGCTTACAATGAATTTGTACACATATAACTGGACAATTTCATTTAATGCTTGGCTCCTAATTACAGATTTGATGCATTAGAATTTGTAATAAGATTGCAAGAACATTTAAATTTTGTGAACCTTGATTGAGTTAAGGAAATACTGTTACAATTATTGTTGTTTTATAATTGTTAAAATGTATTTAGGGTTAGAAAATTTGAAAAAGTGACAGAAGGGATCAGACAAGGAAGGACTGGAAAATTTGGCTTTATCTTAAGTCTTACTGAAAAACGGGGTTAGTCATAATTTTCTCTGAATTCGGACACATATAACTGGATAGTTGCATATTAAAGCTGCTTGGTTTTCTGGTAAATACAAATTGGATTGCACTAGGATTTAAGTAAATAAGATTACGAGAACACCTAGGATTTTGTGAACCTTGATTGAGTCTAGGAAACAATGTTACAGTTATTGTTGCTTTATTGTTCAAATCTGTTTTATCCTGGTTTGAAAAAAAATTCCACATTAGATTGAATATTATTCATTAAAATTCAAAGTTGACATTTACAATTAGCTCCCCAAAAATATAGACAATTAATTTTTGTCAATGTGCATGCAGATTTGTTCGATCTACTTATTTTCGTACTTGACATGCTTCGAGATTGCCAAATTCTTAGCAACAAAGTTGATAGAATCTATAACTCTGCAAAATCAGCACTTTGTCAAAGGGTATACTGTATAGGCAGGAGTGGACCAAGGATTTCAAGCAAAGGGAGGGTGAGCCAGTAAGATGGGGACAAATCAAAAGAACTAGGGAGGCAAAACATGATTTTTAGAAAATTTACATGTAAAAATTATGTTTCCATGTGCTTAGGAGATGGCATATGAGCTTTCATTAATTAAGTCAAAAAAGAGTTCTCTAGTCATCTGAAATTTAGCAGCAGGGTCAACTACGATAATATAAAAATCAACTAAAAAGCACCATCTTTCAAATTGAATGAATGAGCCCTATCATAGCTTGGAGGAAGAGTACTTTTGGTCAGCTTGAGGACAGAATGAAGAGGAACCAACCTATAAGTTATTTCATCTTATAAACTATTAAAGTTATCGAAAAATCAACAATCAAGTTTATCGTATTTAATACCATTTCTGATAAGACAAATTATCATCTCTATCTTTCTAGGATATAAATCCTTTACCTTTTCAAACTCTTTTCTATTAATCATTTTTAATCTTTTTCTTACATTTAATTATTTTTCATCTCCTTATTATTTCATATGTTTCTTTCTTCTTTCCACTTAATTTCATCCTAAGTTTCCGACAAGAATGAAACTATGGAACAATGGCCATTCCCATTTCGTCCGTTATTGAGGCATTCGGTGAACCATGAGCTCTATAAGCAGAAATCCAACATCAAAATTCATTCCAGAAGGCATAGAGTGATAGAAATTAACTTTCATTTAGCATATTCCAATTTGAAACTAAATTGTGTTACAGCAGCGAAAAATACAAACTATCTTTTACACCTGACATCAACCGGAGAAGGCAAAAATGGCAGAGCTTATTCTAGAATCGATTCTAACATACACAGTAAACGCACATAATAATGCCAAAAAAGATAAACTTCGACGGAAAATATTCAATATATACAAAACACGTACTATAAAATACCCCGTCCATCGACATTGTCATGAAGACCGGTGCCGCCATGGCCACTGGTGTAAGTAACACCATACGTCACATTCAATCACACTGACTTCCGCCACATCTCCGGATGCGGCGGAGACCGGCGCGGCGCTTCGCGGCGGATTGTATTCCATCTATTTTTTACTCTCTGTAGGAGGAAGCGGAGAGTGGGGTGAAGGTAGCCTTGACTCCAGAATTTTTAGATTGAATGTACAATCTGTGTAGAACAACGTACAAGTTCAATTATTTAAATATTGAACTAATTTAAAACAATTATAATTATACTTTTAAATATAATATTTTTTTGGGAAATAGAAAAATTTTAAAAATAAAATCCAATATATATATATAAATATTTAAATTTTAGATTTCATTTATTGCTCCAAAAGGTGAAATCGCTCACCTTATTTAGATTTCATTTAGTATGTTGCTACTGTAGGCAAATTACATGATGTGTTAATAATTAGTTTAGTATATATGTATTTAAGTAGGAATGTATACGTGCGATACACGTAGATAACTAATAATGAAATATATAATAATGATATTTAGATAATGTTTAAAATCGAATAACATATTGTTTATGAGTATTTATCAATCTAAATATATATAAAACACAAAAAATGAAAATATATTATGACAATAAATCATATATATTCACTTATTCATATGACACTTTCAATCCGCGTGATTATAACATAATGACAGCTCTCTCAAATTAGAAAATATATTTTTCATCCAAATATAATTCACAATGAAAAAATAATAAAAATAACATAACAGTGAATTTTATCAAAACCAAAATCACGATGTACTTAAATGGAGTAAACATAGACAACATATTGTCAAATAAAATTCTCTTAATTAACTAAATTATCATAATAATGTTAAAATAAAACCACTAAACATTAATTAAATTAAATATCAATTGTGATTTTGCTAAATAAAATATATATATATATATAAGATAACATACAAAAATTTGTGAGACGGCCTCACGAGTCATTTTGTAAGACGAATCTCCTATTTGATTCACTAATGAAAAAGTATTATTTTTTATGACAAAAATATTAATTATTATTGTAAATACGGGTAAAGTTGACCCATTTCACGGAAAACACACTATGAACATTGATCCTAAATTTGCAAACGCGTGTAGACACATTATGATTTAAATTTTCTATGCATATAATATTTCCAATAATGTTAAATAAAAATAATAATCACAAAAACACCCGTAAACATTAAAAAATATATATAAGAAAAAAATAGTGTCACAAAAACAAAATGACATATTTAAATAAAAAAATATGATGTTTCTTAGTTCATATTTAAAAATCAACTTGTTATAAAAGTGATGTATTTATATGTAAAATAAAAAAAAGATAAAATAAACATTAAATATTCATTAGCAACCATGAAAAATCAACTCATTTTAGCAACCAATTTTAGTAGCAACAAAGAAAAACCATTGGTAAATTGATGAATTCAATATGCATTAATGTCCAAAGTCATTTAAGATGTACAATGAATTACCAAAAGAACCTATTAAAAAACCATTGATTTAATTTGCTAACTTAAATGAATAAGGGTATATTAGAAAATTCACAATTAGAAGTTATATATTTATATGTAAGTTAGATTAGATTAGTTCATCAATTAAATATCTTGGGATTAATATATAAACAGAAAATAGAATTTATAATTTATTAATTCAGAAAAAATTCATTTGTGAGATTTTGTATTTCTGGGTATTAAAATTATAAGATTGTGCTTATAAATGATGCTTGAATAAAATTTAATGGAAATGATTCCCAACTTGGTACTTGCCTAGGGCCACGAGTATTAATCAAAATTATTGATGAAAACGTTATGTATTTGTATATTGTTTTCATATTTAAATCGATTTAAATTCAAATAAAGTAATATCATAATGATAAAAAAAAATAACGAAAGATCGTTATGCAATTTAAAATGATCATATTTAAACGAGGTCATACCATAATTGTAAAAACTAATAATCGACCTGAAAACTATGGACTCCCCCGTTGCTAAATACTCTCATACATTTTTTACTCTTTGATCCAGAATATGATGAATCTATCATGTTTATGCAACTTCTTATCCCTTGGTATGATAACACACCAATGTGCAAATGATTATTCGACCCTGAAGTCACAATTCTTTTAGAGAAGTTTTGGTTTCTTGGCCCGAAGGCTGTGAACTCCCTTGCATCTCTAGAGTGACTCCCTTAATAGAATATCCTATTATGACAGTACGCATGATTCTTCACATCATCAGCATAATGAGACATCTATTTTGCCTGGAAACCTTTCCTTGGAATCCTATATTTCTTTATCTTCATATTTTGAGTCTCCTGTTTTCCTTTTCTATTTTCATTTAGCAATGCACATAAATTTGTGATATTCAAATTCATAGAGGCCACTGGCGGGAACAAATCTTCATCAATGACCATCTTTTCGGGGAAATTGAGTATTTGCTTTCTTATTTTTCTTTGCAAAATATCTTTAGAAACACAACAAACTTTAGTAGGATGATTAAATAAATCATGAGATTTAATTTATAGTGATCTTTGTCTTCCAACTTCTCCTTGGATGGTTGTCCCCTCGAGCGTTTGTACCAACATTTACTCCTTAGAACTCATACATGGTCTCATCTTCAAACCGACCAGGCTGGTATGGGGGATTAATCACCATATGCTCATGGTTCACCGATTGTTTTGCATTTTCCTTTGAGCATTTAACCGATTCTCTTTACCAAAAGTTGCATCCCCCTATCTGGCAATGTTTCTTTGTGGTTAGGTAGTACTGTCTCTAGGCAGAGAAGATCACCTTCCTTGGAACTCCGGGACCCTTAGGTTGGTTACTGCTTTGCAAAATATTCTTAAAAGTACAACAAACTTTAATGACATGATACTTACAATAACTTTTGCATTTTGACTCATCTTTGGATGCTTGTGCCCCCGAGCATCTACTTCGGTATTAACACCCCGAAGGCCATTGTCAGTCATACCCTTGTATGATCCAGGTTGATAGATTTGATAAGTCACAACATGGTTTACTGATTGATCTTTATTTCCATTTGCATGTACACTTAATCGATTCCTCTTGCCAGGAACCTCTTCTATTCTTTGTG
The DNA here is from genome assembly GCF_025594145.1 of Primulina tabacum. NCBI lineage: Eukaryota > Viridiplantae > Streptophyta > Magnoliopsida > Lamiales > Gesneriaceae > Primulina > Primulina tabacum. The sequence goes on along the minus strand of NC_134565.1, from coordinate 3,623,764 downwards.
GTGGTGTGCACTCTTTATCACGAATAGGGAGTATTGAGATTGGACGGTGAAAGTCACCTGCCTTGAAACTCCATGAACCTTGTTCTACCTTATTGGATTGATTATTTATCTGATTTGCTCTTTTCCTCTTCTCTTGATTCAAAATTTTGATTTGGTGAACCGGAATATTAGAAGATCATGCACAAACAGCAACATCAGATAGCCTCGTAGTCGTCAATATCCGACTTCCACTACCATCATCTGGAAATATCAACTTCAGGTAATCCTAAGCCTTGGCATCCCATACATCATAAATCACGAAAAGGTATCGCCTACCCATGGGATTATGGTACACTAGTGTTGCCAATTGAGCATCGCTACCCGTATAATAAAGAATGGATTAATTGGTTATCTCTCATTATCACATGTTTGGTACGAAATTTGTGTATTCTGAATTATCTCATTGGCCTTATGCACTGTACATACATTCAGTGGGATGCTTAATCACACTGGGGGCCGTGTGATTATGTATTAATCCCAATGATAATGATGTTTTGTTCTCATTATACCCTCATATATAATATATATATTTTTGTTTCTAAAAAATATATTATTTTTTGAAAATAGTGTAGTAAGAAATTGAAGATGAAAAATATGATAAATTAATTATAATGAGAAAATGGGTTTTTTTTAAAAATAAAAAATATTCTAAATATATATTAAAAAATAGATATTTATTTAAAAATCCATTAAAAAATACACAATTTAACGGATTATAATTAGAATTCGTAAAGCAAGGTTGATAATTTCAAAATATCAGACTTATTTCTTATTTTTTTTTTATTGTACTTACTATCGATATTATTAATATTTTTTAAAACTACCTACTTATTTATTTCTTATTACTATTATTATTTATTTATTATATATAGGTTAGGTAATTATATTGTATGTAGTGGGGATATTTTAGTCATTTCATGCTAATACACAAAATTAATCTATAATGTTAAAATTATACCAAATATCATATATTTTATCCCACCATATTATTTATCCATATATTTCATTTTATAATCCATATAATTATTAATCATTTATTTATCACATCAAACATACCAAACAGAATCTTAATAATAATAATTAACAATAATATTTATGATATATTGAATTTTGATGACGCTACATACAAAATTTGAGTCGATAATGATAGTTCATCATATATTCATTTATGTTGAAGACATTATTACTCTCATCAACTTTTGGCTTCATCGCACAAAAAGCATTAGAAAAATAATAACAACTAATGTTTAAAAGAACAATGCACTACATCATAAATATATCAAATTGAACGTATTTTTAATATTAGGACAACCATAGTAGTCAGAATATTTCTCCCAAAATATGTTTGGGTTCATAGTCCGCATCATCAATCAAATATCATCATTCTCAGTTATATCATATTTCACAATCAAATAACTCAACAATAAATATTTTTTGATCCCACGTTCCACACTTAAATATACCGTCATTAAATATTGTAACCGGATATTCCACGTAAGGGATATTTCTCTTTTTCTCCAAATATCCTCGACTGTAGTTGTAATGCCCGAGATTTTGATTACTGTAATCTGATATGATTTGTTGATAAATTGATGTGATTATAGACAGAACAGATCAGACCGGGATAGGCGAAAAGAAGACCGAATTATGTGCGAGAACATAACACCTCGCGCATATGCGCGACCAGACATGGCGCATATGCGCGAGGCAGGCAGAGCACCTCGCGCATATGCGCGACATGAATCCGCGCATGTGCGCGAGGGTACCCGAGAGTTGTGAAGAATTGTTAAGGACCTCGCGCATATGCGCCGAATGAGGGCGCGCATATGCGCGAGCTGCCGTGAGAATGACGCGCTGAGACATAGTGTCTCGCGCATATGCGCCGAGGAGGGTCGCGCATATGCGCGAGACGTGCAGCGTGAAGGACGAGCCACCTAGCCTTCACATGCATGATATATATATCAAAAATCGAATTTTGGCCTTCAGAATTCAGAAAACGAGAAAAGGGACGAGGAAAGTTGTGAAAAATCCTTACGCCTTTATATTTCGATCCGTCCGTTAGATTTTCAATCCGACTTCAGTATCGTGTTTCTATCGACGAGAGCTTCAACTGGACGTAAGTTTTATTACGTTTTGATATTTTTTGAAATTATGATGTTGAAGGAATCAGATATGATCATATATGTTGTTCTTGACATAGTAGACATCGTAGAATCGAAACCGGATTGAAGAACAGATACCGTATGAAATTGTTATGATTTTCAGAGTTGATTTGATTGAGATTGATATCAGATTTGTATCGTTCGTGATTATGAGTTGTGGAATTGATATCTGTTGATTTGTATTGCTGGATATATTGAGGTTGTACAGTTATGCTGTTGAAACAGAATTTGATCCAGTTCTGATTATATCCAGTATTGATCTGAGTTGGGTATTGATATTGTACTCTTCGTTATTGTCATTGCCAGATTGAGTATTGACAGATTTGAATTCGAGACTTCGACAGATTCAGATTGACAGAAAGAAATGTATAAATCAATGTTGATCCGGGATTGCACAACTCGAGTTTGATTCAACTTGAGTTTCCCAAAATCACATACTGATTTGTTATTGCATGGATATTGACAATTCTTGAGATTGATATGATTAGTCTATCGATTCATAGCAGAGCATGTGTCGAGTCAGGGGCTGATGTGACTAGTCATTGGCTGATGTGCCAAGTCTTCGGCTAATTCGCCAAGACACTGGATGTTTGGTTTATATCGATGTCGCTTAGGAGTTGATTCATTCCTATCGCTGAAATTCGGTATATCGTACCAATGTCCAGGAACCGGGATCCCTAGATTAGAGATGAGTCGAGTCTGAGATGACGAGTCCAGAGTTTTAATTACAGCTTTATATCGATACATGTCTTCTGATTTGATATATGACATGGATATGTGTTTCATGCTTTTATATATGCTTTTATATGACTGCATGTTTACATGGTTTATACTGGGATGTATTTCTCACCGGAGTTATCCGGCTGTTGTCTTGTTTGTATGTGTGCATGACAACAGGTGGGACATGATCAGGGTCACGAAGAGAATGAGAGATTCAAGATTAGCGTGGAGATCCGGACTTAGAGTAGATTGATTTTCAGTACTTGATGTAGTGGCTGAACTCTAGTTGCGATAAACATATGTTGTACATGATTTGTACTTTATGTTGATATTTATATCAGATTGATTACTTTACGTTTCCGCATTTGTATTTTAAAAAAAAATTTAGACCCAAATTAAATAAATGATCCTAATAATGATTAAGAAGATGGATTTGGTTCGGGTCCCCACAGTAGTTGCCGTTAAAAGTAGGATCACCGGTGCAAGGACTTTGTTGTTACCTAATCCTTAGAATCAAAACTTAGAGCATACCATCCTAACTCATTCATATTCTTCTTCATTCTGTATTCTTGTTCTCTTGCGTCGCCCATGGCCGTCATAAAAGGATACACGCATGTAACTTTGGTAGCCATAGTTCGAAATGAAACCACATTTTCATTCACCAAAAATTCATGAACGTCTCTACCATATCCTCCATCCACCTCAGCTTTTAGATATTTTACCTGGATGTTTAACACTATTGTAAAACTTTTTTTTTTTTTTTAAAAAAAAAGCAATTTACCAATCCAAATTTTGCACTCATCATTCCAGCCCATGGGATATAAGTTATGCATATATAGGTCCCCTTATCTCTCCTAGAGCTAGTGCATCAAATTTCCTTATTTTTGTTGGCCAAAATAATTTAACCAATACAAAAGACAGGAAATGATTGTGATTATTTGCAAATCAAAATTTATTACTTGATTAAAATATAACAACATACTTAGACATATTAAGTTGAGTATCAAATTAAAATTAAATAAATCGATAATAATTAACCAAGTTTCTCTTGGAATTGATGAACCTCACACTCTAAATAAGTTTGCCTGTCAAAACTGATACACCAATATATAAACAACAAAAAACTAACAAATAATATATTGCAACGTATAATAGAATAACAACATAAATATAATCCAAGAAAACTAATTTGTATGAGCAAAATAATGAAACAAAAAACCGAGGCCTGTAACAAAATACAGTTTTCTTAAAATAGATTTGTCCTCTACACGAGGTGCTCGAGGGTCAATGCAAACGTCTGTTTTCTAGGAAACAATGGTTGAACCAGTAACGAATTATGTTCGACGAACTCAAATCGTACCTTGACTTTATTACCAAAACTCAATGGAGGCCAAATGAAACGCTAACGATAAAAAATGCAAGATAATGATTGAATGAGATCTTGAGTGTGTGAATGTGGATTGGGGAAATTGCCACATTTATTTATAAGATAAAAAAGACACTCCAAAAGTCATTCAAGAACGTAGGGAACCAAAAGTTCACATTAACTCAAGAATTTGGAGAGCTAAAGGTCCACATTAACTCAAGAATATAGAGAGTCAAAAGATACTTCCACATTACACAATTTTTCATTCAAACTTTAATTTAAATCCATTTTCCAACAATCCCCCACATAAATAAAAATTGATATAAAATCTTGATGATAAAGCTCTATAGTTGAACCCTTCATTGACTAGTATCTATCAGAATTCTAGCCAATGCAGAATCATCTTTATTGAATTTTTCAAGAATTTTGTCAACATAATGGAATTGACATAGAACTAACCCTTATGATGTTCTATGGATTTTAATTCCAAGGATTACATCGGCTAGGTCTGTATCTTTCACTTCGAATCTTGAATTCAAAACATTCTTAGTGAATGTTAGGATCAGTTAATAAGGATAAAGTGCTTAAAGGGGGTTGAATAAACACTCTGGCCTTTTGAAGACCTTTTGGATATGAATCAGTTCTTTTATTAAACTGATCCTGAGATCTTGTGTGTCAATATCAATCAGTCAACTTATTATTGTAGAATCCGAAAATCAGATTACGTATAAGCCATGCATAATTTATATTATTTAAATTAAAAATGAATTTTTATGAAAATATGAAGTGTTTTAGGTATTTAAAAAAAAAGTAGATGTTTAGTTTCATCTTTTCAGGATAAATACGCGAGGCCGGACCGGAGTTTGGAGATTTGAGATAAGATTAATAATAAGACAAATATTCCTAAATTTAAATTAAGTCAAGAAATAATTTAATTTGAAGAAAAAGAATGTTTTAGGATTTATTAAATTAATGGGAGTCAAATTAGTAAATAAATTCTATTAGGTTCAATATTTAATTAAAGTTTAAGTAAAATATGTTAACAAGTGGGCATAAATTAATCTAAGTATAATATAGTCAAGAAATTAAACATAGCATTTAAATACTTAAATTTTAAACCATGCAATGCCATGCAAGATTTCATTCTAATTTAAGTTGTTAATTCACTAAAACATAAAATGGTTATTTAAAACACTAAGAATTTAAAATACAAGACTTAATCAACATTATACCATGCAATATTAGTAGAAATTTAATCAACTCCTTAAGCAAAATTCAAATGCTTAGTAAACCTCATTAAAGTCACCTCCTTCATGGTGTGTTCATTTCCCACTTTTAAATTCAATAATTAGGGATAAAACAAGCACCATAATTCACCTCATAACTCCTCAATCCATTATACTAGTAATATAACCGTGCAACAAGAATACAAGAATGAGAAAAGCTACAACCAAGAGTGTGAAATAATTCAAATGCCATTCAAAATTCCATTCACTTGTAACTCTCATTTTAATGTATATTATGGACCCTTTAACACCATTATTAACATTCCTCTTCCTTACCTACATGTCCTACATTCATATGCTTAAAAAAAAAAAAATCAGAAGTAAACAACTGGGAAAATCGTGAAAGGCAACGGCAGCAAAGGAATGGAGAGCAATTCAAATTCTTGACATGTAACCCCCAACTTAATGGGTATTATAGCACCTTTAACACCCCCTATATCATTCACTTTCATCCCTTACATTTCCTACAACCATAAGCTTCGAAACATATCAGAATTAGCAGCTTAGAAACGTGATAACAGCAGCTAAGGTAATCGAGAATAGCAGCAGAAAATAAGAAGAGAATCCAACTCGGTTCCGCCGCTCGTCTTCGTTGTATTGATTTGTTTTGTGTCAAAACAAATTCCAGGCATGTATATATTGTTTCTTTTCTCTTCAATCAAGTTCTATAGATATTTTTAAACCATTATATATGCATGATTCAAGCAATAAATCGAAAAGGACAGCAACTTTCCAAGCAAAAATATGTACAGAATTCTTGGCTCTATTGCTTTCAACTTCACGGTTTGGTGTTTTTGGTTGCTTACAGGGAGTTGCTCGATTCCAGGCATTCATGGATACTTCTAGGAATGATTTAGAGTATGTTAGGGTGTTATTGGTTCATTGGTTTGAGTCCAAACATTTCAAACAACAGCATGACAGCAACTATTTTCACAAGCAACAGATTTGGTTAGATTTTTCTGTCATTAAGTTGTTTGAGGGGTGTTCGAAATCCTGGCTGTCTTAGGGGCTGTAGCCATGGTTAAAACCCTTCCTTATCATGTTTAGGACGTGACCAAATCCTCTTTTCAAAGCTTGTTTCATAGATCCCTCAGATTTTTACATAAACATGACAAGTGCTCATCGGTTTTAAATTTCTGATTTGTGGTATGAGTATGGTTTCGGTTTTGGTTGTGTTATATGGATTATGGTTGGCTTCTAGCCCATAGCCATGGTTCCTACAACACTTCATCATGTCTAGATTGAGCCATTGTCGATTATAGGACCACTGGAAATTATACAAGACAGCAAGTTAGTGCAAAACATCACAGTACAGAATTTTGTGTTCTTGGGTTGGAGCTGTGATTTGTCCTAGGTATTTTCTTGGGTTGTGATTGGCTTTTAGCCCTTAGCCATGGTCCAAGCCATGCCTTAGGATGTTGGTAAGAGTCTCTGGTTGGTGGTGCAAGCCACCATGGTCATTAGTTTCATAAATTGATCAAAACAACCCCATAGTTGCTGCTGTAATTTCTGGTTTTTTTGACAGCAAGCTTCATCTTCGGTTTTGGAGGTGGTTTGAGTTCTTGGTTGGCTTTTAGCCCATGGCCTTGGACTGGACAGTACCTCAATGAGTTAGGAAAGTCATGTTTTTGGCCGTTTGTGATTTGGTCAAGTTTAGAGGTCGTACGAGAATTTATGGTGAAAGGTGCCAAAATGACTCTCGAAAGAGTGTTTTATGTTTTTGAATTCCTTTCACCTATTTTCGTGTTTTACAGTTATTATGCATATTTTTCAGTATTTTTGGGGTATTTTTAATCATGGTTAAACGTCGGTTTAATGTTGGTTCGGGTTGGTACGAAGCCATGGTTAAAAATCAAGTTGTTGGACCGAATCGTTTCGTTTTTGGTTCTATTGTTAAAATTTTTGTCAAGTTAAGATTTATTGCATGTGTCACATATTAGAAGTAAGTCGCAGCAAGCCTGGGAACGATTCAAATCATCCGGTAATAATAAGGTTATAATTATATTACGTGCATAAAAATATAAAATGTTTATTTTTGAGATATATCCTATATGTCTTGTGGCCACCTTATGCTTATGGGTTTGGAAGTCGGTAGGCGCAACCGAGGACCTCTCCGCCCGGTGACTTACGACCGGTTTATGATTATGTATGTGTACGGACATCCAGTCCAAGGGCTGTGATTGATCTCTACCGCCCAGTATACTGTGGTTTAGTCTGATCAGGCGCTTACGCTATGTTATGGGCCACTAGCTTAGAAACATTATCTCTACCAGAAAATTTTGATATGTTATGACAGAGCTCTATTGAGCAAAGCTTTTACGTATGATTGTTAGATATGCACGTAGTTATAATTATTCATGATATGATTTTTATCATACACTTTACGATACTTTATTTTTACGTTGCATGCGATTTTATGATATATACTTGTTATTCACGATATATACATGTTGAGTCTTTAGACTCACTAGACTTGATTGTTGTAGCTATTGATGAGGTCGGGACCGCGGACGGAGACCAGTGAGCGATCTTGGGACAGCAGTAGCAAACCCGAGGACCTCATGATTTAATTTATGCACCTTTTATTATTCAAACTCAATTTTAATACGTTGGATTATTTTTAAGTTGATGTTTACGTTGAATTATTTTTAAATTGTTGGTTGAAAACAATATTTGTTTCCGCTGTTATTTTAAAGTTAAAATTATTTACATATTTATTTTAATTAAATGGGACAAGATAATTATTTATTTAGAAAATTTTTAATAATACCGCAAAATTATGAATACGAAATACGGGCCTTTACAATTATAGTGCGGAATTAGACTGAAAGGTATATTAAATACTTAGGCTGAGGTGTTGTGATAACTCAATAAACAATAGGATTAAACACACAGATTTTTATGGATGTTCATGTACTTTAAATGCTCCTACGTCACCCCTTCTATCATAAAGGATAGATTTTTCACTAAAAGACATTGATATATTACAGCAGACTGTAATAATCCTCTTCAGTTGAACTTATATACTGCCAATTTTAAACTCTTATTTTTCAACACTTTACAATATATAACTGAATAGCTCTAATTAGTATCCTAAATGCTACGAATAAATACAATGAAATGAGAGCTAAAATGTACGAGTTGTTTTCCAACCGTTCCAAAACTACCGATTTTGGTATAAAACTACAACATCCCCCCAACTCCCAATGCGAAAGAAAGTTTCCTTGTATGCCAGTCAAGTTACATTTCAGAATCTATTCAAGCGAAAGACAAAAAAGTAAAGAGAACATTAAATGGTATTTATTGCAATGTATGATGTTGATAAATACATAGACATTTTGTCGAGAATTGGTACAAGTGATCGTTGAAAAGCAGTTCTGATTTGAGCTTTTCAACAATAAATATGCCGAACTCTCAAAGTGAATACTATCGAAACTCTGAACAATCAGCAGTCTGCATACTTACGAAGATCTTTGAGCATTGTTAAATGTCTATATCTCAAACCGCTCAACCAAAGCACACACAACAGTTCACATCAGATCATTAAAGATCATTCTGTACTACCTCAACAAATTCAAGAAGTTACAAAGTCAATCATTGCGTCTTTGTTATTCATTGTGTTTTCTGGTGAACGAAAAGTTCTTAAACATCTAGGTCTTGTAAAGTTATCACTAAGAGTTTCAGTTGAGGCAATGTGATAAGTCCTAACTGAATCAGGCTGTTTCAAGACGTTTTAAAACCAAAGTCTTTTAGTAGAAACCTTCCCAAGTAGAAAAATGAGTGATGTAGGATTTTTATCTCGGAACATCAAAAAAACCTTGTGTCATTTATTTACGCACTTTACGTTTTTGCACATTCAAGTTTTCCAACCGTTTGTTGTTAAACTGCTAATCATTTTTTATCACTAGTCACACCAAACCGTTTTCGCACTTATTCTATTCTAAAGTGGTCCAGTAAAGCTAGTCATTCAAGAATAGTTCTTAACAGCCTAAGAACTTCTAAGAACGATTTAAAGTTCAAAAATTTGTTCACCCTCTCCCCTTCTAAAATCTTACTCTATATCAACATGTTACATATTAATAATATACTTTATATTTTAAATATTAGCTTAGTTATTATTTTTTATATATATAAAAGAATTTTTGAATTTTTAAAATGATATATAAATAAATTGAAAAGTTATTTATCATATTTGTAATAGTTAGTTGACAAAAATATATTGATAATTTTGAAGAGATGCGCTTAAAATTACTAATATATACACATAAAATCAAATCTACATATAAATATATAATATGGGCAATTTTAGGGAAAAAAATTGGTGTCCCTTTAATAGGCTCAACTATTACATATCTATATGCATGTAATGGAAATATTCTGAAAATTATCTCTAACTTAAAGTATAATAATTTATATTAAAATTTGAAATGAACTTAAGATTAACCATTTAATGAGCGATATAAACTTTTAATTTTAAATAATAAAAGCACTTTGTATAAAATCCTAAATTTATCCGGAATAAGCTTTTCTTATGGCTAAAAATAAATTTTTCGATTTGACAATGTCTTTAAGATATCTTATATAAGGATTTATTTGGATTTATGGATTTCAAATATATTTTTGTAATTTTAGAAAAACAATACATAAATTTCAAATTCATGTCTTCCATATTTATATAGTGTTTCATCTTGATGAGGATGAATTTTAAGTTCACCCAATAATAGAATCATTATAAATTCATTCTATTTTTGTGGCTAATGTATAATTAAGTAAAAATTTAAATTTTTATGTATGGTTTCACTGTTAATAGTAAAAATATAATCGAAATCTGTGAATTTAAAATCCATTTATCCTTATGTAACCTAATATACTTTGAATACAAACACACACACACTCACTCACACGTGCATATAGACTATAATTATATAATTTTATTCCTATTTACAAATATGCATATCCATATCATACATAAGATTGAATTTTGTTCATTAAATTCAAAGTTAACATTTACCACTAAGTTTTCCTGAAATAGATAATTTTTTGTAGTTGATAATAAATTTGCACTTTTAGCACATAACCAGAATCGAAATAAAGCATGAAATCGCAATATTACACGTTGGTGTTAGACTTGATTGAGTTTAGGAAATAATGTAACACACATTGTTGATTTAGGCTTATATAAATCTTTTGCTATACTTTTTCTTTTTATTATTTTTTGCCACAATATTCAGATTAAATTAAATTTTGGACACTAAAATTTAAACCAGATAAAATAGAAAGAAATATGTTACAGTTAATGAAAAATCAGCACAATTGTAGCACAAGACCTCTAAAATATGTAGTAGAACCTCTAAAATCTACACAATTATAGCACACAACCTCTAGTAAAATCCGCATATTTAGAGTATAAAACATCTGAGATCGTAGCAAAAAAATCTGAAAAATCTGCACAATTATAGCACATGCACAGTTATAGCACAAACCTTTAAAATTTTCACAATCTTAGCACAAAACTTCTAAAATCTGCACAGTTATAGCACATGCACAGTTATAACAGAAAACCTCTAGAAAAACATTGCACAGTTATAAGCACAAACCTCTTTTTTTTTGTTTTCTACTTTCCTACTACATTAATCTTTTTTGGTTACAAATAATTATAGTTTATTCATCTCAATCAAGAGAGTTTGTGCATAAATTGTTCATCAACTACAATATATTAGAAGAAAACAAGGCATCCCATTTGCCCCAAAAAAATTCAACAATAGAATTTCTTATCATTTCATTAAATAGCTTCTTGGCAGGAAGCCAAAAACTAATCATCGAAATAACTAGTGACTTCTATCCTCGCCTTATCCATAAGCATATGACGAGTCTAATCCCAAGTCAACTCCTAGGGCCTCCTGGACTGAAAAGAACTGCTTTGTTATCAACTGAATTTCCACATGTTATGGCACCCTTACTTCTTGCCCTCCTCTTTTTAATCGTCTTCTTTCCTTCTAAACCACTAGTGCCAGCATTGAAGACTGAGACTGCATCAATTTTCCAAGTGAAAAAGGTATACTCTAGAGCAGAGTAGCATCAGAGAGAGAATTCAGAACATTGTACTTAGAGAAGGTATCTTTGTTACCATGAAGGGGAGATTGTATTCGTGGCCCAGAATATCCAGATTGAGAAAAATATTTATGTATTCATACAACATCAGATGCAAAAAAGAGTCTACAAACAACATGATATTCAAAGTTCTAGGATGCCAAAAACTAATCACCGAGATATCGAGTGACTTCTGTCCTAGCCTTATCCATCAGCATACGGCGAGTCATATCCGAAGTAAACTCCTTGGGGCTTACTCGCATGTTACTTAGTAAATGAACCCTGTTACCAAGAGAATTTCACATGGGATCGCTTGTTTACCCCCGGCCCTCCATTTCGTAATCGTCTTCTGTTGGAATATTTTTTGTTCGCAATCTTGATTTTGATGTCAACAAAACTTGTTATTGTATTTCTAACATATTTACTCATGTGTGAAATTGCAAACACAAGAAGTAAACTGAAACCGAATTCTGCACAAACTGAATTTCTGGCAAGTTTCGGTGTTTTGATGATATCTCTCAACTGGATGATCCAAATGACAATACGCCAACTTAACGGATCAGAAAACTCAATTTTGAACAAGTCGTATTTCACTTTAGTTGGGCAAAATCGGATGTTATAATGGTCTAACGGATCACTAAATTACCTAACTGATCACACGAAAACAACAATCAGTTTGGTTTGAGAAGTTGCGGTATTTTGGTCATATCTCTTAGCTCGGTTATCGAAATGAAGTGATTCAGTATGAGTTGGAAAGATAAGACAAAGATCTACAAATCATCTTCAGAAGTAAAGTCTGAATCGAAGCTTACGATGCTGATAAATGACGATGAAGCTACTGGTTCTGCACAAACTGAAATCAGTTAGGCTGATTTCAGCACACCAACTGAAACTGAACCAGACCAACTGAACTGAACCAGTTGCTGACCAGCTGAACTGAACTGAACCAGCAGTTGTCCAACTGAACTGAACTGAACTGAACCAGCTGCTGACCAGTTAAACTGAACGACCAGTTGAGTTGACCAGTCGGGAAAATGTCCAGAAAGGCGAATTTGACCGTTGCAATTGCAGAAACAGTACAGAAACTTTCCAAACGGTCATATTCTAGAATCTAACATATATATCATTGTTTGAGCTTATAAATGCAACATGTTGAAGATCAAACAAGAGCTTTTGAAGAGGATTAAAAGCATGGGCAGTTAGCATGAAGAAATCAGCTAGTTGGGAGCACAAGCCCTTGTGTGAGGATATATTTGAGATGTACACTGTAAAAGATAAATTACTCACACACAATCACTCACACATATACAAGAAAATTGAACATCAAAGTTTAGTTGAGTTAGTCTTCAAACAAAGACGTAAAACAATGTGTTTATAGTCTTTGCATATGAGACATTAAACAATATGCTGATTGTGAGGTGCTGCCTATAATTTTGAGTGCTAGGAGTTCAGTTTAGGAAGTGGGTAAGTTCTAGCTGAGTGGGTTTGTACAAAGAGTTGTATAAATCAAATTATTCTAGTGAATCCTTTCCAAGGAGAAGAAGGGGTGACGTAGGAGCATTTGAAGTCTCCGAACATCCATAAACAAATTCGTGTCTATTTGTTTATTGCATTTACTTATCACTTTCCATAGTTTTAAAGATGCATTGTTGAAGCATTTTACGCGTCTTTCAACTAAAATATTGTACACCAATTGTTTGATAAAATGCTTCAATCAAAACATTTTTACTCATTCAACTTGCATATATTTTAAATGCTTTACAAAATATTTAATCGGTTTCTACGAAGGATTATTTCGAGTGTCTTCCGCTTGGTTGGAACACCAAACTCGATTTAATTAATCGGTGTTCAATATTTCAAGAACCGAGTTATTGTAGCTCAACGATTACTCCCCCAACCCGATCCTATCATCTTCTCTCCATCTATACCCTATTATCAACAAGGAAGACTGAGGCTGCAACTGAAACATCTACTACTTAAAAATGCTACTAATTTATTTATTTTTATTTTTTTTGTAAACTCATTCTCGAAAAATAACATCTTATGAATCCATGCAATACCATTAAAAATTTCACATTTTAAAATAATAGCAATCAGTTAACCGATAAAAATACTGGAGTTTAAATAAAAGACATGTCGCCAACCCTGGACTTACGTTTTAAAATAATGCAAATATGCAACGTGCAAAAACCCTCATAACATCAACATAATGAAACAAAAGCGTAAAAAAATATTCATGTCCACTCATAACTCATAACATGATGTGCGAAAAATATGGTCCTCGGGTTCGCGTGCGCCCATCCAGCCCCGCCTACTCAGACTTCGGCACCTCCAGCCTCCTCATCAACATGCTCACATGCATCATTCACATCTAGTGAGTCTAAAGACTCAACACACCTGTAACGTTATAAAAAATACATATACATAGCACAAAACTGTGAAAAATACCATAATAAAATACATTTCATGAACTTAAAAGCATAAACGTAAACATTTTGTATGATAGCATAACTGTCAAAACATGTCTCATCATATCATTATATACGTATACATTTTCTTTAATTGAATTCAATTCATTAGTTGTGACTTTTGTATCAGCCCTAATCGTATCAGCTCTATCGTATCAGCTATATTCAATGGATCTATATGTATATAACTGTGGTACCCGGTGGCAGGGGCATCAGCGACAGTATTACCCATCCACTAAGCCTTGGCCATACAGCTCATCGTATACATATATCGTCAGTCACAACCAATTTCCATCTTTCAAAAACATCATCGTTTTCATCACTTATCAAAATCATTTATATACGTAATTTTTCTTAAAACCAAACATGCAACATATTTTTTTTCATAATTTCATAAAAATTCATATACGTGGCACATAAACATTTAAAAACATGTAAAATCCTGTTTAGGGCGATTCCATGATAAAAATGCGACCCGGGTGCAAAATGACCATTTTGCCCTTGGAAACCCAAAATGACAGTTTTACCCCTGGAGCTCAAAATTTCGACCCGAAGTCAACCAAACTCCTTAAAACACCTCAAAATATATTTATAATCATTTTATAGGCGTAAACTCGAGTCTGTTTCAAAACTTACACGATTCATTTTAAAACTTAGACCGGGCTCCCGGTCTTAACCCAAATCAACCCGAAACTCAACCAAATCTTTACAAACTTAAACCACAACTTAGTAACACAAAACCAGGCCTTCAGCCACCCAATTTGAGCCACTTATGACCTTAAAAACCTAGCTGGAACTTGCTGAACTTTCTGCACCAAGGTACACGAAAACCATAATTAACTCCTAAGACAACTTATGCCCTAGTTCGATCCTAGCCCAACACCAACCCGGACCAGACCCCACCAGGTACCCTAGGACCTCAACCAAACCCTGTCACGGCCAGTAGTCCCACGCAAGCAGCCGTGCGGCCATCGCTCCAAAAACGTGAACTTGGTGAATTCTAAGCTAGCAATCTGACCAAGGACCACTACCTGCACACAGCCATGAACCCACACACACATTTCAAACCCTAAAATGCCCATGGAAAACATCACTCGCTCGGCTCCTTCACAACTCCATACAGACTTGTTTCTAACTCATCAAAACACTCCCAACCTGCTGTAACACATGTCCCATATTCTAAGCCTTGCAGCTCAATCAAAACCGAGAGGAAAAACGTGAACCTCAATACATGGGGTTCAGTTTCTTCATGTACATGCATTCAAAACTCATAAAACGTTCTCTTAAACATGTCATGCATAAACAATTGAAAACATGTAATATAGTGCGAAAGATGAGAAAAGAAAAGTTTTGGTCGTGCCTTCGCGTTTAAACGCTCGAAAACTCGAAGACCTATGCGTAGAACGTGTACTGGAGAATCAGGAGATGATTATCTTTGAAACCTTTGAAGAAAATCGATGGTGGCTGCTGATTTCTTACGTGATAATGCTGCTGCAAGAGAGGGAGGGGGCGGCCGAGTGCTTAGGAGTGTAGGGTTAGGGTTTAGGTGGTGGTTTAATATAATATGTAATGTATAATGGGCCCTTAATTAAAATAATTAAGTTTAAAAAGGATATTATGCCCATTATGAAATAAAATAACACCGTCAAGTCCGAAAACACTCTCGAAAAATATTTCGTTTTGGTACGTTTTTGAAAATATTTCCCTAACCCTCAAAAAGTCCTCTGAATCGTTAAAATTTGTGTACCGATAAAAATATGACCTGGCGAGTAAAAATACCCAACCAAGGCTCATTTTCAAAAAAAATCACACTTAATTACACCATATATTAAATAACTAAAAATAATTATTTAATAAAAATATTTTATGATTATCTCTGGTCTCCGTTACTTGTTCGAGCGTGAAATGCAACTTAAAGCTCTAATGCATGAAATCTTAACAAACCATACAATAAACAGCTCTCCATGCAATAATCATGAATTAAGATGCACGAAATCAATAAATATGCATTTTAATAAAACCCTAGATTGCATGCAGTTAGGTTACCTAGTTCGAATTTCTTATACCTTACAACAACAATCTTCCAATTGAAAAAGGAAGTATTTTGGTGAAGATCATCAATAAGATACTTCAAAACACTCTCTGTACTTGGAGCATGCATTTTTGTCGCCATGAAGGGGAGATTGCATTTGTGGCACAAAATCTGTTGATTGAGAAAAATATTTATGTATTCATATAGCATCCTACATTTAGGGCATAACGTCCAAAATGTAGCAGATTTTGCCTTGGGTTTTAGGGAAAAATTGTATGTAATCTAACTCTATGAAGGAAGATTTTTAGTTGGCGGTTTTGTAGGAATTGGCTGTGACTTGCTAATTTTTGCTCGATTATGTTGAGCAAGCAGACATAAGATGACGTCGGCATTTGTTTGATTCCAAGTATGAGGGGGCAAGAGATTATCACATAAATCAGCAGCAGCCGCTGGAGTCGTTGGTGAAAGAGATTGTCCTGGGGGATCGCAAGAAGTCATGGTATCCCTTGCAATAAAACACATGAACAGAAGTGATCAATGCCAAACTTTGAAAAAAATGTAGTTATGAATCACAAATAAACTAAATACCAATAAACTATATTTTGTTTTACTTTTATTTTTTTTATTTTTGCTAGAAATTCCACAATAAATTAAATTTGGTTCGTGAAAATTAAAGCCCGACATTTAAAATTAATTCTCCCCAAATAGAGAAAAATATGTCATAGTTACTGAAAATTATGCACAATCATAGCACAAAACCTCTAAAATATGTACAATTATAGCACATGAACAATTATAGCACAAAAAGTCTAGAAAAATTTGTAGTTAAACCACAAAGGGTTTCGGTCTTCGCCTTATCCATCAACACCCAATGGATGTCATCTCGAGATTGTCCTGGGGGATCGCAAGAAGTCATGGCATCCCTCGTACTAAAACACAAGAACGGAAGTGAGCATGCCAATCTTTGAAAAAAATATAGTTACGAATCACAAATAAACTAGATACGAGTAAACTACTTTTTTAATGCTTTTACTTTTTTTTTTTGCTAGAAATTCCACAATAAATTAAATTTGATTCATGAAATTTAAAGTTTGTTATTTAAATTTAATTCTCCTTAAATAGAGAGAAATATGTCATAGTTAAAGAAAAATATGCACAATCATAGCACAAAACCTCTAAAATATGAACAATTTAGAGCACATGAATAATTCTAGCACAAAAAGTCTAGAAATATTTTTATTTAAACCACAATGGGTTTTGGTCCTCGCCTTATCCATCAACACCGGACGGATGTCATCCTAAGGTAACTCCTTTGGCCCTCTACACAAGTTGATTTGGGAAGGAACCCTTGTGTTGCCAAGAGAATATGGATTTGCCAGAGGACTATCTGTCCCAAACCCCTGTGTAAAGCACTTTGTATAAAATCCAAAATTTATTTGGAATAAAATTTTCTTATGGCTAAATATAAATTTTTCAATTTGAAAAAGTCTTTATGATGTCTTCTATAAGAATGCTTTTGGATTGATGGATTTCAAATCAATTCAAATGTATTTTTAAAGTTTTAGAAAAGCAATACTTAAACTTCAAATTCACATCTTTCATGTTTATATGGTGTTTCATGTTAATGAGGATGAATTTCAAGTTCACCCAATAATAGAGGCAATTGAAATTCGATCTGCTTTTTGTGACTAACGTATAATTAAATAAAATATGAATTTAAGTTTCTAACTATTGTTTCATTGTTAATAATAAAAATATAATCGAAATCCATGAATTTCAAATTCATTTATCCCTATATAACCTAATATACTTTGAATATATGTATATATATACACACATACATATATATACTCTCACACGCGTATATAGACTATAATTCTATAATTTTATTCATATTTACAAATATGCATATCCAAATTATACATAAGATTGAATCTTGTTAATTGAATTCAAAGTTAACATTTACCAATAATTTTCCTGAAAAAGAGAAATTTTTTGTTGTTGATAATAAATCTGCACTTTTAGCACATAACCATAATCCAAATAAAGCATGAAATCACAATGTTACACATTGTTTTAAGCCTTGATTGATTTTAGGAAAGAATGTAACACACATTGATATTTGATGCTTATACAAATCTTTTGTTATACTCTTTTTTTTTACGACAATATTCACATTAAATTAAATTTTGGCCATTAAAATTTAAACAAGATAAAATAGAAATAAATATGTTGCCGTAAATGAAAATCAGCACAAATGTAGCACAAGACCTCTAAAATTTGTACAATCATAACACAAAACCTCTAAAATCTACAAAATTATAGAACAAAACCTCTATAAAAAAACTAGCATATTTAGAGTACAGACATCTGAAATCGTAACAAAAAAATCTAAACAATCTGCACAATCGTAGCACATGCACAGTTATAGCACAAACCAGAGAAGGTATCTTTGCTACCATGAAGGGGAGATTGCATTCGTGGCCCCGAATCTCTTGATCGAGAAAAATATTTATGTATTCATACGTCACTAGATGCAAGAAAGAGTCTACAAACAACATGATATTCAAAGCTCTAGGAAGCCAAAAACTAATCACCGAGATATCGAGTGACTTCTGTCCTAGCCTTATCCATCTGCATACGGCGACTCATATCCTAAGTAAACTCCTTGGGGCTTACTGGCATGTTACTCAGTAAATGAACCCTGTTACCAAGAGAATTTTCACATGGGATCGCCCTCTTACTCCCTACATGAACCCTGTTACCAAGAGAATTTTCACATGGGATCGCCCTCTTACTCCTGACCCTCCATTTCACAATCGCCTTCTCTCCATCTATACCATTTTATCAACAAGGAAGAATGAGGCTGCATCAATCTTCCTAGTGAAAAAGGAGGCATTTTGGTGCAGATCATCAGTGAGATACTTCAGAACTCTCTGTGTACTTCGAGAGGGCATATTTGTTGCAATGAAGTGGAGATTGGATTTGTGGCACAAAATATGTTGATTGAGAAAAAATTTTATGTATTCATATAGAATCCTACATTTAGGGCATGACGTCAAATAAGTAGCGGATTTTGGCTTGTGTTTCAGGGAAAATTTATGCACTAACTTTATGAAGAAAGATTTTTAGTTGGCGGTTTTTTAGGAATTGGCTGTGACTTGCTAGTGTTGGCTCGATTCTGTTGAGCAAGAAGGCATAAGATGATGTCAGCATGTGTTTGATTCCAAGTATGAGGGGGCAAGAGATTTTCACATAAATCAGCTGCAGCCACTGGAGTCGTCGGTGAAAGAGATTGTCCCGGGGGATCGCAAGAAGTCATGGTATACCTTGCACTAAAACACATGAACAGTAGTGATCAATGCCAAACTTTGAAAAAAATGTAGTTATGAATCAAAAATAAACTCTATACCAATAAACTAAATTTTGTTTTACTTTTACTTTTTTTATTTTTTGCTACAAATTCCACAATAAATTAAATTTGGTTCATGAAAATTAAAGCCTGACATTTAAAACTAATTCTCTCCAAATAGAGAGAAATATGTCATACTTAATGAAAAATATGCACAATCGTAGCACAAAACCTCTAAAATATGCACAATTTAAAGCACATGAATAATTATAGCACAAAAAGTCTAGAAATTTTTTTATTTAAACCACTAAGGGTTTCGGTCCTCGCCTTATCCATCAACACCCGACAGATGTCATCATGAGGTAACTCCTTTGGCCTTCTACACAAGTTGATTTGGGAAGGAACCCTTGTGTTGCCAAGAGAGTATGGATTTGCCAAAGGACTATCTGTTCCAAACCTCCTCTTTTTCATTCCCTGCTTACCTTCTACACCACTACTACTAGCAGGATGATGTTAGTGCAGTCCTTGAATTGCTACGTGCAGCAAACATAGTTGGAAAAATGTAGGGAACAAACACGGGGAATGACTTTAGAAAATCTGCCGTCGGAGAAGGTATCCCAATTGCCACGAAGGGAGAAACAAGATAACAACATTGATAGAGTAAGTTGACTTACATTCAATTATATCCAGTTAAAGGTTTCATGTAGTTATCTTTAGATTCAAACAATAGTCAAACAATGAAGACGTGTCTACATAAAATCACATAAATACATACAAAATTGCATGTTTCCAGTGTTGCTTTCAACACATAGATAAATATTGTTGTAGAGAACGAGACTGGTTTTTTTTATTTCTGGAAAACAAAAGGCAACAAAAAAATCTAATTATGGTACGAGATATTGGTAAACTCACAAACGGATCTGAATAAGAATAATAAAAACTTTAAAATCCCTAGTTAGTTAGTTAGTCAGAAATGTAACCATGGTTATTTATAGCTTAAATGAATTTGGACACATAAAATTGGATATCTTCATTTAATACAGCTTGCATGTCCACTAAATATAGATTTATTGGCATCAAAATTTGTGATAAATAATATTAGAAGAATAAATGAACTTAAGATTAACAATTTAATGAGCGATACAAAATTTTAAATTGAAATAATAAAAACACATTGTAAAAAATCCGAAATTTATTTGGAATAAGCTTTTCTTATGGCTAAATATAAATTTTTCGATTTGAAAATATCTTTATGATGTATTCTATAAGAATGGTTTTGGATTGATGGAATTCAAATACATTCAAATGTATTTTTGTAGTTTTAGTAAAGCAATACATAAATTTAAAATTCACATATTTCATTTTATATGGTGTTTCATGTTAATGAGGATGAATTTCAAGTTCACTCAATAATAGACATTTGAAATTCGATCTACTTTTTGTGACTAACGTATAATTAATTAAAATATGAATTTAAGTTTTTATGTATTGTTTCATTGTTAATAATAAAAATATAATCGAAATCCATGGATTTCAAATCCATTTATCCCTATATAACCTAATATACTTTGAATATATGTATATATACACATATATATATATATATAATATATATAATATATATATATTTATTTATTTATTAATACGCTCACACGCGCATATACACTATAATTATATAATTTTATTCATATTTACAAATATGCATATCCATATTATACATAAGATTGAATCTTGTTCATTAAATTCAAAGTTAACATTTACCAATAATTTTCCTGAAATAGAGAAATTTTTTGTCGTTGATAATATATTTGAACCTCTAGCACATAACCATAATTGAAATAAAGCATGAAATCACAATGTTACACATTGTTTTAAGCCTTGATTGAGTTTAGGAAATAATGTAACACACATTGATGTTTTATGCTTATACAAATCTTTTGCTATACTCTTTTTTTTATTATTTTTTGCCACAATATTCACATTAAATTAAAATTTGGCCATTAAATTTTAAAGAAGATAAAATAGAAATAAATATGTTGCCGTAAATGAAAAATCAGCACAAATGTAGCACAAGACCTCTAAAATTTGTAAAAGCATAACACAAAACCTCTAAAATCTACACAATTATAGCACAAAACTTCTATAAAAAACTAGCACATTTAGAGTACAGAACATCTGAAATCGTATCAAAAAAATCTAAACAATCTGCACAATCGTAGCACATGCACAGTTATTGCACAAACCAGAGAAGGTATCTTTGTTACCATGAAGGGGAGATTGCATTCGTGGCCCAGAATCTCCTGATATAGAAAAATATTTATGTATTCATACATCACTAGATGCAATAAAGAGTCTCCAAACAACATGATATTCAAAGCTCTAGGAAGCCAAAAACTAATCACCGAGATATCGAGTGACTTCTGTCCTAGCCTTATTCATCGGCATACGGCGACTCATATCTCAAGTAAACTCCTTGGGGCTTACTGGCATGTTACTTCGTAAATGAACCCTGTTACCAAGATAATTTTCACATGGGATCGCTCTCTTACTCCCGGCCCTCCATTTCGCAATTGCCTTCTTTCCATCTATACCATATTATCAACGAGGAAGAATGAGGTTGCAGTAATCTTCCTAGTGAAAAAGGAGGCATTTTGGTGCAGATCATCAGTGAGATACATCAGGGCACTCTCTGTACTTCGAGAAGGCATATTTGTTGCCATGAAGGGGAGATTACATTTGTGGCACAAAATCTGTTGATTGATAAAATATTTATGTATTCATATAGCATCCTACATTTAGGGCATGACGTGATTGAAAATGTCTTTATAAGGTCTTCTATAAGAATGCTTTTGGATTGATGTTTTTCAAATCAGTTCAAATGTATTTTTGTAGTTTTAGAAAAACAATACATAAATTTCAAATTGCATCTTTCATGTTTATATGGTGTTTCATGTTAATTAGGATGAATTTCAAGTTCACCCGATATTAGAGGCCTTTGAAATTCAATCTACTTTTTGTGACTAACATATAATTAAGTAAGATATGAATTTAAGTTTCTTTGTATAGTTTCATTTTTAATAATAAAAATATAATTGAAATCCACGGATTTGAAATCAATTTATCCTTATATAATCTAATATACTTTGAATATATGTATATATATATACACACACACATACATATATATACTCTCACACACGTATATAGACTATAATTCTATAATTTTATTCATATTTACAAATTTGCATATCCAAATTATACATAAGATTGAATCTTGTTCATTGAATTCAAAGTTAACATTTACCAATAATTTTCTCTAAAAAGAGACATTTTTTGTTGTTGATAATAAATCTGCACTTTTAGCACATAACCATAATCGAAATAAAGCATGAAATCACAATGTTACACATTGTTTTAAGCCTTGATTGATTTTAGGAAATAATGTAACACACATTGATGTTTTATGCTTATACAAATCTTTTGTTTTACTCTTTTTTTTTTGCCACTATATTCACATTAAATTAAATTTTTGCCATTAAAATTTAAAAAGATAAAATAGAAATAAATATGTTGCCGTAAATGAAAAATCAGCAAAAATGTAGCACAAGAACTCTAAAATTTGTACAATCATAACACAAAACCTCTAAAATCTACACAATTATAGCACAAAACTTCTATAAAAAACTAGAACATTTAGAGTACAGAATATCTGAAATCGTATCAAAAAAATCTAAACAATCTGCACAATCGTAGCACATGCACAGTTATTGCACAAACCAGAGAAGGTATCTTTGTTACCATGAAGGGGAGATTGAATTCGTGGCCCAGAATCTCCTGATAGAGAAAAATATTTATGTATTCATACATCACTAGATGCAATAAAGAGTCTCCAAACAACATGATATTCAAAGCTCTAGGAAGCCAAAAACTAATCACTGAGATATGGAGTGACTTCTGTCCTAGCCTTATCCATCGGCATACGGCGACTCATATCTCAAGTAAACTCCTTGGGGCTTACTGGCATGTTACTTCGTAAATGAACCCTTTTACCAAGATAATTTTCACATGGGATCGCTCTCTTACTCCCGGCCCTCCATTTCGCAATTGCCTTCTTTCCATCTATACCATATTATCAACAAGGAAGAATGAGGTTGCAGCAATCTTCCTAGTGAAAAAGGAGGCATTTTGGTGCAGATCATCAGTGAGATACATCAGGGCACTCTCTGTACTTCGAGAAGGCATATTTGTTGCCATGAAGGGGAGATTACATTTGTGGCACAAAATCTGTTGATTGATAAAATATTTATGTATTCATATAGCATCCTACATTTAGGGCATGACGTGATTGAAAATGTCTTTATAAGGTCTTCTATAAGAATGCTTTTGGATTGATGTTTTTCAAATCAATTCAAATGTATTTTTGTAGTTTTAGAAAAACAATACATAAATTTCAAATTACATCTTTCATGTTTATATGGTGTTTCATGTTAATTAGGATGTATTTCAAGTTCACCCGATATTAGAGGCCTTTGAAATTCAATTTACTTTTTGTGACTAACATATAATTAAGTAAGATATGAATTTAAGTTTCTTTGTATAGTTTCATTTTTAATAATAAAAATATAATTGAAATCCACGGATTTGAAATCCATTTATCCTTATATAACCTAATATACTTTGAATATATGTATATATATATATATACACACATACATATATATACTTTCACACGCGTATATAGACTATAATTCTATAATTTTATTCATATTTACAAATTTGCATATCCAAATTATACATAAGATTGAATCTTTTTCATTGAATTCAAAGTTAACATTTACCAATAATTTTCCTGAAAAAGAGAAATTTTTTGTTGTTGATAATAAATCTGCACTTTTAGCACATAACCATAATCCAAATAAAGCATGAAATCACAATGTTACACATTGTTTTAAGCCTTGATTGATTTTAGGAAATAATGTAACACACATTGATGTTTTATGCTTATACAAATCTTTTGTTTTACTCTTTTTCTTTGCCACAATATTCACATTAAATTAAATTTTTGCCATTAAAATTTAAAAAGATAAAATAGAAATAAATATGTTGCCGTAAATGAAAAATCATGACAAATGTAGCACAAGACCTCTAAAATTTGTACAATCATAACACAAAACCTCTAAAATCTACACAATTATAGAACAAAACCTCTCTAAAAAACTAGCATATTTTGAGTACAGACATCTGAAAGCGTAGAAAAAAAAATCTAAACAATCGTAGCACATGCACATTTATAGCAGAAACCAGAGAAGGTATCTTTGTTACCATGAAGGGGAGATTGCATTCGTGGCCCAGAATCTCCTGATTGAGAAAAATATTTATGTATTCATACATCACTAGATGCAAGAAAGAGTCTCCAAACAACATGATATTCAAAGCACTAGGAAGCCAAAAACTAATCACCGAGATATCGAGTGACTTCTGTCCTAGCCTTATCCATCTGCATACGGCGAATCATATCCCAAGTAAACTCCTTGGGGCTTACTGGCATGTTACTCAGTACATGAACCCTGTTACCAAGAGAATTTTCTCATGGGATCGCCCTCTTACTCCCGACCCTCCATTTCGCAATCGCCTTCTCTCCATCTATACCATATTATCAACAAGGAAGAATGAGGCTGTAGCAATATTCCTAGTAAAAAAGGAGGCATTTTGGTGCAGATTATCAGTGAGATACTTCAGAACTCTCTGTGTACTTCGAGAAGGCATATTTGTTGCAATGAAGTGGAGATTGGATTTGTGGCACAAAATATGTTGATTGAGAAAAAAATTTATGTATTCATATAGCATCCTACATTTACGGCATGACGTCCATTAAGTAGCGGATTTTGCCTTGTGTTTCAGGGAAAATTTATGCACTAACTTTATGAAGAAAGATTTTTAGTTGGCGGTTCTTTAGGAATTGGCTGCGACTTGCCAACGTTTGCTCGATTCTGTTGAGCAAGAAGGCATAAGGCGATGTCAACATGTGTTCGATTCCAAGTATGAGGGGACAAGAGATTTTCACATAAATCAGTAGCAGCCACTGGAGTCGTAGCTGAAAGAGATTGTCATGGGGGATCGCAAGAAGTCATGGTATCCCTTGCAATAAAACACATGAACAGAAGTGATCAATGCCAAACTTTGAAAAAAATGTAGTTATGAATCACAAATAAACTAAATACCAATAAACTATATTTTGTTTTACTTTTACTTTTTATTTTATTTTTTGCTAGAAATTCCACAATAAATTAAATTTCGTTAATGAAAATTAAAGCCTGACATTTAAAATTAATTCTCCTCAAATGGAGAGAAATATGTCATAGTTAATGAAAAATATGCACAATCATAGCACAAAACCTCTAAAATATGCAAAATTTAGAGCACGTGAATAATTATAGCACAAAAAGTCTAGAATTTTTTTTATTTAAACCACTAAGGGTTTCGGTCCTCGCCTTATCCATCAACACCCGACAGATGTCATCATGAGGTAACTCCTTTGGCCTTCTACACAAGTTGATTTGGGAATTAAGGAACCCTTGTGTTGCCAAGAGAGTATGGATTTGCCAAAGGACTATCTGTTCCAAACCTCCTCTTTTTCATTCCTTGCTTACCTTCTACACCACTACTACTAGCAGATGATGTTAGTGCAGTCCTTGAATTGCTACGTGCAGCAAACATAGTTGGAAAAATGTAGGGAACAAACACGGGGAATGACTTTAGAAAATCTGCCGTCGGAGAAGGTATCCCAATTGCCACGAAGGGAGAAACAAGATAACAACATTGATAGAGTAAGTTGACTTACATTCAATTATATCCAGTTAAAGGTTTCATGTAGTTATCTTTAGATTCAAACAATAGTCAAACAATGAAGACGTGTCTACATAAAATCACATAAATACATACAAAATTGCATGTTTCCAGTGTTGCTTTCAACACATAGATAAATATTGTTGTAGAGAACGAGACTGGTTTTTTTTATTTCTGGAAAACAAAAGGCAACAAAAAAATCTAATTATGGGACGAGATATTGGTAAACTCACAAACGGATCTGAATAAGAATAATAAAAACTTTAAAATCCCTGGTTAGTTAGTTAGTCACAAATGTAACCATGGTTATTTATAGCTTAAATGAATTTGGACACATAAAATTGGATATCTTCATTTAATACAGCTTGCATGTCCACTAAATATAGATTTATTGGCATCAAAATTTGTGATAAATAATATTAAAAGAATAAATGAACTTAAGATTAACAATTTAATGAGCGATAAAAAATTTTAAATTGAAATAATAAAAACACATTGTTAAAAATCCGAAATTTATTTGGAATAAGCTTTTCTTATGGCTAAATATAAATTTTTCGATTTGAAAATATCTTTATGATGTATTCTATAAGAATGGTTTTGGATTGATGGAATTAAAATAAATTCAAATGTATTTTTGTAGTTTTAGTAAAGCAATACATAAATTTAAAATTCACATATTTCATTTTATATGGTGTTTCATGTTAATGAGGATGAATTTCAAATTCACCAATAATAGAGACATTTGAAATTCAATCTACTTTTTGTGACTAACGTATAATTAATTAAAATTTGAATTTAAGTTTCTATGTATTGTTTCATTGTTAATAATAAAAATATAATCGAAATCCATGGATTTCAAATCCATTTATCCCTATATAACCTAATAGACTTTGAATATATGTATATAAACACACACATACATACATACATATATATATATATATTTATTTATACGCTCACACGCGCATATAGACTATAATTATATAATTTTATTCATATTTACAAATATGCATATCCATATTATACATAAGATTGAATCTTGTTCATTAAATTCAAAGTTAACATTTACCAATAATTTTCATGAAATAGAGAAATTTTTTGTCGTTGATAATAAATTTGAACCTCTAGCACATAACCATAATCGAAATAAAGCATGAAATCACAATGTTACACATTGTTTTAAGCCTTGAATGAGTTTATGAAATAATGTAACACACATTGATGTTTTATGCTTATACAAATCTTTTGCTATACTCTTTTTTTTTATTATTTTTTGCCACAATATTCACATTAAATTAAATTTTGGCCATTAAATTTTAAAGAAGATAAAATTGAAATAAATATGTTGCCGTAAATGAAAAATCAGCACAACTGTAGCACAAGACCTCTAAAATTTGTACCATCATAACACAAAACCTCTAAAATCTACACAATTATAGAACAAAACCTCTATAAAAAAACTATCATATTTAGAGTACAGAACATTTGAAATCGTATAAAAAAAATCTAAACAATCTGCACAATCGTAGCACATGCACAGTTATAGCACAAACCAGAGAAGGTATCTTTGTTACCATGAAGGAGAGATTGCATTCGTGGCCCCGAATCTCTTGATCGAGAAAAATATTTATGTATTCATACGTCACTAGATGCAAGAAAGAGTCTCCAAACAACATGATATTCAAAGCACTAGGAAGCCAAAAACTAATCACCGAGATATCGAGTGACTTCTGTCCTAGCCTTATCCATCTGCATACGGCGAATCATATCCCAAGTAAACTCCTTGGGGCTTACTGGCATGTTACTCAGTACATGAACCCTGTTACCAAGAGAATTTTCACATGGGATCGCCCTCTTACGCCAGGCCCTCAATTTTGCTGTGGCCTTTTCTCCATCTATACCATATTATCAACAAGGAAGAATGAGGCTGCAGCAATCTTCCTAGTGAAAAAGTAGGAATTTTGGTGCAGATCATCAGTGAGATACTTCATAACACTCTATGTACTTCGAGAAGGCATGTTTGTTGCCATGAAGGGGAGATTGCATTTGTGGCACAAAATCTGTTGATTGAGAAAAATATTTATGTATTCATATAGCATCATACATTTAGGGCATGAAGTTCAAAATGTAGCAGATTTTGCCTCGTGTTTCAGGGAAAAGCTATATGCAATCTAACTCTATGTGTCAAGGCCCGTATTTCGTATTCATAATTTTTGCGGATTTATAAAAATTTTTCTAAATAAATAATTATCTTGTCCCATTTAATTAAAGTAAATATGTAAATAATTTTAACTTTAAAATAATAGCGGAAGCAAATATTGTTTTCAACCAACAATTTAAAAATAATTCAACGTAAACATCAACTTAAAAATAATCCAACGTATTAAAACTGAGTTTGAATAATAAAAGGTGCATAGATTAAATCATGAGGTCCTCGGGTTTACTACTGCTGTCCCAAGATCGCTCACTGGTCTCCGTCCGCGGTCCCGACCTCATCAATACCTACAACAATCAAGTCTAGTGAGTCTAAAGACTCAACATGTATATATCGTGAATAACAAGTAAATATATCATAAAATCGCATGCAACGTAAAAATAAAGTATCGTAAAGCGTACGGTGAAAATAGCATCATGAATAATTATAACTACGTGCATATCTGAAAATCATACGTAAAAGCTTTGCTCAATAGAGCTCTGTCATGTCATATCATAATTTTCTGGTAGAGATAATGTTTCTAAGCAAGTGGCCCATAACATAACGTAAGCGCCTGATCAGACTAAACCACAGTATACTGGGCGGTAGAGATCAATCACACCCCTTGGACTGGATGTCTGTACCCATACATAATCATAAACCGGTCGTAAGTCACCGGGCGGAGAGGTCCTCGGTTGCGCCTACCGACTTCCAAACCCATAAGCATAAGGTGGCCACAAGACATATAGCATATATCTCAAAAATAAACATTTTATATTTTTATGCACGTAATATAATTATAAACTTATTTTTACCGGATGAGTTGGATCGCTCCCAGGCTTGCTGCGACTTACTACTAATATGTGACACATGCAATAAATTTTAACTTGACAAAAAAAAAAACTTAACAATAGAACCAAAAACGAGACGATTAGAGCCAATAACTTAATTTTTAACCATTGCTTCGTACCAACCCGAACCAACATTAAACCGACGTTTAACCATGATTAAAATACCCCAAACATACTGAAAAATATGCATAATAACTGTAAAACACGAAAATAGGTGAAAGGAATCCAAAAACATAAAACACTCTTTCGAGAATCATTTTGGCACCTTTCACCGTAAATTCTCGTACGACCTCTAAACTAGACCAAATCACGAACGGCCAAAAACACGACTTTCCTAACTCATTAAGGTATTGTCCAGTCCAAGTCCATGGGCTAAAATCCAACCAAGAACTCAAACCAACCTCAAAACCGAAGATGAAAGTTGCTGTCAAAAAAAAAAAAACCAGCAGTGGCAACTTGTGCGTTTGTGGTGTAAACTCTGAAATTTATTGACCAATGGCTTGAACCACCTCCCAAGAACTCTTACCAACATCCTAAGGCATGGCTTGAACCATGGCTAATACAGGAAATGGAAAATTCGAACTATGCACTTGTGTTGTTGTTTTAAAAATTTTGAGGGAACCATGAACCAAACCTTGAAAGGACACCTTGGTCACGTCCTAGACATGGTATGGAAGGGTTCTAACCGTGGCTACAGTCCCTAGGACAGCCATGATTCGAACTTTCACCTTAAACCACCAAATGATAAAACCTTGGACTCAAATTCTGCACTTAAGGAAAAGTTGCTGTCACTACTTTGTTGGTGTGTGTATGGATGTAAACCAATGAACCAATAACACTCTAACACACTCTAATTCATGCCTAGTAGCAGCCATGTGTGCCTGGAACCGAGCAACTCCCTGTAAGCAACCAAAACACACCAAACCGTGATGTGGAAAAACAAGAGAGCCAAGAAATTTTGTGCAGATTTTTGCTTAAATGTTGCTGTCATTTTCGTGATGCTGCTTGATTCATGAACATATACTGCTTAAAATTATCTAATATGACTTGATTGAAGAGCAAAGAAACAATATATACATGCCTGGAAATTGTTTTGACACGAAAACAAACCAATACGACGAATACGAGCGACGGAGTCGGAGTTGAGAATTCCTTCTTGTTCTTGTGCTGTTATTCTCGATTTTTAGCTGCTGTTCTCTTCTGTAAATTTCGAAATTATGGATGAAGGGCTGCTAGGTAATGAGTATGAAGGTTACAAGGGGTGATAAAGGAGTCTTGAAGTGCATTTAGTTGGAGGTTACAAGTCAAGAAGTTGAATGGATATGAATTGTTTTTCCTCCTCTAGTGTTGTTGTTCCTACCCTCTCCTCCTTGCTGCTAATTCACGATTTTTCTCAGATGTTTCCTACTGATTTTTTGAGCATATGAATGTAGGACATGTAGGTAAGGAAGTGGAATGTTAATAATGGTGTTAAAGGGTCCATTATATACATTAAAATGAGAGTTACAAGTGAAGGAGGTGAAGGGTTTTGAATTGTTTCTTAATCCCCTTATTGCCGTTGGTTTGTTCCTTATTTCCTACTGCATTTACACGGTTTTGTTGTCTAATAGGTTGAGTAGAAATGAGGTATGTTATTGCATTTAAATTTACTACCCGTTAGATAATTAAAATGAGAAATGAATACCCCATGAATTGTAATTAGGAATTGTTGGAATGAAGAGTTATCCACCTTTGAATATTTTAAATGTTGGACCCAAAATTATTACTTATTTGCATGGTGTTTTATTGTTTACATCTTGTATGTTAATTGCTTAAGGTTTCAAATACCCATTCTACATTTTAATGAATTTACACCTTAATTTATAATGACCTCTTGCATGGCATTGCATGGATTTAACTTTAAGCATTTAAATACTATGTTTAATTTCTTGAATACTTCATACTTAGATTAATTCATTCTCTCTTGTTTACATATTTTAATTTAAGCTTTAATTAAATATTGAACCTAAAAGAATTTATTTACCAACTTAGCTCTAATTAATTAAATAAATTCTAAAACATTCTTTTTCTTTAAATTAAATTATTCCTTGACTTAAATTAAATTTAGGAATGTCTTTCTTATTATTAATCTTATCTCTAATCTTCAAACTCCGGTCCGTCCTCGCGTATTTAACTGAAAAGATAAAACTAAACTTTTGCATTTAAAATAAATAGTTATGACTTGTCAAATATCAAAATGAATTAGACCCTTCATATATATATATAAAAATCATTTTTAAATTTAAATAGTAATAATTATGCATGGCTTATACGTAGTCTGATTTTCGGGTCGTTACAATCTTCCCCCCTTAAATTGAATTTCGTCCCCGAAATTCGCTAATCCTCGATAATCCAAAAGTTTAGATTCTTAATTCTATTATCCCAACAACCACGCTACCGCTGCGCTACTCTGATAAAAATTAAGTCATAGGCTGTCCTTACGTTTCTTCAATCCTAATTAGATTGCCTACCAAAAATCTCATTTGCGAATCGCAACTTAAAAAGACTTATGGTAACTTAGCTTTAATTTACTATGACCTCGAATTCTGACTTTTCTCATCGTTCAGAAATATTAGAATTGGTGGTTCAAACTTATCATGTCTTACCTTTCTTATACTATACCCTTAATGTTCAACGACCTATTACATTAGCATTTACGCAGTTCAACTTAAAGACTCTTAGCACCAAAGGTTACTGATCAACTTCTATCCTCGGTGATAGACTTAAAAGTTAAATCTTATCTCAGCTCCATAACAAAATTAGTCTAAGATCCTTGAATCGAATCTTTATCTTACAGCCCAAACTTATATAACTTAACTATTTACGAGTATACCCCAAATATAAAATTGTTGCAAATCTTAAACCTCAAATAACGTTAATCCACAAAACCCAATTATACAACATCGACCTTCTACCAATATTTTAAAGCCATTCAAGTCTCAATTTTATGCTTAAACCATTTTCTTTCCAATTACAATATAGTTGAGGCCTAAGACTCTGGACTTTCCTCATTGAAACAAATGTCGCATTCTTAAGTATCGTCAATGCTTAATTAAGTCTAGTGTATAAAACTTAATAAGTTATCTCATGTTAGCGATAAACTTACTCTAATAATTCAACTTCGCTCATATCACCCATAGAGTTCTAAAATTCCCATATCAAGATTTCGGATTTCTTACTCAATTAAAATCTTAATGTTAGTTCATTGGTACTCTATGTTGAACGCCTCTAATTTTTTTTTTTTTTTTCACCCAAAACTTATGTATGAACACCTATCTTATAAATCTTGAAATTCAAGCTTATGCAACCCAAATAATATTAGATAGTATAACTCCAGCCCACATATCCGCTTAGTCCCAAATTTCTTAATGACTTTCAAAATTCCTCAAGATAAGGTGTCTAATTCAATTCTTACATGCGTCTATCGAGTAACATAACCATCCATCATACTCAACTTTCTAGAAAAATCAAATTTCCCCAAAGGTATAATTCTAACTGTTAAGATCCTGGTTAAAACTTACGACACATCAAACTTAAATTCCCAAAAAAAATTTCTAACTCAATGTTTATCCTTATAACTTAACTAACCGATCAAATTTTACCTTAAATCGGCATCACTTTAAATCCTTAATTTGCCACAACATGATTTCACTAACGCTTAAATTTTCATGCCTAAGATTGATTCATCCTACAATGTCCTTGGTTACCATTCATTATAACATTATAATCCAAATATCTAAATATTCTATATTTCCTTCGAGCCTAAATAACCAAAAATTCCTACCATTTAAACCGTTCAATTCTCACTTACTACTAGATAAGTTCTCAAATTTCTTAAAATTGTAAAAATAATTCTTACTTTCCTCGAATATCGTCCAATTTTTTTTTCTAAATCTCGAAAATTCCACAATTACCTATGAGTACTCAGTATTTCCAATTTCATTTTATAGATTTCCCGTATCATAAGGTTCAATAGTCTTAAGTTTATTAAACCCAAAATTAATTCCCATAACACGTCTTACATTTCTATAAATACTTAAAATCCCAAGTGTTCCTCAAAAGTTCGCATTTAATCCTTAGAATTTTGAAAATTGCAACCTGACCCTTACAGTTCTCCCAATTTACATTTGGCCCCACAACTCTTCGAAATCTGCATCATTGTCCCCATAAAATTTTCCATCTTTACCTCATTAAACTTTTAGATTCTCGAACTCAAAATTTAATCCCCAAAATTTGGTAAATTCGAAAATAGTCCCTTAGAATTTTTTTCCACTTAGGTCCTCAAATTATTAGTTATTACAATTAGGTCCCTAAAATTCTCAATTCATGCAATTCCATCCTTAAATCTAACTAGGTAGAGCATGTATCCTAAATAAATTCTCATAATTAATCTTACATTTTCATAGATACTTAAAATCCTCAAATTGTACATTTATAATCCTAAAGATTGTCGTAGTATTCGAATCGCTATTGCTTATATGAAATCCTCAAAAATTTACTCGACTAGCAACCAAGAACCATCAATAATTTCTTAGAATTTCTACAAGTCCCAAAAGCATTCATAATTTTCAAGATTAACTTATGACCCATAAGGAGGACATCAACACTATTGACCTAAAAATTAATATAGTCCAATCATGTTTAACATCTCCTAAAGCCCAATATTCGAATTCTTAGACATGTCCAATTCTAAACGTACCCAACATGCATAATTCCATAATTTATATTTTTAATTTAAATAAACACTGAGCAATTAAAATCTGAACGCAAAAACATTTCATGAAAACATGCTGTTAAAATAATTAATGCTTTAAATAAAATGCGTAAATGTAAAACTTACAGACCGAAGACGTGACTTCATGAGCTTCTCGAGAGCAGTAGTAGTACAACCCTTTACAAGATCATAGGCTCTGATACCAACTATCAAGGCCCGTATTTCGTATTCATAATTTTTGCGGAATTATAAAAATTTTTCTAAATAATTAATTATCTTGTCCCATTTAATTAAAGTAAATATGTAAATAATTTTAACTTTAAAATAACAGCGGAAGCAAATATTGTTTTCAACCAACAATTTAAAAATAATTCAACGTAAACATCAACTTAAAAATAATCCAACGTATTAAAACTGAGTTTGAATAATAAAAGGTTCATAGATTAAATCATGAGGTCCTCGGGTTTACTACTGCTGTCCCAAGATCGCTCACTGGTCTCCGTCCGCGGTCCCGACCTCATCAATACCTACAACAATCAAGTCTAGTGAGTCTAAAGACTCAACATGTATATATCGTGAATAACAAGTAAATATATCATAAAATCGCATGCAACGTAAAAATAAAGTATCGTAAAGCGTACGGTGAAAATAGCATCATGAATAATTATAACTACGTGCATATCTGAAAATCATACGTAAAAACTTTGCTCAATAGAGCTCTGTCATGTCATATCATAATTTTC
Source organism: Primulina tabacum (assembly GCF_025594145.1). Lineage (NCBI taxonomy): Eukaryota > Viridiplantae > Streptophyta > Magnoliopsida > Lamiales > Gesneriaceae > Primulina > Primulina tabacum. Next base: position 3,588,862 of record NC_134565.1, on the reverse strand, counting down.
TGGTAGAGATAATGTTTCTAAGCAAGTGGCCCATAACATAACGTAAGCGCCTGATCAGACTAAACCACAGTATACTGGGTGATAGAGATCAATCACAGCCCTTGGACTGGATGTCGGTACCCATACATAATCATAAACCGGTCGTAAGTCACCGGGCGGAGAGGTCCTCGGTTGCGCCTACCGACTTCCAAACCCATAAGCATAAGGTGGCCACAAGACATATAGCATATATCTCAAAAATAAACATTTTATATTTTTATGCACGTAATATAATTATAACCTTATTTTTACCGGATGAGTTGGATCGCTCCCAGGCTTGCTGCGACTTACTACTAATATGTGACACATGCAATAAATCTTAACTTGACAAAAAAAAAAAAAAAAAAACTTAACAATAGAACCAAAAACGAGACGATTAGAGCCAATAACTTGATTTTTAACCATGGCTTCGTACCAACCCGAACCAACATTAAACCGACGTTTAACCATGATTAAAATACCCCAAACATACTGAAAAATATGCATAATAACTGTAAAACACGAAAATAGGTGAAAAAGGAATCCAAAAACATAAAACACTTTTTCGAGAGTCATTTTGGCACCTTTCACCGTAAATTCTCGTACGACCTCTAAACTAGACCAAATCACGAACGGCCAAAAACACGACTTTCCTAACTCATTAAGGTATTGTCCAGTCCAAGTCCATGGGCTAAAAGCCAACCAAGAACTCAAACCAACCTCAAAACCGAAGATGAAAGTTGCTGTCAAAAAAAAAACCAGCAGTGGCAACTTGTGCGTTTGTGGTGTAAACTCTGAAATTTATTGGCCAATGGCTTGAACCACCTCCCAAGAACTCTTACCAACATCCTAAGGCATGGCTTGAACCATGGCTAATACAGGAAATGGAAAATTCGAACTATGCACTTGTGTTGTTGTTTTAAAAATTTTGAGGGAACCATGAACCAAACCTTGAAAGGACACCTTGGTCACGTCCTAGACATGGTATGGAAGGGTTCTAACCGTGGCTACAGTCCCTAGGACAGCCATGATTCGAACTTTCACCTTAAACCACCAAATGATAAAACCTTGGACTCAAATTCTGCACTTAAGGAAAAGTTGCTGTCACTACTTTGTTGGTGTGTGTATGGATGTAAACCAATGAACCAATAACACTCTAACACACTCTAATTCATGCCTAGTAGCAGCCATGTGTGCCTGGAACCGAGCAACTCCCTGTAAGCAACCAAAACACACCAAACCGTGATGTGGAAAAACAAGAGAGCCAAGAAATTTTGTGCAGATTTTTGCTTAAATGTTGCTGTCATTTTCGTGATGCTGCTTGATTTATGAACATATACTGCTTAAAATTATCTAATATGACTTGATTGAAGAGCAAAGAAACAATATATACATGCCTGGAAATTGTTTTGACACGAAAACAAACCAATACGACGAATACGAGCGACGGAGTCGGAGTTGAGAATTCCTTCTTGTTCTTGTGCTGTTATTCTCGATTTTTAGCTGCTGTTCTCTTCTGTAAATTTCGAAATTATGGATGAAGGGCTGCTAGGTAATGAGTATGAAGGTTACAAGGGGTGATAAAGGAGTCTTGAAGTGCATTTAGTTGGAGGTTAAAAGTCAAGAAGTTGAATGGATATGAATTGTTTTTCCTCCTCTAGTGTTGTTGTTCCTACCCTCTCCTCCTTGCTGCTAATTCACGATTTTTCTCAGATGTTTCCTACTGATTTTTTTGAGCATATGAATGTAGGACATGTAGGTAAGGAAGAGGAATGTTAATAATGGTGTTAAAGGGTCCATAATATACATTAAAATGAGAGTTACAAGTGAAGGAGGTGAAGGGCTTTGAATTGTTTCTTAATCCCCTTATTGCCGTTGGTTTGTTCCTTATTTCCTACTGCATTTACACGGTTTTGTTGTCTAATAGGTTGAGTAGAAATGAGGTATGTTATTGCATTTAAATTTACTACCCGTTAGATAATTAAAATGAGAAATGAATACCCCATGAATTGTAATTAGGAATTGTTGGAATGGAGAGTTATCCACCTTTGAATATTTTAAATGTTGGACCCAAAATTATTACTTATTTGCATGGTGTTTTATTGTTTACATCTTGTATGTTAATTGCTTAAGGTTTCAAATACCCATTCTACATTTTAATGAATTTACACCTTAATTTATAATGACCTCTTGCATGGCATTGCATGGATTTAACTTTAAGCATTTAAATACTATGTTTAATTTCTTGAATACTTCATACTTAGATTAATTCATTCTCTCTTGTTTACATATTTTAATTTAAGCTTTAATTAAATATTGACCCTAAAAAAATTTATTTACCAACTTAGCTCTAATTAATTAAATAAATTCTAAAACATTCTATTTCTTTAAATTAAATTATTCCTTGACTTAAATTAAATTTAGGAATGTCTTTCTTATTATTGATCTTATCTCTAATCTTCAAACTCCGGTCCGTCCTCGCGTATTTAACTGAAAAGATAAAACTAAACTTTTGCATTTAAAATAAATAGTTATGACTTGTCAAATATCAAAATGAATTAGACCCTTCATATATATATATAAAAATCATTTTTAAATTTAAATAGTAATAATTATGCATGGCTTATACGTAGTCTGATTTTCGGGTCGTTACACTATGAAGAAAGATTTTTAGTTGGCGGTTCTTTAGGAATTGGCTGCGACTTGCCAGCGTTTGCTCGATTCTGTTGAGCAAGAAGGCATAAGGCGATGTCAACATGTGTTCGATTCCAAGTATGAGGGGACAAGAGATTTTCACATAAATCAGTAGCAGCCACTGGAGTCGTAGCTGAAAGAGATTGTCATGGGGGATCGCAAGAAGTCATGGTATCCCTTGCAATAAAACACATGAACAGAAGTGATCAATGCCAAACTTTGAAAAAAATGTAGTTATGAATCACAAATAAACTAAATACCAATAAACTATATTTTGTTTTACTTTTACTTTTTATTTTATTTTTTGCTAGAAATTCCACAATAAATTAAATTTCGTTCATGAAAATTAAAGCCTGACATTTAAAATTAATTCTCCTCAAATGGAGAGAAATATGTCATAGTTAATGAAAAATATGCACAATCATAGCACAAAACCTCTAAAATATGCACAATTTAGAGCACGTGAATAATTATAGCACAAAAAGTCTAGAATTTTTTTTATTTAAACCACTAAGGGTTTCGGTCCTCGCCTTATCCATCAACACCCCACAGATGTCATCATGAGGTAACTCCTTTGGCCTTCTACACAAGTTGATTTGGGAAGGAACCCTCTTGTTGCCAAGAGAGTATGGATTTGCCAAAGGACTATCTGTTCCAAACCTCCTCTTTTTCATTCCCTGCTTACCTTCTACACCACTACTACTAGCAGGATGATGTTAGTGCAGTCCTTGAATTGCTACGTGCAGCAAACATAGTTGGAAAAATGTAGGGAACAAACACGGGGAATGACTTTAGAAAATCTGCCGTCGGAGAAGGTATCCCAATTGCCACGAAGGGAGAAACAAGATAACAACATTGATAGAGTAAGTTGACTTACATTCAATTATATCCAGTTAAAGGTTTCATGTAGTTATCTTTAGATTCAAACAATAGTCAAACAATGAAGACGTGTCTACATAAAATCACATAAATACATACAAAATTGCATGTTTCCAGTGTTGCTTTCAACACATAGATAAATATTGTTGTAGAGAACGAGACTGGTTTTTTTTATTTCTGGAAAACAAAAGGCAACAAAAAAATCTAATTCTGGGACGAGATATTGGTAAACTCACAAACGGATCTGAATAAGAATAATAAAAACTTTAAAATCCCTGGTTAGTTAGTTAGTCAGAAATGTAACCATGGTTATTTATAGCTTAAATGAATTTGGACACATAAAATTGGATATCTTCATTTAATACAGCTTGCATGTCCACTAAATATAGATTTATTGGCATCAAAATTTGTGATAAATAATATTAGAAGAATAAATGAACTTAAGATTAACAATTTAATGAGCGATACAAAATTTTAAATTGAAATAATAAAAACACATTGTAAAAAATCCGAAATTTATTTGGAATAAGCTTTTCTTATGGCTAAATATAAATTTTTCGATTTGAAAATATCTTTATGATGTATTCTATAAGAATGGTTTTGGATTGATGGAATTAAAATAAATTCAAATGTATTTTTGTAGTTTTAGTAAAGCAATACATAAATTTAAAATTCACATATTTCATTTTATATGGTGTTTCATGTTAATGAGGATGAATTTCAAGTTCACTCAATAATAGAGACATTTGAAATTCGATCTACTTTTTGTGACTAACGTATAATTAATTAAAATATGAATTTAAGTTTCTATGTATTGTTTCATTGTTAATAATAAAAATATAATCGAAATCCATGGATTTCAAATCCATTTATCCCTATATAACCTAATATACTTTGAATATATGTATATATACACATATATATATATATATATATAATATATATAAATATATATATATTTATTTATTTATTAATACGCTCACACGCGCATATACACTATAATTATATAATTTTATTCATATTTACAAATATGCATATCCATATTATACATAAGATTGAATCTTGTTCATTAAATTCAAAGTTAACATTTACCAATAATTTTCCTGAAATAGAGAAATTTTTTGTCGTTGGTAATAAATTTGAACCTCTAGCACATAACCATAATCGAAATAAAGCATGAAATCACAATGTTACACATTGTTTTAAGCCTTGATTGAGTTTAGGAAATAATGTAACACACATTGATGTTTTATGCTTATACAAATCTTTTGCTATACTCTTTTTTTTATTATTTTTTGCCACAATATTTACATTAAATTAAATTTTGGCCATTAAATTTTAAAGAAGATAAAATAGAAATAAATATGTTGCCGTAAATGAAAAATCAGCACAAATGTAACACAAGACCTCTAAAATTTGTACAAGCATAACACAAAACCTCTAAAATCTACACAATTATAGCACAAAACTTCTATAAAAAACTAGCACATTTAGAGTACAGAACATCTGAAATCGTATCAAAAAAATCTAAACAATCTGCACAATCGTAGCACATGCACAGTTATTGCACAAACCAGAGAAGGTATCTTTGTTACCATGAAGGGGAGATTGCATTCGTGGCCCAGAATCTCCTGATATAGAAAAATATTTATGTATTCATACATCACTAGATGCAATAAAGAGTCTCCAAACAACATGATATTGAAAGCTCTAGGAAGCCAAAAACTAATCACCGAGATATCGAGTGACTTCTGTCCTAGCCTTATCCATCGGCATACGGCGACTCATATCTCAAGTAAACTCCTTGGGGCTTACTGGCATGTTACTTCGTAAATGAACCCTGTTACCAAGATAATTTTCACATGGGATCGCTCTCTTACTCCCGGCCCTCCATTTCGCAATTGCCTTCTTTCCATCTATACCATATTATCAACAAGGAAGAATGAGGTTGCAGCAATCTTCCTAGTGAAAAAGGAGGCATTTTGGTGCAGATCATCAGTGAGATACATCAGGGCACTCTCTGTACTTCGAGAAGGCATATTTGTTGCCATGAAGGGGAGATTTCATTTGTGGCACAAAATCTGTTGATTGATAAAATATTTATGTATTCATATAGCATCCTACATTTAGGGCATGACGTGATTGAAAATGTCTTTATAAGGTCTTCTATAAGAATGCTTTTGGATTGATGTTTTTCAAATCAATTCAAATGTATTTTTGAAGTTTTAGAAAAACAATACATAAATTTCAAATTGCATCTTTCATGTTTATATGGTGTTTCATGTTAATTAGGATGAATTTCAAGTTCACCCGATATTAGAGGCCTTTGAAATTCAATCTACTTTTTGTGACTAACATATAATTAAGTAAGATATGAATTTAAGTTTCTTTGTATAGTTTCATTTTTAATAATAAAAATATAATTGAAATCCACGGATTTGAAATCCATTTATCCTTATATAATCTAATATACTTTGAATATATGTATATATATATATACACACACATACATATATATACTCTCACCCGCGTATATAGACTATAATTCTATAATTTTATTCATATTTACAAATTTGCATATCCAAATTATACATAAGATTGAATCTTGTTCATTGAATTCAAAGTTAACATTTACCAATAATTTTCCTGAAAAAGAGAAATTTTTTGTTGTTGATAATAAATCTGCACTTTTAGCACATAACCATAATCGAAATAAAGCATGAAATCACAATGTTACACATTGTTTTAAGCCTTGATTGATTTTAGGAAATAATGTAACACACATTGATGTTTTATGCTTATACAAATCTTTTTGTTATACTCTTTTTTTTTTTTTTGCCACTATATTCACATTAAATTAAATTTTTGCCATTAAAATTTAAAAAGATAAAATAGAAATAAATATGTTGCTGTAAATGAAAAATCAGCAAAAATGTAGCACAAGACCTCTAAAATTTGTACAATCATAACACAAAACCTCTAAAATCTACACAATTATAGCACAAAACTTCTATAAAAAACTAGCACATTTAGAGTACAGAACATCTGAAATCGTATCAAAAAAATCTAAACAATCTGCACAATCGTAGCACATGCACAGTTATTGCACAAACCAGAGAAGGTATCTTTGTTACCATGAAGGGGAGATTGCATTCGTGGCCCAGAATCTCCTGATAGAGAAAAATATTTATGTATTCATACATCACTAGATGCAATAAAGAGTCTCCAAACAACATGATATTGAAAGCTCTAGGAAGCCAAAAACTAATCACTGAGATATCGAGTGACTTCTGTCCTAGCCTTATCCATCGGCATACGGCGACTCATATCTCAAGTAAACTCCTTGGGGCTTACTGGCATGTTACTTCGTAAATGAACCCTGTTACCAAGATAATTTTCACATGGGATCGCTCTCTTACTCCCGGCCCTCCATTTCGCAATTGCCTTCTTTTCATCTATACCATATTATCAACAAGGAAGAATGAGGTTGTAGCAATCTAACTAGTGAAAAAGGAGGCATTTTGGTGCAGATCATCAGTTAGATACATCAGGGCACTCTCTGTACTTCGAGAAGGCATATTTGTTGCCATGAAGGGGAGATTACATTTGTGGCACAAAATCTGTTGATTGATAAAATATTTATGTATTCATATTGCATCCTACATTTAGGGCATGACGTGATTGAAAATGTCTTTATAAGGTCTTCTATAAGAATGCTTTTGGATTTATGTTTTTCAAATCAATTCAAATGTATTTTTGTAGTTTTAGAAAAACAATACATAAATTTCAAATTACATCTTTCATGTTTATATGGTGTTTCATGTTAATTAGGATGTATTTCAAGTTCACCCGATATTAGAGCCCTTTGAAATTCAATTTACTTTTTGTGACTAACATATAATTAAGTAAGATATGAATTTAAGTTTCTTTGTATAGTTTCATTTTTAATAATAAAAATATAATTGAAATCCAGGGATTTGAAATCCATTTATCCTTATATAACCTAATATACTTTGAATATATATATATATATATATATACACACACATACATATATGTACTCTCACACGCGTATATAGACTATAATTCTATAATTTTATTCATATTTACAAATTTGCATATCCAAATTATACATAAGATTGAATCTTGTTCATTGAATTCAAAGTTAACATTTACCAATAATTTTCCTGAAAAAGAGAAATTTTTTGTTGTTGATAATAAATCTGCACTTTTAGCACATAACCATAATCGAAATAAAGCATGAAATCACAATGTTACACATTGTTTTAAGCCTTGATTGATTTTAGGAAATAATGTAACACACATTGATGTTTTATGCTTATACAAATCTTTTATTATACTCTTTTTCTTTGCCACAATATTCACATTAAATTAAATTTTTGCCATTAAAATTTAAAAAGATAAAATAGAAATAAATATGTTGCCGTAAATGAAAAATCAGTACAAATGTAGCACAAGACCTCTAAAATTTGTACAATCATAACACAAAACCTCTAAAATCTACACAATTATAGAACAAAACCTCTCTAAAAAACTAGCATATTTAGAGTACAGACATCTGAAGGCGTAGAAAAAAAAAATCTAAACAATCTGCACAATTGTAGCACATGCACATTTATAGCAGAAACCAGAGAAGGTATCTTTGTTACCATGAAGGGGAGATTGCATTCGTGGCCCAGAATCTCCTGATTGAGAAAAATATTTATGTATTCATACATCACTAGATGCAAGAAAGAGTCTCCAAACAACATGATATTCAAACACTAGGAAGCCAAAAACTAATCACCGAGATATCGAGTGACTTCTGTCCTAGCCTTATCCATCTGCATACGGCGAATCATATCCCAAGTAAACTCCTTGGGGCTTACTGGCATGTTACTCAGTACATGAACCCTGTTACCAAGAGAATTTTCACATGGGATCGCCCTCTTACTCCCGACCCTCCATTTCGCAATCGCCTTCTCTCCATCTATACCATATTATCAACAAGGAAGAATGAGGCTGTAGCAATATTCCTAGTAAAAAAGGAGGCATTTTGGTGCAGATCATCAGTGAGATACTTCAGAACTCTCTGTGTACTTCGAGAAGGCATATTTGTTGCCATGAAGGGGAGATTGGATTTGTGGCACAAAATATGTTGATTGAGAAAAAAATTTATGTATTCATATAGCATCCTACATTTACGGCATGACGTCCATTAAGTAGCGGATTTTGCCTTGTGTTTCAGGGAAAATTTATGCACTAACTTTATGAAGAAAGTTTTTTAGTTGGCGGTTTTTTAGGAATTGGCTGTGACTTGCTAGTGTTGGCTCGATTCTGTTGAGCAAGAAGGCATAAGATGATGTCAGCATGTGTTTGATTCCAAGTATGAGGGGGCAAGAGATTTTCACATAAATCAGCTGCAGCCACTGGAGTCGTTGGTGAAAGAGATTGTCCCGGGGGATCGCAAGAAGTCATGGTATACCTTGCACTAAAACACATGAACAGTAGTGATCAATGCCAAACTTTGAAAAAAATGTAGTTATGAATAAAAAATAAACTCTATACCAATAAACTAAATTTTGTTTTACTTTTACTTTTTTTATTTTTTGCTACAAATTCCACAATAAATTAAATTTGGTTCATGAAAATTAAAGCCTGACATTTAAAACTAATTCTCTCCAAATAGAGAGAAATATGTCATAGTTAATGAAAAATATGGACAATCGTAGCACAAAACCTCTAAAATATGCACAATTTAAAGCACATGAATAATTATAGCACAAAAAGTCTAGAAATTTTTTTATTTAAACCACTAAGGGTTTCGGTCCTCGCCTTATCCATCAACACCCCACAGATGTCATCATGAGGTAACTCCTTTGGCCTTCTACACAAGTTGATTTGGGAAGGAACCCTTGTGTTGCCAAGAGAGTATGGATTTGCCAAAGGACTATCTGTTCCAAACCTCCTCTTTTTCATTCCTTGCTTACCTTCTACACCACTACTACTAGCAGATGATGTTAGTGCAGTCCTTGAATTGCTACGTGCAGCAAACATAGTTGGAAAAATGTAGGGAACAAACACGGGGAATGACTTTAGAAAATCTGCCGTCGGAGAAGGTATCCCAATTGCCACGAAGGGAGAAACAAGATAACAACATTGATAGAGTAAGTTGACTTACATTCAATTATATCCAGTTAAAGGTTTCATGTAGTTATCTTTAGATTCAAACAATAGTCAAACAATGAAGACGTGTCTACATAAAATCACATAAATACATACAAAATTGCATGTTTCCAGTGTTGCTTTCAACACATAGATAAATATTGTTGTAGAGAACGAGACTGGTTTTTTTTATTTCTGGAAAACAAAAGGCAACAAAAAAATCTAATTATGGTACGAGATATTGGTAAACTCACAAACGGATCTGAATAAGAATAATAAAAACTTTAAAATCCCTAGTTAGTTAGTTAGTCAGAAATGTAACCATGGTTATTTATAGCTTAAATGAATTTGGACACATAAAATTGGATATCTTCATTTAATACAGCTTGCATGTCCACTAAATATAGATTTATTGGCATCAAAATTTGTGATAAATAATATTAGAAGAATAAATGAACTTAAGATTAACAATTTAATGAGCGATACAAAATTTTAAATTGAAATAATAAAAACACATTGTAAAAAATCCGAAATTTATTTGGAATAAGCTTTTCTTATGGCTAAATATAAATTTTTCGATTTGAAAATATCTTTATGATGTATTCTATAAGAATGGTTTTGGATTGATGGAATTCAAATAAATTCAAATGTATTTTTGTAGTTTTAGTAAAGCAATACATAAATTTAAAATTCACATATTTCATTTTATATGGTGTTTCATGTTAATGAGGATGAATTTCAAGTTCACTCAATAATAGAGACATTTGAAATTCGATCTACTTTTTGTGACTAACGTATAATTAATTAAAATATGAATTTAAGTTTCTATGTATTGTTTCATTGTTAATAATAAAAATATAATCGAAATCCATGGATTTCAAATCCATTTATCCCTATATAACCTAATATACTTTGAATATATGTATATATACACATATATATATATATATAATATATATATAAATATATATATATATATATATATATATATTTATTTATTTATTAATACGCTCACACGCGCATATACACTATAATTATATAATTTTATTCATATTTACAAATATGCATATCCATATTATACATAAGATTGAATCTTGTTCATTAAATTCAAAGTTAACATTTACCAATAATTTTCCTGAAATAGAGAAATTTTTTGTCGTTGATAATAAATAGAGAAATCGCAACACTTAAAAATAAAGAAGTGAAAGATTAGATGACAAATCAGAAGTGACGTCTCTGTCCCTAGATTTGTCGTTCTTCATGTTCGTGATCATCTTCACACTCTAGATCTTTGTCTCGTGCGTTTCCTATCGTCTCTAGTATGTTTTCTCCCAAAATCGGCTGGATTTTCTTTTGAACCCTCTGTTTTCTTTTATTTTTTCCCCTGGGTTTAAACGCAAGCCCATTAGTCATGTTCTCGCCGCCACTGGCACCACGACGCTGCCTAAGCAGCGCCTAGGCGCCCGTCTCTTGAAGGTGTGGTGCTGCGGCGCTGCTCGCTTGTCTTTCGGTGGTCTGGCGCTGCAGCGCTTTCTGACTGGTTCCACGACGCTCCTCTTTTTCACAAAGGGGCATTGCAGCGCCAGTCTTGAGGCACTGCGGCGATTTTCTTGTATATTCGTCTTAGCGCTGCGGATCTAGTTCTTTGGCGCTGCGGCTCTTGTTTATTAACTTTTCACGCCCAAAATACCTCGAATTGCTCTCAACCATCCAATAGTTGTTTATCTCCTACATGACACAAAGACAACAAAAAATAGGACGTGCCTTTGCGTATTTATGCTCGAAAACTCAACTACAATTGTGTAGAACGGACACCAGAGGAATGTGGAAGAGTTCCTTTGAAAATTTCTTACAAAATTTGAGTAGGGAGGCTGCTGAAGGTCACGAAAAGCTGCTGGAATTCTTTGAGAGGGGTGGCCGAAACTATGGGAGTGAGGTGATTAGTGTTTTGGGGTAGGGTTATATATAATATTAAGTGTATAATGGGCCCTTAATTAAAAATAATGAGGTTGTGATGATGTGTTGCTTGTTTTTCATGCAAAATGATTTTAAATAATTACTATGGTTCGAATGATGAGAAAAAGAAGAATATGGCATGCCTTTGCGTATTTAACGCACGAAAAAAAAAAACCGTTGATATCGAGTGACTTCTGTCCTAGCCTTATCCATCGGCATACGGCGACTCATATCTCAAGTAAACTCCTTGGGGCTTACTGGCATGTTACTTCGTAAATGAACCCTGTTACCAAGATAATTTTCACATGGGATCGCTCTCTTACTCCCGGCCCTCCATTTCGCAATTGCCTTCTTTTCATCTATACCATATTATCAACAAGGAAGAATGAGGTTGCAGCAATCTTCCTAGTGAAAAAGGAGGCATTTTGGTGCAGATCATCAGTGAGATACATCAGGGCACTCTCTGTACTTCGAGAAGGCATATTTGTTGCCATGAAGGGGAGATTACATTTGTGGCACAAAATCTGTTGATTGATAAAATATTTATGTATTCATATAGCATCCTACATTTAGGGCATGACGTGATTGAAAATGTCTTTATAAGGTCTTCTATAAGAATGCTTTTGGATTTATGTTTTTCAAATCAATTCAAATGTATTTTTGTAGTTTTAGAAAAACAATACATAAATTTCAAATTGCATCTTTCATGTTTATATGGTGTTTCATGTTAATTCGGATGAATTTCAAGTTCACCCGATATTAGAGGCCTTTGAAATTCAATCTACTTTTTGTGACTAACATATAATTAAGTAAGATATGAATTTAAGTTTCTTTGTATAGTTTCATTTTTAATAATAAAAATATAATTGAAATCCACGGATTTGAAATCTATTTATCCTTATATAATCTAATATACTTTGAATATATGTATATATATATACACACACATACATATATATACTCTCACACGCGTATATAGACTATAATTCTATAATTTTATTCATATTTACAAATTTGCATATCCAAATTATACATAAGATTGAATCTTGTTCATTGAATTCAAAGTTAACATTTACCAATAATTTTCCTGAAAAAGAGAAATTTTTTGTTGTTAATAATAAATCTGCACTTTTAGCACATAACCATAATCGAAATAAAGCATGAAATCACAATGTTACACATTGTTTTAAGCCTTGATTGATTTTAGGAAATAATGTAACACACATTGATGTTTTATGCTTATACAAATCTTTTGCTATACTCTTTTTTTTTTGCCACTATATTCACATTAAATTAAATTTTTGCCATTAAAATTTAAAAAGATAAAATAGAAATAAATATGTTGCCGTAAATGAAAAATCAGCAAAAATGTAGCACAAGACCTCTAAAATTTGTACAATCATAACACAAAACCTCTAAAATCTACACAATTATAGCACAAAACTTCTATAAAAAACTAGCACATTTAGAGTACAGAACATCTGAAATCGTATCAAAAAAATCTAAACAATCTGCACAATCGTAGCACATGCACAGTTATTGCACAAACCAGAGAAGGTATCTTTGTTACCATGAAGGGGAGATTGCATTCGTGGCCCAGAATCTCCTAATAGAGAAAAATATTTATGTATTCATACATCACTAGATGCAATAAATAGTCTCCAAACAACATGATATTCAAAGCTCTAGGAAGCCAAAAACTAATCACTGAGATATCGAGTGACTTCTGTCCTAGCCTTATCCATCGGCATACGGCGACTCATATCTCAAGTAAACTCCTTGGGGCTTACTGGCATGTTACTTCGTAAATGAACCCTGTTACCAAGATAATTTTCACATGGGATCGCTCTCTTACTCCCGGCCCTCCATTTCGCAATTGCCTTCTTTTCATCTATACCATATTATCAACAAGGAAGAATGAGGTTGCAGCAATCTTCCTAGTGAAAAAGGAGGCATTTTGGTGCAGATCATCAGTGAGATACATCAGGGCACTCTCTGTACTTCGAGAAGGCATATTTGTTGCCATGAAGGGGAGATTACATTTGTGGCACAAAATCTGTTGATTGATAAAATATTTATGTATTCATATAGCATCCTACATTTAGGGCATGACGTGATTGAAAATGTCTTTATAAGGTCTTCTATAAGAATGCTTTTGGATTTATGTTTTTCAAATCAATTCAAATGTATTTTTGTAGTTTTAGAAAAACAATACATAAATTTCAAATTGCATCTTTCATGTTTATATGGTGTTTCATGTTAATTCGGATGAATTTCAAGTTCACCCGATATTAGAGGCCTTTGAAATTCAATCTACTTTTTGTGACTAACATATAATTAAGTAAGATATGAATTTAAGTTTCTTTGTATAGTTTCATTTTTAATAATAAAAATATAATTGAAATCCACGGATTTGAAATCTATTTATCCTTATATAATCTAATATACTTTGAATATATGTATATATATATACACACACATACATATATATACTCTCACACGCGTATATAGACTATAATTCTATAATTTTATTCATATTTACAAATTTGCATATCCAAATTATACATAAGATTGAATCTTGTTCATTGAATTCAAAGTTAACATTTACCAATAATTTTCCTGAAAAAGAGAAATTTTTTGTTGTTAATAATAAATCTGCACTTTTAGCACATAACCATAATCGAAATAAAGCATGAAATCACAATGTTACACATTGTTTTAAGCCTTGATTGATTTTAGGAAATAATGTAACACACATTGATGTTTTATGCTTATACAAATCTTTTGCTATACTCTTTTTTTTTTTGCCACTATATTCACATTAAATTAAATTTTTGCCATTAAAATTTAAAAAGATAAAATAGAAATAAATATGTTGCCGTAAATGAAAAATCAGCAAAAATGTAGCACAAGACCTCTAAAATTTGTACAATCATAACACAAAACCTCTAAAATCTACACAATTATAGCACAAAACTTCTATAAAAAACTAGCACATTTAGAGTACAGAACATCTGAAATCGTATCAAAAAAATCTAAACAATCTGCACAATCGTAGCACATGCACAGTTATTGCACAAACCAGAGAAGGTATCTTTGTTACCATGAAGGGGAGATTGCATTCGTGGCCCAGAATCTCCTAATAGAGAAAAATATTTATGTATTCATACATCACTAGATGCAATAAATAGTCTCCAAACAACATGATATTCAAAGCTCTAGGAAGCCAAAAACTAATCACTGAGATATCGAGTGACTTCTGTCCTAGCCTTATCCATCGGCATACGGCGACTCATATCTCAAGTAAACTCCTTGGGGCTTACTGGCATGTTACTTCGTAAATGAACCCTGTTACCAAGATAATTTTCACATGGGATCGCTCTCTTACTCCCGGCCCTCCATTTCGCAATTGCCTTCTTTTCATCTATACCATATTATCAACAAGGAAGAATGAGGTTGCAGCAATCTTCCTAGTGAAAAAGGAGGCATTTTGGTGCAGATCATCAGTGAGATACATCAGGGCACTCTCTGTACTTCGAGAAGGCATATTTGTTGCCATGAAGGGGAGATTACATTTGTGGCACAAAATCTGTTGATTGATAAAATATTTATGTATTCATATAGCATCCTACATTTAGGGCATGACGTGATTGAAAATGTCTTTATAAGGTCTTCTATAAGAATGCTTTTGGATTTATGTTTTTCAAATCAATTCAAATGTATTTTTGTAGTTTTAGAAAAACAATACATAAATTTCAAATTGCATCTTTCATGTTTATATGGTGTTTCATGTTAATTCGGATGAATTTCAAGTTCACCCGATATTAGAGGCCTTTGAAATTCAATCTACTTTTTGTGACTAACATATAATTAAGTAAGATATGAATTTAAGTTTCTTTGTATAGTTTCATTTTTAATAATAAAAATATAATTGAAATCCACGGATTTGAAATCTATTTATCCTTATATAATCTAATATACTTTGAATATATGTATATATATATACACACACATACATATATATACTCTCACACGCGTATATAGACTATAATTCTATAATTTTATTCATATTTACAAATTTGCATATCCAAATTATACATAAGATTGAATCTTGTTCATTGAATTCAAAGTTAACATTTACCAATAATTTTCCTGAAAAAGAGAAATTTTTTGTTGTTAATAATAAATCTGCACTTTTAGCACATAACCATAATCGAAATAAAGCATGAAATCACAATGTTACACATTGTTTTAAGCCTTGATTGATTTTAGGAAATAATGTAACACACATTGATGTTTTATGCTTATACAAATCTTTTGCTATACTCTTTTTTTTTTTTGCCACTATATTCACATTAAATTAAATTTTTGCCATTAAAATTTAAAAAGATAAAATAGAAATAAATATGTTGCCGTAAATGAAAAATCAGCAAAAATGTAGCACAAGACCTCTAAAATTTGTACAATCATAACACAAAACCTCTAAAATCTACACAATTATAGCACAAAACTTCTATAAAAAACTAGCACATTTAGAGTACAGAACATCTGAAATCGTATCAAAAAAATCTAAACAATCTGCACAATCGTAGCACATGCACAGTTATTGCACAAACCAGAGAAGGTATCTTTGTTACCATGAAGGGGAGATTGCATTCGTGGCCCAGAATCTCCTAATAGAGAAAAATATTTATGTATTCATACATCACTAGATGCAATAAATAGTCTCCAAACAACATGATATTCAAAGCTCTAGGAAGCCAAAAACTAATCACTGAGATATCGAGTGACTTCTGTCCTAGCCTTATCCATCGGCATACGGCGACTCATATCTCAAGTAAACTCCTTGGGGCTTACTGGCATGTTACTTCGTAAATGAACCCTGTTACCAAGATAATTTTCACATGGGATCGCTCTCTTACTCCCGGCCCTCCATTTCGCAATTGCCTTCTTTCCATCTATACCATATTATCAACAAGGAAGAATGAGGTTGCAGCAATCTTCCTAGTGAAAAAGGAGGCATTTTGGTGCAGATAATCAGTGAGATACATCAGGGCACTCTCTGTACTTCGAGAAGGCATATTTGTTGCCATGTAGGGGAGATTACATTTGTGGCACAAAATCTGTTGATTGATAAAATATTTATGTATTCATATAGCATCCTACATTTAGGGCATGACGTGATTGAAAATGTCTTTATAAGGTCTTCTATAAGAATGCTTTTGGATTGATGTTTTTCAAATCAATTCAAATGTATTTTTGTAGTTTTAGAAAAACAATACATAAATTTCAAATTACATCTTTCATGTTTATATGGCGTTTCATGTTAATTAGGATGTATTTCAAGTTCACCCGATATTAGAGGCCTTTGAAATTCAATTTACTTTTTGTGACTAACATATAATTAAGTAAGATATGAATTTAAGTTTCTTTGTATAGTTTCATTTTTAATAATAAAAATATAATTGAGGATTTGAAATCCATTTATCCTTATGTAACCTAATATACTTTGAATATATGTATATATATATATATACACACATACATATATATACTCTCACACGCGTATATAGACTATAATTCTATAATTTTATTCATATTTACAAATTTGCATATCCAAATTATACATAAGATTGAATCTTGTTCATTGAATTCAAAGTTAACATTTACCAATAATTTTCCTGAAAAAGAGAAATTTTTTGTTGTTGACAATAAATCTGCACTTTTAGCACATAACCATAATCGAAATAAAGCATGAAATCACAATGTTACACATTGTTTTAAGCCTTGATTGATTTTAGGAAATAATGTAACACACATTGATGTTTTATGCTTATACAAATCTTTTGGTATACTCTTTTTCTTTGCCACAATATTCACATTAAATTAAATTTTTGCCATTAAAATTTAAAAAGATAAAATAGAAATAAATATGTTGCCGTAAATGAAAAATCAGTACAAATGTAGCACAAGACCTCTAAAATTTGTACAATCATAACACAAAACCTCTAAAATCTACACAATTATAGAACAAAACCTCTCTAAAAAACTAGCATATTTAGAGTACAGACATCTGAAATCGTAACAAAAAAATCTAAACAATCTGCACAATCGTAGCACATGCACAATTATAGCACAAACCAGAGAAGGTATCTTTGTTACCATGAAGGGGAGATTGCATTCGTGGCCCCGAATCTCTTGATCGAGAAAAATATTTATGTATTCATACGTCACTAGATGCAATAAAGAGTCTCCAAACAACATGATATTCAAAGCTCTAGGAAACCAAAAACTAATCACTGAGATATCGAGTGACTTCTGTCCTAGCCTTATCCATCGGCATACGGCGACTCATATCCCAAGTAAACTCCTTGGGGCTTACTGGCATGTTACTCAGGACATGAACCCTGTTACAAAGAGAATTTTCACATGGGATTGCCCTCTTACTCCCGACCCTCCATTTCGCAATCGCCTTCTCTCCATCTATACCATTTTATCAACAAGGAAGAATGAGGCTGCATCAATCTTCCTAGTGAAAAAGGAGGCATTTTGGTGCAGATCATCAGTGAGATACTTCAGAACTCTCTGTGTACTTCGAGAAGGCATATTTGTTGCAATGAAGTGGAGATTGGATTTGTGGCACAAAATATGTTGATTGAGAAAAAATTTTATGTATTCATATAGCATCCTACATTTAGGGCATGACGTCCAATAAGTAGCGGATTTTGCCTTGTGTTTCAGGGAAAATTTATGCACTAACTTTATGAAGAAAGATTTTTAGTTGGCGGTTCTTTAGGAATTGGCTGCGACTTGCCAGCGTTTGCTCGATTCTGTTGAGCAAGAAGGCATAAGGCGATGTCAACATACGTCGATTCCAAGTATGAGGGGACAAGAGATTTTCACATAAATCAGTAGCAGCCACTGGAGTCGTAGCTGAAAGAAATTGTCATGGGGGATCGCAAGAAGTCATGGTATCCCTTGCAATAAAACACATGAACAGAAGTGATCAATGCCAAACTTTGAAAAAAAAGTAGTTATGAATCACAAATAAACTAAATACCAATAAACTATATTTTGTTTTACTTTTACTTTTTATTTTATTTTTTGCTAGAAATTCCACAATAAATTAAATTTCGTTCATGAAAATTAAAGCCTGACATTTAAAATTAATTCTCCTCAAATGGAGAGAAATATGTCATAGTTAATGAAAAATATGCACAATCATAGCACAAAACCTCTAAAATATGCACAATTTAGAGCACGTGAATAATTATAGCACAAAAAGTCTAGAATTTTTTTTATTTAAACCACTAAGGGTTTCGGTCCTCGCCTTATCCATCAACACCCCACAGATGTCATCATGAGGTAACTCCTTTGGCCTTCTACACAAGTTGATTTGGGAAGGAACCCTTGTGTTGCCAAGAGAGTATGGATTTGCCAAAGGACTATCTGTCCCAAACCTCCTCTTTTTCATTCCCTGCTTACCTTCTACATCACTACTACTAGCAGATGATGTTAGTGCAGTCCTTGAATTGCTACGTGCAGCAAACATAGTTGGAAAAATGTAGGGAACAAACACGGGGAATGACTTTAGAAAATCTGCCGTCGGAGAAGGTATCCCAATTGCCACGAAGGGAGAAACAAGATAACAACATTGATAGAGTAAGTTGACTTACATTCAATTATATCCAGTTAAAGGTTTCATGTAGTTATCTTTAGATTCAAACAATAGTCAAACAATGAAGACGTGTCTACATAAAATCACATAAATACATACAAAATTGCAAGTTTCCAGTGTTGCTTTCAACACATAGATAAATATTGTTGTAGAGAACGAGACTGGTTTTTTTTTATTTCTGGAAAACAAAAGGCAACAAAAAAATCTAATTATGGGACGAGATATTGGTAAACTCACAAACGGATCTGAATAAGAATAATAAAAACTTTCAAATCCCTGGTTAGTTAGTTAGTCAGAAATGTAACCATGGTTATTTATAGCTTAAATGAATTTGGACACATAAAATTGGATATCTTCATTTAATACAGCTTGCATGTCCACTAAATATAGATTTATTGGCATCAAAATTTGTGATAAATAATATTAGAAGAATAAATGAAGTTAAGATTAACAATTTAATGTGCGATACAAAATTTTAAATTGAAATAATAAAAACACATTGTAAAAAATCCGAAATTTATTTGGAATAAGCTTTTCTTATGGCTAAATATAAATTTTTCGATTTGAAAATATCTTTATGATGTATTCTATAAGAATGGTTTTGGATTGATGGAATTCAAATAAATTCAAATGTATTTTTGTAGTTTTAGTAAAGCAATACATAAATTTAAAATTCACATATTTCATTTTATATGGTGTTTCATGTTAATGAGGATGAATTTCAAGTTCACTCAATAATAGAGACATTTGAAATTCGATCTACTTTTTGTGACTAACGTATAATTAATTAAAATATGAATTTAAGTTTCTATGTATTGTTTCATTGTTAATAATAAAAATATAATCGAAATCCATGGATTTCAAATCCATTTATCCCTATATAACCTAATATACTTTGAATATATGTATATATACAAATATATATATATATATAATATATATATATAAATATATATATATTTATTTATTTATTAATACGCTCACACGCGCATATACACTATAATTATATAATTTTATTCATATTTACAAATATGCATATCCATATTATACATAAGATTGAATCTTGTTCATTAAATTCAAAGTTAACATTTACCAATAATTTTCCTGAAATAGAGAAATTTTTTGTCGTTGGTAATAAATTTGAACCTCTAGCACATAACCATAATCGAAATAAAGCATGAAATCACAATGTTACACATTGTTTTAAGCCTTGATTGAGTTTAGGAAATAATGTAACACACATTGATGTTTTATGCTTATACAAATCTTTTGCTATACTCTTTTTTTTATTATTTTTTGCCACAATATTCACATTAAATTAAATTTTGGCCATTAAATTTTAAAGAAGATAAAATAGAAATAAATATGTTGCCGTAAATGAAAAATCAGCACAAATGTAGCACAAGACCTCTAAAATTTGTACAAGCATAACACAAAACCTCTAAAATCTACACAATTATAGCACAAAACTTCTATAAAAAACTAGCACATTTAGAGTACAGAACATCTGAAATCTTATCAAAAAAATCTAAACAATCTGCACAATCGTAGCACATTCACAGTTATTGCACAAACCAGAGAAGGTATCTTTGTTACCATGAAGGGGAGATTGCATTCGTGGCCCAGAATCTCCTGATAGAGAAAAATATTTATGTATTCATACATCACTAGATGCAATAAATAGTCTCCAAACAACATGATATTCAAAGCTCTAGGAAGCCAAAAACTAATCACTGAGATATCGAGTGACTTCTGTCCTAGCCTTATCCATCGGCATACGGCGACTCATATCTCAAGTAAACTCCTTGGGGCTTACTGGCATGTTACTTCGTAAATGAACCCTGTTACCAAGATAATTTTCACATGGGATCGCTCTCTTACTCCCGGCCCTCCATTTCGCAATTGCCTTCTTTCCATCTATACCATATTATCAACAAGGAAGAATGAGGTTGCAGCAATCTTCCTAGTGAAAAAGGAGGCATTTTGGTGCAGATAATCAGTGAGATACATCAGGGCACTCTCTGTACTTCGAGAAGGCATATTTGTTGCCATGAAGGGGAGATTACATTTGTGGCACAAAATCTGTTGATTGATAAAATATTTATGTATTCATATAGCATCCTACATTTAGGGCATGACGTGATTGAAAATGTCTTTATAAGGTCTTCTATAAGAATGCTTTTGGATTGATGTTTTTCAAATCAATTCAAATGTATTTTTGTAGTTTTAGAAAAACAATACATAAATTTCAAATTACATCTTTCATGTTTATATGGTGTTTTATGTTAATTAGGATGTATTTCAAGTTCACCCGATATTAGAGGCCTTTGAAATTCAATTTACTTTTTGTGACTAACATATAATTAAGTAAGATATGAATTTAAGTTTCTTTGTATAGTTTCATTTTTAATAATAAAAATATAATTGAAATCCACGGATTTGAAATCCATTTATCCTTATATAACCTAATATACTTTGAATATATGTATATATATATATATACACACATACATATATATACTCTCACACGCGTATATAGACTATAATTCTATAATTTTATTCATATTTACAAATTTGCATATCCAAATTATACATAAGATTGAATCTTGTTCATTGAATTCAAAGTTAACATTTACCAATAATTTTCCTGAAAAAGAGAAATTTTTTGTTGTTGATAATAAATCTGCACTTTTAGCACATAACCATAATCGAAATAAAGCATGAAATCACAATGTTACACATTGTTTTAAGCCTTGATTGATTTTAGGAAATAATGTAACACACATTGATGTTTTATGCTTATACAAATCTTTTGTTATACTCTTTTTCTTTGCCACAATATTCACATTAAATTAAATTTTTGCCATTAAAATTTAAAAAGATAAAATAGAAATAAATATGTTGCCGTAAATGAAAAATCAGTACAAATGTAGCACAAGACCTCTAAAATTTGTACAATCATAACACAAAACCTCTAAAATCTACACAATTATAGAACAAAACCTCTCTAAAAAACTAGCATATTTAGAGTACAGACATCTGAAGGCGTAGAAAAAAAAATCTAAACAATCTGCACAATCGTAGCACATGCACATTTATAGCAGAAACCAGAGAAGGTATCTTTGTTACCATGAAGGGGAGATTGCATTCGTGGCCCAGAATCTCCTGATTGAGAAAAATATTTATGTATTCATACATCACTAGATGCAAGAAAGAGTCTCCAAACAACATGATATTCAAAGCACTAGGAAGCCAAAAACTAATCACCGAGATATCGAGTGACTTCTGTCCTAGCCTTATCCATCTGCATACGGCGAATCATATCCCAAGTAAACTCCTTGGGGCTTACTGGCATGTTACTCAGTACATGAACCCTGTTACCAAGAGAATTTTCACATGGGATCGCCCTCTTACTCCCGACCCTCCATTTCGCAATCGCCTTCTCTCCATCTATACCATATTATCAACAAGGAAGAATGAGGCTGTAGCAATATTCCTAGTAAAAAAGGAGGCATTTTGGTGCAGATCATCAGTGAGATACTTCAGAACTCTCTGTGTACTTCGAGAAGGCATATTTGTTGCCATGAAGGGGAGATTGGATTTGTGGCACAAAATATGTTGATTGAGAAAAAAATTTATGTATTCATATAGCATCCTACATTTACGGCATGACGTCCATTAAGTAGCGGATTTTGCCTTGTGTTTCAGGGAAAATTTATGCACTAACTTTATGAAGAAAGTTTTTTAGTTGGCGGTTTTTTAGGAATTGGCTGTGACTTGCTATTGTTGGCTCGATTCTGTTGAGCAAGAAGGCATAAGATGATGTCAGCATGTGTTTGATTCCAAGTATGAGGGGGCAAGAGATTTTCACATAAATCAGCTGCAGCCACTGGAGTCGTTGGTGAAAGAGATTGTCCCGGGGGATCGCAAGAAGTCATGGTATACCTTGCACTAAAACACATGAACAGTAGTGATCAATGCCAAACTTTGAAAAAAATGTAGTTATGAATCAAAAATAAACTCTATACCAATAAACTAAATTTTGTTTTACTTTTACTTTTTTTATTTTTTGCTACAAATTCCACAATAAATTAAATTTGGTTCATGAAAATTAAAGCCTGACATTTAAAACTAATTCTCTACAAATAGAGAGAAATATGTCATAGTTAATAAAAAATATGCACAATCGTAGCACAAAACCTCTAAAATATGCTCAATTTAAAGCACATGAATAATTATAGCACAAAAAGTCTAGAAATTTTTTTATTTAAACCACTAAGGGTTTCGGTCCTCGCCTTATCCATCAACACCCCACAGATGTCATCATGAGGTAACTCCTTTGGCCTTCTACACAAGTTGATTTGGGAAGGAACCCTTGTGTTGCCAAGAGAGTATGGATTTGCCAAAGGACTATCTGTCCCAAACCTCCTCTTTTTCATTCCTTGCTTACCTTCTACACCGCTACTACTAGCAGATGATGTTAGTGCAGTCCTTGAATTGCTACATGCAGCAAACATAGTTGGAAAAATGTAGGGAACAAACACGGGGAATGACTTTAGAAAATCTGCCGTCGGAGAAGGTATCCCAATTGCCACGAAGGGAGAAACAAGATAACAACATTGATAGAGTAAGTTGACTTACATTCAATTATATCCAGTTAAAGGTTTCATGTAGTTATCTTTAGATTCAAACAATAGTCAAACAATGAAGACGTGTCTACATAAAATCACATAAATACATACAAAATTGCATGTTTCCAGTGTTGCTTTCAACACATAGATAAATATTGTTGTAGAGAACGAGACTGGTTTTTTTTTATTTCTGGAAAACAAAAGGCAACAAAAAAATCTAATTATGGGACGAGATATTGGTAAACTCACAAACGGATCTGAATAAGAATAATAAAAACTTTAAAATCCCTTGTTAGTTAGTTAGTCAGAAATGTAACCATGGTTATTTATAGCTTAAATGAATTTGGACACATAAAATTGGATATCTTCATTTAATACAGCTTGCATGTCCACTAAATATAGATTTATTGGCATCAAAATTTGTGATAAATAATATTAAAAGAATAAATGAACTTAAGATTAACAATTTAATGAGCGATAAAAAATTTTAAATTGAAATAATAAAAACACTTTGTCTAAAATCCGAAATTTATTTGGAATAAGCTTTTCTTATGGCTAAATATAAATTTTTCGATTTGAAAATATCTTTATGATGTATTCTATAAGAATGGTTTTGGATTGATGGAATTCAAATAAATTCAAATGTATTTTTGTAGTTTTAGTAAAGCAATACATAAATTTAAAATTCACATATTTCATTTTATATGGTGTTTCATGTTAATGAGGATGAATTTCAAGTTCACCAATAATAGAGACATTTGAAATTCGATCTACTTTTTGTGAGTAACGTATAATTAATTAAAATATGAATTTAAGTTTCTATGTATTGTTTCATTGTTAATAATAAAAATATAATCGAAATCCATGGATTTCAAATCCATTTATCCCTATATAACCTAATAGACTTTGAATATATGTATATATACACACACATACGTACATATATATATATATATATATATATATATATATTTTTATTTATTTATTTATACGTTCACACGCGCATATAGACTATAATTATATAATTTTATTCATATTTATAAATATGCATATCCATATTATACATAAGATTGAATCTTGTTCATTAAATTCAAAGTTAACATTTACCAATAATTTTCATGAAATAGAGAAATTTTTTGTCGTTGATAATAAATTTGAACCTCTAGCACATAACCATAATCGAAATAAAGCATGAAATCACAATGTTACACATTGTTTTAAGCCTTGAATGAGTTTATGAAATAATGTAACACACATTGATGTTTTATGCTTATACAAATCTTTTTCTATACTCTTTTTTTTTTATTATTTTTTGCCACAATATTCACATTAAATTAAATTTTGGCCATTAAATTTTAAAGAAGATAAAATTGAAATAAATATGTTGCCGTAAATGAAAAATCAGCACAACTGTAGCACAAGACCTCTAAAATTTGTACAATCATAACACAAAACCTCTAAAATCTACACAATTATAGAACAAAACCTCTATAAAAAAACTATCATATTTAGAGTACAGAACATTTGAAATCGTATAAAAAAAATCTAAACAATCTGCACAATCGTAGCACATGCACAGTTATAGCACAAACCAGAGAAGGTATCTTTGTTACCATGAAGGGGAGATTGCATTCGTGGCCCCGAATCTCTTGATCGAGAAAAATATTTATGTATTCAATTGCACTAGATGCAAGAAAGAGTCTACAAACAACATGATATTCAAAGCTCTAGGAAGCCAAAAACTAATCACCGAGATATCGAGTGACTTCTGTCCTAGCCTTATCCATCAGCATACGGCGACTCATATCCCAAGTTAACTCCTTGGGGCTTACTGGAATGTTACTCAGTAAATGAACCCTGTTACCAAGAGAATTTTCACATGGGATCGCCCTCTTACGCCCGGCCCTCAATTTTGCTGTGGCCTTTTCCCCATCTATACCATATTATCAACAAGGAAGAATGAGGCTGCAGCAATCTTCCTAGTGAAAAAGTAGGAATTTTGGTGCAGATCATCAGTGAGATACTTCATAACACTCTATGTACTTCGAGAAGGCATGTTTGTTGCCATGAAGGGGAGATTGCATTTGTGGCACAAAATCTGTTGATTGAGAAAAATATTTATATATTCATATAGCATCATACATTTAGGGCATGAAGTTCAAAATGTAGCAGATTTTGCCTCGTGTTTCTGGGAAAAGCTATATGCAATCTAACTCTATGTGTCAAGGCCCGTATTTCGTATTCATAATTTTTGCGGAATTATTAAATTTTTTCTAAATAAATAATTATCTTGTCTCATTTAATTAAAGTAAATATGTAAATAATTTTAACTTTAAAATAACAGCGGAAGCAAATATTGTTTTCAACCAACAATTTAAAAATAACTCAACGTAAACATCAACTTAAAAATAATCCAGCGTATTAAAACTGAGTTTGAATAATAAAAGGTGCATAGATTAAATCATGAGGTCCTCGGGTTTACTACTGCTATCCCAAGATCGCTCACTGGTCTCCGTCCGCGGTCCCGACCTCATCAATACCTACAACAATCAAGTCTAGTGAGTCTAAAGACTCAACATGTATATATCGTGAATAACAAGTAAATATATCATAAAATCGCATGCAACGTAAAAATAAAGTATCGTAAAGCGTACGGTGAAAATAGCATCATGAATAATTATAACTACGTGCATATCTGAAAATCATACGTAAAAACTTTGCTCAATAGAGCTCTGTCATGTCATATCATAATTTTTTGGTAGAGATAATGTTTCTAAGCAAGTGGCCCATAACATTACGTAAGCGCCTGATCAGACTAAACCACAGTATACTGGGCGGTAGAGATCAATCACAGCCCTTGGACTGGATGTCTGTACCCATACATAATCATAAACCGGTCGTAAGTCACCGGGCGGAGAGGTCCTCGGTTGCGCCTACCGACTTCCAAACCCATAAGCATAAGGTGGCCACAAGACATATAGCATATATCTCAAAAATAAACATTTTATATTTTTATGCACGTAATATAATTATAACCTTATTTTTACCGGATGAGTTGGATCGCTCCCAGGCTTGCTGCGACTTACTACTAATATGTGACACATGCAATAAATCTTAACTTGACAAAAAAAAAAAAAACTTAACAATAGAACCAAAAACGAGACGATTAGAGCCAATAACTTGATTTTTAACCATGGCTTCGTACCAACTCGAACCAACATTAAACCGACGTTTAACCATGATTAAAATACCCCAAACATACTGAAAAATATGCATAATAACTGTAAAACACGAAAATAGGTGAAAGGAATCCAAAAATATAAAACACTCTTTCGAGAGTCATTTTGGCACCTTTCACCGTAAATTCTCGTACGACCTCTAAACTAGACCAAATCACGAACGGCCAAAAACACGACTTTCCTAACTCATTAAGGTATTGTCCAGTCCAAGGCCATGGGCTAAAAGCCAACCAAGAACTCAAACCAACCTTAAAACCGAAGATGTAAGTTGCTGTCAAAAAAAAAAACCAGCAGTGGCAACTTGTGCGTTTGTGGTGTAAACTCTGAAATTTATTGACCAATGGCTTGAACCACCTCCCAAGAACTCTTACCAACATCCTAAGGCATGGCTTGAACCATGGCTAAGGGCTAAAAGCCAACCACAATCCAAACCACACTCCAAAACCGAAGACACACTAATACAGGAAATGGAAAATTCGAACTATGTACTTGTGTTGTTGTTTTAAAAATTTTGAGGGAACCATGAACCAAACCTTGAAAGGACACCTTGGTCACGTCCTAGACATGGTATGGAAGGGTTCTAACCGTGGCTACAGTCCCTAGGACAGCCATGATTCGAACTTTCACCTTAAACCACCAAATGATAAAACCTTGGACTCAAATTCTGCACTTAAGGAAAAGTTGCTGTCACTACTTTGTTGGTGTGTGTATGGATGTAAACCAATGAACCAATAACACTCTAACACACTCTAATTCATGCCTAGTAGCAGCCATGTGTGCCTGGAACCGAGCAACTCCCTGTAAGCAACCAAAACACACCAAACCGTGATGTGGAAAAACAAGAGAGCCAAGAAATTTTGTGCAGATTTTTGCTTAAATGTTGCTGTCATTTTCGTGATGCTGCTTGATTCATGAACATATACTGCTTAAAATTATCTAATATGACTTGATTGAAGAGCAAAGAAACAATATATACATGCCTGGAAATTGTTTTGACACGAAAACAAACCAATACGACGAATACGAGCGACGGAGTCGGAGTTGAGAATTCCTTCTTGTTCTTGTGCTGTTATTCTCGATTTTTAGCTGCTGTTCTCTTCTGTAAATTTCGAAATTATGGATGAAGGGCTTCTAGGTAATGAGTATGAAGGTTACAAGGGGTGATAAAGGAGTCTTGAAGTGCATTTAGTTGGAGGTTACAAGTCAAGAAGTTGAATGGATATGAATTGTTTTTCCTCCTCTAGTGTTGTTGTTCCTACCCTCTCCTCCTTGCTGCTAATTCACGATTTTTCTCAGATGTTTCCTACTGATTTTTTGAGCATATGAACGTAGGACATGTAGGTAAGGAAGAGGAATGTTAATAATGGTGTTAAAGGGTCCATAATATACATTAAAATGAGAGTTACAAGTGAAGGAGGTGAAGGGTTTGAATTGTTTCTTAATCCCCTTTTTGCCGTTGGTTTGTTCCTTATTTCCTACTGCATTTACACGGTTTTTGTTGTCTAATAGGTTGAGTAGAAATGAGGTATGTTATTGCATTTAAATTTACTACCCGTTAGATAATTAAAATGAGAAATGAATACCCCATGAATTGTAATTAGGAATTGTTGGAATGAAGAGTTATCCACCTTTGAATATTTTAAATGTTGGACCCAAAATTATTACTTATTTGCATGGTGTTTTATTGTTTACATCTTGTATGTTAATTGCTTAAGGTTTCAAATACCCATTCTACATTTTAATGAATTTACACCTTAATTTATAATGACCTCTTGCATGGCATTGCATGGATTTAACTTTAAGCATTTAAATACTATGTTTAATTTCTTGAATACTTCATACTTAGATTAATTCATTCTCTCTTGTTTACATATTTTAATTACTATGTTTAATTTCTTGAATACTTCATACTTAGATTAATTCATTCTCTCTTGTTTACATATTTTAATTTAAGTTTTAATTAAATATTGAACCTAAAAGAATTTATTTACCAACTTAGCTCTAATTAATTAAATAAATTCTAAAACATTCTTTTTCTTTAAATTAAATTATTCCTTGACTTAAATTAAATTTAGGAATGTCTTTCTTATTATTAATCTTATCTCTAATCTTCAAACTCCGGTCCGTCCTCGCGTATTTAACTGAAAAGATAAAACTAAACTTTTGCATTTAAAATAAATAGTTATGACTTGTCAAATATCAAAATGAATTAGACCCTTCATATATATATATAAAAATCATTTTTAAATTTAAATAGTAATAATTATGCATGGCTTATACGTAGTCTGATTTTCGGGTCGTTACAATCTTCCCCCCTTAAATTGAATTTCGTCCCCGAAATTCGCTAATCCTCGATAATCCAAAAGTTTAGATTCTTAATTCTATTATCCCAACAACCACGCTATCACTGCGCTACTCTGATAAAAATTAAGTCATAGGCTGTCCTTACGTTTCTTCAATCCTAATTAGATTGCCTACCAAAAATCTCATTTGCGAATCGCAACTTAAAACGACTTATGGTAACTTAGCTTTACTTTACTATGACCTCGAATTCTGACTTTTCTCATCGTTCAGAAATATTAGAATTGGTGGTTCAAACTTATCATGTCTTACCTTCCTTATACTATACCCGTAATGTTCAACGACCTATTACATTAGCATTTACGCAGTTCAACTTAAAGACTCTTAGCACCAAAGGTTACTGATCAACTTCTATCCTCGGTGATAGACTTAAAAGTTAAATCTTATCTCAGCTCCATAACAAAATTAGTCTAAGATCCTTGAATCGAATCTTTATCTTACAGCCCAAACTTATATAACTTAACTATTTACGAGTATACCCCAAATATAAAATTGTTGCAAATCTTAAACCTCAAATAACGTTAATCCATAAAACCCAATTATACAACATCGACCTTCTACCAATATTTTAAATCCCTTCAAGTCTCAATTTTATGCTTAAACCATTTTCTTTCCAATTACAATATAGTTGAGGCCTAAGACTCTGGACTTTCCTCATTGAAACAAATGTCGCATTCTTAAGTATCATCAATGCTAAATTAAGTCTAGTGTATAAAACTTAATAAGTTATCTCATGTTAGCGATAAACTTACTCTAATAATTCAACTTCGCTCATATCACCCATAGAGTTCTAAAATTCCCATATCAAGATTTCGGATTTCTTACTCAATTAAAATCTTAATGTTAGTTCATTGGTACTCTATGTTGAACGCCTCTAATTCTTTTTTTTTTTCACCCAAAACTTATGTATGAACACCTATCTTATAAATCTTGAAATTCAAGCTTATGCAACCCAAATAATATTAGATAGTATAACTCCAGCCCACATATCCGCTTAGTCCCAAATTTCTTAATGACTTTCAAAATTCCTCAAGATAAGGTGTCTAATTCAATTCTTACATGCGTCTATCGAGTAACCTAACCATCCATCATACTCAACTTTCTAGAAAAATCAAATTCCCCCAAAGGTATAATTCTAACTGTTAAGATCCTGGTTAAAACTTACGACACATCAAACTTTAATTCCCAAAAAAATTTCTAACTCAATATTTATCCTTATAACTTAACTAACCGATCAAATTTTACCTTAAATCGGCATCACTTTAAATCCTTAATTTGCCACAACATGATTTCACTAACGCTTAAATTTTCATGCCTAAGATTGATTCATCCTACAATGTCCTTGGTTACCATTCATTAGAACATTATAATCCAAATATCTAAATATTCTATATTTCCTTCGAGCCTAAATAACCGAAAATTCCTACCATTTAAACCGTTCAATTCTCACTTACTACTAGATAAGTTCTCAAATTTCTTAAAATTGTAAAAATAATTCTTACTTTCCTCAAATATCGTCCAATTTTTTTTTCTAAATCTCGAAAATTCCACAATTACCCATGAGTACTCAGTATTTCCAATTTCATTTTATAGATTTCCCGTATCATAAGGTTCAATAGTCTTAAGTTTATTAAACCCAAAATTAATTCCCATAACACGTCTTACATTTCTATAAATACTTAAAATCCCAAGTGTTCCTCAAAAGTTCGCATTTAATCCTTAGAATTTTGAAAATTGCAACCTGACCCTTACAGTTCTCCCAATTTACATTTTGGCCCCACAACTCTTCGAAATCTGCATCATTGTCCCCATAAAATTTTCCATCTTTACCTCATTAAACTTTTAGATTCTCGAACTCAAAATTTAATCCCCAAAATTTGGTAAATTCGAAAATAGTCCCTTAGAATTTTTTTTTCCACTTAGGTCCTCAAATTATTAGTTATTACAATTAGGTCCCTAAAATTCTCAATTCATGCAATTTCATCCTTAAATCTAACTAGGTAGAGCATGTATCCTAAATAAATTCTCATAATTAATCTTACATTTCCATAGATACTTAAAATCCTCAAATTGTACATTTATAATCCTAAAGATTGTCGTAGTATTCGAATCGCTATTGCTTATATGAAATCCTCAAAAATTTACTCGACTAGCAACCAAGAACCATCAATAATTTCTTAGAATTTCTACAAGTCCCAAAAGCATTCATAATTTTCAAGATTAACTTATGACCCATAAGGAGGACATCAACACTATTGACCTAAAAATTAATATAGTCAAATCATGTTTAACATCTCCTAAAGCCCAATATTCGAATTCTTAGACATGTCCAATTCCAAACGTACCCAACATGCATAATTCCATAATTTATATTTTAAATTTAAATAAACACTGAACAATTAAAATCTGAACGCAAAAACATTTCATGAAAACATGCTGTTAAAATAATTCATGCTTTAAATAAAATGCGTAAATGTAAAACTTACAGACCGAAGACGAGACTTCATGAGCTTCTCGAGAGCAGTAGTAGTACAACCCTTTACAAGATCATAGGCTCTGATACCAACTGTCAAGGCCCGTATTTCGTATTCATAATTTTTGCGAAATTATAAAAATTTTTCTAAATAAATAATTATATTGTCCCATTTAATTAAAGTAAATATGTAAATAATTTTAACTTTAAAATAACAGCGGAAGCAAATATTGTTTTCAACCAACAATTTAAAAATAATTCAACGTAAACATCAACTTAAAAATAATCCAACGTATTAAAACTGAGTTTGAATAATAAAAGGTGCATAGATTAAATCATGAGGTCCTCGGGTTTACTACTGCTGTCCCAAGATCGCTCACTGGTCTCCGTCCGCGGTCCCGACCTCATCAATACCTACAACAATCAAGTCTAGTGAGTCTAAAGACTCAACATGTATATATCGTGAATAACAAGTAAATATATCATAAAATCGCATGCAACGTAAAAATAAAGTATCGTAAAGCATACGGTGAAAATAGCATCATGAATAATTATAACTACGTGCATATCTGAAAATAATACGTAAAAGCTTTGCTCAATAGAGCTCTGTCATATCATATCATAATTTTCTGGTAGAGATAATGTTTCTAAGCAAGTGGCCCATGACATAACGTAAGCGCCTGATCAGACTAAACCACAGTATACTGGGCGGTAGAGATCAATCACACCCCTTGGACTGGATGTCTGTACCCATACATAATCATAAACCGGCCGTAAGTCACCGGGCAGAGAGGTCCTCGGTTGCGCCTACCGACTTCCAAACCCATAAGCATAAGGTGGCCACAAGACATATAGCATATATCTCAAAAATAAACATTTTATATTTTTATGCACGTAATATAATTATAACCTTATTTTTACCGGATGAGTTGGATCGCTCCCAGGCTTGCTGCGACTTACTACTAATATTTGACACAAGCAATAAATCTTAACTTGACAAAAAAAAAAAAAAAAAAAACTTAACAATAGAACCAAAAACGAGACGATTAGAGCCAATAACTTGATTTTTAACCATGGCTTCGTACCAACCCGAACCAACATTAAACCGACGTTTAACCATGATTAAAATGCCCCAAATATACTGAAAAATATGCATACTAACTGTAAAACACGAAAATAGGTGAAAGGAATCCAAAAACATAAAACACTCTTTCGAGAGTCATTTTGGCACCTTTCACCGTAAATTCTCGTACGACCTATAAACTAGACCAAATCACGAACGGCCAAAAACACGACTTTCCTAACTCATTAAGGTATTGTCCAGTCCAAGGCCATGGGCTAAAAGCCAACCAAGAACTCAAACCAACCTCAAAACCGAAGATGGAAGTTGCAGTCAAAAAAAAAAACCAGCAGTGGCAACTTGTGCGTTTGTGGTGTAAACTCTGAAATTTATTGACCAATGGCTTGAACCACCTCCCAAGAACTCTTACCAACATCCTAAGGCATGGCTTGAACCATGGCTAAGGGCTAAAAGCCAACCACAATCCAAACCACACTCCAAAACCGAAGACACACTAATATAGGAAATGGAAAATTCGAACTATGCACTTGTGTTGTTGTTTTAAAAATTTTGAGGGAACCATGAACCAAACCTTGAAAGGACACCTTGGTCACGTCCTAGACATGGTATGGAAGGGTTCTAACCATGGCTACAGTCCCTAGGACAGCCAAGATTCAAACTTTCACCTTAAACCACCAAATGATAAAACCTTGGACTCAAATTCTGCACTTAAGGAAAAGTTGCTGTCACTACTTTGTTGGTGTGTGTATGGATGTAAACCAATGAACCAATAACACTCTAACACACTCTAATTCATGCCTAGTAGCAGCCATGTGTGCCTGGAACCGAGCAACTCCCTGTAAGCAACCAAAACACACCAAACCGTGATGTGGAAAAACAAGAGAGCCAAGAAATTTTGTTCAGATTTTTGCTTAAATGTTGCTGTCATTTTCGTGATGCTGCTTGATTCATGAACATATACTGCTTAAAATTATCTAATATGACTTGATTGAAGAGCAAAGAAACAATATATACATGCCTGGAAATTGTTTTGACACGAAAACAAACCAATACGACGAATACGAGCGACGGAGTCGGAGTTGAGAATTCCTTCTTGTTCTTGTGCTGTTATTCTCGATTTTTAGCTGCTGTTCTCTTCTGTAAATTTCGAAATTATGGATGAAGGGCTGCTAGGTAATGAGTATGAAGGTTACAAGGGGTGATAAAGGAGTCTTGAAGTGCATTTAGTTGGAGGTTACAAGTCAAGAAGTTGAATGGATATGAATTGTTTTTCCTCCTCTAGTGTTGTTGTTCCTACCCTCTCCTCCTTGCTGCTAATTCACGATTTTTCTCAGATGTTTCCTACTGATTTTTTGAGCATATGAATGTAGGACATGTAGGTAAGGAAGTGGAATGTTAATAATGGTGTTAAAGGGTCCATTATATACATTAAAATGAGAGTTACAAGTGAAGGAGGTGAAGGGTTTTGAATTGTTTCTTAATCCCCTTATTGCCGTTGGTTTGTTCCTTATTTCCTACTGCATTTACACGGTTTTGTTGTCTAATAGGTTGAGTAGAAATAAGGTATGTTATTGCATTTAAATTTACTACCCGTTAGATAATTAAAATGAGAAATGAATACCCCATGAATTGTAATTAGGAATTGTTGGAATGAAGAGTTATCCACCTTTGAATATTTTAAATGTTGGACCCAAAATTATTACTTATTTGCATGGTGTTTTATTGTTTACATCTTGTATGTTAATTGCTTAAGGTTTCAAATACCCATTCTACATTTTAATGAATTTACACCTTAATTTATAATGACCTCTTGCATGGCATTGCATGGATTTAACTTTAAGCATTTAAATACTATGTTTAATTTCTTGAATACTTCATACTTAGATTAATTCATTCTCTCTTGTTTACATATTTTAATTTAAGCTTTAATTAAATATTGAACCTAAAAGAATTTATTTACCAACTTAGCTCTAATTAATTAAATAAATTCTAAAACATTCTTTTTCTTTAAATTAAATTATTCCTTGACTTAAATTAAATTTAGGAATGTCTTTCTTATTATTAATCTTATCCCTAATCTTCAAACTCCGGTCCGTCATCGCTTATTTAACTGAAAAGATAAAACTAAACTTTTGCATTTAAAATAAATAGTTATGACTTGTCAAATATCAAAATGAATTAGACCCTTCATATATATATATATATAAATTATTTTTAAATTTAAATAGTAATAATTATGCATGGCTTATACGTAGTCTGATTTTCGGGTCGTTACAATCTTCCCCCCTTAAATTGAATTTCGTCCCCGAAATTCGCTAATCCTCGATAATCCAAAAGTTTAGATTCTTAATTCTATTATCCCAACAACCACGCTACCGCTGCGCTACTCTGATAAAAATTAAGTCATAGGCTGTCCTTACGTTTCTTCAATCCTAATTAGATTGCCTACCAAAAATCTCATTTGCGAATCGTAACTTAAAACGACTTATGGTAACTTAGCTTTACTTTACTATGACCTCGAATTCTGACTTTTCTCATCGTTCAGAAATATTAAAATTGGTGGTTCAAACTTATCATGTCTTACCTTCCTTATACTATACCCGTAATGTTCAACGACCTATTACATTAGCATTTACGCAGTACAACTTAAAGACTCTTAGCACCAAAGGTTACTGATCAACTTCTATCCTCGGTGATAGACTTAAAAGTTAAATCTTATCTCAGCTCCATAACAAAATTAGTCTAAGATCCTTGAATCGAATCTTTATCTTACAGCCCAAACTTATATAACTTAACTATTTACGAGTATACCCCAAATATAAAATTGTTGCAAATCTTAAACCTCAAATAACGTTAATCCATAAAACCCAATTATACAACATCGACCTTCTACCAATATTTTAAAGCCCTTCAAGTCTCAATTTTATGCTTAAACCATTTTCTTTCCAATTACAATATAGTTGAGGCCTAAGACTCTGGACTTTCCTCATTGTAACAAATGTCGCATTCTTAAGTATCATCAATGCTTAATTAAGTCTAGTGTATAAAACTTAATAAGTTATCTCATGTTAGCGATAAACTTACTCTAATAATTCAACTTCGCTCATATCACCCATAGAGTTCTAAAATTCCCATATCAAGATTTCGGATTTCTTACTCAATTAAAATCTTAATGTTAGTTCATTGGTACTCTATGTTGAACGCCTCTAATTCTTTTTTTTTTTTTCACCCAAAACTTATGTATGAACACCTATCTTATAAATCTTGAAATTCAAGCTTATGCAACCCAAATAATATTAGATAGTATAACTCCAGCCCACATATCCGCTTAGTCCCAAATTTCTTAATGACTTTCAAAATTCCTCAAGATAAGGTGTCTAATTCAATTCTTACATGCGTCTATCGAGTAACCTAACCATCCATCATACTCAACTTTCTAGAAAAATCAAATTCCCCCAAAGGTATAATTCTAACTGTTAAGATCCTGGTTAAAACTTACGACACATCAAACTTTAATTCCCAAAAAAAATTTCTAACTCAATTTTTATCCTTATAACTTAACTAACCGATCAAATTTTACCTTAAATCGGCATCACTTTAAATCCTTAATTTGCCACAACATGATTTCACTAACGCTTAAATTTTCATGCCTAAGATTGATTCATCCTACAATGTCCTTGGTTACCATTCATTAGAACATTATAATCCAAATATCTAAATATTCTATATTTCCTTCGAGCCTAAATAACCGAAAATTCCTACCATTTAAACCGTTCAATTCTCACTTACTACTAGATAAGTTCTCAAATTTCTTAAAATTGTAAAAATAATTCTTACTTTCCTCGAATATCGTCCAATTTTTTTTTCTAAATCTCGAAAATTCCACAATTACCCATGAGTACTCAGTATTTCCAATTTCATTTTATAGATTTCCCGTATCATAAGGTTCAATAGTCTTAAGTTTATTAAACCCAAAATTAATTCCCATAACACGTCTTACATTTCTATAAATACTTAAAATCCCAAGTGTTCCTCAAAAGTTCGCATTTAATCCTTAGAATTTTGAAAATTGCAACCTGACCCTTACAGTTCTCCCAATTTACATTTTGGCCCCACAACTCTTCGAAATCTGCATCATTGTCCCCATAAAATTTTCCATCTTTACCTCATTAAACTTTTAGATTCTCGAACTCAAAATTTAATCCCCAAAATTTGGTAAATTCGAAAATAGTCCCTTAGAATTTTTTTTTCCACTTAGGTCCTCAAATTATTAGTTATTACAATTAGGTCCCTAAAATTCTCAATTCATGCAATTCCATCCTTAAATCTAACTAGGTAGAGCATGTATCCTAAATAAATTCTCATAATTAATCTTACATTTCCATAGATACTTAAAATCCTCAAATTGTACATTTATAATCCTAAAGATTGTCGTAGTATTCGAATCGCTATTGCTTATATGAAATCCTCAAAAATTTACTCGACTAGCAACCAAGAACCATCAATAATTTCTTAGAATTTCTACAAGTCCCAAAAGCATTCATAATTTTCAAGATTAACTTATGACCCATAAGGAGGATATCAACACTATTGACCTAAAAATTAATATAGTCAAATCATGTTTAACATCTCCTAAAGCCCAATATTCGAATTCTTAGACATGTCCAATTCCAAACGTACCCAACATGCATAATTCCATAATTTATATTTTAAATTTAAATAAACACTGAACAATTAAAATCTGAACGCAAAAACATTTCATGAAAACATGCTGTTAAAATAATTCATGCTTTAAATAAAATGCGTAAATGTAAAACTTATAGAACGAAGACGTGACTTCATGAGCTTCTCGAGAGCAGTAGTAGTACAACCCTTTACAAGATCATAGGCTCTGATACCAACTGTCAAGGCCCGTATTTCGTATTCATAATTTTTGCGGAATTATAAAAATTTTTCTAAATAAATAATTATCTTGTCCCATTTAATTAAAGTAAATATGTAAATAATTTTAACTTTAAAATAACAGCGGAAGCAAATATTGTTTTCAACCAACAATTTAAAAATAATTCAACGTAAACATCAACTTAAAAATAATCCAACGTATTAAAACTGAGTTTGAATAATAAAAGGTGCATAGATTAAATCATGAGGTCCTCGGGTTTACTACTGATGTCCCAAGATCGCTCACTGGTCTCCGTCCGCGGTCCCGACCTCATCAATACCTACAACAATCAAGTCTAGTGAGTCTAAAGACTCAACATGTATATATCGTGAATAACAAGTAATATATCATAAAATCGCATGCAACGTAAAAATAAAGTATCGTAAAGCGTACGGTGAAAATAGCATCATGAATAATTATAACTACGTGCATATCTGAAAATCATACGTAAAAGCTTTGCTCAATAGAGCTCTGTCATGTCATATCATAATTTTCTGGTAGAGATAATGTTTCTAAGCAAGTGGCCCATGACATAACGTAAGCGCCTGATCAGACTAAACCACAGTATACTGGGCGGTAGAGATCAATCACACCCCTTGGACTGGAAGTCTGTACCCATACATAATCATAAACCGGTCGTAAGTCACCGGGCAGAGAGGTCCTCGGTTGCGCCTACCGACTTCCAAACCCATAAGCATAAGGTGGCCACAAGACATATAGCATATATCTCAAAAATAAACATTTTATATTTTTATGCACGTAATATAATTATAACCTTATTTTTACCGGATGAGTTGGATCGCTCCCAGGCTTGCTGCGACTTACTACTAATATGTGACACATGCAATAAATCTTAACTTGACAAAAAAAAAAACAAACTTAACAATAGAACCAAAAACGAGACGATTAGAGCCAATAACTTGATTTTTAACCATGGCTTCGTACCAACCCGAACCAACATTAAACTGACGTTTAACCATGATTAAAATACCCCAAACATACTTAAAAATATGCATAATAACTGTAAAACACGAAAATAGGTGAAAGGAATCCAAAAACATAAAACACTCTTTCGAGAGTCATTTTGGCACCTTTCACCGTAAATTCTCGTACGACCTCTAAACTAGACCAAATCACGAACGGCCAAAAACACGACTTTCCTAACTCATTAAGGTATTGTCCAGTCCAAGGCCATGGGCTAAAAGCCAACCAAAAACTCAAACCAACCTCAAAACCGAAGATGAAAGTTGCAGTCAAAAAAAAAACCAGCAGTGGCAACTTGTGCGTTTGTGGTGTAAACTCTGAAATTTATTGACCAATGGATTGAACCACCTCCCAAGAACTCTTACCAACATCCTAAGGCATGGCTTGAACCATGGCTAAGGGCTAAAAGCCAACCACAATCCAAACCACACTCCAAAACCGAAGACACACTAATATAGGAAATGGAAAATTCGAACTATGCACTTGTGTTGTTGTTTTAAAAATTTTGAGGGAACCATGAACCAAACCTTGAAAGGACACCTTTGTCACGTCCTAGACATGGTATGGAAGGGTTCTAACCGTGGCTACAGTCCCTAGGACAGCCATGATTCGAACTTTCACCTTAAACCACCAAATGATAAAACCTTGGACTCAAATTCTGCACTTAAGGAAAAGTTGCTGTCACTACTTTGTTGGTGTGTGTATGGATGTAAACCAATGAACCAATAACACTCTAACACACTCTAATTCATGCCTAGTAGCAGCCATGTGTGCCTGGAACCGAGCAACTCCCTGTAAGCAACCAAAACACACCAAACCGTGATGTGGAAAAAACAAGAGAGCCAAGAAATTTTGTGCAGATTTTTGCTTAAATGTTGCTGTCATTTTCGTGATGCTGCTTGATTCATGAACATATACTGCTTAAAATTATCTAATATGACTTGATTGAAGAGCAAAGAAACAATATATACATGCCTGGAAATTGTTTTGACACGAAAACAAACCAATACGACGAATACGAGCGACGGAGTCGGAGTTGAGAATTCCTTCTTGTTCTTGTGCTGTTATTCTCGATTTTTAGTTGCTGTTCTCTTCTGTAAATTTCGAAATTATGGATGAAGGGCTGCTAGGTAATGAGTATGAAGGTTACAAGGGGTGATAAAGGAGTCTTGAAGTGCATTTAGTTGGAGGTTACAAGTCAAGAAGTTGAATGGATATGAATTGTTTTTCCTCCTCTAGTGTTGTTGTTCCTACCCTCTCCTCCTTGCTGCTAATTCACGATTTTTCTCAGATGTTTCCTACTGATTTTTTGAGCATATGAACGTAGGACATGTAGGTAAGGAAGTGGAATGTTAATAATGGTGTTAAAGGGTCCATTATATACATTAAAATGAGAGTTACAAGTGAAGGAGGTGAAGGGTTTTGAATTGTTTCTTAATCCCCTTATTGCCGTTGGTTTGTTCCTTATTTCCTACTGCATTTACACGGTTTTGTTGTCTAATAGGTTGAGTAGAAATGAGGTATGTTATTGCATTTAAATTTACTACCCGTTAGATAATTAAAATGAGAAATGAATACCCCATGAATTGTAATTAGGAATTGTTGGAATGGAGAGTTATCCACCTTTGAATATTTTAAATGTTGGACCCAAAATTATTACTTATTTGCATGGTGTTTTATTGTTTACATCTTGTATGTTAATTGCTTAAGGTTTCAAATACACATTCTACATTTTAATGAATTTACACCTTAATTTATAATGACCTCTTGCATGGCATTGCATGGATTTAACTTTAAGCATTTAAATACTATGTTTAATTTCTTGAATACTTCATACTTAGATTAATCCATTCTCTCTTGTTTACATATTTTAATTTAAGCTTTAATTAAATATTGAACCTAAAAGAATTTATTTACCAACTTAGCTCTAATTAATTAAATAAATTCTAAAACATTCTATTTCTTTAAATTAAATTATTCATTGACTTAAATTAAATTTAGGAATGTCTTTCTTATTATTAATCTTATCTCTAATCTTCAAACTCCGGTCCGTCCTCGCGTATTTAACTGAAAAGATAAAACTAAACTTTTGCATTTAAAATAAATAGTTATGACTTGTCAAATATCAAAATGAATTAGACCCTTCATATATATATATATAAATCATTTTTAAATTTAAATAGTAATAATTATGCATGGCTTATACGTAGTCTGATTTTCGGGTCGTTACACTATGAAGAAAGATTTTTAGTTGGCGGTTCTTTAGGAATTGGCTGCGACTTGCCAGCGTTTGCTCGATTCTGTTGAGCAAGAAGGCATAAGGCGATGTCAACATGTGTTCGATTCCAAGTATGAGGGGACAAGAGATTTTCACATAAATCAGTAGCAGCCACTGGAGTCGTAGCTGAAAGAGATTGTCATGGGGGATCGCAAGAAGTCATGGTATCCCTTGCAATAAAACACATGAACAGAAGTGATCAATGCCAAACTTTGAAAAAAATGTAGTTATGAATCACAAATAAACTAAATACCAATAAACTATATTTTGTTTTACTTTTACTTTTTATTTTATTTTTTGCTAGAAATTCCACAAAAAATTAAATTTCGTTCATGAAAATTAAAGCCTGACATTTAAAATTAATTCTCCTCAAATGGAGAGAAATATGTCATAGTTAATGAAAAATATGCACAATCATAGCACAAAACCTCTAAAATATGCACAATTTAGAGCACGTGAATAATTATAGCACAAAAAGTCTAGAATTTTTTTTATTTAAACCACTAAGGGTTTCGGTCCTCGCCTTATCCATCAACACCCGACAGATGTCATCATGAGGTAACTCCTTTGGCCTTCTACACAAGTTGATTTGGGAATTAAGGAACCCTTGTGTTGCCAAGAGAGTATGGATTTGCCAAAGGACTATCTGTCCAAAACCTCCTCTTTTTCATTCCCTGCTTACCTTCTACACCACTACTACTAGCAGATGATGTTAGTGCAGTCCTTGAATTGCTACGTGCAGCAAACATAGTTGGAAAAATGTAGGGAACAAACATGGGGAATGACTTTAGAAAATCTGCCGTCGGAGAAGGTATCCCAATTGCCACGAAGGGAGAAACAAGATAACAACATTGATAGAGTAAGTTGACTTACATTCAATTATATCCAGTTAAAGGTTTCATGTAGTTATCTTTAGATTCAAACAATAGTCAAACAATGAAGACGTGTCTACATAAAATCACATAAATACATACAAAATTGCATGTTTCCAGTGTTGCTTTCAACACATAGATAAATATTGTTGTAGAGAACGAGACTGGTTTTTTTTATTTCTGGAAAACAAAAGGCAACAAAAAAATCTAATTATGGGACGAGATATTGGTAAACTCACAAACGGATCTGAATAAGAATAATAAAAACTTTAAAATCCCTGGTTAGTTAGTTAGTCAGAAATGTAACCATGGTTATTTATAGCTTAAATGAATTTGGACACATAAAATTGGATATCTTCATTTAATACAGCTTGCATGTCCACTAAATATAGATTTATTGGCATCAAAATTTGTTATAAATAATATTAAAAGAATAAATGAACTTAAGATTAACAATTTAATGAGCGATAAAAAATTTTAAATTGAAATAATAAAAACACATTGTAAAAAATCCGAAATTTATTTGGAATAAGCTTTTCTTATGGCTAAATATAAATTTTTCGATTTGAAAATATCTTTATGATGTATTCTATAAGAATGGTTTTGGATTGATGGAATTCAAATAAATTCAAATGTATTTTTGTAGTTTTAGTAAAGCAATACATAAATTTAAAATTCACATATTTCATTTTATATGGTGTTTCATGTTAATGAGTATGAATTTCAAGTTCACCAATAATAGAGACATTTGAAATTCAATCTACTTTTTGTGACTAACGTATAATTAATTAAAATTTGAATTTAAGTTTCTATGTATTGTTTCATTGTTAATAATAAAAATATAATCGAAATCCATGGATTTCAAATCCATTTATCCCTATATAACCTAATAGACTTTGAATATATGTATATATACACACACATACATACATACATATATATATATATTTATTTATACGCTCACACGCGCATATAGACTATAATTATATAATTTTATTCATATTTACAAATATGCATATCCATATTATACATAAGATTGAATCTTGTTCATTAAATTCAAAGTTAACATTTACCAATAATTTTCATGAAATAGAGAAATTTTTTGTCGTTGATAATAAATTTGAACCTCTAGCACATAACCATAATCGAAATAAAGCATGAAATCACAATGTTACACATTGTTTTAAGCCTTGAATGAGTTTATGAAATAATGTAACACACATTGATGTTTTATGCTTATACAAATCTTTTGCTATACTCTTTTTTTTTTATTATTTTTTGCCACAATATTCACATTAAATTAAATTTTGGCCATTAAATTTTAAAGAAGATAAAATTGAAATAAATATGTTGCCGTAAATGAAAAATCAGCACAACTGTAGCACAAGACCTCTAAAATTTGTACAATCATAACACAAAACCTCTAAAATCTGCACAATTATAGAACAAAACCTCTATAAAAAAACTATCATATTTAGAGTACAGAACATTTGAAATCGTATAAAAAAAATCTAAACAATCTGCACAATCGTAGCACATGCACAGTTATAGCACAAACCAGAGAAGGTATCTTTGTTACCATGAAGGAGAGATTGCATTCGTGGCCCCGAATCTCTTGATCGAGAAAAATATTTATGTATTCATACGTCACTAGATGCAAGAAAGAGTCTCCAAACAACATGATATTCAAAGCACTAGGAAGCCAAAAACTAATCACCGAGATATCGAGTGACTTCTGTCCTAGCCTTATCCATCTGCATACAGCGAATCATATCCCAAGTAAACTCCTTGGGGCTTACTGGCATGTTACTCAGTACATGAACCCTGTTACCAAGAGAATTTTCACATGGGATCGCCCTCTTACGCCAGGCCCTCAATTTTGCTGTGGCCTTTTCTCCATCTATACCATATTAATAACAAGGAAGAATGAGGCTGCAGCAATCTTCCTAGTGAAAAAGTAGGAATTTTGGTGCATATCATCAGTGAGATACTTCATAACACTCTATGTACTTCGAGAAGGCATGTTTGTTGCCATGAAGGGGAGATTGCATTTGTGGCACAAAATCTGTTGATTGAGAAAAATATTTATGTATTCATATAGCATCATACATTTAGGGCATGAAGTTCAAAATGTAGCAGATTTTGCCTTGTGTTTCAGGGAAAAGCTATATGCAATCTAACTCTATGTGTCAAGGCCCGTATTTCGTATTCATAATTTTTGCGGAATTATAAAAATTTTTCTAAATAATTAATTATCTTGTCCCATTTAATTAAAGTAAATATGTAAATAATTTTAACTTTAAAATAACAGCGGAAGCAAATATTGTTTTCAACCAACAATTTAAAAATAATTCAACGTAAACATCAACTAAAAAATAATCCAACG
Source organism: Primulina tabacum (assembly GCF_025594145.1). Classification (NCBI taxonomy): domain Eukaryota; kingdom Viridiplantae; phylum Streptophyta; class Magnoliopsida; order Lamiales; family Gesneriaceae; genus Primulina; species Primulina tabacum. Next base: position 3,544,225 of record NC_134565.1, on the reverse strand, counting down.
TATTAAAACTGAGTTTGAATAATAAAAGGTTCATAGATTAAATCATGAGGTCCTCGGGTTTACTACTGCTGTCCCAAGATCGCTCACTGGTCTCCGTCCGCGGTCCCGACCTCATCAATACCTACAACAATCAAGTCTAGTGAGTCTAAAGACTCAACATGTATATATCGTGAATAACAAGTAAATATATCATAAAATCGCATGCAACGTAAAAATAAAGTATCGTAAAGCGTACGGTGAAAATAGCATCATGAATAAATATAACTACGTGCATATCTGAAAATCATACGTAAAAGCTTTGCTCAATAGAGCTCTGTCATGTCATATCATAATTTTCTGGTAGAGATAATGTTTCTAAGCAAGTGGCCCATAACATAACGTAAGCGCCTGATCAGACTAAACCACAGTATACTTGGCGGTAGAGATCAATCACAGCCCTTGGACTGGATGTCTGTACCCATACATAATCATAAACCGGTCGTAAGTCACCGGGCGGAGAGGTCCTCGGTTGCGCCTACCGACTTCCAAACCCATAAGCATAAGGTGGCCACAAGACATATAGCATATATCTCAAAAATAAACATTTTATATTTTTATGCACGTAATATAATTATAACCTTATTTTTACCGGATGAGTTGGATCGCTCCCAGGCTTGCTGCGACTTACTACTAATATGTGACACATGCAATAAATCTTAACTTGACAAAAAAAAAAAAAAAAAACTTAACAATAGAACAAAAAACGAGACGATTAGAACCAATAACATGATTTTTAACCATGGCTTCGTACCAACCCGAACCAACATTAAACCGACGTTTAACCATGATTAAAATACCCCAAACATACTGAAAAATATGCATAATAACTGTAAAACACGAAAATAGGTGAAAAAGGAATCCAAAAACATAAAACACTCTTTCGAGAGTCATTTTGGCACCTTTCACCGTAAATTCTCGTACGACCTCTAAACTAGACCAAATCACGAACGGCCAAAAACACGACTTTCCTAACTCATTAAGGTATTGTCCAGTCCAAGGCCATAGGCTAAAAGCCAACCAAGAACTCAAACCAACCTCAAAACCGAAGATGAAAGTTGCTGTCAAAAAAACAAACCAGCAGTGGCAACTTGTGCGTTTGTGGTGTAAACTCTGAAATTTATTGACCAATGGCTTGAACCACCTCCCAAGAACTCTTACCAACATCCTAAGGCATGGCTTGAACCATGGCTAATACAGGAAATGGAAAATTCGAACTATGCACTTGTGTTGTTGTTTTAAAAATTTTCAGGGAACCATGAACCAAACCTTGAAAGGACACCTTGGTCACGTCCTAGACATGGTATGGAAGGGTTCTAACCATGGCTACAGTCCCTAGGACAGCCATGATTCGAACTTTCACCTTAAACCACCAAATGATAAAACCTTGGACTCAAATTCTGCACTTAAGGAAAAGTTGCTGTCACTACTTTGTTGGTGTGTGTATGGATGTAAACCAATGAACCAATAACACTCTAACACACTCTAATTCATGCCTAGTAGCAGCCATGTGTGCCTGGAACCGAGCAACTCCCTGTAAGCAACCAAAACACACCAAACCGTGATGTGGAAAAACAAGAGAGCCAAGAAATTTTGTGCAGATTTTTGTGCTGTCATTTTCGTGATGCTGCTTGATTCATGAACATATACTGCTTAAAATTATCTAATATGACTTGATTGAAGAGCAAAGAAACAATATATACATGCCTGGAAATTGTTTTGACACGAAAACAAACCAATACGACGAATACGAGCGACGGAGTCGGAGTTGAGAATTCCTTCTTGTTCTTGTGCTGTTATTCTCGATTTTTAGCTGCTGTTCTCTTCTGTAAATTTCGAAATTATGGATGAAGGGCTGCTAGGTAATGAGTATGAAGGTTACAAGGGGTGATAAAGGAGTCTTGAAGTGCATTTAGTTGGAGGTTACAAGTCAAGAAGTTGAATGGATATGAATTGTTTTTCCTCCTCTAGTGTTGTTGTTCCTACCCTCTCCTCCTTGCTGCTAATTCACGATTTTTCTCAGATGTTTCCTACTGATTTTTTTGAGCATATGAATGTAGGACATGTAGGTAAGGAAGAGGAATGTTAATAATGGTGTTAAAGGGTCCATAATATACATTAAAATGAGAGTTACAAGTGAAGGAGGTGAAGGGTTTTGAATTGTTTCTTAATCCCCTTATTGCCGTTGGTTTGTTCCTTATTTCCTACTGCATTTACACGGTTTTGTTGTCTAATAGGTTGAGTAGAAATGAGGTATGTTATTGCATTTAAATTTACTACCCGTTAGATAATTAAAATGAGAAATGAATACCCCATGAATTGTAATTAGGAATTGTTGGAATGGAGAGTTATCCACCTTTGAATATTTTAAATGTTGGACCCAAAATTATTACTTATTTGCATGGAGTTTTATTGTTTACATCTTGTATGTTAATTGCTTAAGGTTTCAAATACCCATTCTACATTTTAATGAATTTACACCTTAATTTATAATGACCTCTTGCATGGCATTGCATGGATTTAACTTTAAGCATTTAAATACTATGTTTAATTTCTTGAATACTTCATACTTAGATTAATTCATTCTCTCTTGTTTACATATTTTAATTTAAGCTTTAATTAAATATTGAACCTAAAAGAATTTATTTACCAACTTAGCTCTAATTAATTAAATAAATTCTTAAACATTCTATTTCTTTAAATTAAATTATTCCTTGACTTAAATTAAATTTAGGAATGTCTTTCTTATTATTAATCTTATCTCTAATCTTCAAACTCCGGTCCGTCCTCGCGTATTTAACTGAAAAGATAAAACTAAACTTTTGCATTTAAAATAAATAGTTATGACTTGTCAAATATCAAAATGAATTAGACCCTTCATATATATATATATAAAAATCATTTTTAAATTTAAATAGTAATAATTATGCATGGCTTATACGTAGTCTGATTTTCGGGTCGTTACACTATGAAGAAAGATTTTTAGTTGGCGGTTCTTTAGGAATTGGCTGCGACTTGCCAGCGTTTGCTCGATTCTGTTGAGCAAGAAGGCATAAGGCGATGTCAACATGTGTTCGATTCCAAGTATGAGGGGACAAGAGATTTTCACATAAATCAGTAGCAGCCACTGGAGTCGTAGCTGAAAGAGATTGTCATGGGGGATCGCAAGAAGTCATGGTATCCCTTGCAATAAAACACATGAACAGAAGTGATCAATGCCAAACTTTGAAAAAAATGTAGTTATGAATCACAAATAAACTAAATACCAATAAACTATATTTTGTTTTACTTTTACTTTTTATTTTATTTTTTGCTAGAAATTCCACAAAAAATTAAATTTCGTTCATGAAAATTAAAGCCTGACATTTAAAATTAATTCTCCTCAAATGGAGAGAAATATGTCATAGTTAATGTAAAATATGCACAATCATAGCACAAAACCTCTAAAATATGCACAATTTAGAGCACGTGAATAATTATAGCACAAAAAGTCTAGAATTTTTTTTATTTAAACCACTAAGGGTTTCGGTCCTCGCCTTATCCATCAACACCCCACAGATGTCATCATGAGGTAACTCCTTTGGCCTTCTACACAAGTTGATTTGGGAAGGAACCCTTGTGTTGCCAAGAGAGTATGGATTTGCCAAAGGACTATCTGTCCCAAACCTCCTCTTTTTCATTCCCTGCTTACCTTCTACACCACTACTACTAGCAGATGATGTTAGTGCAGTCCTTGAATTGCTACGTGCAGCAAACATAGTTGGAAAAATGTAGGGAACAAACACGGGGAATGACTTTAGAAAATCTGCCGTCGGAGAAGGTATCCCAATTGCCACGAAGGGAGAAACAAGATAACAACATTGATAGAGTAAGTTGACTTACATTCAATTATATCCAGTTAAAGGTTTCATGTAGTTATCTTTAGATTTAAACAATAGTCAAACAATGAAGACGTGTCTACATAAAATCACATAAATACATACAAAATTGCATGTTTCCAGTGTTGCTTTCAACACATAGATAAATATTGTTGTAGAGAACGAGACTGGTTTTTTTTATTTCTGGAAAACAAAAGGCAACAAAAAAATCTAATTATGGGACGAGATATTGGTAAACTCACAAATGGATCTGAATAAGAATAATAAAAACTTTAAAATCCCTGGTTAGCTAGTAAGTCAGAATTGCAACCATGGTTGGTTATATCTTAAATGAATTTGGACACATATAATTGGATATCTTCATTTAATATAGCTTGCATGTCCACTAAATATAGATTGGATGGCATCAAAATTTGTGATAAATAATATTAAAAGAATAAATGAACTTAAGATTAACAATTTAATGAGCGATACAAAATTTTAAATTGAAATAATAAAAACACTTTGTCTAAAATCCGAAATTTATTTGGAATAAGCTTTTCTTATGGCTAAATATAAATTTTTTGATTTGAAAATGTCTTTATGATGTCTTCTATAAGAATGCTTTTGGATTGGTGGATTTCAAATCAATTCAAATATATTTTTGCTGTTTTAGAAAATCAATACATAAATTTCAAATTCATATCTTTCATATTTATATGGTGTTTCATGTTAATGAGGATCCCAATAATAGAGGCATTTGAAATTATATCTACTTTTTGTGACTAATGTATAATTAAGTAAAATATGAATTTAAATTTATATGTATTGTTTCATTATTAATAATAAAAATATAATCGAAATTCCATTGATTTCAAATCCATTTATCCTTATATAACCTAATATACTTTGAATATATGTATACACACACACACACATACATATATATACGCTCACACGCGCATATAGACTATAATTATATAATTTTATTCATATTTACAAATATGCATATCGATATTATTCATAAGATCGAATCTTGTTCATTAAATTCAAAGTTAAATTTACCAATAATATTCCTGAAATAGAGAAATTTTTTGCAGTTAATAATAAATTTGCACTTTTAACACATAACCATAATCGAAATAAAGCATGAAATCACAATGTTACGCATTGTTTTAAGTCTTGATTGAGTTTAGGAAATAATGTAACACACATTGATGTTTTATGCTTATATAAATCTTTTGTTATACTCTTTCTTTTTATTATTTTTTTCCAAAATATTCACATTAAATTAAATTTTGGCCATTAAAATTTAAACCAGATAAAATAGAAATGAACATGTTGCGGTAAATGAAAAAGCAGCACAAATGTAGCACAAGACCACTAAAATTTGTACAATCATAACACAAAACCTCTAAAATATGCACAATTATAGTACACATGAACAATTATAGCACAAAAACTCTAGAAAACATTTGCAGTTAAAGAACAAAGGGTTTCGGTCCTCACTTTATCCATCAACACCCGATGAATGTCATCCCGAGGCAGCTCATTTGGCCTTCTACACAAGTTGATTTCGGAAGGAACCCCTGTGTTGCAAACAGAATATGGATTTTCCAAAGGGCTATCTGTCTCAAACCTCCTCTTTTTCATTCCAAACATAGTTGGACACGGGTAGGAACAGACATAGGGAATAACTTTAGAACATCTGGCTTTGGAGAAGGTATCTCAATTGCCACGAAGGGAGAAACAAGATAACAACATTCATAGAGTAATTTTACTTACATTCAATTATATCAAGTTAAAGTTTTGATGTATTTATCTGTATATTCAAACAATAGTCAAACAGTGAAGATGTGTATGCATAAATCACATAAATACATTCAAAATTTCTTATTTCCAGTGTTTCTTTCAATACACAAATAAATATGGTGCAGAGAACAAGAACTGGTTTTTGTTGATTTTTGGAAGACAAAGGGCAGCAAAAAAATCTAATTTTGGGATGATATATTGGTAAACTCACAGAGGGGTCTGATTAAGTAGAATAAAAATTTAAAAATCCCTGGTTAGTTAGTTAGTTAGTTCGTTAGAACTGTAACCATGGTTGGTTATAACTTGAATGAATCAGTTAGAACTGTAACCATGGTTGGTTATAGTTTGAATGAATTTGGATACATATAACTGGATATCTTCATTTAATATTGCTTGCTTGCCCGCTAAATACGGATTGGATGGCATCAAAATTTGTGATAAATATTATTACAATAATAATCGTATGCAAAATCAGCACTATGTCTAAGGATATAATATATTGGTAGAAGTGGATCTAGGATTTCCTGAAGGAAGAGGGCGAGCCAGCAAGATAGGGACAAATCAATAGAATTAGGAGGACAAAACATGACTTTTAGAAAATTTTCCACGTATAAATCGGTTGTTTGGCTTCGGGAAGGCGACTTCCCTAGGTATTGGAAGTTTGATGAAGATAAAAATTGACACTCCATGTTATGGCTTAGAGGGGATGGCATCTGGGCTTTCATTTTCTTAGTAAAAAAAGAGTTATCTTCGATTTATCCGAACGTTCATCTATAATAATTCATGATGCAAGTTCATTCAAGACTATCATTTACATCCTAACCTTTACAAGGATGGAACTGTAACAATAACTATGGCCATTAAAGTGTGTTTCAGCGCGGGGAATTCTCGAAATATTAATGTTTAAGCCATTTACAATTTAGTCATTTTTCTTTTGTGTCTCAATTTAGTCCCTTTTGTTCATGCAATTGACTAATTCGGTCCAATTTCCCATTTCACCCTTCGTTTTATTTTTTATTTATCTTTTTATTTTTATTTTTTATATTTAATTTTGTTGTTTTATAATCTTTGTACATGACTTTGTTATACCTTTCGTGTCTGCCTAAAGGCATATTGCCAAAAGACATAAGGTTTCGCAAGGTTTCCAACATATATAGTATAAATCTGTTTTAATGGCTCATCATGCTTCCGTAAAATAAAATCAATCTCATACCACTTTGACCAGAATGTTGTGGGTCTTTTATACCGAGTTTTACAGATTGCTCCTCATAACCTAACCACATAGTCGCAACAGATGGTTCCTGACGCAGATTCCTTCAGCAGCACCTAGCACAACATTTTTTCGTTTCTTACCTCAAGATGTATGGTAATGGATTGGTTTTGAAAATAATACATTAAAGGGGAAAAAGCTTTTAAATTTTTATTCAGACATACTAAGAATTATTACAATAGTAACCTCCTGTAGAGGAGGAAGAACTTGTTTAGCTAATTATCGTAGCTGGAATTACAACACACATAAAGTGAAAGAAAATATTACAAATTTTTTTTGAAAGAAAACGAAGAGGTTTAATGATGTCTTCATCTTCTTTCTGCCTTGTTATTTATAAAAACTTTGGTGAATTTGATATCCGGATTTCAGATTTGAATTATTACTTTACACTATTGATGCCAGTTGTTGCCGACATTTTCTTGTAGTGTGTGGTCTTGTCTTCCACTGGTGGAGTAGCCAGATCACATGCTTTCTTTAAATTTGTTGAGACTCTTTTACTTTTTTGTGGTCCTCAAGGAAAATGTGACTTGTGTGATCCTTCACCACATGGATTTATCTTTGCCTAATGCTTTCGGTCATATATTGACCAAAAACCCTTCCCGAATTGTGGCTCTTTCTGGTTTGTGCACTCTCGGCAGAATTTATCAAGAGTATCTAAAAGAAAAGACCCATTTACAGAATTTTGATAAAATTTAAATGAAAACTTAACTTTGTCCATACTGTGAGTTAGACTCATAATCTCCATGCTCTTCTAGTGGAGATGTCATTTTCAGTTAATGATGAAACAAGAGGTGTTTAATTCTCTGGAGGATCTTTGGCGAGCTTCTGAATGTTCGTGTCTGGTTTTCTTAACTTGATGAAGTGAAAGGATCCGTGCAAGCCTTTCCCGGCCGGTTCTAGTGCTGCACTGAAAAAGTAAAGTTCCAGAATATCTCCCTTGGACAAATAATCATTTTTCCCATGTTTCATGAAAAGCTTCCTGGATCCACTTAGGTAGAGCTGAATTTTCTGGGAAGATGTGTGATGTAGTATAGTCTAAGGCAAGAGCCCCAAATTCAGACCATGTCTTGACCTCCTTAGGATAGAAATTTGGCATATCCTAGGATATTTTCCTGCTATATTGTAACGCCCAGACATTCGTATCTTTATGTTGTAAGGTAATGATTATGATTAAGTATGTTCCTTGTTCCTTTAATTGTTTATTATGACGATCATTTGGGATACGTGATGTATTGATGATGGTTTATGGCCTCAAGATTTGATATGAATAGTGTTGAATAATATAGAATGAAACAAAGAATGTATGGGTAGAATAGAAAGTTGATCTTTAGCCAAATTGGTAATGGAAGTGCTGAAACGGTATGAAACTATTGCAGTAGTTGTGGTTTTTAGCATAATGTTTTGTATATTGATCTGAATTATGTGAGGCTACTTTCATTAGAAAGATAAGACATAAGGCTATAACTTTCATGTTTTGAGTTTTGTTCAAATCATTGTGGAAGACAAGCCAAAAGCGCCCCGAAGTGTGTCGTATGTATCGTTGTTATTCCAGTGACACATGTTGGGAGATCGAGCATAACTCTTTACTCGGACCTTCAAATGACATAAGACCGATTGGAGATGGAAGCCAAGACATAGATCTACAACTTTTATGTTTACCACTTTTCATAATTATGCAGGGAAGAGGCGTTTTGGAATAGATCTTTGTTGTAGCTGTGCACAGAGCGCGCCCGAGCGGAAAGAGTTGTCCGCCTGAGCGCGCATAGTTCGGAAATTTTGTGTTTTTGGCCAAGAGGTCTGCTCTAGGGCGGTAAAAGATGTCCGCCCGGGCGCCCAGTAAAATGTAAAAACGTGTTTTGGGTATTTTAAGGCCTAAAATCGATTGAGACTTCTTTTTTCCTCATTTCCCTTCTCTTCCTTTCTCTTCTCCATCGATTTTAAGCTAGGGTTCTTCATCTTCTTCTTATTCTCACATTCAATCAAGCAATTAATCTTCAATCAGGAGTTGGAACTTCATCTTTTTAGTGAAAGGAGCAAAGGTAAGTGGTTTTTCTTATTGTTCTTGAGTTGTTGTAGATGGTGAAGTTGGGGGATGGTAGTTGTGATTGATCTATTGAATTAAATTGTAATTTAAGGTTATTATTTTGGTGTTGATGGTTTGTTATTGGGTTTATTGTTGTAGGATCATTGTCAAGGTTTAGGAAACCAATTGCTCCAAGTGTTTTAAGTTGAATCATTTCTTAAATGCATCACATGATCCTATATGTATGTGTTTTGATGAATTTATTACGTTAACTCCTTTCAAATTCCATTCATGATATATATATATATATATATATATATATGTGTGTGTGTGTGTGTGTAAATATGTGTATATGGTAGTGCAATTATATGCATTTTTGAATGAAAGGAGTTAAACTTTAAAAGATGCCTCTAATGTGTTCGATAAAATTTCTGAATGAAGTTTTATTTGATTGAATGATTGGATTGATAGTGATAGTAGCGGTGTTGCCCCCGACAATTTTAAATCCGCAATGTAATTGGCAAATTAACGATAAAAAAACATGTGCTCTCTTATAAGATGCATTTTATGCAGAGGTACATGTCCCTCCTATAAGATTCGTTTTTACGAAGAGGGTTAGCAATGAATGAACTATCTTATAAGAACTGTCAATTCTTCAGTTAATCAATGAAATGAATATCATTCTCATGTATTGTTGTATTATGATTCTTGACGGGTGATATTAATGATGATTCGATGTTTATGAAATGAGATGGATAATGTTTTCAACAAAATGAAATTGAGGCTAACCATTTTATGTTTTACAATTAATTATATATATGTATCTTGTTATTATTGATTCCATTTGCTGAGTTTTATACTCATTCAAGTTATGTTCATGTGATGCATGCACATTTAAGAAAGAATGATCATCCCTGAGTTGTCGAAGCGAGAGAAGGGAATATGCCAACTTTTGAAGATTTCAATTAGATGTTATTTTTGTTATGTTATGGTTATGGTTATTTTGGGAAATATTGTAAATCTAGTTTTGGTATTTGAAATTAGAAATATGTGTAAATACTATATTAAACTGTATCTGATGTATATGAAATCTCTTGCATGTGATTTATGTGTTGCTTGAGACAGGTGGCATGTCCTATTTGCAAGAAGATGCTGCCCAAATTTTTTTTAAATTACACCTTTCCTCCAAATTATATTTCAAAGCTTCCGCACTGATTATGCATTTTAGTCACGAGTGTTACATATATCAACCAAGATTGTGACTAGGTTGATGCCTAATCTTGTTTTCAATTTCTCTCATATCTGTTGATATACCTGAAATAGAGAAATTATACACTCGTTATTACCAATTTTAAATTTTCTTTTGTCAGTTTGAGGTCTAAGGTTGAGATCTCTCTCTTCAATACACGAGGTAAAGAGTTGACTCGAAGACTCGAGATATGAATTCAGAGCTTCAATTTTTCTTGGGCCGACTCATCTAAAGATGAATCCGACTTAGCACTTTTGCTATGGATACTTGAATCCCCTGCTCAAGGTGTAGAGCCATCTACTCGAAAACTCTACGTTTGAGAAGCTAGTGGTTTCTAAATAGCCTGGATGATCAACTTTTGTAATACAGACCATAGCTGAGTATAAGCATGTAAACATCCTGTGATTCGATCACAGATAGTGCTCTTATCAACTTGTTGTAGCCTACCCGCAACTTCTATATTTAGGACAAGCTTGTTGAACTCGGTTTGAAGCATTTCAAGGTGTTTCCTCAAATGCCTCTACGTTTTCATGATGACATCGACGTTAACGTTGTATATCTCTTGTTAAGAAATCTGCAAGAATATTTTCATAAGATTTAATAAAAATAATATCAAAAATATAATTTTGACATAAAATATGCCATTTTAATAATCTAGCATTCTCGAGTTTTGAATCAATTCTAGTTTTCAAGAAACATTTCATTTGTGTATTATCAAATTTCAAAGTAAACTTTTTAGCAAGTAAAAATAATGGTAATTTCTCAAAAACCTTTTCTACTGCATAAAATTCTTTTTTGTTGATGTGTCATCTTATGGCTTCTGCATCTGAGAATAGTCCACTGCAGTATCTGTATGACTGTTCTCCTTCTGGTCTGAGCTTTGTAAGAACTTCCGCCCCCAATGATCACTGACATCAGTATATAATACCAGATCATATTCATCTTGATGAATAGCCATTTTTGGAATATGTTTGCAAATTTCTTTTACTTGGCTAAGTCCCTTAATGTGTTCTTCTGTCCATTTGAATCTTGCATCTTTCTTTAATAATAGACTAAACTTTTTTTTTTGTTTGCTAGATTCTTAATAAACATTCCAGAAAAATTAAAAGCTCCTAAAAAACTTTGAAGTTGTTTATTTTCTTTTAGTTCATTTAGAAAATTCTGCACATTTTATACTATATATTCCTTAAAATTATTCTAGACTCATCGATTTCTACTCCAACGAATTCAATCTTCCTTGTAGTGATGATTGTCTTCTTTTCATATAGGACTAGTTCTTTTCTTTTTAGAAACATTAGCAAAAATTTCTAAATATTTAATATGTTCATCCATATTTTTAGATGTTATTAATATATCATCAGTATAAATAAACATAATATTTGAATAGATTATACAACTTTATTTGAAATATCTGGGGTGCATTGACTAATTTCATTGGTAATACTTTGTGGTGTAGAGAAAGCTGTGAAATTTTTTTTTCCTTCATCCAAGTCTGATAAAATCCAGACTTACAATCAAATTTAGATAACATTTTTGTGTTACATATACAACTAATTAAATTATCTCTGCTGGTTATAAAATAGCCACCAAGCTCAAAAATTTTGTTAATTTCTTGATAATTAATTATTAAACTGGATTTGTTCCTTTTAATTTCACCATGATTTCTTACAGAAAATATGAAATGTTCCATTGTAATATTCCCTCTTTGATAAAATCAAGTTCCAAGTTTTCTTTGAAGATAATCTGCATATCCTTTTGATTGACTATGTTCATCGGGATAGGCTTTCTTATGACGAACTCGTATTCCTTGCCTTCCTTAATTTTAAGAATAACTTAGAGTTGGTTCCTTTCCTACCATGTCAAAGTACCTTCATCGTAGTTTTCTCTGATCTTCTTTTTGACATCTTTTAGGGAGAATTTTATCTTAACTCTACATTCTTTGGATGTAAAGCTATCTTGAGGAATCCTAATTCTTTTTGTTGGATGATATGCTCTTAGTTAGAGCATTTTTTCTCCAAACCATCTATAGTCTTTCATTTTTTGTGTAGAAGTTTTTCTTCATCACCACGCTTGCTGTGAAATTGGATTGACAATTTTCTGTAACATGTCTCTCTTAGTCTCTGGACTATGACTTTGTGCTCATATTGTGTTGTGAACATTAATTGTCTAATCCCATTTTCTTGTCTACTGGATTTAAACATTTGTAGGAAATTGATTCATAATAATATTTCTGCTCTTTTATCATGAAAGTAAATCGGTTGTGTTTTCACCTACTACCAAAGTGTTTGTCATGGTTCTCCGATTAAAATTCTATCATCTTAATCTTTTTACATAAGAATAAGATTCTTTTAGAGAAATCTTCCAGCAATCTTAGGTAGTTCTTCCTCTGTTCTTTTGAAAAAAGTACATTTTTTGCTGTAAAAATTATAGCTCCTAAATCAATATAAGCAGCAAAATATTATACTTTATATTGTTCATATAACATTTCTACTGGATTGTATATTTAAAATGGACTCGTGGTCGTTGGATTTTCAACTTCTTATCTTCCACCATGAATTCCATTTCATTCTCGAGTCTTTTCCAAGTTTTATGTTCCTCAAAAAACTCTAAACCAAGAACGAATTGATCAGGTTCTTTTCCTGGAATTCTTTTGAAATAAACCTCCAAATCTCCGAGATGGATTTATCATTATAGGTTTCTATCATAGCTGTTTTAAATTTTATAGTAATACAAGTAAATTGATTCATTTATCTTGTAATATCAAATATTATTTCGAATTCTTTCCACTTTTCCAGACATTTAAAATTTCATATTGTTGAAAAGATTTTTGGTTCCATTCGGGTTTCTTGAACAAGTGTTTTTCCCCACTTGTGACGTGTCATATCTCCTTAAAAAGATAGTCTTTTAGTTCCATTTTAAGACTTTGATTCCTTTGTAGAATCGATTTGTCTTGGATATGGATATTTGTTTATTGTATTAAAAGAAACTTGACTCTCTATGGATAAATTGTCTGAGAAACTTTTCCGATTATTTCTGGAATTTTATAAACTCGTTTCTAATAAAAAATTATGAAATATGTGTGTTGGAGAGATCATATAAAATCTAATAGGTAATAGAAAATGGTATATTACCTTCTTTCATCAGCATCTTTTCTTTGAAATTTTGATGCAACATCAAGCCTCGATTAAAATATCGATCTGCCAGGTTGTAGGAAATTATTGGATAAATTACTCCTACAATTTTTCCGGCACAGAGATTTCTTGAGATAGTTCTCTAAGATTACCCATTTATTTATCGCGTATAGCTATATCAATACGAGAATCAAGTCCTTTTTTTAAAAGTAGCTTTTATCATGATCTGGACTGCTCCAATATGAATTCATGACATTATTTGTGCTATTTATAGTTTGGCTTACTTCCAATTATTGTTGGTTGATCTTTTTTTTTTTTACAATATAAAGGAATACGTTTGTTGATACTTTTAAATGTTTATAATTCTTTTGTAATGTTGCCTTATGGCACCATTCTGCCAACTTTTCTTTGAGGAAAGAGGCTCTTCTTGCCAGAATATCTAGAATTCCAAGGATGTATTCCATATCAGCATTTCTCTCCAGGGACTTGGTATTTTTTGGAAGAAAATTTAAATTGCTTTATTTTATTCGACTCCTAACTTCCATCTATATTTAGTTAATAACATAATGTATTCATCCATTAAACATATGTCATTTAGTTCAAAATTATACAGAGATTGGGTATATTTCTTTTTCTTCTTTGTATCTTGACTGTTAAAATAGCCTACTCCTATAGACCATGCTTTAAATATGGTAGTCATTCCCCCGACTATTTCGCTAAGAGATTTTTCAGCTAGGACTGACTCTTTGGTTTCTTCCAAAGTCTCCAAGACTATTTTGACTGATCTCATCATACTCATTTCTGAAAATTTAATGAATCCTTCTTTATTGGGATCAAATGTTCATGCTGCAATTCTAGTAGCCGATGTCCTATTATCTATGAGATCTTCTCTGTTTTTGAAGTCCAGTACATCAGGGTTAAGCCTTAACCCATAAGGATGTATTGTTTAGTCTTCACATAGAGTATTTGCTGCAAGGAGATTTTATTTCTCCTTGACCGTGTTCCCGCTATTGTGATTTTCCACCAGTTTGGAAATCTGTTCCGGTTCCTCCCATGTTTGTATCATATGATCTCACATTTTTTTTGGTGATTCTTGTAAATGTATTCTATTAATGGTAGAATTTTCACCTCCAGTTGTGTTTATTTTCATATCTACGACCTTGAGGTTTTCAAAAAACTCTGCAAGATCTTGTAGATCATCGAGACCAATACTATCTCTAGTTGTCATCAAATTGTTTTCTTTTCTGAGACAGTTTTGCTAAGATTGACCATTTTTTCGTCGTCGATTAGAGGTTTTTCAAATGTTTGTCCTTCTTTCTCTGATGTAATAAGGGTTCGGTACCAAAAGATGGTGGTAACCTTCCTTCCGTTGTTGTTCTGGAGTTTGGATTCTTGATTGAATATCTTTTAACATCTCAAGAATTTTTTCTTGTTTTTCAAGTTTTCTTTAATTTTATGTGGTACATAGTATATCTGACTGTTATAATTGTATTATCTTTTATATTTCTCTAAAATGTCCTGAGAGTTTAGAGGAATTCAGGACTATTTCTAGGAACCTATTACGTTGAATCATTTTTTTACCTCGGTAATTTGATATGTTCCTAGTTGTCCCGATATCTAACCTTGGTTAGATCTTTTTGTTTCAATATTCCAAAATATTAGGATAAACCTAAAAATAATACATCTCAAGCGTATATTCGATCCATACTTTGAGAAATTTCCTCCTTAGCAAGAAAAGTTACTAAATAATGATAATTTTATATGTCTGAAATAAAAATCCTAGGCTCTGTATAATTATTTTATAATAATAATAGAACCAGGGGTATTTTGAGTAATTTTGAAAATATTTATACCTAGAGGACCTGATTGGGAAATTTTTTGAAAGTTAAAGGACTAATTTGTGAACGTCCAAAGAAAAGGGATAAAATTCAGTTTTTGTTAAACATTAGGGATCAAATTTGGTTTTTGTACGTTTCAACATCAAAGAAAAACAAAATATGTTTTACACCATACATCTATCGAACAAGGTAAAAATGGAAACGCTAAGAGAACAGATTGTGCCAAGATACATAGTACACGTCCTAAACAATACCACTAAGTGATAATCTTTGATAGAAAATCTAAAAAACATGTACGAAAGTAGTTTTTGATGAGCAATGCCATAAATAAAGTTAAAAATAATTACGATATTTATATCTTTCAATTCATTCTCTCACGTATCTTTGTTATATCATTACTTTATTACTTATATTTGTAAGAAAGATATTTGATTTGTCGTATATGTATTTACTTATAAAAAGTATTTAGTTTTTCGAACCTAAGAATTAAATTGTATATGAAAACTTTCTGATTAACGTTTTTTTTAATCGAAACATTGGTAATATGTCGAAGATATGTCATATCCACTCATTTTTCAAAATTTTAGAAAAACTATACTAAGGACAAATTTTTTTTATTTGCACCCATCACGATGTAAAATGTTATCTTAGAGTTGCTTAAGATCTATTCTTGAAATATATTTCATAATTTGTGTCTCGATCGTGAACTAACCATTTGTACCAGTTCACAACTAAAGCCACATTTTGTGGAATTTCTACATATAGATCATCCATCTAAAGCTATTTTACTCCTTGCCAAATAGATATCATATAATATACACAAACAATTATTAACAATCTTGGTACAAATCTTATCTTATTTTTTAAAAATCTAATTTAATAATGTAAATTATGTTTGTATACTCTAAATGATGACTCAGTTGTGTAAATTGGAAGAGAAAAGGCATCCAATTTACCCAAAAAAGTCGGGCAACAAAATTTCTTTTCATTTGCTTAAATAAAATCTTAGTAGATTGCAAATGAAATTAATTTAACAATAGAAGTTGATTCTGTCTGGGCACAAGAAACTCTTTAAGAACAGAAGTATCAATAACACATCTCACAAACTGTAAAGAATATCACAGGCTACCATACATTTTGATATTCAGTTGCAGAAAAAATCTGCAAACAAGAAAATAATCAAAGTTCCAAGAGGCCAAAAACTAATCATTGATCGAGATAACGAGTGATTTCTGTCCTCGCCTTATCCATCAGCATACAGCGAGTCTCATCCCGAGTCAACTGCTTGGGCCTTCCAAGATTTTGAGGTGGCGGATTTTTAGGAATTGGCAGCGACTTCCTAGTTTTGGCTCGCTTTTGTTGTGCAGGAAGGCATAATATGATTCCGGCTTGTGTTTGATTCCGAGTACGAGGAGGCAATAGATTAATCTCGTGTAAATCAGCAGCAGCCGCTGGAGTCCTTGGTGAAAGAGATTGGCGTGGGGGATAACAAGATGTCATGGTATCCCTAGCACTAAATCACAGGAAGAGAAGTCAGCAACGCCAATTTTATCTTTGCAAACAATAGGGTTATGAATCACAAATAAACTAGATACCAACTACAATCGAATAACTGGAAAAACAGTCCCACGACGTAGATTAAAGATAATGAATATTCAAATCGGTCATGAAGATCAACAGACGGAATCTGCCATTCGATGATATGATCTTTTGCCCGTGGTAAAAGAGATTAAAAAAATAATATGTTTCAAGAAGTAACACAAAGACGAACCACACGGGGAATACATTTTCTTTAGGCATTTAGAGTTTAGGGTTACATTATGTTCATTGGAGACATCCCAATGGGATATATGACAAACCAACTCATGGGAATATTAACTTACCAAACTTTTTAAAGCTCAACCAAAATACACAACCGAACAGAAAATTTAAAAAACTTTTTAATCCGCATATGAAAATAGCGCAAAAATCCCATGCAGACCTAGATTTTCATGTGTTGCCAAGTCTAAGCATGCGCAACTGAAACTCTCACCTTTGACATTAACCAAATGAAAGACCACAGCATTGTTTGAATTGAAAAAAGGAACAAAAGTCAACAAAGTCAATCATATGGTCACTGAAATGTGGTAATTAATGCAACAACCACCAACAAACTAGATTACCGACCTCTAGATCGACTCATAGATTATGGGAAAATAACAAAATATGCGCACAAAAAATTCCGTTCATACACATTACGAGAGCGTATAACTGAAATAGTATAACGCATTCAAGGGGGAAATAGTCCAAAAGTAAACTATGATTAAGAATTTTCAAATTTTTCATGGAACTTCATACAAGGAATTCTGCGATTCAATTAGATGATTTTTTTTTTATATCAGTGGCGAATAGTTATAGGCCAAATTTTGAAAAGTTACATAATGAAAAACTAGTGTGTCATTGCTATGTGGGTATTTCATTCCTTTTAGATATTTGAAATTATGATTTAATTAACCATGTCAATCCATTTCCAACAGATGACATCCAATTCTTTGTTGGAGACATCCAAAGGCATTTATGAAATGACGACAACAATAAACCAGCTTACTTGAAAAAATAAATATTGAACTCCAGGTTTATCCCTATACCGAACTTTTTAAATTTGAAAATACAGTTGGCGTAAAAACCCCAAGCAGGCCTACATTCTCGTGCATTGCTAATTCTAAGCATGCACAACAGAACTTGCAACAACTTTCAAACAAATTGAATAAATATTCACTGATGCTATTCATTTTTATGATCAAAATGCATACCTTATGGCTTATTCATCATTTATACTAAGTTGATCATTGAAATCTAGAACCATAGACCAATATCTTTCAGGGTTTTTTTTGGTTAAATGCAGCACAATCTCTTAATCACCCCCTTCTACCTTCCAAAGCAAGAAGGGAACAAGTTGTCAAAAGTTTCAGATCATCAAATGGATTTCATCATAACTGAGTATAACCCACATAGAAAAAACTAATAAATGGGATAATATTTAAGTATGGCAGTACCATGAATCAGTCACGCTTGCAGAGGCGCTTGGGTGATTGAGAATGATCTCGGTGCTGGTTCCAGGTGTCAGATAATATGGGTGACTCATAGTAGGAACGCCTGGAAAACTGGTGGCCGTCGCAGGAGTCCAAGGCTGCATACCATACAAAATGTCAACAGACAACACTGTCAATCTTAAAATCCCTAAAATTATGATCAGAAATGCGACAACCAATAATCTTGATAGCTGATTTCTAGAAAAGAAAAATAGATTAAAAAAACGTGCAATCACAAAAATATGGGGACGTAGAACCATGACCTAATATATGCGACGAAAGACATGAAAGAAAGATTTATGTTTCAAAAAGTAACATAACGACAAATATGATGCACAACAGCTATCTGGGATTTCATTTCCTATTATGTCGTTGAAAGTTGTGATTTAAGTCATCATGTAAGTCCATCTCCAGCAAATGACATTGAATGAATTGTACGGAAACATCACAACGACATTTATAATAAGGCAACAACAACAAACCAACTAACGGAAAACTAAATTAGGCAAATATTTAAGCTCCAAGCCAGACCACGTCAGAATACAAAAAGTTACCCAACTTTTGAAATCTGCAAACAGAATTGGCGCGAAAAACCTAACCAGACCTAATTCTTATGCATTGCTAAATCTAAACAAACAAAACAGACTTTCATCAAAATTTTACCAAATCAAATCAATCACAAAAACAGAGCACATTCATCAGTAATACAAGAATACACAAAAAACCAGATTTGTGAACACAATTTTTTTAACATTAGTTTTGTCACCGGAAGCCCAAAACTACAGCCATCTGCTTTCGCACCTTCCAAAGCCAAAAAGAAGGGAAAAGATTTATGAATACTAGTCAATGCTTCAGATCATCTAATGTATCTTAATATCAGTGAGTAACACATAACAATTGGGGAAACCCAGAAAAAATCAATAATTAAGAATAAACCCCATGAGTGATTCAAACAAAAACAATAGAAAAAAAGACTAAATCAACCTGGATAGTTAATCAAAATGACACTTGAGTGAAAGAGGCCAGAAGAATAATAAAACCTTGCTCAAAATTCAAATGAGAAACACCCGATGTAATGATATGAAGGAACCCCACACAGAAAAGATGGGCGTATATATAACACACATAAAAATCAGTAAATGAATTGATCTAACCAAAACCCTAGACTCCCAGAGTAAGTTGACATACATTCAATTATATATAGGAAAAGGAAGATGTGCATGCAGAAAATCACATAAATACATACAAAATCGCCTCTTTCCATTTGTTGTTTTTAGCACAAAGGTAAATAGAGTTGCAGAGAAGTGGAGAAAAAGAACTGATTTTGGTGATTTAAGGAAATCAAAGGGAAGCAAAAACATATAATTCTGGGAAGAGATATATATACTTACAGGGGGGTCTGACTTAAGAGACTGGAAAACTGAAAGCCCTTGCTAGTTAGTTAGAATTGTAACAATTGTTAGCTATAGCTTTCAATGAATTTGGACACATATAACTGGACAATTTCATTTAATGTTTTTCACCAAATTACAGATTGGATGGCATTAGAATTTGTGCTAAGATTACAAGAACATTTACGATTTTGTGAACCTTGATTGTGTTTATGAAACAATGTTACCGTTATTGTTGCTTTATGATTGTTCATATGTATTAAGGGTTAGACAAATGGAAAAACTGACAGAAGGGATCAGACAAGGATGGACTGGAAAATTTGGCTTTATCTTACTCAAATCCCAAATTAGTCATAATTTTCTCTGCATTCACACATATAACTGAATCGTTGCATTTTAAAGCTGCTTGGTTTATGCTAAATACAGACTGGATTACATTAGGATTTACAGTAAATAAGATTACAAGAACATCTAGGATTTTGTGAACATTGATTGAGTCTAGGAAACAGTGTTACAAGTATTGTTGCTTTATTGTTCAAATCTTTTTTATCGTGTTTTGACAAAAAAATACACACTATTACAATGTTATTCTTGAAAATTCAAAGTTGAAATTCACAATTAGCTCTCCAAAAATAGATAGACAAATTTTTTTTGTCGCTGTCCATGCAGATTTGTGTAATCTACTTATTTTCATACATGCATGCTTTGAGTTCTTAGCAACAAAGTTGATAGAATCTATAACTCTATGCAAACTCAGCACTCTGTCAAAGGGCTGTATAGGCAGGAGTGGACAAAGGATTTCCAGGAAAGGGAGGGCGAGCCATTAAGATGGGGACAAATCAAAAGAATTAAGGGGGTCAAACATGATTGTTAGAAAAATTACGTGTAAATGTCATTTTTTTGGCTTCAGGGGCGACTGCCCTTGGTATTGGAAGTTTGACGAGGACAAAAATTATGTTTTCATGTGCTTAGGGGGATGGCATCTGAGCTTTCATTAACTAGGTCAAAAATGAATTCTCTAGTTATTTGTAATTTAGCAGAATTCATAAATCAACTAAAATGCACCATCTTTGAAATTGAATGAGCCCTATGATGGTTTGCAGGAAGAGTCATTGTGGTCAGTGTGCTGGCAATATGACGGAGTGGTCACAGGGTGATCTATACAGTTTTTGTTAAAAATCTAAATGAAAATTTTGACTCATCATGAAAAGCTGTTAAAGCATGTTGCAGCTATATATAAACGATTTAATTAGTAAATTTACCCATAAAAATTGGCAAATAGCAATGTTAATAAAAACAATAAGATAAAAAAAATACAACTCCTACTTTGAATATCGTCAAAGGAATGACATATGTGTGTGAAGACATTCCTTAAAGAAGTTATTTATTAATCAATAGTACCTAATAATCAACTCAATAAGAGATAAGTGCACTGTTAGTGACTCTTGAAGACACAACGAGGAGGATATAAGTTATTTCATCTTAAGAACTATTAAATTATTGAAAGATCGAGAATCAAGTTTATCATATTTAATACCATTTCTGATAAGACAAATTATCATGATCTCCATCTTTCTAGGACAAAAATCCTTTACTTTTTCAAACTCTTTTTTATTCATCATTTCTAATCTTTTTCTTAAAATATAATCATTTTTTATTTCCTTATTTTTCCACATGTTTCTTTCGTCTTTCCACTTAATTTTGTCCTTAGTTTTCGAAAAGAATGAAACTGTGGAACAACAATGGGCATCCCATTCTATCGGTTCTCGAGGCATTCGAAGAAAACATGAGCTCCATGAGCATAATACAACATTAAAATTCGTTCCAGGAAGCATAGAGTGAAAGAATTAACTTTCATTCAGCATATTCCAATACGAAACTAAATTGCGTTGCAGCCGCGAAAAATATAAACCATCTTTTACACCTGACATCAAACGGAGAAGGTAAAAATGCAGAGCTTATTCTAGAGTAGATTCTAACACAATACACAGTAAACGCACTGAATAATGCCAAAAAAGATAAACTTCAACGTAAAATATGCAATATATACAAAAAATTAATATAAAATACCCCAGTCCATCGACTTTGTCATGACGACCGGTGCCGCCACGGTCACCGGTGTAAGTAACACCTTCCGTCGAATTGAATCACACTGACGTCCGCCCCATCTTCGGATGAGGCGGAGACCGAAGCGGCGGCTTGTATTCATCCTACTTTTTACTCTGTACAAGGAAGCAGACAAGAGGGATGAAGGCAGTCTTTGAGGATTTTCAGATTGAATGTACAACCTGTGTAGAACAATGTACAAGTTCAATTGTTTAAAATGGAACGTAATTTAAAATATATTATTTTTTAGGAAAAAGAAAAATAAAAAAAGAATTCAATCCAATGTACATAAAAAGTGTTCATATCATTATGCTTTATTTATTAATTTATTTTAGACAAATTACCCTTACAATTACTTTTTTCCTACTCAGAGAGTTTTTATTAGCAGTAATTAATTCAAATTTAATACACTTGCACGTCAACAACCAATGTTCTTGTTGATTGATTGTGTTTTTTCGTATATTCGATGCTACATGTGGTGGCACTGCCCTCACATGGTTTTGATGGACAAGATTCACACACATATGTGATTTTAAAAAAATTAGTGAACCCCATGTATGTGTGACTAAATTTGGGCCCTTGATTCTATCATGGGGGTAGTGCCCCTACATGTAGGATGGAATCAACCGTGTTTTTTCCCCTTTAAAATTGTACTATTATATATAAACGGACACGTTAAATAAAGACATCATCTGATAGATAGTACAAACAAAACGGATAAAAAGGTCTTTTATTGAAGATTATATGATTTGATGTTTGTCTGACATGTTATTAAAAGAAACTAGCAGGATGACTGCTGCTTCCGGCTTTGAATTAATGAATTCTAGAATTGTTGATGTCTGATTTTGACTGCCTACTGGAGTTTTTTATTAGTGAGTGTTCTGGTTATCCTTAATCATAAAATTAGCAAAACTCGACAATTAGCCAAACCGAACAATTCTGGTTCACTAGAACTAAAGTTCTAATTGCCTAAGATTTGGTTTTTTTTAAGTAGTACATCACCACAATTAAGATTTCTTTAACAATTTCTTCTTTTACGGTGATGTCAAAACCAGAAGATTATAAAGCAGATAAAAATAAGATAAAAGCATAAATAATAAAAGTGAGAACATCAAGATCATAAAAATGTATAGAGTAATTGTAGCCAAATTAAAATTGAGGTTAAAAAAATGTTGTTTTCAGTCTACTCCTCATCATTGATTTCATCCTCTTCACTTTCTTGATCTTGTATAGGTTCTGATTCTGATCTTTTTCTTGCATCTTCGTCCCTTTTTTTTGCAGCGCTTTCTCTGACCCATCTGTTTATGGGTTTGGAAAAGTGTGGGTTTTCAAGATGAATAAATTAAAATAAGTGATCAGAAAGGTTGCCAACTCGGTTATCCGAAGTCTGAAGAGATTAAGACTGATCATCAAGCTTAGCATCTAGAGCGTAGACTTTGGAATCGAGTGAACGAAGAGAGTATGCTTGGGTAGTTGTAGAAAATGAAAGATCAGTATGAGCTAGTATGACATCTAATCGAGTTTTGACAAAGTTGGATTTGAGACCAAAAACCTGAAAGGTCGTCTTAGTCACGTCTTTGTTGATAGACAAATTTTGTTTAGCCTGACGTTCTTTGAATAAATCAAAAGTAGATTTAGCAGCAACCTGCTCAAAAGTAATGCCCTTGATGACTTCAATGATTTTGTTGCAGATGCGCTTAACATCTTCCATCCGAATTTCTAGGACAGTTTGATTATCATTAGATGTAGATGTTATATCCATGCGTTCTTTAATCTCAGTTAAGCGAGCAACACATACATATTGTTTAAAGGAAGTGTCAACTGGATTCTCACACTGCAGGACCAGGGTAGTATTTGGATCAATAGGAAGTTCTGGTTCAGTAGGTATTTGAACAATATCTGTAGTTACAAGTATATTTGGTTCCAAATCAGGAGACAATATTTCCCTTATTTATTGTTGATGTTCAACAGAGAACATTTCAAGATCAAGAAGCACAATTTCTTGGTATAGGGAAGCATCAGCAAGCCGTTTTTCACTTGCAAGGGTGATTGAGACAATAAAAGGCACAATAAAAGCTATCAAATCATCATCAGCAACAGATGGAGCATCAATAGTGGCTTTCGCGTCAGCTTTTGAACAATAGAATTGATCACTTCTTCTACTGCTGAAAATTCTCGAACAGATAAAAGTGTAGAGGAATTTGGCTGTGTTGGAGCAGGATCAGTAGTAGCAGCAGCAGCAACAACTAGTGCAGGTGATTGTGCAAGAGTACTGGAGACCTCATTCCTTGGAGGCGCTTTGGTTCTTCTCTCAACTTGCTTCAACTTGAACTGTTCTGGAATTTCGACCATGATATCTCCACTCAAATTCTTCTCAATAACCATGACAGCCATCTCTAAAGTTCTGAAATCAGAAAAATAGAGATAAGTGATCACTACTTGATCATGAAAGGAAGATGAACCTTGGAAATCATAATTGGAGTTCAGAATAGCCAGTGTTTCACTCAGCTTCTGAATTTTGATCTTAAAAAATATGTAATTTCTTTTGTTCATTTCTTCTATGACAGAAGTTGTTTTGGCAGCAAGCGAACATCAATTTTTCATATTTCAGAGACTTG
This sequence comes from Primulina tabacum, assembly GCF_025594145.1. NCBI lineage: Eukaryota > Viridiplantae > Streptophyta > Magnoliopsida > Lamiales > Gesneriaceae > Primulina > Primulina tabacum. Next base: position 3,519,823 of record NC_134565.1, on the reverse strand, counting down.
GCATAGGCACCCTTGGTCTTGAACACTAATAGATGCTAAACTGTTCAGATATTCAACCGCCATCAAAATATGAAATATGTTCTTATGTTAATTTCTTCCATGTGAAGGTTGATGGCCATTTGAACAGAAGATTTGGGGCATGTTTCCACTGGTTCTTTAGAAAGAACATACATTTTTCCTTTGCTTTTACCAGCAGAAACTGGTTCCTTAATTCCATAACGAGTCGATTCTGGAAGCCGATCTTGAATGACCACTCCACTTGTTGGTCTGGGACCAATGATAAAAGAGCTTGTGCTTCCAACTGTTGATCTCTTTGGTGTTGGGGTAGGAACTTGAGTGATTTTGGTTAGAAGGTCTTTGGGGGCTTGTGGTGCAACAACAGTAGTGATAGCAGCAGCAGGTTTGAAAACTTGGTGTAGAGGTAGATTATCAATATTAGATGGTGCTAGAGTGGAGGATAGATCTTAAATGGATTTTTTTTATGCGGATAATAGGTTTGTCTTTCTTCTATGTTGATGTTGGATTTGGAGGAGGTTGAATGGAAGTAGAGAATTCTTCATACCCCGTTTGTTCATAATCATTGATCACAGTTATAAGCTTCATCTTGGTCTTCTTCTGCTTTTGAGCTGCTTATTGTTAGACCTCGATTTCCTTCTTTGCTACAATAAATTAAGGAACAAATGGTTAGGGTGAAGTACCATATTTTTCAGAAGTGAGAGAAACCAGCATCCTTGAGAAGTTTTCTAATTTACGAGCAAAACAAGTAGAACTCATCTTCTAGACCATCTTAGATAGTGATTTAAACAGAACAGATGCCCAGTTAACTTGAGTTCCATTACTAATGGAAGAAATCACCTGGACTTTCTCATTTTTAGTATATCAAAGGTTCCTGCCTTTATCAATATAGCTCTGACAACATGATCTGCCAAGACTTGAAATTCCATCTTCAACAATTTTTTGAAACAAGATGGAGACATATTTTCTCCTGAAGCCAAAAATTCTTCAGAGCAGTAGCCATGTTTTCCTTGGAGATGCCTGAGAAATCAACCATTCCAACAGGAATATTGAAAGTATAACTGAGCAGGGCATCATCAACAACCAGTGTCTTGTTGTCATGAGAATAGAAAACATTCCCATCAGTAAAAAGAGAAGCTTTGGCATAGAAATGCAGAAGATGAGCCTTATAAATGATTGTTAGTGACTCTTGAAGACACAACGAAGATGATGTAAGTTATGTCATCTTAAGAACTATTAAAGTTATTGAAAGATAAACTATCAAGTTTATCATATTTAATACTGTTGAAAACTAAATTCCGGCGTTTGACAAAATATGAACCAACTGATACGCGCAATTATATTCAGCAACTGGACTTAACAACTGAAATCAGCTGATCTAATAAAGAAAACTGATCAGTTGGAAATCGATCAGTTGATACATTCAGCCGTATGCTTTTAAACTAAGCATCCTTCAACTGAACATGTCTCGGGAAAGAACATTCAACCGACAAAGAGACATAGAAGACTGCAACTGAATATGAAACGCCGCACTTCAATCAATACAGCTTAGAACAACGCATTTCGGCTAAAGCAGTTAAGACGCCGCATTACAATAAATGAAGCAAACAATGCCCAAGAAATAATGAAGTGGCAATTAACGGATACAAAGATTCAAATATATCTCAAGTTACCGATGGAAGGGAAGCTTATAAATATGACAGAAGAACAGCTAAAGAAAAAAGAAGATCACTCTATTCAAAGCTTGCTGTTACTCTGCCAAAATCTTAGCTCACTCTTACTTGGTTTATTCGTAGCAATCAAGGCTACAATTTGAGCTCACTAGCACTTTGTAATAATCATTAAATTCGATAGTGCTAAGATCAGTTACGCACTGAGAACATTTTGTAATACTAAGAGTTTCAGCTTTTGGCAGTGATAAGTCCAAACTGAAGCTGGTCAGTACAAATCTTGTATTCGATCAAAGTCTTTTAGTGGAAATCATATCCTTGAGATAGAAGGGGTGACGTAGGAGTAATGAAATCTCCGAACATCCAGAAACAATCCTTGTGTATTTTATTTTAGTTTTGTATTCTATCTTTCAGTCAGTTACTTTCCGCAACTACTTTAGTTTAACTGATTGTCATTGATCCAGCAAGATTCCGAGAATCAGTTTGTCACCAAACTGAACTCAAAATTCGAAAAAATCAGTTTTAATTGTGAGTGTTTATTCAACCCCCCCCCCCCCCCCCTTCTAAACACTCTTGATACGTTAATCGATCCTATCAAGTGGTATCAGAGCGGTTGAATCTTGTTCTTGAATACTTTTGATCTATAAACTCGCTAGCATGACTTCATTCAACAAAATTCCTTATGTTCTCCAGAGAAGAATTTGATGATTGGAAAATCAGAATGCAGGCTCATTTAGCTGCACAAGATGATGACATGTGGTATGTCATAACTGATGGACCCATGAAGATTCTAAAAACAAATACAGCAGTTGCCATAACAGAAGGGGCACCACAAAGAATAGAAAAGCTCAGAGATGAATGGACAACTGAAGATAAAAGAAAAACAGATCTTGATAATGTGGCTAAAGACATTCTGTACAAAACGCTGGATAAAGTAACCTTCAGCAAAATAAAGATGTGTAAGACAGCCAAAGAAATTTGGGAAAAGCTGATCCAGTTGTGTGAAGGAAATGATCAAACCAAAGAAAATAAACTTTCTGTTGCTGTTCAAAAGTTTGATAACATCAAAATGAAAGCAGGAGAATCAATACACGAGTATGATGAAAGCGTAAGCAGTATCATCAATGAGTTAAATGCACTTGGAAAAGTGTATACCAACAAAGAGATTGCACTGAAGGTAATGAGAGGTCTTCCCAAGGAATGGGATGTCAAGACCATGGCAATGAGGGAGTCCAAAGATCCGAACCAGATTGAACTTCATGATATGTTTGCTGATTTAAAGCAGACCAGAGAAGGAGAACCATCTACCCCTGCAGCCACAACTGCTCTAGCTGCTGTCAGAACAGAACCAATCGATTCAGTCGAGAAATCTGCTGATCAGTTGAGCAGTGATGCTATGTCATTGTTCATCAAAAAATTTGGAAGATTCAAGAGAAAGAATCAAGGAAACTTCCAGAAGCCATACCAAAGGAACAGCTCCAAAGATTAATCAAATGACTGCTACAACTGTGGCAAATCAGGTCACTTTATTGCTGATTGTCCTAAACCCAAGAAGGACAGTCAAGGCTCAACTGATAGAAGAAAGAAATCATATGAACACAAAAGAAGACCCAAGGAAGATAAGAAGTCCTTCAGAAAGAAACATGGGGTACTCTTAGCTGAAGAAAACAAATCTAAATGGGCAGAAACTGACAGTGAGGAGTCAGAACCAGAAAGCTCATGCAGCTCTAGTGATGATAAGGAAGTCAAGTGCTTGATGGCTAATGATGCAGAAGAAGAATCATCTAGCCAACAGGTATTTGATTTCAGCTCAACTGATTTCACACGATAAGAACTCATTCTAACACTACATGACATGGTAAATGAGTATCAAAAGCTTGCATCATCATTTGAAAAAATCAAAGTAAAGCAAACTGATCCCACAGACAATAAAACCAAAACTGATGAATCAGTTGATGGCTTGAGTCTAAAAAGGGAAATTGCTGAGTTAAAAGCAGAGAGAAACAAAAATCAATCATTAATCCAGAAGTTGATTCTTGAAAACTCAAAACAAACTGAGCTCATTCAGTCTTGGAACAAGTCATCTACTGCACTGAATGAGATGCAAAATTCACAAAAATCAGTTTCTGATAAAACTGGTTTAGGGTTCAACACTCAAGGAGAAATGTATCCAAATGATACTCAACCAAAGCTAAAAACAGACAAAGGGAAATACATTCACTTTGTCAAAACAACAGTGGTACAAGAACAAATTGAGCCCAGTAAACTGATTGAGCAACCTACTGAGAATATGAATAAGGCTAGAAGATATGGGATTGGTTATAATCAAAAATTCTCAACTGATTCACAAAGTCAGTCATCAAAGAGGTTTCACAAGAACTATTCGAATAGCTATTTCAATTACTATAACTGCAAGCCAGTTCAGAAGAGATATAGACTGAACAATCAGTTGAATAAAGCTAAAACACATATTGTATCATCTGTACACTACACACCAAGCACACAAAAGCCGAGAAAAACCATTTGGAATACAGCTACTGGAAAGTCTGTTAGACTAATCCAAGTGTGGGTTCCTTAGGAACTAATCAGTTCAGGACCCAAATAGATATGGGTACCAAGTTATATTATGTGTGTGATTGCAGGTAACATGTACAAACAAGAACTCAATATGGTATTTGGACAGTGGATGTTCGCGACATATGACAGGAGATGCAAGTGCGTTATCTCAACTGATCAAATACAGTGGTCTAAACATCAGTTTCGGGGACAATTCCAAAGGTAGAACTGTGGGTAAGGGTAAGCTTATCCATGGTAACTTTACTTTTAAAGATGTTTATTAGTAGAAAACCTGAAGTATAACTTGATTAGCATCAGTCAGTTATGCGACAGTGGATTCTCAGTACAATTTGACAAAAACTCATGTTCAGTCAAAACTTCAACTAATGAAATCATACTAACTGGCAAACGTTGTGGAAACACATATAAAGTCAGTTGGAATGATCAAACTTATGCATTAGTTTGTTTTATTGCTTCCAAATCGTCTAAAAACTGGTTGTGGCATAAGAGATTAAATCATTTAAACTTTAGCCTATCTGAGTAAACATGAACTTGTAACTGGTTTGCCCAAAATAGACTTTTCAAAAGAAAAACTTTGCTCAGCATGTCAGTATGGTAAACAAGTACGATCGTATTTTAAAAATAAGGGCTGTAAATCTTCATCCCGATGCTTAGAACTGTTGCACATGGATCTCTTTGGTCCTATATCAGTCATGAGCTTAGGAGGAATGAAATAAACCTTGGTAGTCGTAGATGATTTTTCAAGATTTACTTGGGTTATTTTTTCTCAAATCTAAAGACCATACTTCTTCGCAACTAATAAAGCTCTTCAAAAGACTTTTAAATGAAAAATCAGCTGGAATTGATCGAATCAGATCTGATCGAGAAACTGAATTCATCAATCAAACTCTTTCAAATTTCCTAGAAAATGCTGGAATTAAGCATGAGCTCTCAGCAGCCAGAACTCCTCAGCAAAATGGTGTAGCTGAGAGGAGAAATCGGACCCTTAAAGAAGCTGCTAGAACGATACTTGCTGATTCTGGTATTTCTCAAAGATTTTGGGCAGAGGCAGTAAACATTGCGTGTTACACTCAGAACAGATCAATGATTAATAAAAATCATATGAAAACACCATATGAGATCTGGCATGGAAGAAAAAATATAATTAATTATTTCAAAATATTCGGCTGCAGATGTTTTATTCTTGATAATGATAAAAATTATTTAAAAGCGTTTGATGCTAAATCTGCAGAAGGAATATTTCTTGGATACTCATCAGTTAGTATAGCTTATAGAGTCTTCAACAAGAAAACCCTAAATGTTGAAGAATCTGCTCATGTTGATTTCGATGAAACTGAACTAACTGATAAGCCAACTGATCAAGTTGAGCTAGTTGATCGATTTACAGATATCAGTTTGGAAGATGATGACAAAAATGAAAGTCGTGGCAATCAAAACATACTTCAAACACCTGAACCAGAAGTACTGGACCAATCAGATGTGCAGGAAGTCTTTGCTGATGATCAGTTGATAGAGCATAATGATAACATTCAAATACCAGTTGACGAAGCACCAACTGAGACTGAAAACTGTGTTCAGTTACAAACTGAAGAAATTGCTGATACAACAAATACTGAGTACAGATGGAGAAAATCACATCCACCTGAACTGGTAATAGGAAATCCATCTGATCCAGTAAAAACTCGCAATCAAATGCTAAATTTATTTATCTATTCAGCTTTTGTTTCACAACTAGAACCGAAGAAAACTGATGAAGCTCTTGCTGATCCTAACTGGGTAAATTCAATGCAAGAAGAGCTATATCAGTTCACTTATAACAATGTCTGGAACTTAGTTCCAAGACCAATTTCAAAAATTATTATATGTACAAAATGGGTATACAGAAATAAACTGAACGAGGATGGTTCAGTTGGACGCAACAAAGCAAGATTAGTGGCACAAGGATATAGGCAAGAAGAAGGAATTGACTATGATGAGACGTATGCTCCATTTGCAAGACTGGAAGCAATCAGAATATTTCTTGCTTATGCATCACACAAGAACTTCAAGGTCTATCAGATAGATGTAAAGAGTGCATTCCTGAATGGTCAACTACAAGAGGAAGTATATGTTGAACAACCCCTAGGTTTTGTAAATCACAACTTTCCTGATCATGTATATCATTTGAACAAAGCCTTATATGGTCTTAAACAAGCTCCCAGAGCTTGGTACGGTACGAAACTCTTTCAAAATTTGAAACTGATCATGATTTTTCTGTTGGATCAGTTGATAAGACCTTGTTCAAATTTGTTAAGAATGATCACATTTTATTAGTTCAAATTTATGTTGATGATATCATATTTGGTTCAACTAATCCCAAATTATGCGAAAAGTTTGCTAAGCTAATGCAGGATAAGTTTGAAATGAGCATGATGGGTGAACTGACATTCTTTCTTGGACTGCAAGTGAAGCAACTGGAGACTGGTATATTCATCAGTCAAACTAAATATACAAAGGAGCTGCTGAAGAAATTTGGCATGGAATCATGTTCAGCTGCAAATACTCCCATGAGCTCATCAGTAAAATTGGACATTGATCAAGGGGGAATATCAGTTGAGGCGACATTATATCGAGGTTTAATAGGTTCATTGTTGTACTTAACTGCCAGTCGTCCTAATATTGTATTTGCTGTTTGTATGTGTGCTAGATTTCAAGCAAATCCTAAGCAATCACATTTCTCAGCTGCTAAAAGAATTTTGAAATATCTTAAGGGTACACAAAATATTGGGTTATGGTATTCTAAAGACTCTACTTTCAATTTAGTTGGATATTCAGATGCAGATTATGCAGGATGTAAGCTTGATCGTAAAAGTACAAGTGGATCTTGTCAGTTTCTAGGAGACAGACTAATCTCTTGGTTCAGCAAAAAGCAGACATCCATAGCTACCTCAACAACTGAAGCAGAATACCTTGTTGCTGGTAGTTGTTGTGCACAACTGATCTGGATCCAGCAACAACTGAGAGATTATGGAGTAATTACAAATGAATCGCCCATATTTTGTGACAATACGAGCACAATTGCCATCACCTATAATCCAGTTCTTCACTCAAGGACCAAGCATATAGATGTCAAGCACCACTTCATTAGAGATCATGCTTTGAAGAAGAACATTAGACTGGAGTATATTTCAACTGAGCAACAAGCAGCTGACATCTTCACCAAACCATTACCCGAGACTAAGTTTTCTTACTTTCGCAATATTCTTGGTTTAATTGACTTGTCTTAAAATTATTATTGATGTTGTTTTACTAATAAAATTCTTTGCAGAAAATAAGAACACAACAACAAATTGGAAATGATACTTTATTAAGAATAAAATCGATTCCATCTTACAGAAGATAACTTAGGACCAACTGAATCTTGCCATTCTGTAATCCAATTATTCAATTCATAAATTCGGATTCTAGAAAATGATTCAGTTGTAGAAATCTTCTCAATCACATGTCATTCCTTCCATAGCATTGCTTGTAACAGAACATTGTCATCAACCAGGATCTGTAACATGCCTGACTTCAAAACGATCAATGTATTTTCTTGTTGTTGCTGCTTGAGCACGAGAAGGAGCAGCACCACTACTACTTATCCTCTGCAAATCATGAATTTTGAACCATGTTGACATCACTTTCGTCAAGACATATTTCTCCATCGTTTTCTTCAACTCTTCTAAATAAGGACTTAATTTTTCAGTAACTTGAATATGCGTACTGCTGCATGCATCAGAATTACTTGAATCCGACATATTGAACTGTTATTGTCTCACATTTTATCTCTCTCGTCTTATTTATAGACAGATGACATTAAAAGTTGAAGAAACCAAAGAGTCTCAAGTCAACCGAAGCGTTTTTCTCATTTACCCAGGCTTCTTATTTATCAGTTGTTCATTATCAACTGATATCAGTTTGTCATTTATTACTTAATGCTTAACTGATTTCAGTTCATAGTCAACTTATAGAAGTTAGTCTTTCATCAGTTCATCTGTTTAAGTTCGCAATTCATATATAACAACTGATGAAATTTATCATTTGCAGGAAAGAGAAAAAAAAACAAAATTAAGCTCATATAAATAATTCATTCAACCATAAACGTTTGCACAGATTACATCATCATATTTTTCCTCTACAACAATTATCCACATTTTCAACTAAGTGGATAAAGGTGCGGTAGATGTCTTGACAAAGCTCTGAGAAACAGTTATGTGCTTAAGGATTTTCAGTTCCTTTCGAAGCATTAGCTGATAGATATGACCATCCTTAAAGATGTCCACCCACACAGCTATGTTCAAGTGCTCCCGCACTCATTTCAACTCTGCCACCAGTTCGGGAGTGGTAGCCTCTCCAGTATTATACAGGAACTCAAGCTTCTGTAACTTTTCCCAGTAGTGAAGACTCTTATGGAAGACTTCATCTTCTATAACAGCCTTCCTGGTCTCCAGAGCAAACGGCGAAGCACTCGAGCTACTCGTATCTGCCATTCTTTTTGTCTTGAATATTTTAACCAATATGATTGAAACTAACCGTGTTACTTCTATTTATAGCCGAAAATCATGGAAGCTGAAGGGCCGTCAACGTTTCAGCAAACGATAATCTTTCTGACCTTTAAATTTATTTTTATATCGTCACTTTAATTATTCTATACACCGATTAAGGGGGAACATCAGTTTTTAAGGGGTTAACTGAAAAGACAAATGTTAGTAAACTCTCAACTAGAAGGACACAGTCTTACAACTGATCGTTCAGTTGGGTATTTCACTAATCTTCTCACATCAGTTAACTAATTAATCATATTATATTCCAAATCAAGTGACGTGACTGTCTGCTATCTAATGATGAATCTTATTTTAAAAAACGTGGAAGCATTTGAACCGTTTAAATTGTACACACGCTTACAACACACGTTTTTATTCAAAATTTTGATGGACTGACACGTGTCAAGAATTTAAACAGTCACATACATATAAATAATTCCCCGCTTCAATTCAGTTTCTTTCTTACGCGCACATCATCTCTCAGAGCAAACTCATACACTCAGAGCTTGAATTTCGCAAAATCTCAGGTTTCCTTACTCTCAGCAATGGCAAATCAGATCCCTGCTCATATATTGAATGCTATGGCTATCAACTTTGAATCAGCTTTATCAGTGGAAGAAGTCAATGTGAAAAATGTATTTCTGAAGCTTGAATCAGCTGAGCTGAGGATATTCTTGGGGCAATACTCACAGGAGATTTATCCAAAAGAACTCCAGGACCTCTACTCAAATGGATATATCAACTCTGATGGAAGCATCATTTCCACTATTAATAGGTCAGTTGGTGACCATTTCTGAAGATTCTTTCAGGAGAAATCTTTTCATTACCTTCTGATGGACTGGTACACCTTGCAGATGTTAAAGCATCAGATATTGAAGAAATGCAAAGTGCACTCTCTGCTGATGGACGGAAAATCAAAGTTTCCGATCCTAAGAAGGAACTGAAGCATGAGGTTCAGTTGATGGCTGATATCGTAGCCAAAGGGCTATTGGCTAAGGCAGGATCGTATGCCGCCCTGACTTTGGAAAAGTTTCAAGCTATTACGATTATTATGGCTGGAAGAAAATTCAACTGGAAGCAACTTATTTTCAGTATCTTGAAGAATATGTTTTCCTCCACCAAGCAATCCAAAGGATTTGCAGTGCCGCTGAGCTATTTGATGAAGGTCAAAGGGTTGGTGGCTGATGATTCGGAAGCTATTATCTAAATTCAAAATTTTCAATGGGAAGAATGTTCTGCCACCCAAGTCTAAATTAGATATCTCTCCTGATCAGTTCGTGAAGATCAAAAAGGAGATTGGAACGCAACAGGCTGCTCCAAAATCAGTTAAACAGACCAAGACATTGGCTCAACTGAAGACAGTTAAAAGAAAACTGATTATCAGTGAATCTGATTCCGAGAAGACGCCCTCTCCAAAAGTTGCCAAGAAACCAAGAACACAAAGGACAAAATTACCAACCACAGTAGAATCTATTCCTACTGAAAGGCTGAAATCTTCGGATGCCCAACAGCCTATCAAAGCAGTTCCTCTGAAGATCATCCCACCAGAAATCTCAGCTGGTGCAACAAAGGAAACAGTTAGGATCAAAGCTCCTCTAATCCATATCAATCGTCCTGCTGTTCTAGCACCTGCCAGACCCAAAGGTATAAAGATTATAGAACTGGTGGATACTACTCGTACTGGATTGGAAATTCCACACATCCTCAGTACTGAAAAAGGAAAGGGCAAATTGATTGAAGAGCCCAGGCCATCCAATCCCATTCAAACTCATATTGACCTTGTTTGGGAACAGATTAATAATTTTGCAGCATCAAAACTTCAATCCTATGATGCCTGGACCGCTTACAGAACTCAGATTTTTGCTAAGCAGTTGAAAAAGAAATCCCAGCTGAACAAGTTTATCAAACTAGAAGCAATTGTCCTCAAGATGGTCAAAGCTGCCACAATTGTTCAGGCTTTGGAGAGGAAAACCTATTTTTTTGACCAAATTCGAGCTAAGAAGCTATCTCAACTGTTTGAGAAATTGAAGGCAAACTACATTCCCACCAATCCAACTGCATATAATGATCGAGCTGTGATCACTCAGCTAGATACAGATCTTACTAGCTTGCAAGCTCAGATAAAAGTGTGGGAAATGGATCAGGAGTTAGTTCTTCCTGAGGAAGCCTCTGAAGAAGAAGAAGAACCCTCCTCTCAGCAGAAAGAGCCACCCTCAGAACAAACTATTGTTACAACTGAAGAAACAGTTCAGGATGTGCCACAATCATCTGCTGTGGAACATCAGCTGTACTCTGAAGCCGAGTTGAATTTTGCCAACATTGATGAAATTATTCAAGCAGTGGTGACAGAATCTGTTATTAATGAACCTTTATCAGTTGATCACTCCGCTGATCAAGCAGCTGAACAGAATACCATCTTAACTAAAGAGCCAGTTAAGGCCGCCATTTCTGAACCAAATGATCCAAGAATGATGTCTGCTCAATCACCAGATCACCAAATTGCTGAGAATCTGGAGGCTCTGTTGCCTACTTCTAACAATCCTCCAACTAAAGAGTCAGCTCGAATCTCAGATGACTATCAAGCAGAAGCATCAGTTCATGACTCACTAGCTGAAGATCCTGCAAACTCTCACATTCAGCAGGAAAGCTCAAATGCTGAACAACATCAGTCTTCACCTCATCTGGTCCAAGTGGCAGTAACTGAAACAGATGTTCCAGAACCGAATATTGCTGAAACAATGATATCTGAAAGAACCATGGTGGTTTTTGATCAAATCTCACAGGAAGCTGGAGCGTCGGATCAGCCAAATCTTAACTCCACCAAAGATCTTGATTTTGTTCTTGCAGAAATTCAGGAAATTCAGCATGATATACATATATTGATTAATGATCTGTACAAGATTCAGCATACTCAATTAGAACATTCTCTGAAGCTAGAACATTCTGAGGCATTCAACTCAGAGAAACTGAAAGCAATTCAAGAAGCCTTAAACTCTCTGTTTCAATCAATGGAAGCAATTAAGAAGAACAAAGGTTTGGCTGAGAGTCTCTCCATCACTCAAGACGTTATCAGCAAACGAGTTGAAAATCTAGAGACGCTTGTAACAAGAAAAATAGACTCGTTGCAAAACACAATGCTCTATGTTGTCTCTAGCATATCCACTACTGTCAATGTTTTATCAACAGATGTTCGGAAATTCTCATTGAAGATGGAGTTGTTTGACAAAAAGGGGGAAAAGATCAAAGAGATTCTAGAACAACAAAAGAAATCTTCTCGTTGAAGAAAAATCTCTACAGATTCGTGTAGCCTATTATTCAGTTGATCAATCTCTTATTTTATCTACAATGAGTTCAGACGTTCAGTAATTATTTACTTAGTTTTGTCAAACACCATAAGGGGGGAAATTGTTGGAAACTAAATTCCGACGTTTGACAAAATATGAACCAACTGATACGCGCAATTATATTCAGCAACTGGACTTAACAACTGAAATCAGCTGATCTAATAAAGAAAACGGATCAGTTGGAAATTGATCAGTTGATACATTCAGCCGTATGCTTTTAAGCTAAGCATCCTTCAACTGAACATGTCTCGGGAAAGAACATTCAACCGACAAAGAGACATAGAAGACTGCAACTGAATATGAAACGCCGCACTTCAATCAATACAGCTTAGAACAACGCATTTCGGCTAAAGCAGTTAAGACGCCGCATTACAATAAATGAAGCAAACAATGCCCAAGAAATAATGAAGTGGCAATCAACGGATACAAAGATTCAAATATATCTCAAGTTACCGATGGAAGGGAAGCTTATAAATATGACAGAAGAACATCTAAAGAAAAAAGAAGATCGCTCTATTCAAAGCTTGCTGTTACTCTGCCAAAATCTTAGCTCACTCTTACTTGGTTTATTCGTAGCAGTCAAGGCTACAATTTGAGCTCACTAGCACTTTGTAATAATCGTTAAATTCGATAGTGCTAAGATCAGTTACGCACTGAGAACATTTTGTAATACTAAGAGTTTCAGCTTTTGGCAGTGATAAGTCCAAACTGAAGTGGGTCAGTACAAATCTTGTATTCGATCAAAGTCTTTTAGTGAAAATCCTATCCTTGAGATAGAAGGGGTGACGTAGGAGTAATTGAAATCTCCGAACATCCAGAAACAATCCTTGTGTATTTTATTTCAGTTTTGTATTCTATCTTTCAGTCAGTTACTTTCCGCAACTACTTTAGTTTAACTGATTGTCATTGACCAGCAAGATTCCGAAAATCAGTTTGTCACCAAACTGAACTCAAAATTCGAAAAGATCAGTTTTAATTGTGAGTGTTTATTCAACCCCCCTTCTAAACACTCTCGATACGTTAATCGATCCTATCAAATACTATTTCTGATCGGACAAATTATCATGATCTCTATCTTTCTAGGACATAAATCCTTTACCTTTTCAAACTCTTTTCTATTTATCATATCTAACCTTTTTCTTACATTTAATCATTTTTATCTCCGTATTTTTTCATATGTTTCTATCGTCTTTCAACTTAATTTATCCTTAGTTTCTGAAAAAAGAATGAAAATGTTGAAAAACAATATTCATTCCCATTATATCGGTAATCTTTATTTTATTTTTTTTATCAAATATTTTGAATATTGTATTTTCATTGATATTTTTCAAATAAGAACCTTCAGAGAGTGGGCTTCTTTTATAGCATGTCTCAGTAAATCGAAAGTACAATTCATCTTCCTTTCCATTGGCTTGGATTTCTTTCATTTCGTTTATTTTGTTGAAATTTGAGGCATTCGGAGAAAATATGAGCTCTAAGTGCAGAAATCCAACATCAAAATTCATTCCAGAAAAAAGCATAGAGTGAAAGTTAACTTTCATTCAGCATATTCCAATATGAAACTAAATTGTGTTATAGCCGCGTAAAATATTAATTATCTTTTACATCTGACATCAAACGGAGAAGGTAAAAATGACCGAGCTTATTCTAGAATAGATTCTAACACAATACGTAGAAAACGCACTGAATAATGCCACAAAAGATAACTTTCGACGGAAAATATGCAAAACACTTGATATAAAATACCCCGCCCCCCCACCCCCTGATCCATCGACTTTTTCATGACCACCAGTGCTGCCAGAATAAGTAATACCTTTTGTTGCATTCAATCAAACTGACGCCCGCCCCATCGACGGATGTGGCGGAGTCCGTCGCTGCGCTTCGCGGGGGGTTGTATTCCATATTATTTTCTATTTTTGTACAAGGAAGTGGAGAGCAAGAGATGATAGAAAGGTAGTCTGCTCTCGAGGATTGAATGTACAATTTTTGTAGCACGATGTACAAGTTGATATATTTTTTAGTTCATTTATTTTAAAAGGTTTAATTTAATGTAACTAAAAACTAGTATGAATTTATACAAGTTGCATATTTTACGATCTAAAAATTTTTGAACTATTTTAAAAATACTGATTATGTTAAAAGCAAAATTTATGGTAAAAATGAAAAATCTCATACTCACAAAATATATTAAACTACACACTTTATAAAATTTTGTCTACTCAATTGTGTGTTTTATTCACAAATTGAGAGACCCATTTATAGAATTTCTTTGGAAATATTCCGAAAATAAATACATCATTACGTACATCATCACACATTAGTTCTCAATATTTACAACTCTTATTTTCAACATTCAATAATTTCAACTCTTATTTTCAATACTTCCCCTTGTGATGATTATCATGATACAATGATTGTCTTCATTACGTGTTTTTATGTTGTCACGTTAGAAACCTTACTAGGAAAAATCCATTGGGATAAAAACCATAGTAAGAGAAAAAGAGTGCAGTCGCATAAACTCTCCCTCATGTTAACATGAACGATTCTTCACAAACTTCGTAGATTGCACATTTCAATATTATATATATGTTTTCTGAATATTGTCGTAGAAAGTGCCTTTGTGAAGAGATTTGATGAGTTTTCACTTGATTGAATATAATGGATATCAATATATTTATTCTTCTCAAGCTCTTGGGTGAATACGAAGAACTTAAGAGGAATATGTTTAGTTATGTCGCTTTTATGTACCCTTCTTTCATTTGAGCAAAATATGCAGCATTATCTTCATATAGTGTCACAGGCTTCTTGTCGAATGATAATCCGCATGAGATTTGGATATGTTGTGTCATTGATTTTAGCCATACACATTCACGACTTGCTTCATGTAGTGTAATAATCTCGGCGTGATTTGATGAATTTGTTACGAGTGTTTGTTGCTGTGAACGCCAAGAAATTGCAGTGCCTCCACGTGTAAATATATATTCGATTTGAGAACGAGCCTTGTGTGGATTAGATAAGTACTCAGCATCAACATAACCAATTATACTTTGATTGGTATCTTTTGAATACAAAAGTCTCAAGTCTGTTCTTCCTCGTAGATAACGTTATATATGTTTAATTTCATTTCAGTGTCACTTTGTAGGATATGAGCTAAATCTTGCCAATAAATTTATAACAAAAGATATATCAGGTCTTGTACAATTCGCAAGATACATAAGGGCACCAATAGCACTTAGATATTCCACATTCTTTTTGTTCAATTTGCAAACTCAAACAATAATTTGTTTTTCCAAGTCTTTAATTTCAAATTTTTCTTTCAAGTACGACACAACTTCTTAAATTTTCTTATTCGTTCCAATGATGTTTAAATCATCAACATTTACAACAATAATTACGTATCTGGATGTTGTTTTCTTAATGAAAACGCGATGACATATTGAATTGTTTACAAATCCCTTTTTCATTAAGTGTTCACTTAGCCATTATATCACATTCAACCAGATTTTTTTAACCCATACAATGATCTTTGCAATTTCACAAAATAACATTCTTTGGGTTTTGAACTTTTTGCTTCAGACATTTTAAATTCTTTGGGGATTTTCAAATATATATTACTATCGAGTGATCCGTAGAAGTAAGTTGTGACAACATTCATAAGATGCATTTCTAAATTTGCATATACCGCTAAACGAATCAAATACCGAAACATAATTGCATCCATAATAGGAGAATACGTTTCTTGATAATTAATTCCAGGTCTTTGAGAAAAACCTTGTGCAATAAGTCGAGCTTTATATCTTACTATTTCATTTTTCTCATTTCGCTTTCGAATAAAAATCTATTTGTACCCAACGGATTTTACACCTTCAGGTGTAAGGACTATAGGTCCAAAAACATTACGTTTATTTAGCGAATCCAATTCAACTTGGATGACATCTTTTCATTTTATCTAGTCCTGTCGATTTTTACATTTACCAAAAGATTTTGGTTCATGATCTTCATTTTTATTTATGATGTCAAATGCCACATTGTAAAATATCTCATCAATTTCTTTTATATCTTTTCGGTTCTATATTTTTCCAGTATTAATATAATTGATAGAGATTTCACGATTCTTTTCAGTTTGTAGTTCTAACAGAACATTTTCATCATCATGTATTTCTGCCAGAACATCATTCTCTATTTTGTGATCATCGTGTTTCTCTATATTTTTTATTTTTCGAGGATTTTTATCCTTAGAACTAATTGCCCTTCCATGATTCAATCGTTTTAAGACATCATGAGTGTCTTCAATTTGTTTCTTTGGAATTTCAGTTTGAGTAGGGGCATTTACAACATGTATATATGATTTAGTTATCCCTTTTGTTTCTGAAAATGCATCTGGTATTTGATTTGCTATTCTTTGCAAGTGCACAATTTGTTGTACATCTTTTTCACATTATTTAGTTCTTGAATCCAGATGTAACAATGATGATGTATACCATGTAATTTTCTTTTCGATATGTTTCTTTCTCACCCTAACATTGAGAAGATTTTTTCATTAAAATGACAATCAGCCAAATGAGCTATCATAACCGATATAAATTTCGATCTTTCTTTGAGGACCCTTTTTTGTTCGTTGAGGCGGTGCAATAGACACATATATCATACATCCAAAAATTCTCAGATGAGAAATGTCTGGTTCTTTACACTAAAGGCAAGCTGAAATTGAGAGTATTTATGATATGCACTTGGTGATACGAATCCTCGTACGAATGAGAAGAAAACACGATTAATTAGAATCGCGCCCTCAATTCAATAACGAACAAGGATCGATTATGTTGTCCCGATCTTTTGAAACAAGCAACGATTTGTGATATTCACCTTTAAGCGATTAACACTTAGAAACAAATATCAACGATAATAACAATCGAATTCCATACGAACCTTCAAAAAACTCGTTTTGACAATCCGTGTGAAAACAATTGACAAACGCCACAAAGATGCAATCTTTGATAAGTTTGATTTTTGTGAAGAACAAAGCAAAATACCTTGCAAATTTGAGAGAAAAATCTCAAGAAACTTGATATATCTCAATTATTTTCGTTCATGGTCCTTTACAATGATTATATAATAAATAAAACATGAAAAAGTAGTGTAAAAAGTCATAACAAAAGTTGTCTAGCAAGTTTGAAACGGCAGTGCGCGCGGTAGCGCCACTTCTCGCGCGATGGCGCGCGGCATTCTGCCTTGCATCAGAACGGGGCACGCGGCAGTGCCGATTCACGCGCGATGGCGCGCGCAGGGCGCGCGGTCGTGTTGGTTCAGGCGCGCATGCGCGTGCGCGGGTGCGCGGGTGATGCTGTCCTCATGGTCATCTAGCACTTGAATGACATTCTAAACACTTCCATCATTGTGTACATGTTTCTCAAACTCCCCTAATTTAGACATCCAATTTGTAGGACTTCCTTAGTAGCTCCCCATGAATCCTTGAAGTACTTCTTTAAACTTCTTGCTACGTCCCCTCGTTATAGGTCTTTCAGGCAACTGCAACGACTCCCATGCCTTCTTTGGTGCTTGACCAACCATGTTTGCATCATACTCCCCTTTTTGAAAAAGATTTGTCCTCAAATCTTGTCCACCTACGTAAAAACGAAGCAAATTAGTAATAAAAATGATTAAATTATCAACATGCTTACCTTTAAACTCAAGTTTGTAGGTGCTATTGTTTGCTCGCTTCTTCAGCACTGGAATTCCCAACATCACCATTGTCTTTCCTATAAACTCATCAATTTTACCACATATCAAATAATAAATGACACCAAATGATAAAATACCATTAAGCATCACAAAAATAAGATTTCTCCCCTTCTTAGACCTAGTCATCACCAAAATAATATCCATACATGTGTACGACCATAGCTCACTAGGAATAAGAAATACTTCAAGCAACTCATTGAAATCAAGCTCAGGTGCTCTATCCCTATAGGCAATGCACTCTTCAATATATCATTTAACGTACATCTTCATATGCAACCATAGTAACAATTCATGCATCATATCTATGGCTCTAGTTACTTCATGGCTACCAATTAAACACATGTCATGTGCCTCAATATCAAGCAACAACTCATGCAATGGGCATTGAATGAAAAATTCATTCTTTTTAAACATGTATTCATCATGAACAAAGAAATAATCATGTTCATCCTTGCACCTCTCAAAACCATCATCAAACCAACATAAATTATGCAAATAGAACACACTAAATGTACTATCCATGTAATCTTCACAACCGTCACCAATCAAATATAAATCACGAAAATAGGACATGTCCCATGTACTATCAATGCAATATCTCATATCATCACAAAAATCTAAGTCTAATGTATATAAACCATTGTAGCAAGCAAACCTCATCAACTTAGTAAATAGTGAGACATCAAAATTCATAGTAGGTACATGCAATTCATCCATGGTCTCAAATTCAAAACAATCTAGGAATACGGATAAATTTACATCCGACCCTTTAACCACCACATTTGCAACACATTCTCCAAGCTTTGTAAAATGATACATCAAAGAATTAAGATAAGGACGGAAGTCATACCTCATGGTTGTTGCGTTGGCAACTAACCTTACCTCACCTTGATTACTTCCAACATCATGTTGATCAACACATGGCCTTCCTCCACCATCAGTTCTCGCTTGCCTCCTCATCATGACATTTCCATAATCCTGCAAGGGTGAAATAACAATGCTCGGGATTGAACCGGCGATATCATCACAATGAGAATAAACCACTTTGTACAAAGGTACATGAAATGATTTATACAAGAACAAATTACTCTCTACCTCACTCTTTTGGGCCTTTAATTTATTTTTCTTTTCTTTGACCTCTTTTTGTCTCTCTTTTTCTTTCATCTCATTTTTTTCATCTTTTTTTCTTTTCATGGCCATCTCACTCTTTTGTTCTCTCTTTCTTTCGACCATATCACATTTTTTCCCACTCAATTCATGAATTAATTTCAATTGATCCTCAAGCACATTTGGATTCAATTGAACCAATGAAACATTTAGTTCATCAAGAAATTTATGTATGATAACTTCTCCTTGCCTACTCTCATCTCCCATAGTAGACAAATTAGAAACTTCTTCACTACTCAATGATTCACTTTCCACTGTACACAATTTAACATCATTCGACTCATCAACTAATGGAATACTATCATCAACAACTTTCTCAACCACAACCTCAAATTCAGATTCTTCTACAACCTCAACTTCATGTTCAAATTCTCCAACAATCTCAACGTCCACTTGAGATTTAAGTTCAACCGACGACTCTATTACTGTCAGCTCCTTACGTTGACATTGGCTAGTATCATGCCCAAATTTTAAACACCAACAACATATAATATCAAAAGTACTAGAATTTGAGTTTTTACTTGTACCTTGATAATCATATTTGGTAGCTTCACGACTCGACTCCTTCATTGGCCTAGCAATAATTTTCTCTTCCAAGCTCGTTTGCCAATTGGGTGTCAATGATTCCCTACCCACATCACGTTCACTCCTTCTGCCCACACTTCTATTCTCCTCACATCGCCTATCATCACCATGATCCACGTGCAAAGCTCTATCCCCACCAAATCTACTACCTCGTCTATTCCCATCATCTTGCCTATCATATCTCTCCTCTTTTTCACTCCGCCTATACCTCTCACGTAGAGGCTTAAACTCCTTCTCCCATATTCTATCCAACCCTCTCAACATTGTTTGAAATTGACGATCGTCAACCATTATACCTGCAAGAAAAGGTTAGTAGAAAATAATAAAGAATAAATTTTCTCACCACGAATCCTCGCTGGTCACTCCAATGAAAATTCACTCGACTCTCCTTTTTTTTCTCTTTTTTTTCCTCACTACAAAATACTCACTGGTCACTCCAAAGAAATAACGCTCGCACTCAAGTGTTTTCACTCGAATTTGATAGTTCTCTCTAAGATGTGCTCAAGCTTTGTACTTGTATATCAAACTAACAAGATTCAACTCGTGGACACTCGCAACAATCTCACTTGGACTGCACAAAACCAAGAACACTAGAATAACGCAGATCTTACAACAATACAAAGGATAACACGGATCTGAAAACAGAAACGAAAGTATAACACAGATCTGAAAGCAGAACAAAATTTTAGAAAGATCTGAAAATAAAAACAAAACGATAACACAGATCTGATAACAAAACAAAATTTTAGAAAGATCTGAAAATAAAAACAAAAGGATAACACAGATCTGAGAACAGAACGAAATTTTAGACATATCTGAAAATAGCAACGATAACTTACTTGAATCAAAGAGAACCAAATGCTCTGATACCAAATGATACGAATCCTCGTACGAATGAGAAGCAAACACGATTAATTAGAATCGCGCCCTCAATTCAATAACGAACAAGGATCGATTATGTTGTCCTGCTCTTTTGAAACAAGCAACGATTTGTGATATTCACCTTTAAGCGATAAACACTTAGCAACAAATATCAACGATAATAACAATCGAATTTTATACGAACCTTCAAAGAACTCGTTTTGAAAATCCGTGCGAAAACAATTGACAAAACGCCACAAAGATGCAATCTTTGATAAGTTTGATTTTTGTGAAGAACAAAGCAAAATGGCTTGCAAATTTGAGAGAAAAATCTCAAGAAACTTGATATATCTCAATTATTTTCGTTCATGGTCCTTTACAATGATTATATAATAAATAAAACATGAAAAAGTAGTGTAAAAAGTCATAACAAAAGTTGTCTAGCAAGTTTGACACGGCAGTGCACGCGGTGGCGCAACTTCACGCGCGATGGCGCGCGGCATTCTGCCTTGCATCAGCACGGGGCGCGCGGCAGCGCCGATTCACGCGCGATGGCGCATGCAGGGCGCGCCGGTTCAGGCACAGCCGCGGGCATGGGTGCTGCTGTCCTCATGGTCATTTAGCACTTGAATGACATTCCAAACACTTCCATCATTGTGTACATGTTTCTCAAACTCCCCTAATTTAGACATCCAATTTGTATGACTTCCTTAGTAGCTCCCCATGTGAAACGTCCTGCCCTTTTTATTGCTTTAAAAGTACTAGAAATTTTTTTTTTTTATCCTCACTTAGCATCGGCCGAACCATAAAATATTTTGACATCATTTTAAAAATAACCATCCAACTGCTATTTAAAAATCCAAAGGAAAATATTTTAAAGCATAAAATCGTCAACCATTTTACTAAACCTAAAAAGCAATAATTTGAAAAGTAAAGCCCATACTAAACCTCTCAAAAATCTCTCAAAAGCATAAATAAATAATCTTAAAAATCTTTAATCATAAAGCATGAGTCAAAAGTCATAATGCGGAAAAAGTAGAAGCGCTGGTCCTCGGGTTGTGTGCGCCTTCAGCCCAGTCAAATCAACCATCAAGACCTCCATTAACATATTATCATAATCACCTGCATCATACACACCTAGTGAGTCTAAAGACTCAACACGTCATATTCTTGATAACGAGTAATACGTAATACAGTTAACATATAACGGTGAAAAATACTTGTACTTAAAATATCGTTTTCATGAAGATGCATAAACATAAACATTTTTGTAAATATTTTCATGATGCATAAAACTTTAAACATAAACATTTTCATAAAATACTTTTTCATGACATGCAATCATAAACCTTAACCTTTTCCATTTTTCCTCAACATGACATAACATAAAACATTTTTCATGATCATAAACATTTTTCCTTTTCCTTTTCCTTTTCCTTTTCCTTTTTCCTTTTGTTGAATTCAGATCGTTAATTGTGACTTTCCTGATCATGCTCATGAGGGTCGATGGATCCATCTACATAAAACCACAGTACTGGGCGGCGGGGGACACCAGCAACACTCTCACCGGTCAACTGGGCTCTGGCCTATCATGATTCGAATAGAAATACGATCGTCGGGGCTCCCTCTGGGGCCTTTTCCCATAAATGGGCTCCCTCTGGGGCCTTTTCCCCTCACAATATTCCCATTCTTCCGTTACCACAAAACCGTTACCACATATCCGTTACCACCTATCCGTTACCACATATTCGCAATGATGGAAACACGATCGTCGGGCTCCCACTGGGACCATAACCCTCACGACGTCGCCAACATTAACGAATTAGTCACAATTATTTCACATCCTTCAACATTTTTCATTCACATCACTTTAGAAAAATCATGAATATCATTACATTTTTCATTTTTGAAACCAAGCATGCAACATGTATTTTAAATGTCTTCTTAAGTCATAAAAATCCCTTAGACATTTAAAAATCATAATTTAATCATGAACTTTTCATAAACATTTAAAATGACATATTAACCTCAAAACATTTACAATAACATTTTGACATATTAAGTCATAAACATATAAAATTCCCTAAATATTTAAAAGATCATTTTAATATATAAAATTCCATAAACATTTAAAATATCATTTTAGCATAAAACAATTTCAATAAACATCCATAACTATAGAAATTAATCATATTAGCACATAAAACAGCAAATAGGGCACTGCCATGACGTTTACTAATTTCTAGGTGTATAATGACCGTTTTACCCCTAGACGTAAAATTCCTCGGTTTTGACATTTTCTTAATTCCATTGGTTCTAACATGTCCCAAATAATTATTTAAGCCTATTTGAATTTTCTCATATTTTTATTTAGCTTAAAACGAGGACTTTTAAATAAATCTTTAAATGTGACGTATTAATGCATTTTAATCTCGAATTAAACCAACCTTAATATAAAATTCCCAAATTAAAAACTTAGGCTTCTAATAATTATTTAAGCTTAAACCCTAATTTTTCATAATTTTATAAGGCTTAAAACTAGGTTTTTCAATTAACTCGTTAATTAGCGTTTCGTGCGGCGATTAAATCCCGAATAAATCCAAAACTCGTTATTTTGATCCTAAATTTTAAACATAACATTTTTAGTATTTATTCTACCCTTTCAAGTCATTAGCCACACTCGTGGACCCATGGATCAATTTTTCCTTCTTAAATTCTCGCTTTTGACCCTTCGACGAACACACCGAGCCATCTCCTAATTTACTCGAGCCACGCCCGAGCCACCTTGAACCTAAACCTAACCAACCCATCTAGGGACCCTACTGACCAAGCCCAGCCCCAAAAACCGGGCCCATGCTCGCTCAAAACCTTCTGAAACTAGACTCTATTATTCTGCATGTGTGCGTGAGTTAGTACCCTTGTGTATTAGGTTCCCTTGTCAACTAGGACACCTCCAAGACCTAACCACTCGACCCCTCATGACACTAACCCTCCTTGGACCATGCCCAGACCGAGCCCAGACCAACCCAAGCCCTGGACCGCGCGCCCGAAGCACCTGAACCAGAAAACTGCCTGCGCGCTAGTGTTTCCCTTGCGCTGTCCACTTCCAGCTGAGCCAACAACGAACCCAGCCGCACCAACCCATGCCCAGACCCTTTTGCACTTTCTTAGGACCCTAAGGACCTAGCCTAGCCCAGCCCTAAGCCCCCTGACCGAGCCTCTTTCTTCCCTGAACCAGCTAACACCTGCGCTACCCTTGTAAACTCTCGGGTGGAGTCCTAGCTTGCTAGGACTCCTCCCCAGCCCTCATAACTCGGGTCCTAGCATGGCTAGGACCCTGTCCCCGACCCTTCAAGGACCCTAGCCAAGCCCTGGTCCCAACCAAAGCCAAGCCAAGCATCCAAGTCCATAACCCTCAAACCCCATGCTACCCGATGGCATCCAGCTTGTCCTTATTCACGTTTGCAGCCTATTGGGGTAAAGTGGGACTCTCTAAAACATGTAAAATCAACCCTCAACCCTATCCTAATCATGGCAGCCCCTTTATATCATATTAAACATGATTTTGGATGAAAATACAAGCTTTAAAATTGACATATGCCACAAAAACGAAAATTGTTTCATGATGCACTTGTTTTTCATGCAAATTCAATAAATAAAATACTATGGTGTGAATGATGAGTAAAAGGAGAATATGGCGTGCCTTTGCGTTTTAAACGCACGAAAAAAAACCGTTGACGAATCGAAGAACGGGCAAGACCTTTGGCTTTGAATTCTCCTCAAGCTTTGCTCGATTTTCTTGTTCCAAATTTTGGTGTGTTGTGTGCCGTGTTTGAAGTGTTTTGGGGAGGACAAAAATTCAGAAAAGTGGCGTGCACTTCATGTAGGGTTTTGGGGTGTTTAACTTATATTATATAGTTAATTAAACACTAATTAAGTATTGGCCCATTAAGATATTAATTAAGCCCATTTAAGCTCATTAGTGATTAATTAAAATATTAAAAATAATTTTGCTTAAATAGTTTGTGAATTTATTAGCCGGGTTGCCAAAAAGTTTGTATTTTTGTTGAAAATCCAACACCGATAAAAATTACGTCCCGGCGTATAAAATCACCTCAAAACCCTATATTTTCAAAAATAAGAAAAAGCTACACCCATATTTTTAAATAATTTAGAAAACGATTAACCAATAAAAATTATTTTCTATTTTTCGGCCCTCGGTCTCCGTTCTCGATCGCAACTCGAATATCCTTTAAAAATACATTTTAATGAAACCATGTAGAAAAATATATTTTAAACATGTAAAAATGCACCACATAATTAATTAATGCAATTAAATTATTTAATTAAAATACAAGAGAATTTAATAATCGCATGCACATGGTTTGCGTGGACCTTAAAATTTTCGGGGCGTTACACCATGAATCCTTGAAGTACTTCTTTAAACTTCTTGCTACGTCCCCTCGTTATAGGTCCTTCGGGCAACTCCAACGACTCCCATGCCTTCTTTGGTGCTTGACCAACCATGTTTGCATCACTTGGTCTTATGCGAATTAATGCAGCAACATGTAAAATTGCATGTCCCCATATAGAAATAGGGAGTTTTGTTTTCATAATCATTGGTCTAGCAATCAGTTGTAGATGTTTAATCAATGATTCAGCTAATCCATTTTTTGTATGTACATGAGCAACATGATGTTCAACGGTGATTTCAATTGACATACAATAATTATTGAAAGTCTGGGAAGTAAATTCACCAACATTATCAAGTCTAATTTTCTTGATTGTATGATCAGGAAATTGATTCCGTAATTTTATTATTTGAGCAAGTAATCTTGCAAATGCCACATTCTGGGTTGATAATAAACATACATGTGATCATCTGCTTGAGGCATCGATCAATACCATGAAATATCTAAATGATCGACATGGTGGATGAATTGGCACACAAATATCACCATGAATATGTTCAAGAAATATGGGTGATTCAGTTTGGATTTTAGCTGGTGATGGTCTTATAATAAGTTTTCTAAGAGAACATGTTTTGCATTGAAACTTATTATTTTGAAAGATCTTTTGGTCTTTCAGCGGATGATCATTTGTATTTTCTATAATTCTTCATATCATTATTGAACTAGGATGTCCTAATCGATCATGTCAATTGATTAATATTGAAAAATTATCAATTAACGTATTTGATTCAATTGGACTTATATATGTATAATGTAATCTAGTAGGGAGCATTTGTAGTTTTTCAACTACATATTTTTTCCGGATTTATATGTGGTAAGACATATATATTTCTCATTTCCTTCAATTATTGTCTGAGTATCATACCCATGGAAATATATATCATTAAAACTCAACAAATTTCTTTTTCGATTGTGATGAATACAAATCATCATTTATCAGAAATTTTGTACTATATGGTCACATGTTAGTTTGATTTCAACTTGAAATATAGCTTTAGCTAGATTATTTTTGCAAGTTATTAAATTACAAGCTTAATTCTCATATCATTCAATCAAGTCAATTTTTCTAGATAATGCTACTGAATTTAAATGCAGAAAATTAATGATTATTATATGTCAGTAGGGATTTCAGTTGGGCATTCGGTTGCCCATGTTCATACATAAAATGACTTATGAGAGTCATTTATGAAATGTTTGCAATTAATTGCTAGACCTTTAGTAATGAGAACAAAACTTCCATCATCTACTTGGGGTCATGACATAATACTTGTTTTTATCATTGATTCACGTAAGATCAACTAATTATCAACTGTTAAAATTATGTGAATGTAATCTATAATTAGATATATTCAATGATGAATAAAGAATTCATGTTCGTTCTCTCATCTCTATATTATTCACTATTCATAACAAAAACAAATATTTGCTTTCCCCAAAAAATAAGTAAAGAAAAACAAATAATATTAATAGTTTAATTATAAAATCCTAAATGTAATTGCAATAAGTCTTTCTTATGACTAAATACAAATTTTTTGGCTGATATGATAATATGTTTATGTTATATTTACTTATTACAATTTAGTTTGATTATGTACATATATTAAACTTTGTTATTATGAAAAAAATTGGGGAAAATATAATATTCGAGGTAATGTGTGGTAATTTGCTTTATTAAAGAATATATATTAGGAAAATGACATTGTTATTAGTTTTTTTTTTTTTTTTTTCTGGTACAAAGATTGTTCTCCTCTTTCTCCAGACCTCATTTTTGTCGCTCAATTTAAAGTTCCAAATTTTTGGTAATTTGGAATTGACTAGGTATAAGATTATTTTTGTGCCTTAATTACTATTAAGCATGTTTGTCTTGTTAGTTCTAATTTTATTTTATTTTTTGATGAATAAGTTAGTTTTGTTGAAAATAAATAATTATTGAATGTTGAAAAATAAGAGTTGAAATATTTGAATGTTGAAAAAAAAAGTTGTAAATATTGAAAATTAGTGTGTGATGATGTATGTAATGATGTATTTATTTTTGAATTATTTTCAAAGAAATTCTATAAATAAGTCTCTCAATTTGTGAAAAAAAATCACAATTGAGTAGAGAGAAAATTTTATAAATTATGTAGTTTGATATATTTTTTGAGCTTGAGATTTTTAATTTTTACCGTAAATTTTATTTTTAACACGTTACAGCACGATACTCGAAGATTCGGTTTTTCATATTTTTTCAAGCTCCAAAACACAAGAAAAAGGTAACAATATTCAAAAAGTAAGAATATTTACTTTACTGTTTATTTATTTTATTGTATATATATATATAATGTATAATATCATGTTATTATATAAAAGGAGTCTATGACACCTCTTTATAATAACGTGATGTGATTACACTGCTTATAAAATTTTATTGTGTTACTGTTTAATTATTGTATACATATATTTGAATAATATCATGTTATTATATAAAAAAAGTCTATGACACCTCATTTTAATAACATGATGTTATTATTTCACTATTTATATATTTTTATTGTGTTATATAATAATTATACATATATTTGTATAATGTCACAGTATTATGTAAAATGAGTTTCTGACACCTCATTATAATATTATAATGTGATATACATAATTATTTAAACATGATTAACATTATATACATCATATTATTACCATAAAATTTACACATACATACATTTATTTTTTTTAGATTTTTTAACGGTCATAAACGGCTAGTTTTTACCCTATAAATATGATTTTATAAAAACATTTAATTACTCCAAACTTATTTTTCCTCTCTAAAAATTTTCTCCATCAAAATTTTCGAAGAAGTAGAAGATGGCTTTTTCAAGGATATTTTGTATAATTATTTTGGTTATTATACTCACTAGTCTTGTATTTATTGGAGAATATCCGCCTCGCTTTTTTTCTTTATTTTTAAGAATGCTTGTATTTATAATTTATCCGTTAATTTTTATTGTCATATTAGTAGAACTTAACTAATAAAATGCATTGTTATTTTTCTAGTACCACCATGTCTAATTTGACAAAGCTCAACATTATAGGAAAAAATTATATGACATGAACTCTTGATGTAAAAATGCATCTTGAGTCATTGGGTCTAAGCGAGACCATTAAAGAAAATGGTATCTCTTCATCACAAGAAAAGACAAAAGCTATAATATTTTTGCGTCGACATCTTGATGAAGGTTTAAAATATGAATATCTCATCGAAAAAGATCTCATGTCTCTATGGAAAGGACTAAAAGAAAGATTTGAACATATAAGAGAAGTTATACTTCCGACCGCCCGTGATGAATGGAATATGTTAAGATTCCAAGAATTTTGGTGATGTATCGAATAATCTCGCAATTAAAATTTTGTGGACATGAGGTTATGGAATCGAAAATGCTTGAAAAAACATTTTCTACGTTTCACGCGTCAAATATAACTCTACAACAACAATATAGAGTGCGTGGATTTGTGAGATATTCTGAACTTATTGCATGTCCTCTTGTGACGGAAAAGAACAACGAGGTGCTAATGAGAAATCATCAGTCCCAACCCAGTAGATCAAAAGCATTTCCAAAAGTAAATGTTGTAAGTAAAAATGAATTTAAACCTGAAAACCAAAATCAAAGTCAAAGACAAGGTTTTGGTCGAGGTCGAGGTCGAAGTCGTGGACGTGGACATGGAAGTGTTCGCGGTCATGGTCACGACCGTGGTTTTGAAAACAATCGAGATAGTTACTAATATAACTCATCTCAAAAGGACGTCACGAACCACCTACTGAAAAAGCATCATGAGAACATGAGTGTTAATGAAAATCACTCAAAACGATTTTAAAGTTCTTGTTTTAAATGTGGCACTCCAGAACATTGGTCTCGAATTTGTCGAGACCCCGAGCACCTTTGCAAGCTCTATAAAGAATCGATAAACGGGAAAGAAAAATAGTTAACTGAACGCAGTGACCGTTTGAGTGATTCAACTCATTTTGATGCTGCAGGTTTTCTAAATAATTTCTCTGGAAATGATCAATATGCTAGTGGAATAGAAATTAAAAATATTGATGCTACAGATTTTCTCAACTATTTCTCTGAAAATGAATATATTGGTGGAATATAAATGTAAAATAATTTTTTTTTCATGCACTCATATGATAATATTCTATTGTATAATTATGATATGCCGTATATTTTTAAATAAATTACATATATATTGTCAGTAATTTTTTTATTGCATATTTTTTTTTGAAGTTCAAATATGAAAACTGTTATGAACAAAGCTAATCAAGGAACTAATCCCATGGAAGTTTGCACACCTGATAGTAGTACAACTCACATTGGAACTAAACCCAACAAAAACAATGGTGAATACAATATTAGGTTCTGTAGACTTGATAAAAAGTTGTGGTAAAGCACACTTTTTGTTACCTAATGGTAAAAATTTCTTATAAATGATGCTTTGTATTCACCACAATAGAAAAGAAATTTGTTGAGTTTTGATGATATATATTCCACATAGGTATGATACTCAGACAATAAATGAAGAAAATGATAAGTATATGTGTCTTACCACATATAAATCAGGAAAAAAAATGTAGTTGAAAAACTATCAATGCTCTCTACTGGATTACATTATACATATATAAGTCCAATTGAATCAAACATGGTAGTTGATAATTCTTCAGTACTGATCAATTGGAATGATCGATTAGGACATCATGGTTCAACAATGATGCGAAAAATTATAGAAAATACACATGGTCATCCGCTGAAAGACCTGAAGATCTTTCAAAATAATAAGTTTTAATGCAAAGCATGTTTTCTTGGAAAACTTATTATAAGATCATCACCAGATAAAACCCAAACTAAATCACCTATGTTTCTTGAACGTATTCAGGGTGATATTTGTGGACCAATTCATCCACCATGTGGACCATTTAGATATTTTATGGTATTGATCGATGCCTTTAACAGATGGTCACATGTATGTTTATTATCAACCCGGAATTTGGCATTTTCAAGATTACTTGCTCAAATAATAAAATTACGGAATCAATTTCCTAATCATACAATCAAGAAAATTAGACTTGATAATGCTGGTGAATTTACTTCTCAGACTTTCAATGATTATTGTATGTCAATTGGAATCAATGTTGAGCATCATGTTGCTCATGTACATACACAAAATGGATTAGCTGAATCATTGATTAAACGTCTACAACTGATTGCTAGACCAATGATTATGAAAACAAAACTCACTGTTTCTATACGAAGACATGCAATTTTACATGCAGCTGCATTAATTTGCATCAGACCAAGTGCATATCATAAATACTCCACATTGCAGCTTGCATTTGGTAAAGAACCAGAAATTTCTCATCTGAGAATTTTTGGATGTATGGTATATATGCATATTGCACCGCCTCAACGAACAAAAATGGGACCTCAAAGAAAAATCAAAATTTATGTTGGTTATGATAGCCCATCAATCATTCGATATCTTGAGCCTCAGACAGACGACGTGTTTATAGCACATTTAGCTGATTATCATTTTAATGAGAAAATTTTCTCAATATTAGGGGGACAAAAGAAACATATCGAAAAGAAAATTACATGGTATACATCATCATTGTTACATCTGGATCCAAGAACTAAACAATGTGAAAAAGATGTACAGCAAATTGTGCATTTGTAAAGAATAGCAAATCAAATACCAGATGCATTTGCAGACACAAAAAGCGTAACTAAATCATATATACATGATGTAAATGCCTCTGCTTGAATTCAAATTCCAAAGAAACAAATTGAAGACACTCATGATGAAAAGTTCTGTTAGAATCACAAACTGATTAAAATTGTGAAATCTCTATCAATTATATTAATACTGGAAAAATATGGAATCGAAAAGATATAAAAGAAATTGATGAGATATTTTCTTAAAATGTGACATTTGACATCATAAATGACAATAAAGATCATGAACCAAAATCTTTTGGTGAATGTAAAAATCAACAGGACTGGATAAAATGGAAAGATGTCATCCAGGTTGAATTGGATTCGCTAAATAAACGTACGTTTTTGAACCTATAGTCCTTATACCTGAAAGTGTAAAACCTGTTGGGTACAAATAGGTTTTTATTCGAAAGTGAAATGAGAAAAATAAAATAGTAAGATATAAAGCTAGATTTGTTGCACAAGGTTTTTCTCAAATGCCTGGAATTGATTATGAAGAAACGTATTCTTCTGTTATGGATGCATTATATATATATATATGAAAATCCCTGAAGGATTTAAGATGTCTGAAGCACAAAGTTCAAAACCCAGATAATGTTATTTTGTGAAATTGCAAAGATCGTTATATGGGTTAAAACAATCGGGTCGAATGTGGTATAATCGACTAAGTGAACACTTAATGAAAAAGGGATATGTAAACAATTCAATATACTCTTGCGTTTTCATGAAGAAAACAATATCCGGATGTGTAATTATTGTTGTATATGTTGATGATTTAAACATCATTGGAACAAATAAGAAAATTCAAGAAGTTGTGTCGTAGTTGGAAGAAGAATTTGAAATGAAGGACCTTGGAAAAACAAAGTATTGTCTGGATTTGCAAATTGAACACGGAGAATGTGGAATATTTGTTCACCAGTCAAACATTTTAATATGGATAAATCAAATCATTTAAGTACTTCAATGATTGTTAGATCATTAAACATAGAAAATGATCCATTATGTCCATGTGAAGATGATGAAGATATTCTTGGTCCAGAAGTATCATATAGAAGTGTTATCGGTGCCCTTATGTATCTTGAAAATTGTACAAGACATGATATATCTTTTGCTGTAAATTTATTGGCAAGATTTAGCTCATATCCAACAAAGAGACACTAGAACGGAATTAAACATATATTCCATCATCTACGAAGAACGACATACTTGGGACTTTTGTACTCAAAAGATACCAATCAAAGTATAATTGTTTATGCTGATGATGGGTACTTATCTGATCCACACAAGGCACATTCCCAAACCGGATATGTATTTACTCGTGGAGACACTGCAATTTCTTGTCATTCACAGAAACAAACACTTGTAACAACTTCATCAAATCATGCCGAGATTATTGCATTACATGAAGTAAGTCGTGAATGTGTGTGGCTAAAATCAATGACCGAACATATCCAAATCTCATGCAGATTATCATTCGACAAGAAGCATGTGGTATTATATGAAGATAATGATGCATGTGTTGCTCAAATGAAAGAAGGATACATAAAAGCGACAGAACTAAACATATTCCCCTTAAGTTCTTCGCATTCACCCAAAAGCTTGAGAAGAATAAAGATATTGATATTCATTACATTCAATCAAGTGAAAACTCATCAGATCTCTCCACGAAGACGTTTTCTATGACAATATTCAGAAAGCATAGATATAATATTGGGATGCGCAATCTACCAAATTTGTGAAGAATTGTTCGTGTTGACATGAGGGAGAGTTTATGTGACTGCACTCTTTTTCACTTACTATGATTTTTATCCCAATGGGTTTTTCCTAGTAAAGTTTTTAGCGAGGCAGTATAAAAACACGTAATGAAGACAATCATTGTATCATGATTATTATCAGAAGGGGGAGTGTTGAAAATAAAGAATTATTGAATGTGAAAAATAAGAGTTGAAATATTTGAATGTTGAAAAGAAGAGTTGTAAATGTTGAAAATTAGTGTGTGATGATGTATGTAATGATGTCTTTATTTTTGGATTATTTCCAAGGAAATTCTATAAATAGATCTCTCAATTTGTGAAGAAAATCACAATTGAGTAGAGAAAAAATTTTATAAAGTGTGTAGTTTGATATATTTTGTGAGTTTGATATTTTTATTTTTTACCGTAAATTTTTACTTTTAATAAGTTTTACTTTTGTTAGAATTTTCAAGGCATTTTTAGTAAATTTTATACAATGGGTTTGTTCAACCACTGCTCTAAGAATGTTTAAATATAATTGACTTCGTGTTAGAGATGAGAATATAAATTATACACATACATGCCCAAGTTTTTTAGCAGATGACCAACTGATAACTTTGTTAGAATTTGGTCTTGTTTTTAACAGAACGTAGATCAATCTTGGAAAATACTGAAGCTCCATGCAACTGGTCAAATAAATCCTCAATTCTCGGAAGTAGGTACTTCTTCTTCACTGTAACCATGTTCAACTCCCGGTAATCAATACAAAGCCTCATGGAACCGTCCTTCTTCTTCACAAACAAGACTGGCGCGCCCCATGGAGAAAAACTCGGGCGAATGAACTCCTTGTCAAGAAGTTCCTGAATCTGTTTCTTAAGCTCTGCCATCTCTGTCGGTGCTAGTCGGTACGGTACTTTTGAGATCGGAACTGTACCTGGCATAAGCTCGATAGAAAACTCCACCTCTCGCTCGGGTGGCATACCAGAGACGTCTTCAGGAAAAACGTCTAGAAAATCTCTGACAATAGGGACATCTGCGGCTGACTGACTAGATGCCTCGGGGACAGATATAAAGGTCGCTAAAAATGTCCGACACCCTCTATGCATGAGCTTCCTAGCCTGGACACAAGATATAATGCGCGGTAAAGGAAAGTACATGTTCGGTTCGAATAAGAATTGCTCCATCCCTGGCGGTCGGACAAGAACAGATCGCTGCTGGAAGTCGATCAAAACTCTGTTCCTTAATAGCCAGTCCATCCCCAGAATGATGTCATACTCTGGCATCGGCAATAGAATAAGATCCGCATAAACAAGATTTCCATACAGCTCAAGATCTATGTCTCGGATCACATTGGTCGCTGCCATCTCCTCGCCCGAAGGCAATACTACTGAATAGGCTATATCTAGCCCAATGGTCTTGACCTTGAGAAAATTAGCAAAGGTCTCCGAAATAAAGGAATGAGTAGCCCCTGAATCTATCAGGGCTTTCGTAGCTGACCCCGTTATAAAAATTCTCCCTCAAAGTTGGAATGTCAAGTTGAACTCAATAATTACTAAAACTATCTTATAGACATGCAGAGGCCAAAGTTCTTCTAACTTAAATTTCCAAAATAATAATGAGTAGAGCATGCAATCCTATCACAATTTCTAAGTTCCAAAATCTTAATCCCGATTCCCAAAACATTGAAATTCAAATATTAACTTAAAGCTTAAAGGTACCTGTCATGAGCATGGTCTCCGGATCCGTCTCTGTCGCATGCAGGGCAAAAACTCTGCCTTGGGTAGGCAGATTCTTCCGTGGGCACTGCTGCAACATGTGGTCTGAGCTACCACACTTATAACACTTCCCTGAGCCATACATACTAGCTCCAGGATGGCGGCGTGAGCACTTGGGACAGACTGGGTGCTCAAAGGTCCTCGGGACTGCACGTCCCTGCTGCTGCTGCGGTGGTCCTCTGTTTCTGGGTGGGCCATGATGAGGCCTCTTATTCTGGTGCTGATGCTGCTGAGGAGGAGGAGGACGGTGTGGTACCTGAACTGGTCGCTTACCCAAGCGGTCCCTCTCAATGTCAATCTGATCCTGCTCTGCGGCAAGAGCCCTGGAAACGGCGACTTCAAAAGTATAGGGCCAGCAACCCTAACATCGCGGCGTAATATCGGCTGCAGTCCATCAAGAAGATAACCTCGAGGGACTTGATCCAGCCCTCGACAATCATGGGTGGCACAGCGCACTCTGTCTGCATCTCCAAGCTCCATAAACTCGAAGATAACCTCGAGGGACTTGATCCAGCCCTCGACAATCATGGGGTCCATCATCCCTGAAAACTCCTTAGGACGCATCTTTATGAATCTCTCATAGGTAGCCTCGGGCTCTGTCGGCCTAGCTGCCACCGCGGCATTGTTCCCCGCAAACTGTGCGAAGAACCGATTCATCCCAGCTAGCATCTGGGCATTCATATCTGGAGGAGGGGGTGGGGTCCATTCTCCTCTCGCCTCTGATCCTCATCGTCCGCATGACGGTGCTCACCACCACCTCTCGGGCGTCCAACATGGCGTCTAGAAGGCATAATGTTCCATATATAACCCATACGTAACTAACATGCATAATTTCATAATTTATTTAAATTTAAACAAAGACTGAATAATTGAAATTTGAACGTAAAATATTTCATGAAATCATGCTTGTTAAAATAATTCATGCTTTAAATAAAATGCATAAATGTAAAACTTACAAACCGAAGACGTGACTCCATGAGCTTCTTGGGGTCAGTAGTAGTACAACCCTATACAGAATCATTGCTCTGATACCAGCTATAATGGCCCGAAAATTCGTGTTTTAAAATTTGCGGAAAAATTTAAAATTTTCTTTTTAAAATAATGAAAATGCCGCATTCATAAACTAAATTGATAAATCAAGTTTAATGTTTAAAATAGCAGCGGAAGAAATTATTGTTTTCAAAATAACAATTTGAAATAATCCAACAACGATAAAAATGTTTGATCATAAAAACGCTAAATGCTGAAAATGAGGTCCTCGGGTTCCACTACTGCCGACCCAAGCTAGCTCACTGGTCCCCGCCCTCGGTCTCGACCTCATCATTACCTACAACAATCAAGTCTATTGAGTCTAAAAACTCAGCATGCATATATCGTACATAACAAGTAAATAAATAATAAAATCGCATGCAAAGTGAAAATATCATGTCGTGAGGCATAACGTAAAATATCGTGTCATGGATAATTATAATACGTGCATAACTGAACTGAAAATCATAAGTGATCTGTTTGCTCGATAGAGCCCTGAAATAAGATAACATGTCATAATTTTGTTGAGATTATGTTCTACGCAAGTGGCTCATGAACTGAACTGAATCGCCTGATCAGACTAAACCACAGTATACTGGGCGGTAGAGATCATCACAGCCCTTGGACTGGATATCCGTACCAATAAATGAACATGACCGGTAACTGACGACCGGATGAAGTAATAATCTCATAATAAGCTGCTATCCCATGAAGTACAGTGGCCACAAGCAATATTGCATAAATCTCAAAAATGAATATTTTACATTTTATGCACGTAATATAATTAAATAACATAATTAAATATCCTGTATAAATTTTACCAGCTGGGTTGGATCGCTCCCAGGCTCGCTGCGACTTAAATCTAACATGAAAAATATTCAAATGATTTATTTGACCAAACTTTGTAATTGAATCCAAAAACGAGACAATTACACCCAATGACTTATTATTTAATCATGACTCCGTACCAACCCGAACCAACCCCGAACCATCGTTTAGTCATGATTAAAATAAACCTAAAATGATGAAATAATGCTCCTAAAATTTCAGTACTTCGAATTTTAGTGAATGGAGGCCAAAAATATGAAACGCTCTTTTGAGAGTCACTTTGGCACATTGCACCGTAAATTCTCGTACGACCTCTAAACTTAACCGAATCACGAACGGTCAAAAACATGGCCTTCCTAACTCGATGAGGTACTGTCCAGTCCAAGGCCATAGGCTAAAAGCCAACCAAGAACTCGAAACACACCTCTGAACCGAAGCTAAAGTTGCTGTCCAGAAAATTACAGCAGCAGCTGCTGCGCTTCCGGGGCTTCATTTGCGAGACTTTTGGCCATTGGGGCTTGAACCACCGACCAGAGCCTCTTCCCAACATTCTAAGGATTGGTTCAGACCATGGCTAAGGGCAAAAACCATCCACAACCCCAGCAAAACCGTAGGACAACCCGAAACTCCCACCCGAGGAACCATGCTGCGCGCGTGGGGAGTATGACTGAACTTGCTGTCTTATTTCATTCCAGTGGCCATGTGATCGACCATGGCTTGATCTAGACATGATGAGATCTTGTATGAATCATGGCTAAGGGCTAAGAACCAACCAAGATCCACCCAACCTCATAAAAACCGAAACCAACTCACGTGAAGGAAAACAGAAAAATGAGACCGAGGGACACTTGTGTTGTTTCTGTCCAAACGACTTGGGACATGGCTCAAGCCACTTAGGGCTGACTTGACCACGTCCTATGCTTGCTAGGGAAGGGTCCTAGCCATGGCTACTGGCCCTAGGCCAGCCATGACTCGAACCCTACCCCAAACAAGCCAATGACAGTAAATGAAACCCAACTATGACACTTGTTTCTTGCTTGTTGTTTGGAGCATCTAACTCACAGTTTCGGGGCTTGAACCCTTGATCAAACTTGACCCTAACACACCCTAGAACATGACCATAAGCAGCCTTGGGAGCCTGGAATCGAACCACACCCTGAAATCATCAAAATCATGCAAACCGTGAAGCATAAAAATGGAGAAAAAGCTGTGCAGAATTTTTGTAAGATGTTGCTGTCATATTTCGGTTTTGCTGTTAAAATCATGAACATGAGATGCTTAAAAATACTTATAGGACTTGATTGAAGAGCAATGAATAATATAAACATGTCTTGGATTTGTTTGAAACGAAAACAAATCAATACGACGACGCGGCGTGGCGGAGACGGAGTTTTTTTTCTTTCTTACTTATTTCCCTTGCTGTTGCACGATTAGGCTGCTGGTTCTCTCACGTTTCTTGCTGCTGTTTTGTTCAGAGATTTCGAAGGGATGGTGGGAGAAAAGACTAGGTGTTGAAGGTTGCAAATGGGGAGTTTTATTGGCAATACCATACTTTCTACTCTTGTTGCTAGGGAGATAAGGAATGATGAGCTTGATTGTTGGATCGAGGGAATTCAGCTGGGTGATGGCCGAAGTTGCTGAAATTACAAGGTAACATATTGCTTAATTCTAGTATTTTGAATTTTTTTGAAGTTTTAAAACACTAATTATGCATTTTAGTAATTTAATAAATTAATTTAGGATATCCATTTCTTGCATGGCATGATTTGGTCCAACCATTTATTATTAAAAATGTTAGGTTATGATTTCTTTAGTATATTAGGCCTAGATTAATTTATTCCCATTATTTATACATTTTAATTTAGGCTTTTAATTAATTATTGAACATAAAAGAATTAATTAATAACTTAAGTCTAATTAATTAAATAAAATCCTAAAACATTTTTTATCATTAAAATAAATTATTTCTTGGCTTAAATTAAATTTAGGAATATTTTCCTATTAATAATCTTATCTCCAATCTCCAAACTCCGGTCCGGCCTCGCGTAATTAACTGAAAAGGTAACACTAAACTTCTGCATAAAATAAATAATCATGACTCAATAAATTTAAAAGAATGAATTAAAAATCTTCATGCATTAAAAAAAATCATTTTAATTTAAATAATAATAATTATGCATGACTTATACGTAGTCTGATTTAACGGGTTCTACAATTACTCTCGTTAACTTTTCGTTCCGTCGTATAAAAGCGGATTTAGATCCTCTACTGTATTGAAAACACAGCATCTCGTTTAATCTGACAAATTTTTAAATTTATCTCGTATGGTGTGATGTCTACAAGATGATCATGTGATCATCTCGTGTAAAAAGTGCACAGCATCAAGTGCTGTATTTTCAACACAGTAGAAGATCCAAATCTGTATAAAAGCAGTAGAAAAACAAAAACTAATGTATGATAAAGAACAATACGCTATATCATGTGCAAACATATCAAATTGAATGAATTTTCGGTGTTAAAAGTAGAATCACTGGTGCAAGGTCTTTGTTGTTACCTAATCCATATAATCAAAACTTGGAGCATACCATCCTAACTCATTCACAATCTTCTTCATTCTTTCTTCCTGTCCTCTTGAGTCGCCTAAGGCCGTCGTGAAGGGATACACATATGTAACTTTGGTAGCCATAGCTCGAAACGCAACCACGTTTCCATTCACCAAAAATTCAAGAACGTCCCGACCAAATCCTCCATCCACCTCAGCTTGCAAATATTTACCTACATTTTTTTCACACTATCATAAAACTTTAAAAACAAAAAGACAAACAAACGCAATTTACCAATCCACAATTTTCACTCGTCATTTTCTAGCCCACGGGATATAAGTTATGCATAATGTAAGGGGATATAATACAGGTCCCCTTGTGTCTCCCTGAGCCAATGCGTCCAAATTCCTTATTTTTGTAATCCCATTTTACAAATTTAATCACCTGAAGGTGTATCTTCAACTGGCTGAAGCTTCACATTCTTCTGTGTTTTAAGAATTGCATCTTCCAATAACTGGTAGTCATTATAAAAATGTGTTTTAATTAGTACTACAAGATCCTTCGTTTAGGAGACAGAATTAGTCACGAAAACACTGAACCCTTAAAACCTGAACAGCAGAACTATTGGTAGAATTCCCCAATATGCTCCATGGAAATGCAAAGCTTGATGACTTAGGATTACTTGACACACAGCCTGGGTTTATTGAAGGGCAAGGTCGGATTTTCCTGCGATAAAAAATCATTGAATTAGTCATAAGTCTTTTGATCCAACTGCAAAAGATTGAAAGGACCCCTTATTCCTAGCAAACTCAAAAAGGTAATGTTGATCACGATTCATGAACACAACTTATTGAGTATGAAAGAGACTAAGCATACATCAAGCACTCATGTAAATAAAAGACTGAGGATTCTCAATCCGCCCCCGAGTATACTGGAGTATGTTTAGATGCAGAAGTCTCAAAAGCCTTTCTTTTCTTTTTCTTCTTTAAAGATCTTCAGCTGTGTGTTTGGTTTGACTTACATATAGACACACACACACACATGGTATACTGTTTTACGCCTAGTGAATACCAGATGACCGACTCACGGTATACATTCAAGTATGATTTGATTTTGTTAACCTCTGTGCATCAAACTTCATTTCATGTTTTCAACTAAGTTGTGATATTGTTGATTTATAAAACATATTTACATAAAAATAATTTACAATCACACGCTCAAATCAACAACAATGCTATCAGATGACTTAGAAGAAGATCTAAGTATGAACTGAACTGAGTATCATACACAACTTGAGTTTTTCACATGAAAATTTCTTAAGAACAACGAAATCTACGGAAGTGCTGAATCCCGATTGTCATAGTTGAGGAGCAATAATGGCATACTCTGTCACGAGGATTGAAAATTATTGTCTTTTCGTAAATGGCAAAGCTCGAGCTTACACCAACACAAGGGAAAAAAAAACAAATAATTCATTAAGGATTATATTCTAAGCCATAGCACCATGCCCTTCCCAAAGAAGAAGAAAAATAACATAAAAAAACAAAAATCAGCAATAACCCTTTTCGTATTTTAACCAGCAATACACCTTCAACATAAAAAAAGCATATAGAGCAAATGAAAAAAATTACACACAAGAAACCAACTAAAATTGAAGGACAGAGAACAGCGAAAAATACCCATCTTCCAGTCCAGTAGGTAAATTCTGGGCCTGCGAGAACGGAGTAGCGGCGGAAGGAAGTGAAAGGGATTTGGAGCCGAAAGCAGGTATTGCTGAAGAAGGCAGTGGAGTGATCAAAGCCACAGCAATTGCCAGAGAGATGAGGTTGTTAGACCATTTGGAAGGCCTTAAATTCGTGCCGCTATCGTCTTTTTTACAGTGTCGATTCTTGAAAATATAATCATAATTACTCCGAATATTTGTCGAAGAAGATTTTGTGGTAGATTTTAGGGATGGTTTGGAGATGAAGAATGTGGCAGGAAGATGATGATGAATCCTCGGTCCCAACATCATTTTTGGAGGTGAATAATTCAGTTTTTTCAGTTGCTTAATTTGATTTTTTTTTTTAGAACTTGTCCCTTTTATTTTCAATTAAAAAATCATCGTTGTCATTTTTATAAAGTAAAAACTTACGTGAGATAGTTTCATGTGTCGTATTTTATGAGATGGATTTCTTATTTTGGTCATCCATAAAAAAATATTATTTTTTATGCTAGGAATATTACTTTTGATTGTGAATATCGGTATGATTGACACGTCTCAGAG
The DNA here is from genome assembly GCF_025594145.1 of Primulina tabacum. NCBI lineage: Eukaryota > Viridiplantae > Streptophyta > Magnoliopsida > Lamiales > Gesneriaceae > Primulina > Primulina tabacum. The sequence goes on along the minus strand of NC_134565.1, from coordinate 3,478,916 downwards.
ATAAAAATTTATGAGATCGTCTCATAAAAGACCATCTCTTTTTATTGATTTAACATATCATAATTATGTTACAGTTAGAAATCAGTTAAAATTTGATATAGGTGACAACTAATACTAATTATTAATCTAATATGGAATTGAATGTTACATAAATGTCAAAGAAGATTTACTCTATTTTCAATGTACTCAATTCTTTAAAGAAATTTAATTACTTTGAAATTTTAGGACAACAATATATTTTTAATTTTTTTTCCTTAAATCAATTGAATTTTTTCTCGGTGTATTCAGATTGGGGCCGAGTTATATTGATACAGAAATCCAACAATATAAAAACTATTCCTGTTGTAACACTCCAAAAATTTTGAAGTGTTTAATCAAAACTTAATTAATAGATTTGGATAATAATAATATTATTATTATTATTAAATAAATAAATAAATAAAACTATTTCTAAATAATTATAATTTAATTATATGAAATGAATTTTATTATTTTAAAAGTAAAAGTTAATAAATTGAACACTATATAACATTAAATATGCTTAATTATTAAATAATTTTTAAAAAAATATTATATGAGATTTAATAACATTGTATATATACAGTTGTTCTATACTGAAAATTAATATATATATATATATATTATTATAATGATATAAAATATTATTAATTATAATATTTTAATAACTTTCTATATTATGTTGTTAAATTTGAAATTCTTAACGTAACTAACGTTTAGTGTCATTCTCTTCTTTAATAATTATATATATTAATAAAGTATTAAAATTTTAATATAAGTCACATGTAGCTTAGTGGATAGAGTCTTTATAATAAGCATTAAATTATATGTTTAATTCATACTTTAATCTTTTTCTTTCTTTCTTTTAAATTTATTTTTAATTCATATATCAAAATTACACTATAGCATCACACTATTTCTTATAATTACATTTTGATCTTTATTTAAATATAAACTAAATGAATATAAAAAAATATTAAACAAGTACGCAAGCGTCGGTGCACTAATATATACTATATTATTAAGTGTGAGACCCTTAGAGTAACTACTTTGGTATCATGATCTGTTTTAATAATTATATATATTATTAATGTTTTAAAATTTCAATGCAAGTCTCATGTAGCTTAGCACATAGAGCATTTGTATCTTAAGCTTCAAGTTGTAGGTTTAATTCTTATTTTGCTTTTTTTTTTTTCTCTTTCTTTTTTCTATTAATTTTTTAATTCATTTATCAAAATTACATTGTAATATTTCATTATTTTTTATAATTACATTTTGATCCTCATTAAATATAAACTGTTGGGGATCGATGTAGAGTTTAGAGGGGGGTGAATAAACTCTTTCCTTTATCGATAGATTTTGCAAATGGTGCTAGAATCCTGTTAGAGATTTTAGCTGTTCTTGTTCAAGATTACGTCCAGCAGATCACAATAATAAGTGCGGAAACAATCCGATGGAGTAGGGTGAAAAACAGTAATAGCAGTAGGCAATACAACAGTAATTGTTTCTGGAAGTTCGAAGATAAAATCTTCTACGTCTCCCCTTCTTCTGTTTTCAGAAGGTATCACTAAAAGACTTTGGATTTTATAGTATAACACTCGTACACACCCACTTCAGCAGGACTTATCCTTTGCCTACTTAAACTCTTAGTAAATCAACACAATATGATTCAATATAACAATGTTCTGGAAAAGACTCTTTTCCAGTTTACAAACTCTTCTTCAAAAGAATATCATAGGGTGTTTTACTAGAAGAGGGGAAGAAACAGCAGTACAAAATGATCTCAAAAATCAGATGTAAGATTTTAAGCGTGTACTGCTTTTCTATAACTTGAGCTTGAAGGTGACGATTGGTTCGCGGTTTGCTCAAAAATAATGTTGGATAGATAGTATGTTTCTTGATAAAGAATCAGCGTTGTTACGTCAAATGGATTCGTTCCACATATATAGATAACTTGAATCCAACGTCTATAATCAAAACGGCTTCTTTGATTTCTGATAGAAACAACTTTATTGCCAAAAATAGTTCCTGCAAAAAGGCTTCAGAACAATCAGTCTTGTTTCATACTAAAAATAGATAATGCGTATTAAATGACTTTGTTCAGCATTAATGAAGCATTTAATACTCGTACTTGGTAAAGTAACGGTAACATTTAATATACGCAGGATAGGTTCTGTTTCTAGTAGAGAGTCAAGTTCTGCTTCTGTTTTCTAAACTGATAAGTACTCGAAGAGTACTGCTTAGTTAAGGCGACAAGAGACTTCTGTTATTATAAAGTCTTCTGGTTTCACTTAACGAGATTTACTGGTTTTGAATATCATCACCGCAATTAGATTAAGTCTATCATAAACCAAATGAATTATAAAAAATTGTACAAAAACGCAACGCGTGCATTGATGCACTAGTATATATTATTATATCTTATATAATATAGAATGTTTAAACACTCCACCTCCTCTAATATCCAACTAAAAATAAAAATATATCATAATTTTATGGGATGAAAGACATATGACTTGCTTATAAATAGATCCCTTCCAAGTTGTTTTCCTCACATTTAGTTGGCCAATTTTTGCGTCTTAGTAAGTGAAATAATATAGTGTTGTAGATAGAAAAAACATGTTGTTAGAAAAAGAGAAAAAATTAAGGAAAAAATAACAACATTTGTCCAAAAAATTCCAAATATTTATACAACAATCCTCTCTTATCCAGAAAATATTGGAGGTTTAACAAAATAATCAATCGATTGTGCCTAAAAAATTAAGAACCGCGAAGAACAATTTCTGGAAAAATTACAAAAATTTGTGTTTAAAATAGCTACATTCAGCTTATTTTACCCTTTCTACTTGAATGATTTTCAATTTGGTTATAAAAATAAAAAGTATTCAAAATATTTTTAGTTTACATATATGTTGACCGATCATCCTCAAAGTTGCCGGAAATACTGATTTTGGCCATCCAAAACGAGCTTGGCAGTCACTGTAGCTTTTCAAAATATTCTATTAGTCAGTTCCAAATTTAGAAAAGTGTTAAATATAAATGTTGTAGATCGTCCAAAAATACATTTTCCCAGAAAAATGCAGCCGCGCGTGGTCATCGGAACAACTACACACACTGGCCAGAAGCAGTTTTTCACATTTTTAGATCAATTTCCGGCATAATTCCGGCCATCTATTGAAGTTTCATAATTTATGGACATATATTTGCTTTAATATGAATTTATAAAATTTTAACCAAAACTATCTGGTATAATTTTATACAAAAATGAATATCAAAATATTGTAACATCTACTCTCGATCTTACCTAGTCTAAAGTTACTCAGATTATATTATAGGGATTGTCCTGGATTAAGCTTATCAACGGGGTGACATAGTAAGTCATCGAGGCGAGGTTACTGGTTTTTCCTTCAATAATGGCTTTTTTGGCATTTCAGTCTGGAATTTAAATTAAATTTTTATAAATTACCGATTTATTCATATATATTGTATTATATTGTTATGCATATTTAAATTTTTAGAATTATTAGTTTATGTGTGGTAATGAATGATTAGAGTCCTGGACAACGATCTATGTATCTAGTGGCGGAGCCACAAGCATATATAAACCCGGGTGATCTAAATTTTTTTTAAAAAAATTATATATAAATTTTGTATAATTTTGAAAATATGATATTAGCCAGAGTATGTATCGGAATTGCTAGTCCTACTGTATGTATCGGATTGCTAGTCCACTGGACAACGTGGTCTCGGTCCGGAAAGTGAGTCCAATGAACATCAGGTTTAAACTCGAGTATATGGTTCATTTGAACAACATGATTTCAGTTCGAAAATTTGAATTCACATTGATTCGTAAATTATCGATTGTACAAATCTTAAATACGTGAGGAAAAATATTATAACAAATGTTTGTAGAAACCACCTCTCTCTAGCCTACGATATTTATTTTCTTTTTATTTATTGTAAATTCCAGATACAAGTTTTTACGTTATCTATTACAAAATCAAAAATTATACACGTGATAATATAGATATTTTGTGGACCACAAGCTACCTCCAAACTGTTATTTCTTCAAATTTATACACAAGAAACAGAACTCCCTTCTCAACAAGCTATCGAATTACCAAATCCATTTTTCGTCAGAATCACACCCGCAAACATTCATGCAGCAGGTGAAGATATCAACACTCTCTATGCATATTCGATATACAGATCCAATAGAGATACAGCACTCAAGTTCGTGTGTAACCCTAAAAAAATATTGAATAAGTTCTCCGCAGGCAGCTGGAAAGTACTCGAAAAGGTCAATTTCCAGCTCGTTTCAAGAATGCTAGTATACCTAAACCAGCAACTATTGCAGCCCCAGCTGCAACAGTGCTGTATGCAGAAGCCCAAGCGTCTGCTTGGGCATATTCAAGGCCTCCGGAGTAGGATCCCTTTCGACGAACAGGAGTTCCTGAATAGTCTAGATGCAATTTCAATCCCTGCCAAGTTGATTAAATCCGATTCATCAGTTTAAAGAGAGAGAGAGAGGAAAGGGAAGTGCCACACCTATGAGCTATGCAAGTGTACCATAAAGGGAAACTTGTTGGTTTAATTTGTGTTGGGCTTCTTTTTGTTTTTTTAATAATATAACACTACGGAGTCAAGAAAAAAGTCTTTGATACCTTCCAACCGGCTGATCTTGCATGCTCTACAGCTGCTTGAAGATCACCGTCTGATGCAAGTATGACCTTGTCATTGTCTTCATCTTCGTACTGTGGAATGATGACAATTCATAAGATTTAGGGAAAACGAAAAAATAAGGTAGAAATTGAGGTTTATCGGCAGTTTTTAACCAGAATATGTGGGAGGTTGTTACGGTCAATCTCGTCTCCTATTCTCTGAAGGATGGCTGTTATGAGTTCAGCCATATTCTGCGTATCTAAAATCAGAACAATAAGAAAAACCATGACCATTGAATAATTAACTGGAAGACGTCAAATGTCGAAAATTTAAAACACAGTGATGCGGATAAAACTTTTCACCCATGGAATAACAAACTTTTTCATACACGTGCAAGCACATATTTTACCAAGTGTTCAGACTTGAACTGTTAAATAGGCATTCAATGGAGTGGAACAAAAAATGGCCAGTACTATTGACATGGATGAAAAGATAAATTAGTGTTTGTAGCAAAGTTGGTGTATTTCAAATGAAATATTAATGCAACACAATTAGAGCCAGAAAGCTTTGTTTCATTAAATAGAAGTTGCTTAAACATACCACATATAAACCTATGCATCCTTCCTTTTTTGTCTTGAATTTTGAAAGCAAAATTACTCGGTGCGGTGGAAGAAGGATAGGGAAGAGATCTGCCAGTCTCTCCTCCTTCAGAAGGCATCTTCAATGAATTTTCACTGAAACATCATACACAAATGTAAGAGAAGATCCTCAAATCCACAACGGTATCTAATATAAAGTGCACAACCTTCGGGTCTCATCCTCGTCATCTGGAGTTAAAGCCATTGCAGAATCCCAGAACCTTTGCATCAAATTATTTGCCTCATTATTGACTCCAGCAGTATTACCAACCTGGATAACTACAATCAATCAGCCAATATAATCTTCACAAAGTTATTCATTGACAACTCAATCAATAAGTAAAATATACCAAATAAGTCGATTGTTATATAAAATAGCAAGAATGATGCATATATTCGCACACATCAGGGATTTAACCGTTAGTTAATATGAATTCCAACATGATTTGCTCATCATACCACATAAGTAGACAACAAAGGTCGGTCTTCATCCAAATTCAGCTAGAATCATAAACTGTATATGTATTCTATTACTGTTCAATAATGTTGCTTGTTGCAAGTTGTAAATGGATTATATGGTGCACACTGAATTTGTCTGGTAATATTATAAAATTGTTCAAACTTCAGACACAAGATGTTAAACAGGCATGATAACCACTCTCAGCAAAAAATGGTTAGTGTGTTTCAACAGAAATATGTTCCATAGATTGTTGAAAAATTGCGTGTATGCCCAAGAAACTTCACTAATTTGGCACCAGATATGGCAAGAAAGAGATATGGAGCTTTTCTGTTAGTACAGTGCTCTGAAGCCGGCTAAAGAACACCACATTATTCAGAGACTGGTCTAGCAAACAAGATGAGAGTTTAGGGATAAACAATATTCCTGGGACATGATAAAATAATCATGCCTTTACTAATTCATCAGCAGAAAATTTAATACCCACAATTCAGTAACTTTTCCCGGCATTAAAATCATCGACTATTACTGACTTACTGTGGCAACAGCAGCATGAGTTATATGAAGCACATCAAGAACAGCTGCAACTACTCCATCTGTGATTTTCATTTGCATTTGTCAAGTACATTGTAAATAACAATGAAATCATAACACTACTTTCCATCAGCTTACAGCAAAAATAGAGAAACATATCTACCTCGATCAACAACTGGAAGGTGTAAAAATTTTCCATCGTGCATGGTATGAAGGGCATCAACAATAGGGGTATCAACTGTAGCACATTCCGGATTTGGGGTCATCACCTGAAGAATTAATATAGGAGAGGAGAGAGATAGAGAAAGAAGTTACAGGTCAATATGCATCTAGACAAACATAGGTAAATGAATATTATTACAGGTTATTTGTGATATTATACAGTCCATTCAATTGATACCATTTAATAGTGAATTTGAATGATTATCATCTAATGATCAAATATATTTAAAACTCAGGCAGAATAAAAAAATTCTCTAACAAGAGATGCAGGAAGAAGTGGGAAGATCATCACCTTCTCCACCAGAGTAGATTCTGGAGGAAGATCTTGAGCTATGACTCTCATCAACATATCTTTTGAACTAACAAGAGTAAGAAGGCACACAATTCAAATTATCTTAACTTTATCATGTCAAGAAACATTTAATAAAATTCCAACATTAGAGAAACCTCATAACTCACGTTAGTATTCCTCGTGGTTTGTTTTCTATGATTACAACAGCAGAGCTAGTTCGAATTTCAAGCATCTTCTTGGCTGCAACTAGCACAGTGTCGCTTGGATCAAGTGTGACAATCCTATCAACAGAATGACGGGGTAAAAAGGCTATGAAAATCCCATTTTACAGTGATTAATTTCTAATGGTCATAAGACTCAAAGTAATTTAATAAGACAAGTCTAAATATTACCTACTTTGAATTCTCAGAGATTATAGTAGACAAGGAGGGTCTGAACATTCGCTCCCGGAGTGTCTCAACAAATGTGTTGGTGCCTACACATCATCCAGTTTAAAAAGGTAAGTTCTGAAATAGTCGAGCAAACTGATTGTTTGAATATATATGATCATAGAGTCAACAAAAGTGAGAAAATGCAGTAGAAAAAAACACTGAAAAGAAACATCGTCCACCAACCAGATACTGATGTTCCCCAGTGTTTTTCGACACCTTCAACTGCAGCCGCGATGGCCTTTCCCTTCTCAGATGCCCTTTCCATACGAGCTATAGCATCATACAGACATTTTGCAATATCAAGTAAAGCAATCACCTCTCCATTTTCAACAACTGGCAAATGTCTAAACTTTCCTGTGGACAAATTATGGCATTAAAATGGTAGGGGCGGGGGATAAAAAAAAATTTTGGGGTCTGATGCCCTATGTTTAGATGAAAACCCAACCTTGAACCATCTTTTGAAGGGCCTCAACTGCAAGAGTGTCAGAAAGCACAAACACAGGGTTCCTTGTCATAACCTTGGAAACGGGTGTTTCCTCAAGATTAACCTGTCGTGCAATGACTCTTGTAGCTATATCCTTTCATGAAAAAGGGCCAGAAACAACAAATTTTTCATTTTTCGGTGAAAAGAAACTACTAAAGTAAATTATAAAATTGCAAATAAAAATCTAAAGCGCTTTGTTCTGTCATTTACGCCCATCTGAGTCAGACCTTATGTAACGCCCTGAAAATTTAAAGGTCCACGCGAATCACATGCATACGATTTATTAAATTCTCTTGTATTTTAATTAATTGATTTAATTGCATTAATTAATTATGTTGTGCATATTGGTATGTTTAAATACACTTTTCTACATGGTTGCATTAAAATGTATTTTTTAAAAGGTTATTCGAGTTGCGATCGAGGAACGGAGACCGAGGGCTGAAAATGGAAAATGTTTTCATTAAATAATTGTTTTTTATTATTTAAAATAATGGTGACGATTTTTCTTATTTTTGAAAATATAGGGTTTTGAGGTGATTTTATATGCTGGGACGTAAATTTTATCGGTGTTGATTTTTCAACAAAAATACGAACGTTTTGACAACCCGGCTAATAAATTCACAAAGTTTATTAATCAAAATTATTTTTAAATCTTTTAAATATTTTAATTAAGCACTAATGAGCCTAATTAATTACCTAATGGGCCTAAGCTTGGTTAGTGTTTTATTTATCTATTTAAAGTGCAATTTCTCCCCATTAACTCCTACAACTACACGTCCCACTCCCCTTCCCCACTCAAACTCTTTCTTTTCTTTCAAAAACACACGGCACATACAATCAAATTGAAGGAAAAAGTTGAAGGTTTCAAGAGAGTTTCAAGCCAAGGTCGTTCGTCGCCTGTCTTCGCAATCGTCAACGGTTTTTCGCGCGTTTAAAACGCAAAGGCACGCCATAATTCTTTCCTTCAAACATCATCACACCATATTATGATTTGTTTCATGTTTTGAATGAAAAATCAAGGGTCATGATAATTATTTTCGAAATTGCATGCACATGGATTCTAAACTTGAGTTTTTGTTTACCAAATCATGTATTTGTATTGTGTAAGGGGCTGCCATGATATAGGCTATGATCAAACAACGTTTTACATGATTTTAGAGCCTTAGAATATCACTAAAAACGCTGCACACGTACCACAGAAAAGCTGGAACCACTTCTCACGATTTAGGGTGTCAAGGATTGGTTTATGGGTTAGGTGTTGCATGGCCTAGCATGGGTCACAGCTGGGTCTTGGTTTGGGTCAGGGGAAGAGTCCTAGCCAAGCTAGGACTCGAGACCAGGGGCTGGGGAGGAGTCCTAACAAGCTACTACTCCACCCGAGAACATCAAGGGGGGGACGCGCAGGTACAGCTGCAGCGCAGGGAAGGAAGAGGCTTGGCCGAGGGCTTGGGGCTGGGCTAGACTAGGTCTTTAGGGTCCTAAGGGGGTGCACAAGGGCTGGGCTAGGGGCTGGTGCGGCTTGGGTGGCTGCTGGCTCGAGCAAAACATGAGGAAGCACAAGGCAGCAAGGTGCACGCGAGGCTGCTGTCTCGCTCAGGAAGATTGCTGCTCGTGTCCAGGGCTTGGGTCGGTTTGGGCTAGGTCTTGGCGTGGTCTAGGGAGGTTTTAAAAAAAAATTCTAGTACTTTTAAAGCAATAAAAAGGGCAGACGTTTCACCTTATCTGTCAGGATTCCACACAGCAAAGCATTTGAATCAGTCAGCAACAAAGCATCAACTCTACGTGCAGCCATCCTACGACAAGCTTCAATGATACTAGTAGTATCAGGTACTGTCAAGGCTTTTGACAACCGTAATCGCTTCACTGTTCGTTCTCCTGTCAGTCCCCTGTTGAAAATGTGAGGAATACCTTTAAGATGTTTATAGTACTATCAACAAACAAAACATGATTCTATAAACTCATGCACTCAAACAATGAAGAAAGTTGTTAATTGTTTCATTTATAGTAACTCCAAAAACTAAAGAAATAAATAAACATTGAAATTAGCCTGTTGGCCAATGAATTAAATAGAATACACTAATGTCCACAACTTTTACCGTGAACGGTGATCACCAATGTATGATGAAACATGTTTTTTGACCTCACGCGTCTGGCAATTATCGACAAGAAGAGTTTGTTAACTAACATTGATCACTATCTACTAATAAGATATGTTTCATTATCTTTGCAGATTACTTTCAAATCTCGATTTCATGACAGCGATAGATAATAAATTCGGGCACATAAAAAGGGATAAAAATCTCCGAACTTTACTTTCTGTAAAGTTGATTGCGGAAGCAATTTTGTATTCATAAAAAAAATTGGTTTGGCATTTCCATCAAAATTGATCATACCACCAGTTCCAAATGAAGTTTGCTATCTCAGGAGTCAACAGTACAAGCAAATGACACGTTTCTCACCCAAATTAGCACGATAAAGCAGCATAGAAGCTAAAACAAAACACGTGCAAACACACACCTTGCATCCCTCGGTATCCACACGAAAAATCTGCTAAAACTGAATTCAAAAGGCATCGACACCATTCAAAAGTACAAGCGTGCAATAAGAAAAAGACTCGCTAGCATTTCCAATAAATTTTTGAAGAATTAATACAACATAACAAAGCATAGAAACATCCTGATTTCTTTAAAAAAATTAGATACAGAGCATACATTGAACGGGCAGCCGACAGAGACTTGCGGTGAGACGACGAATCTCCTCCGCCACCGTTCTCCGCCGCAGCCGCGGCGGCCTTCCTCCTGGCCTGAGACGATGAGCTGTTCAACGACATGCTTTTCCGCGAAGATAATCCTCCTTGACTCGTCATCACCAACTCGATCAACAGCAATTCACCACCTAACAATCATACACAAATCCGGAAACAACAAAAACAAAATCAGTCGTTCACAAACAAAAAAACTCAGGATCAGATTGGATTGATTACAGGAAAGTAACATGCCTGTTGTAATGGTATTGAACGAGTCAAAGAGGAATCGATTACATGAATGAATTTCCAACGTTGTAAGAAAAGAAAAAGGAGGGACTAGGATTTTTCTATTTATTTATATTTTACATTTGTTTTAATAATTAGGATATGTTTATTAGCCAATAGAGACCAGACACGTAAGCCACTAATCTCGCACTTGTATTGAGGTTCTTTTTTGCTCATTATTGAACCGTCTGTAAATCAATTTTTTAATTCTTTTTGGTTATTATTATTTAAGTTGGATAATTTTATTATTTTTAAAATTTATAAAATCTTACAATATATATTATTAAAATTATAGATATTTTGTGAATATTTATTCAGAATGTGATATTGTTTATATATGCTCATAATTTTTCATTATGTATTCAAAATTTTGTTGTATATATCATTTTTTTAAAAAGATTTTTTTGTGAGTTTTAATCAAACAATATAATTTTCAAGAAAAATATAATTTCAGATGAATATATCGTAGGAAAAAACTTGTGTGAGACGATCTCACGGATCATATTTTGTGAGACGGATCTCTTATTTTGGTCATCCATGAAAAAGTATTACTTTTTTATGCTAAGAGTATTACTTTTTATGTGAATATCGGTAGGGTTGACCCGTCTCACAGATAAATATTCGTGAGATCGTATCACAAAAGACCAACTCTATATCGTATGTCTAATTTAACATGATTTACAAATATTATGTTAGACCAAAATTTTAACGAAAAATAACGATGCGAGTTTGTTTAAAAAATAATAAATTCCAAAACTTGGATCATCAAGAGTTACTGAGGTAGTCCAATTGGGCACGTAGCCCGTAGCCCGTAGCCCATATCCGAACCCGAACTTTCCCAAGGCCCGAGCCGGCCCATTACGGTCCATCTTTCGAGCTCACTCGGCCTTCGACAAACTGGACCTTCTTCCTTCACTTCTACAAATCAAAGCAAGAAAAATAGGGAAAATGGCAGCTCCAGCTCGATTATTCGAAGAATCCTGCCACGAACCTTCTCCAGACCTCTTTTGGGCAGGGCTTATTAGGCGGAAGCAGCAGTCCCATCGGTCCCACCGCAGGCTCCACCTGCTCAGGCGATATCGGGTGAAATGGGACTACAGGGGGCAGAGAAAGGTACTAATACCTTTAGGGCAGTGGATCCCGAAGACAGCTGTCGATTCTTACGTGGCGCCCAATGTCGTTTTGGCAGGTCAAGTGGTCGTCTACGACGGCGCCTCCCTGTGGAACAGCGCCATTCTGCGCGAGGATCTTAATAAGATCACTGTTGGATTCTGCTCCAATGTGCAGGAGCGATGTGTTGTTCACGCCGCCTGATCTTCCCCTACAGGTCGGTTTTTTTACTCTCTTGTTGTACATTGTGCAGAAATGGTTGTACGTTTTGTTTCACCTTCTGTGTTTGTCCAGAATTTGATAGAGCAACCGGCAAGTTTTTTGTCCTTAGCAATTCTATGGATGCTGCAATATGGAACATGTTTTTTACTATGGATTTTTTTGCATTTTTATCAGCTTTGTTTATCTGGCTTATAGGATAAAGTTTGTGGAAACGATAGTCATTTAATTCCGCTTTAGATGGGGTTGTTAGAACTTCTTCAGAATATGCTATGCAATTGAGCAAAATATCTTGCATTTCAGTTGTGTGTCTGGTGGTGACTGGAGCCTGAAACTTTGAACCACTAGGAGATTGATTTAAACTGTTATGTTAGCTAATTGAAGTATCACCGGACGAGATGTTGACAGTAGATTGACCTATTAAGCTTTTTATGTGATGACACAGTATTTTTATAGACTCTTTTTGCAGAAACTAGTGGCTTGTAGTTTGAACGGTTATTTAGCCTATTGGCGAGCAGTAATTGTCTCTCCTGTTTTTTGCAGCTGACTATGTATAGCGATCGAAATATGGTCGGTTGGGTTACTTTATAATTTAAAATATTTGAGTTCCACCATTGTAGAAGTCGTTGTTTTTGGTAGATCAAGAGATATTTGGTCTGGTTGCTAATAGTTTGCTCAGGAGTAGTGGATAGAGCAAAAGACTGAAGTTGTTCCTGATATTGATTGATATGGTACGATCATCTGAAATTTTCATGCTGCAATTGAATGTCCATAATATATACTAGAATTAAAATTCTATAGGCAAATTTGTCTTTCAACATCTAAAACTATAAAAATATGCTAGTCAAGCTTTTTCCTCTAACATTTCTCAATTGTTGCCCATGAAAGATGAAACACCCCCAATACTGTTGCTTCATCTTTTGGAAGAATTTTACTGACTAAAAAGTCCTGCATTGTTCATCTTATACATATACTTCACAGTGTTCTGATTTGATTGATCACAGGTCATCTCCTTTTACGTAACTTGATGCTACACTACGTCCCATGATTTTTACGCTGTTTAAAAATATATTTGATTCAAAATATCCCATGAAAGACCTTGAATCAAAAAGAGGGTTCATATTGATCTGGATGGATTTTTAACACCTGCAGGACTGTTGAGCTCTCCAATTCATTTCATTCCTACAAATGGATGCAAAATTGAATCAGGCTCCTTAATATTATAGCTGTCACTTGAGAAAATTGATTGTGTAATGTGTTTGCATTGAGAATTGAGATGCGAATTGGGTTTTTATTCTATGTTTTCAAAAATCGACCATAAAGATGTCTTATATTTCAACTGTACATCTATGTTTGTTAACGAAATCATTTCTTATCAATAAAAAAAAAGGAAATTGTGATATTTATTCATGAAGCTGTTAAACTATGAAATTATTGTTTGGGATATGAGCACATGCGGAAACAAACCCCTAGCGTCGAAACTCTCATATATTTCATTCTTATATACTAATTCTTAGGCCTTTCTTGTCAAATCAAATAATGGAGTAATATATACATGTCATCCTTATATATTAAATCTGGATAAACTCCTGGTCTTCAATTCACATGTGACTAGGCATAATAAAGTATAAATTCGTTATTTAAGGCCACCTACTGTTAACAAGAGTTATTTTGAAAAGTGGTTTCTGGCAGAAGCTTGCCGTATTACTAAATTTTTCACCAGGGACATGTCAACTGCCAATTTACTGCAAAAAATTCCTGTAGTTATGAATATTTGCCTGCTATTTTGTTGCTTCTAGTTGCTGAAATTCCATTGTGATGCAGCCGCCTGCTAAAGCTTTCTTTGATATTCGACAGGGCTACCAGCAGAAACATTGATTGAAAGATTTGTCACGGTTGGCGCTTATAGTCTGTTGCGATCTTGCACGATCGAGCCTGAATGCATTATCGGACAGCGCTCCATCCTTATGGAGGGTTCATTGGTTGAGACACACTCTATTCTTGAAGCTGGGTCTGTAGTTCCTCCAGGAAGGAGAATACCAACTGGCGAGCTCTGGACTGGAAATCCAGCAAAGTTCATTCGGACTTTGACTCATGAGGAGACATTGGAGATCCCTAAACTTGCTGTTGCTATAAACGATCTTAGCAAAAGCTACTTTTCCGAGTTTTTACCTTACTCGACCGTGTATTTGGAAGTTGAGAAGATGAAGAAGTCCCTCGGGATTTCAATCTGAAGTGCGTATGTTATACTGACTTTCTTGGAAGAAATAAGCAACGGTAAGATTCTTGCCGGCCCTTGAACTTCTTAGTTTGAATTTCGTCTGATTTTTTTATGCTTAGAAACTGTATATGATCTTGAATGCTTTCCATTCATTGATTCTTTTTTTTTTTTTGTTATGTTTACTACATCATTATTCTGTTTCTTAGTGGGTTTTTTGTTGAAAGTGTGGAGTCATTTTGGAGTGCTCCGGTTTGAATTGAATTTGGTGAGCCGGTTATATTGTTTAAAATGTAGATCTACATGTTTAAAAAAATTTATTATGCTATAATTTAAATATAGTTTTTTTTTCCTATTTTGGTACTTATATGATTAAATTATTACAAATTATTTGGATTTGTAGATTTTTAATATCATCATTAAAATGTCTTTTACAAATTACTTGAAACATGTTAACCGTCATTATGTGAGAGGATCGATTGGGGAGAAACATTGAGTTACAATAACTCATTCTTTGAATGTTCGAAAATGAACTGAGCACCGAGAAATTAAATCGAATTTTGTTTCCAAACTAAGCGGAAATATTCAAAATAATAACTTTAGAAATCAATTAAACAGATTGTAAAATATTTAAAAAAAATGTAAGTTGAATGCTTAAAAAGCGTTTTGGCTGAAACTATTTAATCAAACATTTTGTATATAATACTTTGACATTTGAAAAACACATAAAATGTATTAACGATGCATTTTAAAAGCAATAGCAATAGTAAGTAAATAGAGTAATAAATAGACACGAATTTGTTTATGGTGTTCGAAGATTAACAACTCCTAAGACCCCCCCTTCTTCCACCTAAGTGGAATTCACTGGAAACTTTTATTAGTACAACCTCTTGTACAAACCTACTTCAACTTGGGACTTATTCATTGTTTAATTGAAACTTCTAGCACACTCACAATTATAGGTTGTAACCTCACAGTACACATAATATTTAAGGTCTTTTATATCAAGATTACAAATACAATCTTTAATATTTTTATGTGAACAATCGTTTATCTAAACTTTGAATCTCAAATCTCATTTTTATGTGTGGGGAGTTTTACAGTATTGTATATATCAACTGTATCCTCACACTTGGTCTTGCTCTCATTATGAGGATTTTTACAGTGTTTTATATATCAAATGTATTCTCACACTTGGTCTTGCTCTTATTCTAACTAATTTCTTCATATAGTCTACTCATGCTTTGAATCTTCTTTCAAAGCTTGTATGTGATCTTGAATATGTTGTATTTATAACCTCCAAGAATGATATACACGTTAGATACAAGAATATGACTTTTGGAAAAGTTGTGTACGGATTCTGACTTTGCAAAAATCAAATTCGTATTTCTGGTCATTTTCTGAAACTGAGTTGAGCTGAGCTAATTAGCTTGAGCTGTTGATTTGATCTGAGTTGTTCCAAGTGAGTTGTTCTCTTCTTTTGATTATAACTCTTGACTTAATCGATTTCTAAACAAAGCAATGAACATGAAATAGTAGCTATTTCTGTTTTCCATAGACTAAAGAATCATTTCATTTTGAGTTCGTATGAGAGAGATATACTTGACAGATCGGATTGTCTACAATCTTGAACATGTTTTTCATTCAGTGCATAATCAATGACTTCATCTTGGTTTAACAGCTATTTCTTATCTGATTCAGACTTTGACTTATGAAAATGATTTGTATATCATTCTCTTAGCTTTGTAACACATATTGAATCGTTATATTTAAATAATCAAGGTGGGAGATACAACCAAAATATTAGAACTGGTCAGGCTGGGCTAATTTTTGTTTTTGTTTTCGTCTGCTCGATCTTGTGACTAATATTTCTTCTAGATAACATTCGAACCAACTGAGCTGTTGTGAAATATGACTTGTGGAAAATTTTTTATATTCAGTCGTTTTGGCGGCTTGTCATTTGCATCATCGAATTATGAGATATCATCGAAACACTGCATATCGCTGGATTTTCAGTTTGGTTGATTTAGAGTTTAGCTTCCCAATTGAGCTAGCAGTTTTCCACTTAAGTAAATATGTTAAAAATGTAACAACAAGTTTTGTTATCATCAAAATCAAAATTTTTTGTGTTTCTCAACCCAACAATCAACTTTTTTTATGATCACAAAACTTGTATAAACAATTATTCAACTAAAATATTTATCCCTCTTTTCTGTGAATCAAAAAGATAGATTTTTAAATCAGGTTAAACACAAAATTTATCTCTTCTTCAATATTTAAAATCAAACTCCCCCTTAAAATTATAATTAGTTATCCTCATATGTTTTTGAAATTTTGAAATTGATAAAACTAGATGGATGATTAATTAATGCAATTATTTTCAAAATATGCAATGCTCAAATAATAGCACAAAATATCCAACACATGAATATATGACTCAAACATCTAGCTACAAGAATAAACAACTCAAACTCATAAATTTCAACCAACACAAAATCAAGACATGTTTGCGAATTTCAATATTCATAAACATTTAAAATGTCCCTTAATAGTCATTAAGCTCAATCAACAAACGCAAAAGAATTGCTAACCAAGTTAACATAAGATAGAATATCTAAATGGTATTCTACTCAAGTACCATAGAATAAACAAAACTTGGAACGAATGTACCAAGTTTTCTTGATGATATATGACTGAAATTTGAATTTTGTTTTTTCCATTGATGACGACAATAAACTTGAATTTCTTGGCCAAACTTCAACTTTGTTTTTAGTCTCCTTTCTTGTGGAAGTACATTGGTCTCAACTTGAACCAATAAGCTTCTTTTGATCTTACAAAATTATGGAAATTTTATACTTGAGTAAATATGTTATAAACGCAATAACAAGTTTTGTTATCGTCAAAATCGAAATTTTTTTTTATTTCTCAACCCAATAATCTCTTTTTTTTATGATCACAAAACTTGAATAAACAATTATTCAACTTATATATTTATCCCTCTTTTAAGTGAATAAAAATGATATATTTTTAAATCAGGTTAAGAACGAAATTTATCTCTTCTTCAATATTTAAAACCAATCTCCTCCTTAAAATTATAATTGTTATATCCCTATATTTTTGAAAGTTTGAAATTGATAAAATTATGTGGATGACTAACCAATACAAATATTTTCAAAATATGCAATGCTCAAATAATAGCACAAAATATCAAACACGTGAATATATGACTCAAACATCTAGCTTCAACAAGAATAAACAACTCAAACTCATTAATTTCAACCAACAGAAATTCAAGACTTGCTTGTGAATTCCAATATTCATAAACATTTAAAGTGTTCCTTATTAGTCATTAAGCACAATCAACAAATGCAAAAGAATTGCTAACCAAGCTAGCATAAGATGGAAGGTCTAATTAGTATTTTACTCAAGCAACATAGAATAAATAAAACTTGGACCGAAAGTACCGAGTTTTCTTGATGATATATGACTGAAATTTGAATTTTGTATATTCCATTGACTGATGGCAATAACCTTGAATTTCTTGGCCAAAAATTAAACTTTGTCTTTAGTCTCCTTACTTGTGGCAGCACATTGGTCTCAACTTGAACCAACAAGCTTCTTTTGATCGTGCACTACTATGCTGCAAATTTAATACTTGAGTAAATATGTTAGAAAAGCAATAACAAGTTTTTTTATGATCAAAATCGAGATTTTTGTGTTTCTCAACCCAAAAATCTCCCTTTTTATTAACACAAAACTTGGATAAACAATTATTCAATCAACATATTTCTCCTTCTTTTGTGTGAATAAAAAAGATAGCTTTTAAATCAGGGTATGCACAAAATTTATCTCTTTTTCAATATTTAAAACCAATCTCCCATTTAAAATTATAATTAATTATCCTCCTATATTTTTGAAAGTTTGAAATTGATAAAATTAGATAGATGACTTATGACTATCTACTGCAAATATTTTCAAAATATGACGTGCTCAAATAATAGCACAAAATATCAAACACAAGAATATATGACTCAAACATCTAGCTTCAACAAGAATAAACAACTCAAACTCATAAATTTCAACCAACACAAAATCAAGACATGCTAGAGAATTTCAATATTCAAAAAAAATTGAAAGTGTCCCTTATTAGTCATTAAACGCAATCAACAAATGCAAAAGAATTGCTAACCAAGCTAGCATAAGATGGAAGATCTAATTGGTATTTTACTCAAGTACCATAGAATAAATAAAACTTGGAGCGAAAGTATCAAGTTTTCTTGATAATATATTACTGAAATTTGAATTTTGTTTTTCCATTGATGATGGCAATAGCCTTGAATTTCTTGGCCAAAACTCCAACTTTGTCCTTAGTTGCTTTCTTGCGGAAGCACATTGGTCTCAACTTGAACCAATAAGGTTCTTTTGATCGTGCACAACTAGACTGTAAATTTTATACTAATGGGATCCTCTACAAGCTTAGTTTGCAAAACAAAAAATGGTTTATCATTTGGGCAATAGGCAAGGAGTTATGTGTGTGTGTCTATATATATATATATACATGATACGGAAATGATACGGAATGATACGGAAATGAAACCAGAAAAATAATTCAGAATATAAAATAACTTAAAACAATGATGGTTCCATAGTGAAGGAAAACCACGAATATAGGAATTTAAATATGCAATAAAGTAAACTAAGATGGTTCTTTTATTGAGGAGATCCACAAATTGCAGAAATTAAAATTCTTTAAGGCCGTGGTTCCTCCAGTTTCTGATGCATATAAACCTTTAAGGGATCTATATACAGAGCATACTTTTGCAAAGAACTCCACGAATCTTTAAAGAAATAGGCGGTTTAACCAGCCGTAGATACAAAATATATATATTTATATCTAGGAATACCAGAATTTAAAACAAGATTTTATTACTAACCTTTGGAATCAAATAACTTTACATAAATGGAAGATACAAATCAAAAAGGGTTTCGGATTTCTGGGTCATGGTTAAAGGAATTTAGATCTGGGAATGAGGAGAGAGAGAGAGTGTGTGAGAGAGTGTGTGAGAGAGTGAAGGATAGAGAGAGAGGTATGGGTAGAGGGTGGTCAAGTTTTCGGTGCATCAATACTGAGGTTATATCCCCTTTTATATACTTTTTTAGGGGTATTTTCGGAAATTTTCTTTTTAAAACACATGAAAAATGTACATAACAATACAAATACAAATATAATGTCATACGATTTAATACAAATATTTATACACCACTATTTCCAAATATTGGTCCT
The DNA here is from genome assembly GCF_025594145.1 of Primulina tabacum. Lineage (NCBI taxonomy): Eukaryota > Viridiplantae > Streptophyta > Magnoliopsida > Lamiales > Gesneriaceae > Primulina > Primulina tabacum. The sequence continues at coordinate 3,459,316 of NC_134565.1, read as the reverse complement.
TGGTCGTCTGGTCCAAGGAGGTCATCTTCTTCCAGGTTAAGCGAATCATCAGAGGATTCTGACTTTCTTGAAGGTCCTGATGAGAATTTCAGTAGTATAGCTTGCATTTCTTCAGGAGTTTTAGCCGCTGCAAGCATTGCCGTCATTTGGGATTTTTGTGCCAGGAATTCTGTATGTTGTCGTGGTGGAATCCTATAAAGCGGTTTTTGAGTTGGGACTCTTGTATTTTTATCATTGGTAATCCAAGCTTGGACATTCGTGGCTGTAAGGCTTGGAGGAATTTTAAATTTGTCCCACCATTTGACCTTAAATGTTCTCTTAATTTGTAAAAAAATTTCGTCTGAAAATTCAACAGTCCAGGAAAGGACCCAAGGAAGATAAAATTTCATGCAAAAAAGGGCAAGAGGATGGAATCGTTTTTCTTCTATAGTCGGGACATATTGGGTTCTAAAAAGATTAAAGAAATTTTGGACAGGGTGTTTGAGGATTTCATAGGAGGAGCCAAAATATTCCCACCATGTGTACCACCAGGTTGGTAATTTTTTGGGATTGCAAATCTTGGTATCAAAATAGAATAACCAGGTATGCTTGTGTTTCTGGTTTTGAATTAAGAAGGTATTGTACCAGGCTTGTTGATAGTCCCAGTAATTAAAAGGTATCTCAAAAAATGATACTTCTTTATATTTTTATGGAAATAGTATAGGTTTTGAAAAATTATAGCCCCAATCAATTGGAGCAATGACTTTTAGGATTTTGCGGGTAGAATAAGCAGGATCATCATGGCTTTTGTCCAAGAAGAAGTTTTTAAACAATGCAGAGTCAGTAGTTTCCAAAATTCCTTGGTAGAAATAAGGGGTCTTATTCTTATCCCAAGGTTTATAATATCGTCCTTTTCCAACGTATTTTTGAAGTGTTTCAAAGGGATCTTTTTCATGGAATCCTAGTTCAACATGTATTATATTTTGCCAATTAATTTTCTCAAAGTAATCAGAAGACGGGTTTAATGGTGGTTGTGTGAGAACAAGCTGGGAATTTGTGGTGTGATAAGAGGAATTGTCGGAAAACGAAACAGTTTGGAAGGAATTTTTGGTAAGAATTTTTTTAGGGGTTTTTTTGTCGGAGCTTTCACTTGCCTGGGTTCTGGCAAAGACATTTTTATTTTCAGGAGTTTGGAGAAAGGATTCAAAGAATTTGAGTCTTTTCTCCAAATCATCACTTACCTGCGGCTTTGATTGTGCAGTATCTTTAAGTTACTCTTCTTCTTCCTTTGTAACGATGTCATACCAGGTTTTGGTTTTTGCTGATTCGGTAGAAGTTTGAACAGGCTTTTTATCCTTTTTGGGTGGCATTTCTGTTTTGGAGAAATTCTCTTGTGAGGAAATCAGGTAAAGAATTTGTATCTCCTTTTATGAATTCGATTTCAAAATCAAATATACTAAGAATAGCTTGCTATCTTGCAAAAATTTGTTTTGAGGCAAGATTTTGAACATCTTTTTGTAAAATCTCTTTGGCACTTTTACAATCTATTCTTAATAAAAAAATTTGGTTTAAAAGGTCACTCTGGAATTTTTGGACGCATAAAACAATACTCAAAATTTCTTTCTTTATAGCTGAATAATTTTTCTGGGTATCATTCCAATGGGCAGATGTGTACTGTACTATGCACTCCTTGTTTTCTTAATTTTGTTTTAATATACCTCCATATCCTAAATCTTACGCATCTGTTTCTACAATTTTTTGTAGGTTGGGATCTGCGATATGAAGACATGGAATTTCTAACACTTGCTTTTTGATGTTTTTTATAATTTCTGTATGTTTTTCTGTCCATGGTTTAGGGTTTTTTCGGAGTCTATCATGTAAGAGTTTTGCTATTCTATTGATATTTGGACAAAAATCTAGAACATAATTTAGACTTCCTAGAAATCTTTGTAATTGGGTTTTGTCAAGTATTTTGTCTGGAAATTTATTTGTGAATTCTAAAGATCTCTCAATGGGAGTTATGGTACCACGAGATATGTAATGACCTAAAAATCTTATCTTAGTTTGAAAACAACTTATTTTTGTTTTTGATACAACTAGACCATTTTGTTTTGTGATGTAAAGAAATGTTTTTAGATGTTTAAAATGATCATCGACATTGTTAGAGAATATTAATACATCATCAATGTAAACAATGCAGAATTTTGAATAATCATTATATATTTCATTCATAATTTTTTGGAATTCGGAAGGGGCATTTTTAAGTCCAAAGGGCATTACATTTCATTCATATTGTCCAAAAGGGGCAATAAAAGCAGTTTTATATTTATCTTTTTGAGAAATTTGTATTTGCCAAAATCCAGATTTCATATCAAATTTGGAAAATATATAAGCATTATGGAGTTTTTGTAATAAGTCTTTTTTATTTGGTATTGGATATCTGATCCATTTTAATGCTTTATTTAATGGTTTGTAATTTATTACTAATCTGGGTGTTCCTCTTTCAATTTCTGAATTTTTATTAACGTAAAAGGCAGCACAACTCCAATGGGATCTAGACTTAGAAATTAATCCTTTTTTCTCTAAATCTTGAATTTCTTTTTTACAATATTCTTCTAATTCAAAATTCATTTGGATTGGTCTAGCTTTAGCTGGTATTTGTCTATCATTGAAATCTTCTTCATAGGGAAGATCAACAATATGTTGTTTTCTATTCCAAAAAACATTAGGAATTTCTGAACAGACTTCTGTTTCTAATATTTTTTGGAATTTTTGAATTTCTTTTGTTTCTATTTGGTTTTGTATTCTTTTCAAAGAAACATCTTTTTTAAGATTTTCTAATTGAAAAGTCTTCCCTTGTATTATGGTATTAATATTATTTTCATATATTGAACATGCTTTTATTAAGTTAAGGTTTCTAGTCCGAGATTTTTCTACAAATTCAAATTTTAATTTTTTATGATTGAATCTAAAAGAAATAGAGTCATTGTTAACTTTATATGGGGTAATTAAACTTATAAAAGGAGTTTCTAATATTACAGTGTGATGAATATCATTTACTAAAACAAAAGTGGTTTTTATGAAAATACCATTATTTATTATTGATGCGTCTAGTTTTTTAATTTACATTTAATCTTGAATTATTAGCAGCTGAAAGTTTTTCTTGTGTTTTTTGTTGGAATTCAGTAGGTACTATTCCTGATTTGATACAGTTTAAGTCTGCACCAGTATCAAATAAGGCTATCGTATTCATTTTGAAATTTTCTGAAAATACTATATTTATTTTTAAGATGTATTTTCTAGAAGTTATTTCTCTTAAAACAAAAAGAAAATCTTCAGGAATTTTTTCAATATTTTCAACCTTTTGGGTTTCATCATTTTCTGTTTCTGAAGAACTTTCAATGTTTATATTTTGTATGATTAGTTTTATTGCTTCAGAATTTTGAATCTGTTTTTCTTTTAATTCTCTTATTTCTAGTTTTATTTCTTTTATATCTTTCTGTAAGTCTTGGATTGTGATCCCCTTTTCTTTTTTTCTTTTTTCTAATATTTCAGTTAAATCGTAAGTATTTTTTGAAGTACTTGAAATTTTTTATTTTCTTCTTTGTCATTTAAAGATTTTAGAATTTTTTCTAGATATTCTATTTGGATTGTTGGATCATTAATATTTTTCAATATATCTAAAAGAAGTGATTGATCTTTAGTGAACATATTAATTTGTTTTTCAGATTCACTGCTAGTTATGATTTGTTCATCTACTAATGATTCGTCAGTCTTGGTAGAGTTTTCAGTTTCTGAATTTCCTTCAGAAGAATCAATTAAGAGATTAGAAATTTTATTTAATATTTCTTCTTCTAATTCTAATTCATTTAATTTCCTATTTAACCTACAATAATTTGTTGTATGTCATTTCTTATGGCATCTATAACATTCAATATATTTGAAGGATTTTTTGAATTCTGGCTTGTTATTTTTAAATTTCCTAAATGGTTTTCTTCTTGGTTTTTTGTAAAAATCTTCTTTTTGGTTAAAATTATCTTTTTGATTTTTTCTAAAGTTTTTTTATAAGGGTTTTTTATGTATATTTTGACAATTTTATGTGCATTTTGATGAGGATGGTTTATTAGTATTTATATCAAATTGATTACAAAAAGTTCCTAATTCTTGTTTTGTTCTTTTCATTTCCCATTTTAGGTGTTTTGCAACTTTAAATCTTGGCATATTTTTAATCCTTCTTGTTGGGTTAGACAAATTAATTGACCATAAGTATATTCATTATAGACTATAATTTGTTTACCACTGTTTTCTCTAATTTTATTTCTTACCTTATCTCCTAGAAGAGTTGGTAATCCTGCAAGGAATTTTTCTTTCCAAAAAGGTTGATTAGAATCTTCTCTAAGCATTATTCTAGTTAAAAAGTGTTTTTATACCATTGAAAATTACTTAATTTTTTACATTTTAGATTTGATAGGAGTTCTGCATTTTTATCTTTTAGATGTGAAGGATCTCCAATAAAATATAAGGAAATTGTTAATATTAAGGTTGCTACAGCATCTTGTTGTGGACTACCATTTTTATCTAGAATTGGTATTCCTTCTTCATCTGTTTTTATAGAGTTTAAATTATCTTCTTGTTGTTGATTTGTGAGATAGTAATCCAACCAACCTTTTATTTGACCTGAGAATCCTGCTATGAGGAGTTCAGCAATAGTTTTATCATGAGTCCCAATTTGGGTTTTATAGGCATTTGCAGCCATAGTCATTTGTTGTAATAAATTCAGGATGTTATATTATGTCATTCCATCTATATTCCAATTGTAGACTGAAGATGCCTTAAAACTTGGTTGAGTTAATGGTTTTACTACTCCTAAATCAGGAAGCAGGGATAATTTGTAGGGATTGGTCCCAACTTATTTTATTGATATTTTTAGAATTTTGGAATTGTTCTATGGTTTCACTAGTATCCGATTCTTGACTTAAAGTATTTATTCTAGGGATGGAAGAAGGTATATCCGGAGCAGTCTGATTCATAGTTTCATTAGAACTACTAGTTGTTGCCATTATTCTACTTAATTGATCTTGAATATTTTTTATAAATTCAGACTTATTATCTTGAATATTTTTACACTAGGTTTAGATATTTGGTAAGGCTTAAAAAACGGGATTTTTAAGTTTATTATCAATGTTTTCAAGGTTTATTATTGGTTGTTTTTGTAAATGTTTTTCTAATTTATCTAATCGCTTTCCTGTGGTATTTAAATTAACATTCGTGAAATTATTTTGTGTTATAATATTTTTTATGTTGATCTTATCATTTTCTCCTGGATTTTTTATTGGAATAGCTTCTATTTGTTGATTTTGTATATTTATTTTAATTCCTTGTAAAGGAGGATGATTAGATTGGATTATCCTAGTGTCAGTAATTATTTGTCATTCTTGTGTTTTATTTCTTATCGTAACAGGATTTACACTTTTAGAAAAGGGATAATCTAATGAATTTTGATAAATATGTATTTTATTAGTATCTACAAATTCATAGAATTTTTCTTCAATAGATTTTTTAGAATCTATAAAGTGTTGAAAAAACCATAATCTTTTTCCCAGGTTATGTTTGGCATAAAAATCATCATGCAAAATTTTTTTATTTATTTGAAAGTCTTTTTCTATAACATTTAATTCGTTAGTAATATTTTCTGTGATTGCAGAGAATGTTGGACTAGTTGGTTCTTGATAAGATTCTGAAGTATGAAATTGTTTTTGAGAGCTTTCTTCTTTTATTTTTGTATAGACTGGTCTAGGAATTTCATAGGCGTAGTCTACATTTCTTAAAACTGAATTAGGTGAATCTGAGGTAGAATATCTAGGTTGTGTTTTATAGAGAATGTTTATGACTGAAGGGATTTGTGATATTCTTCCTAAATTTATGGTATCAGTAATAGAAGAATTATCAAATCTATCAGTAATAGAAGAATCATCATATCTATTGCTACTATCAGATTTTCTATTAAATGAGAGTTTGACTTTTCCATTTGCGTATTGAGTTATTTCTTTTAATTGGGTATTTGTTTCTTTGTGTCCTATAGGTTCTGGGTTAACAGCACCTTCTAAGATCCATTCTTCAGGTAGTGTTATATCTTTCCATTGAATTGGTTTTGGAATTACAGTATTGGATTTTCCTAAATCTGTTTGTAGTAAGATGATATTTTACTTTTGTAGCAAAGGCAGAATTCATAGCCTTGTAATGAATTCTAAAAATAACAGCAACCGGTATTGATCCTTTAAGCATATTATAATTATGAGTTTTTATTTGTAAAACTAAGGATTTTAAAATGTTTTTATCGTTTAGGGATACTGAGAAGTTTAGATAACAATGAAAAGAGATTGGTCCAGTACATAGACTGGATTCAACAAAACTTAATAATGAATCTTCGAAATTTGTGAATCTGGCATCTCTTAAAATAGTAAGAATAGAAGTATTCAATCCTTCTTTAGTTAAGGGTTTTATTCCTACTTGAACTAATCCTATATGGATATATTTATAATTTTTATCCATGTGTTTTCGTAATGAATTTTGAGATAAAAGATTGATTGTTTCAAAAGGCTTTGTAAGTTGTATATCTCTTTCTTCTGTTTTAATTGTGAAATCAGATTTAAATATTTGGAATCTGGAGTATTTATAAATTTGATCCTTATTTATCTTAGGAATTTCCCAGTTATCAATGTATTTATCAAAATTTTCTATTATTATTTCTTCGGTGTTAATTATTTTATTATTATCATAAGAAGGATGTAGTGTTAGAGTTTAGAGAGATAGATCTAGAGAAAATTGAATCCATAATTAAAAATTTTTATTCTTGAAATTTATTTTCTCTCTACAATCCTAAGCAATTCTTAGGGGTTACGGCCTTAAAGGACTAACTACCCAAACTTACTTAGGCAAAAACACTCAAGAGAACCTAAATTTTTAGACTTAAAAATTTTTTACTTATAGATTTAATTTCTATAAACACATAGTACCCCTGGCATTGAGGTACAATAGATTAAGGGAGAAGCATTGAGGTAATAGATATAATAGATTAAGGGAGAAGCATTGAGGTACAATAATTTGTTCTTGAAATATTTAAAAATGAATCGAGCATTGAGAAATTAAATCGAATTTGGTTTTCAAATCAATCGGAAGAAAGTCAAAATAATCTCTCTAGAAAATGATTAAATAATTTGTAAAATATTTTAAAAATATGCAAGTTGATAATTAAAAAGCATTTTTGTTGAAATATTTTTTTCGAACACTTTCTATGCAATATTTTTATATTTGAAAAACACATAAAATACTTCAACGATATATTTTGAAATAAGTAGCAATAGTAAGTAAATGCGATAAATAAAAAGACATTGATTTGTTTATAGTGTTCAAAAATTAACAACTTTTATGTCCCCTTCTTCCACTTAGGAAAGATTCACTAGAATACTTTGATTACTACAACTCCTTGTAGAAACCTATTTTAACTTAAGATTTATCTATTGTCTAATTGAAACTTTTAGCACACTCACGATTGTAGGTCATAAACTCACAATCTGCGTAATATTTATTGTCTCTTATGTTAAGACTACAAATGTCTTTGTGTGAAGAATCATTCATCTAAACATTGAAGTTAGACTCTCATGTATATGTGTGAGGATTTTTACAATATATGTATATATCAAATGTATCATCACACTTGGACTTGGTCTCATTATAAATAATTTTTTCATATAGTTTGCTCAAACTTTGAATGATCTTCCAAAGCTTGTATTTGGTCTTCAATATGTTATATCTATAGTCCCCAAGAATGATATAAACAGTTAGATACAAGAGTATGATCGTTTGGAAATGTTGGATATGGATTCTAACATTGCAACGATCAATTCGTATTTATGGTCATTTCTTGAAATTGAGCTGATCTTAACAACTGAGCTGATCTGGCCTGACTGAGTTGATTTGATTAGCTTGAGCAGTTGATTTCATGAGAGTTGTTCTCTTCTTTTGATTATAATTCTTTATTCATCAATCTCTAGGCTCAGTAATGGATATGAAAGTCGTAGCCATTTCTCTTAGCATTTCATATACTCGAGAATCACTCAATTATGAGTTTGTATAAGAGAGATATTCTTGACATATCAAACTGTATGCAATCTGGAACATGGTCTTCATTCAGTGCAGAATAAGTGACTTCATCTTGGTTTATCATCTACTTCTGATCTGATTCAGACTTTGACTTATGAAGATGATTTGTAGATCATTCTCTTAGCTTCATAACACATATTGATCGTTCTATTTGAATAACTAAGCTGAGATATATGACCAAAATATCATAACTGCTCAGACTCAGCTGATTGTTGTTTCCTTTTCCAACAGCTCGATCTTGCGACTAATATTTCGCCTAAATAACATTTGAACCAACTAAGCTATTGTGAAATATGACTTGTGGAAAATTGAGTTTCTATTCAGTGTGAGATATTATCAAAAAACTGTAGCTCGCGAGATTTTCAATTTGATTGATTTCGAGTTTCAGCTTTCAACTTGAACTAGCAACTTCACAGTTAGTAAAAATATTAGAAACACAATAACAAGTTTTGTTATCGTTAAAATCAAGATTGCTTGTTTTTCTCAACTCAACAATATGTTTTTGGAAATTCTGTGAATACTATTAGAACAAGTCCGTAATTACAATGAAATTGAAAATAAAAGTACTAGATGGTGTGATCTCACCTTACCATGCATAGAAACAACTTTCCTAGCCAAAGCATAGATAACTTGATTCGTTGATCGAAACGCAAAAACAAAACGACGAGATGATATATTTATTTAGGATATTATAATCATCTATGTGAAGACTTAAACTTGAGGAGTCTGGAATTATTCAGTGCTCGATAACCAGGAGAGCATTAGATTTAAGTAGGATATTCGAAAGGATGTGATATGATAGTATATATATATATATATATATATAATAAAATAGAGAATGCGATAACGATGGATTCGATTAATATTTATTCAATATAATTAATAGGTGATAACATAGAGAAAAGGAGAATATGATTTCTTATTAAACTATAGAAGCAACATAAAGAGTTTATATGGTTTACAATGAAAAGTAAATAGACTAAAATATCCTTAGGCATAATATAACTAATATTCCTCCTCAAACTCACGATGTTACAGCGATAAGCATTGAGAGTTTGTCATACAAGAAACGGAAGCGTGAAGCCGAGAGTGCTTTTGTAAACATATCAGCAATTTGCAGATGAGAAGAAACGAATGGCAATGTGATGGTGCTGATCTGTAGGTGGTGGCGAGTGACATGACAATCAATCTCGATATGTTTGGTTCGCTCGTTAAAAACTGGATTGTGTGCAATCTGAATAGCACTCTGATTATCACAATGTAATGGAGTAGGGTGACAAAGAGAAATACCCATATCAACAAGTAACCGGCGTAACCAAACGATTTCACAGGTAGTCTAGGTCATGGCACGATACTCTGCTTCTGTAGAAGAGCGAGATATGACATCTTGTTTCTTGCTCTTCCATGAAATAGGCGAGTCACTGAGGAAAATACAAAATCTAGTGGTCGATTTGCGATCCGTAGGATCATCAGCCCAATCCGCATTAGAATAAGCACACAGCTCTAACGAAGACGTAGAAGGGAACAAGAGACTATGAAACCTGAATGCCCCGAAGGTACCTGAGAATACGAAGAACGGCAGCCCAATGAACTATAGTAGGAGCAGTGACAAACTGACTGACCACATGAACAGCATGCGCAATGTTGGGCCGAGTCACAGTAAGATAAACCAAACTGCCTAGGTACGATAGAGATTGGAATATGTCAAAGGAGTGCCATCCAACGGAGAGTATCTAGCATTAGTCTCAAGGGGAGTATCAACAATCTTGTTGTCAGTGAGTCGAGTACGCTTAAAAAATCAGCTATATACTTTAATTGAGATAAGAGATAGCCTTTCGGAGAATAGGCAACCTCAATTCCCAAAAAATAACGTACCACACCCAAATCTTTCACAGCGAAGCAACGTGCCAACTCAGACTTCAAAGACTCAATACCATCATAATCATCACCAGTAATTATCATGTCATCAACATACAAGGATAATAGAATACGACCTGCCGTTGTACGCTTGACAAATAATGCCGAATCGTGGTGACTAGGAAGAAAGCCAAATGAAGTGATCACTATGTAAAATTTCTCAAACCAGGCACGTGAAGCTAGTTTGAGACCATAAAGAGCTTTGCGAAGTTTGAAAACTTTACCAGGTTGATGAGCTACACCGGGAGGAGGCGTCATATAAACTTCCTCATGAAGATCGCCATTCAAGAAGGCATTTTTGACATCCATCTTAGATATTTTCCATTGGCAAACATAAGCAACCGCAATCAGAGTGCGAACAGTCGTCATTTTTGCAACAGGAGCAAAAGTTTGTTCATAATCCATGCCATTACTCCTGGGAATAGCCTTTAGCAACAAGTCGGGCCTTGTATCATTCAATAGATCCATCGGATTTGGTTTTAATCTTGTAGACCCAACGAGAACCAATGGTATGTTTTTCGAACGGCAGCGAAATCAAATCCCATGTATGAGTATGGTGTAGAGCAGTAAGTTCCTAAGCCATAGCAGCCTGCCAAAGAAGATCACGAACTGCCTCTCTATTGGACAAAGACTCAGAAAGGCGATGAACAGAGGCAACTAAAAGAAGCAAAGGAAGTAGAATCAGAAGAGTACTCAAAATCAGGGAGTTTAGTAAACTTACGAATACTAGTAGACTGACGCAGAAGAGGATCGTCTGCAATCTCATCCGACAACTCGGTGGTTGTAGGAACAGGGGCATGAGAGGTGGATGCCTCGTGAACCAAAGTATCATATAGAACTTCGTCGGGGTCGGTATTGAAGGGATCAATACGAACTAAATCTGACTGTGTCATGTAATGAGAACTAGCAGGTAGAGAAAAGAATGGAATATGCTCTAAAAACACAACATGACGCGAGACATATAGTTTTTGACTAACTGGATCAAAACAACGATATCCCTTTTGACCAACACCATAACCCAAAAAGACACATAAGACGGACCGAGGAGACAATTTATTACGCTCAACATGTGGTCGAAGAACAAAGCAAGTACAACTGAAGACGCGCAACGAGGAATAATCAGGTGAATGACTATATAACTTTTCAAAAGGGGACAAACCTGAATTATGAGATATTGGAATTCTGTTGATCACATGAGTCTCACTGTACAATCAGTTTTCCCGCCTATATAAAGAGAAGATCAGTGAAGACTCAAACAACACAATAAAAAACAACACACAACACAAGAGAGAAAAGAAAGGGCATGCTTCAAAGTCATATCAGCTTAACGAGAGAAGCATTCAGCCCAGTCGAGGGAATTTCTCTACAGACATATCAGCTTAGATTAGAAGCGTATTTACCTCAGTGTGTGAGAACATCCTTGTTCAGTTCTCACACACAAACACTCTCATCCACTCAAATACAGTCTTGCACAAAGACGTTAAACTTGTATATGTAGTCTTTCTCACATAGGACATTAAAGAAGTGTTGACTGGAAGGTGCTTTCTTCAGTCTAAGTCTAGGAGTTTAGTTTAGGCAGTAGTGTAAGTCCTAGCTGAGTGGGTTTGTACAAGGTGTTATATAAATCAAAGTCTTCTAGTGGATCCTACCTGAGGCAGTAGAAGGGGTGACGTAGGAGCAGTTGAAGTCTCCGAACATCCATAAACATTTCTTGTGTATTTAACTGTTTAACTTTTGTTTTCAAACTGTTTGGATCAGTTAGAGTATCCATTAGTTCAGCTGTCACCATAACTGAACTGATGAATGCAAAAACTAATATATCCATTTTCGGTTATTCAATTTACATAAGATAAAATGCTTTCTAATATAACAGTCTTCTTCACGAAAGATTACTTCGGGTTTCTTCCGCTTGGTTTTTAACCAAACTCGATTTAATTCATCGGTGTTAATATTCTTAGAACACGAGCTATTGCAGCTCATTGGAGAATATTTTGTTTGAAGCATCCGAAAGATTGCTCAGCAAATGATTCTTCACATGTGTTTCATAAGATAAACCCAAGTTAACGAGTGAAATCATCAATGAACGAAACATAATATCTAGAACCCCCTTTGGTGGATACAGAAGAGGTGGTCCCCACACATCAGAATGCACAAGATCAAATGACGCAATAGAAAAAGAAATACTTTTATAAAAAGACAAGGATGAAAATTTAGCCAGTTTACAACCACGACAATCAGAAATATCATGACTGGCTAAATGACCGAAAAGCTCCTATAGACAACAAAAACTTTAAACGAGACGCAGAAACATAACCCAAATGAGAATGCCAAAGATAAAAATCAGAAGACGAACAACTCAAATGAAAAGACGACAAGTCCACACTAAAAGTAGCAATATATGATATTTAGAGCTCATCCAAAACATAGAGTCCCCATTCCCTACGGCCTGTCCCAATCACCTTCTGAGATTGCAGGTCCTGAACACAACAATTGGTAGAAGTAAAAAGAATTGAGAGACCAGAATCACACAATTGACCAACAGATGCAAGATTTAAGGTTAGACTATTGGGGGATTACACCGAAGTGATGCCGACCACGATGATAATATAGTACCCAAAAATACGGAATAAAATAATCAACAAAAACACAAAGATTTACGTGGTTCACCCAAGATAGGCTACGTCCACGGAGCTACTGCAAATCTTTTCTAACAGGAGAAATATTGAAACAAGTGTATACAATAATACACTAAATATCTCACACTCCCAATCCGAGTATAATCGAGAAAATATTTTCTCTAACTCACACAAGAGATACTCACAACTCTTTGTTTTCTTTTGTTTACAAAGCTTTGTAATTGCTTTTTTGTTTTGGGGATGCAATAAACTGAAACGAAAGAGTTCTATTTATAGGTGCAAAAACGCGTTTCCAACGCGTTAAAAATTCGTTTCCTTCGTCAACTATTGCTACACGGTTCTTTGTCAAATTCCATTTCCTTTACAAAGCATGTCGACAACTCATGCAATATATTAATTTAATTATGACAACCCACCTAACATTTCTCCCACTTGAAGACTTGATTTCAATCATGACGTCACACCATTAATGCAGCAGTTCATATGTCCTCATTTATTCTTGCAGTCCAATTGAAGTTGAACACAATTTCAGTTTATCAATGGTTACCGTCTTCGTGAGCATATCGGCTGGATTTTTACTTTCGGGAATCTTCTCCAGCATCAAGACTCCATCTTCCAGCATTGATCTGATGAAATGATATCTAACATGTATATGCTTTGTCCTAGCATGATAAACATGATTTTTTGCTAAATGAATAGCACTCTGACTGTCACACTGTAATGTGCTATCTTCAAGCTTCTGATCCAATTCCTCCAGAAAGGATTTCAACCATATCATCTCCTTACTAACTTCTGTAACTGCAACATACTCAGCCTCAGTAGTCGAAAGCGCAAAAATATTTTGCAGCTTAGACACCCAGCTTACAACTGTACCACCTAATGTGAACACATATCCAGTAGTACTTTTCTCGCCATCAAGGTCACCACTCATATCGGCATCGACAAAACCCTGTAAGCCCAATTTTGACCTCCTGAAGCATAAAGAACAACTAGCAATACCTTTCAAATACCTGAGAATCCACTTAACTGCTTCCCAGTGTTGCTTTTCCTGGATTACTCATAAACGTGCTCACAACTCCCACTGCATGTGCTATGTCTGGTCTTGTGTACAACATTGCATACATGAGGCTTCCGACAACAGAAGCATAAGGAACCTTATTCATATAAACATGCTCTTGCTTTGTCGATGGTGATTGTGCTTTGATTAGTTTAAAATGACTAGCCAAAGGAGTACTCACATATTTAGCTTCATCCATATTAAATCTGTTAACCACCTTTTTCATGTACTCTTCTTGAGATAACTTCAAGAATCCATTCACCCGGTCTCTAAAGATCCTCATTCTAAGGATTTGCTTTGCAGCACCCAAATCCTTCATGGCAAATTCCTTTGATAAATCTTTCTTGAGTTTATCAATTTCTTCCAGACAAGCTCCAGCTATCAGCATATCATCTACATATAGCAGTAGTATGATATAAGAACCGTCAAACTTTTTCACATAACAGCAGTGATCAGCTTGACACCTTAGGAAACCATTTTCACTCATGAATCCATCAAACTTCTTGTACCACACTGTCTTGGAGCTTGTTTGAGACCGTACAAGCTCTTCTGAAGTTTGCACATCATTTTCTCTTTTCCCCGTAGTTCAAAGCCCTGTGGCTGCTTCATATAAATTTCTTCATCTAGATCACCACGAAGAAACGCAGTCTTTACATCCAACTGCTCCAAATGTAAGTCTTCCTTCGCCACTAGTTCAAGTACAGTCCTGATAGTGGTTAATTTAATCACCGGAGAGAAAATCTCAGTGTAATCAATTCCTCCCCGTTGTTGGAAGCCTTTTACAAAAATTCTTGCCTTCTACCGCTTGCCACCATCATGTTCTTCTTTTAACCAGTACACCCACTTGTTATGTAATGCCTTTTTGCCTTGCGGAAGTTCTGTCAACTCCCACGTCTGATTGGATGACAGTGAATTCATCTCATCTTCCATGGCCAACTCCCACTTGGTTGAATCATCATTTTGCATTGCCTCTTCATAGGTCTCCGGTTCACCTTTGTCTGTCAGCAAAATATAGTGAAGTGCAGGGGAGTACCTCTCAGGTGGTCTAATGGTTTTCAAAGATCTCCTGAGTTCAATCACCGGAGTTTGTGGGTCATCATCTTGTGCAGTTTCTTCTTCATTTTCCTGGTTACTGGTTTTCGATTCATTCACAGGAATATATGTCAATGGCACTTCATCAGTCTTCTTGACTTCAGGACATTCATCTCCCGCTCCAACGTCTGACTTGTCCTTGTACAGAAGTTGCCCATTAAAGATTACATCCCTGCTCCGAATGATCTTCCGATTTTGGTCATCCCAGAAACGATAACCAAGCGCATTATCTCCATAACCAATAAAGAAGCACTTCTTTGATTTCGGATCAAGTTTTGTTCTGCTTGCTGAATCAATATGAACATAGGATAGACATCCAAACACTTTCAAAAAAGAAAGGTTTACTTCTTTGCTGCTCCATACCTCTTCGTGTATTCTGCAGTCAAGCGGTATCGAAGGTCCTCTGTTTATTAGATATGATGCAGTGTTAACAGCATCAGCCCAGAATGATTTGACAATCCAAAATGCAATCTCATGCTCCTTGCACGTTCATTCAAGGTCCTGTTCATCCTTTCAGCTACACCATTCTGTTGAGGTGTACCAGGAATGGTTTTCTCCATCTTGATCCCGTTCTGTGCATAATATTTCTTGAACTCATCATCTTCATATTCTCCACCATTGTCAAACCGTAAGCACTTCACCTTCAAGTTGGTCTCATTTTTCACCATGGCTTTTCACCTTTTAAAGGTCTCGTAAACATCAGATTTAATTTTTCAGAAAATAAACCCAAACTTTTCTACTCGAATCGTCAATGAATGTGACATAGTATCTCGAGCCTCCAAGGGATGTCACAGGAGATGGTCCCCATACATCAGTATTAACCAGCTCCAATTTTGCTGCATTCGGTTCTCTACCACCTTTTGAAAAGCTCACCTTCTTCTGCTTTCCAAAGATACAGCTTTCACATAGTTGGTGTTCAACATTCTTTAATTCTGGTAGCTTTCCTTTTGACACCAACATCTTCATTCCTTTCTCACTCATATGTCCAAGTCTATAATGCCAGACTTGAATTGGCTCCAGCATCCACAGCTGCTAATGTGTCTATGCAACTGGAAGTCATATACAGTGTTTCAGGTTTTCTTTCCTTGAGCAACAATCATGGCTCCTTTGTTCACTTTCGAGGAACCATCACCGAAGGTCACATTGTGGCCTTCATCATCGAGACTTTGTTGATTTTCCAGACATATCCATTTGACATCTTCATCCGTACATCACCCATACAAACAATTTCCAAGGGTTTTCCATCAGCCAAGAAAACTTTCTCGTAATCGCCAGCGATGTAATTATCAAATACATCGCGATCACCAGTGGTATGAAACGAAGCTCCCGAGTCCATAACCCAAGAATCAACAGGGCTTTCCATGGATAATAGCAGAGCATCATGTACTTCCTCATTGACAGCATTGGCATTATTCTTCAGTTGATCTGCAGTTCTTTTTCAAGTGAACAGTTTCACCATAGCTCCAGCACTTCAAATTCTTTTCAAAGTTGCTTTTTTCTTTTCCATTTCTTGACTTGGACCTACCGCGCCATCGGTTAGAACTCTTTTTGCCACTTCTGCCCCTTTCTCTATTCTCGAGATTTAGAGCAGATCTCGATGATGTTCCTTCATCCGAATCCATCCTGCGAACTTCTTCAGCAAGAATTTGATATCTGACATCATTGAATTGTAGCTTTATTTTTCCAACAGAGTTGCTAACCGCTACCCGCATTGGTTCCCAAACATTTGGTAAAGACGCCAAAAGAATAAGTGCATGAATCTCATCATCAAAATTAATTTCAACCGATGTTAGCTGAGAAACAATCGTGTTGAACTCATTGATGTGTTTAGCCACCGAAGCACCTTCACCCATTTTCAAGTTGAATAACGTTTTCATGAGATGTACTTTGTTGTTTGCTGATGGCTTCTCGTACATGTCTGATAAAATGGACATCATCTCTTATGTGGTTTTTGCCTCCGCCACGTTATGTGCCACATTCTTCGTTAAGATCGGTTGTATCACACCTAACACCTGTCGATCAAGGAGCTCCCAATCATCATCCTCCATCTTTTCCGATTTCTTTCCTGATAGAGGTTGATGCAGCTTCTTACTGTACAGATAATATCTTATCTGTAACCACCAGAACGAAAAAATCTGTTCCGTCGAACTTGTTGATTCCTGGTCCCGATCCATCATCTCCGGCCATCACTTCTCTAGCCTTAGCGAAAAAATCTAGAAATTCTTTTCTGATGTGGAAAATCAGACAAAACTGCAACCACAGAGCATACTCCGAATTCTTAAGAATTTCACAACAAGGCTCTGATACCAGTTGTTGGGGGATTACACCGAAGCGATGTCGACCACGATGATAATAGTAGTACCCAAAAATGCGGAATAAAATAATCAACAAGAGTACAAAGATTTACGTGGTTCATCCAAGATAGGCTACGTCCACGGAGCTACTGCAAATCTTTTCTAACAGGAGAAATATTACAACAAGTTTATACAATAATTCACTAAATATCTCACACTCCCAACCCGAGTATAATCGAGAAAATATTTTCTCTAACTCACACAAGAGATACTCACAACTCTTTGTTTTCTCTTGTTTACAAAATATTTTAATTGCTTTTTTTTTTTTGGGATGCAATAAACTGAAACGAAAGAGTTCTATTTATAGGTGCAAAAACGCGTTACCAACGCGTTAAAAATTCGTTTCCTTCGTCAACTATTGTTGCACGGTTCCTTGTTAAATTCCATTTCCTTTACAAAGCATGTCGACAGCTCATGCAATATATTAATTTGATTATGACAACCCACCTAACATAGACTAGGAATATGGTATAAATCTGATAGAGATACAGAGATGTGCTAACAGAGCCAATTCCTACCAATGGCATTGGAGTACCATCGGCGGTCATGAAAGACAAAGAGGGAGCAGAAAGTAACAGACGTAAAAGAATCAATATAAGGAGACATATGATGAGAAGCGCCTGAATCTAAGATCCATAAGAGAGACAATTTACCTGAATTAGCAGACAAATACAAACCTTTAGGAGAGAAGGCTGACATGGCATGAGACTGTAAAGTAAGGAACTGCTGAAACTGCTCAAACATATATGGATCCAAAGACGAGGCAGCAACTGCATTATTGGGCTGAGGTGGGTGATACTGCCATTGTAAAAACCGGATTTTTTATTCTTAAGAATTATAAATCATTAATTTCAAGGAAAGTAGGATATTGGCTTCTTGGGATTAGATGGAAAAGTATATTGTAAATCTTTGTATTGGGAAGTTTTATAGATTGAATATTCTATAGCAAGTCAATGATATCTACACCTTGCATACAATTTTCGAAATTTAGGGGATTATATTGCAAGATTTGGTGGAGACCATGCAAGGCTAGAGGAATCAATGCATAGACTTAAGCAAATTTTGAAATCCACTAAATGTTGTGCATCAATATTGTGGTGTTTAAAGATAGAATTCATGCAAGAATAAGCCACAAGAAAATAGGAAGGAAATCCTCAACTTCGCACCACAACCGTTGGATCTAGCAACCTAAATTCTGAATTTATCAGGGGCATTGGATTAGAGTATAAATCTCCTAACTTGGTAGCTGAATTTTCGAATTTTAGCAAGGAATATGAGAGTCAATTTGTGAGATTTGGCATGGCTTTTAGTATGATTTGAATACCAAAATTAGCACCCTTCCCTCCACCTATAAATACCACACCAAAGCCTAGCATTCCCTACACCCTATTTTCGAAATTCTTGCTGCATATTTTCGAGAATTCAGCAACTCTCCCTAGCCGAAATACTGCACAAAAATCATCCCGAAAATCGTCAAAGAAATCGAGCCGGAGCGCTACCCGGACGAGGAACGCGAAGTGATCCAAACCAAGCCGTACACTCCACATTTTTTTAGTACATCCAAACACAGTAAGTGGACTGTTTTAAATTTCGGTTTTATGTATATGAAATTTTTGGTTTTTGGTTTAAAAATTCGGTCGAGCTCCGTCTCCCGTCTATACGTTTTTTTTACGAAAACTGTTACGTGTATGTGTTGACACTGTGAGGATTCCGTGAAAATGGGTGGAATTCCAACATATGGCCCTCAACGGTGGGATAGAACCGTTTTATGGCCTCGCTCCCTTAGAGGATAAAAACTTAGGGATTGACGTCAGTAAACCGTTAAAGGTGAAAAATCGCAGTGTTATTACGTTATGGAATTTACGTTACTATTATGAAAAGCATGTTGTACGTTTATGATATGTTTCGAAAAGGTTATAAAATTGTCATGTTGTGTTCAAAGTGCCCCCATTTACTGAGTATTCCCAAAATACTCACCCCCTTACTCTCCTCTCCCAGATAAGTCCGAAGAACAGGTTGAGGGCGAAGAGTCCGAACAATTTTGGGGCTGGTGAATCACGAGATTAGTAATAGGTTTTATTTCGAATTCTCTGATTTAAAGGATTGTAAGACGCTTCCGCATTATTTACTATTTCGTTGGATTTCGTTATTGTAAAGACGATGTTTGTTTCGTGGAAATTATGAATTATAAACTGGTTTCGGTTTAAACTGTACTACAAAGGACTTGTTGTTTTCAATTGTGTGATTGTTAAACGACGCCGGTGTCAATCCCGAAGTTTCGGGGCATGACAGCCATGGAGCAGTCTGCGGCGGGTGTTGTTGTTGCGGTGGTCGTTGTTGCTGCTGTTGCTTGCCTTTACTCAGCAAGTTCGGACACTGACCCTTCCAATGACCTTTTCCCTTGCAGAAAGAACATTCATCCGGAGAGACCTTAGGATCTGGTCTATTTTGGGTGCTAGGCAGAGATTGTTGAGGAGCAGCAAAGACAAATGGAGTCGTAGGTGTGACAGACACCTTATCTACCTTAGACTTAAGCCGAATCTCCTCAGCTAACAGTTCATTAACCACTGAATCAACAGATGGAAGAGGAGAACTATGTAGAATTGTCTCACGCAATCCCTCGAAATCATTCCGAATGGCCATCAAAAACTATACCAGACGTTGTGCTTGTCTACGAGAAATATATGATTCAAATGCTCGCAGCTCTGCAGACTCAGTGAGAGCCAACTGATCCCAGAGATTAGTCATGGCAGAATAAAACTCTTGAATACTCATATAATTCTGCTGAAGTGCGCGAATATCTGACTCCAATTGATACTGTTTGGCTAAATTAGATTGCGTATACAATCTAGCCAGATGATCCCATACCTCTTTAGCCGTCTCATACTTAGCCAACTGAACACCAATGGAGTGAGTAACATAATTGTTACTCCACGTAATAATCTTCAAATTATCAGCCTCTCAATTGTCAACCAAGGCCGCATAATCGTTTGATTTGTCGTCTGTAGGTTTAACCCGCACACCTGTAACATAGCTCCACAAAGATTTTTCCACGCAAAAAATTCTTCATAACATAGCTCCAATACGCGTAGTTTTTACCATCCAAATGAATATTAATCGACTGAAGGGAATCATCCTTACGACTAGCCATAATGAAAGAGACACAAAGACGAAATCCCCAAATCTGAAACCCTTGAATCAACAGAATTTAAAATCCCCAAATAACCAAATCAATAGAGTCGAAAAATCCAAAATTGACATAATCCAATCAAACAAACTTGAGCGAGAAGAAATCAAAGTAAAAAATCCGAAAATCCCAAACCCCAAATTACAGTCCCGTTTTTCCCTAACCGAACAGTCTTAGAGAACAAAAAAGACGATATGCACCGTTCAGAATGTACCTCAATATGTTCTAAACCAACTCTCAAAATTTCAAGACAATCCAACGGTTGAAACGTGAGTAATCGCAATTCTCGTCTCGCTGCTCCTGAAAATTCCAAAAATCCGAAAAATCCCTTCTTTCTTTCTTTTTTTTTTTTTGCCTCTTCTCTCTTCTTTTTCTTTTCGAATCCGAGAAACGAAATTCGATCCCCAATAACTATAGCTGGATTAACAGTCTCTCAAAACATCAAACAAATTTATAGGGCGGCTCTGATACCATGATAACATAGAGAAAATGAGAATATGGTTTCTTATTAAACTATAGAAGCAATATAAAGAGTTTATATGGTTTAAAATGAAAAGTAAATAGACTAAAATATCCTTAGGCATATAACTAATATAACTAATAATAGGAAAATTGCATAAATGGGGTTTAAAAAAGCTATTTCCCAGATATTAAATTGAAATAAGCAATAAAACGAAATTTTTTTTATCATAATTGATGAATTCATGTGCATATCTCCAAATAGATTTGATTCCAGTAATTAATGTATTCCACTATATACATAACAGACAAAAATAAATAAATTGTTTAAAATAATATTGTTTTATAATAATGGGAATCCCATCCACGATTGTCAATTGGCCAACCACTTAGCCATTAAGAGGAAACTTCTAAACCCAAAACAATTTAATAATTGTCAATGGAATCTAAATTATTGTAGAAAATTAATTATCTTACAAGTTAGATACTTTGTTAAGAAACGTTATTTAAATCACACTATCCCAATGATTGTTAGAACTTTTTCAATAAATATGTTAAAAATTATAGAGGTAATATTTTTAAATTTGTTATTTGGTTTTCTTGCTCGCAATAACTTTTTTTCTTGACTCGTTTTTCCTTTTCATTTATGAATATCTCTCTTATGAGACGGTCTCACGAATCTTTATCTATGAGACGGGTCAACTCTACCGATATTCATAATAAAAAGTAATACTCTTAGCATAAAAAGTAATATTTTTTCATGTATGACCCAAATAATAGATCTGTCTCACAAAATACGATCCGTGAGACCGTTTCACACAAGTTTTTGTCTCTTCTTGATCTAGGTTCAGACTCTTGTAAGTACTATTATGCATAACGGGTTTCATCGACAATTAATTTATTTTCGTTCTAATTTTTGAAAATGATTAACTCAAATTATTATTAATATTCATTGTTTTTTTTATCGAAATCAAGAAACGTGCAAAAATTATCATACAAACCTTTATCTTAACAAGACACGACAACGTCTTGTCCAATATTTTTTGTAATTTTGTCACAATTATTTTCCCATTGTAGAAAGATTTTGCTAATGATGTGCCAATGGTAACTTTTCGTATCGAAATTAGGTTTTTCCAAGTTGGCAAATGCTCTAAAATAGTCATTAATATTGATTAATATATTTAAAGATAGGGACACCTTTGTGTCATTACATATATGTCACCAACCACTATGTTTCATGGAAGACTTGATAGGGAATTTTTTTATATATAAATTCCAACCTTTTGAGTGTGGCAAAAACTTGTAACATCCAAAATACAAGTTTCTATGTTTTCTCCTTCGTTCTCACTTCTAATTTTCTATCATCTGTTTTTTTTTCTTGATATTTATATCCATCCCAAGGCATACATTGGAATAGAGAAACGGAGTTGATAGAATAATGAGTCCATGAATTCGTTCTTCATGATTATTTTTTTTGAATCGAGAAAGGGATATGTTATAATTGAGTCTCGAATTTGAGACCTTGATGTCAAATATACTGCAAATCGTCGAGGTTCTTCATGATATCAAGATGCAATATAGGTAATGTTTTATGGAATTTCAAAAACTATTTGGTGGTATTTTTTGCTCCAATTTGCTAATTATGATGTTGGAACGGCTCAATCAAATCAAATCGCCCGAGAGTTAGGTCATTTTGTTTGATTGAGCCGTGCCAATATCATCAAGTTTTGTAATATTGATTTAAATCAGTTTTTGAACTGAAAGAGCTAGAATTGAAGGGAAAAAAAAAATCAGAAATAAAGATTTTAAGATGGTAGTAGGTCTTTGTTAGACAATATAAAGAATTGAAAAAATTCGGTAATAAATATTTTAATATTTTTTCATTCATGATCTAAATAGAATATATGTCTCACAAAATTTACTGATGAGATGGTCTCACAAAAGTTTTATGTTGAAATGGTTATGATGAGAAATTCCACATTCAATCGAATAATCTTTAAGAGAATATCGTATTTCACATTCAAATACACACGTTTTCTCAATTATTTATGTTTTATTAACTCGTTATTATGGATAATAATTAATTGATCAATATTTTTGGTAGTGGGTTGAATATAAATACGAAGAGATTATCGTCATATGGTGGATTATTTTCATTGATACATTAAATTTTTACGTTTGAAATTGGCCATAAAATGTAGGAAAATGCAAGATAAATAAGAAGGATATGCATTTGTATCATTACAACTTTAGACAAAAAGAACAAGTCAGACAAACTCGAACACGTTCGAATATACTTCAAATAATTATTAATTTGATCTATTATTTATGAAGTTTCTTTTTTTCTTTTCCAATTTTTCTATGATGTTTTGCTTCTCATTCTTGTTGGCAATCACTCTATGGCAATGTTCAATAGATGTAAAGAAAGAAACTTTGCAATATATAAAAATATTCATATACATATATAGAACAATAAATGAACACTCATACCCATGGATGGGTCCTTAGCCCAAATGAAAGACAGACTCAGCACGAGCTCATGTATTCTCCTATAAATATCAGGTTCGGATGTATAACCGATTCATTCACTATATTATTTTTCATCAGCGCCCTTAGCTGCTCCCCTTTATATCATCAGTGTCTGACTTGAGCATCGAAAGGGTTACGTCGGGACACCCTCCCGTCCTTTTTCTATCGGTCTCCTTCGTTATTTCAGGCTCAGGACAAATTCGAAACCTGGCTCTAGACTGGAACCGAACCCTAAATTTTCAGTGAATATCAAACACAATTATAGAATAACCATTAATCGTGCCTTAAGAGTAGTGACAAAATTATCAATTAAAATATCGCAATTTGGGCATCCGTGTGAATTATCAAATAACAGATAGACAGAAGATGCACCAAACTAACAGTCTGCACAAAAGTTGGTGTGCGCTCATACCAACTATATACTACTAGATGCACTTAACTCCCAGCAATGACGAGTCCTCAACCCCGCCTTTCGAAATTTTCAGGTTCACAAGGATCGATTGAAGAGAAGACAAAACTGCAAAAGACATCCACCGGGTTCTAACACTGTGGAGCCGAAGTATAAGACATAACTAGGTAGACAGCAATGTATAAGTGCAGACAACTCCGAACAGAGACGCCTACATCATACATACTCAACTTCCCACGAGCTATTTCCCCAGCGCAGTAAGTTCCAGAAAAAGTAACACCGGGAAAGTTTTCCGAAAATGGGGAGCTATCAATACAGGGCTGCCCAAAGAACGAGTCACGACGACCACAGCAGGTGAAGATGATGCAACCAAAAAATTTTCTTTTGTCGCAACTTTGTTTCAAATGTCTGAGGGTATCAGAGACTTCATTGCAAGATGATAAAGCGACTTTGGAGTCCGAGACATAAAAACGAAAGGGCTCTCTAGTTTTAATGTCACAGGAATCAACAAATAGGTACTCATCATCTCCTCTGAAAAACAAGAGAAGCTGCCATCCCTACAAGCTTGTCTCAAGACACGACACAGTTTCTTATTTCTGCCTCCACAGAACAAAATTTCAGCAAATTCTAAAATTGGACTAAATCTAAAGATTTCAAAAAACATGGAAAGCATTCCAACTATTTTTACCAATTAATATCATTTTGCTAACCAAGTTTAGAATGTAGATAGTGAGTCCTTGAAAAAAAAAAAAGCAGAATTGCTAAACAAGACCACAAGAGTAGATTTACCCCCTAATTTCATGAAATTCCAGAAAATGCAGCCATCTAACTTTCTCCTTCCCAATTGAACATTTTCTTTTTTTAGTGACTCCAATGTATAGAACAGGCTCAGGAACGCGATCTCCAAGCTGTATAAATTAACGCATTAGAGAAAGGAATTTATCATGCATAAAATGGTCTCCAAAGAACTAATGATACACTGAGATGTTAAACTGCCTCATTTTTCCCATTGAAACTTGGAAACTTGCTGATCAACATGATTAAGTAAGCTTAAATCTTAGTTTTGAGTACAAATTCATATACTTTCATAACTTGTGTTCACTTTATATGCTCAAAATAAGAATACAGTATCAAAGTAAAGCTTGGATAAGTTCTAAAAAAAGCTTTGATAAAAGCTACCTCGTCATAAATTTGATTCAAGATAGCTTGACCATCAAGATGTTCATGATGTATTAGTCTCTCAGCAGTGAGAATAGTTGACGTTTCATTACATTTAACAGAAACTGCCTTGTATGGAGTACCAATTGTGATATGCAGCCCCTTAGTAAAATGACATCAAATTGAGTTTCACCAACATCTACAAATAAATATGCCACCAAAATATAGGATATATCGGTATCATAGACCTAATCAAGCTAAACAATTACAGTCGAGAGAAGATCAACTGGTGTGAAACAATTTTTTGTCACGTGATATTCTATGAGAAACTTCACGTGTAAGGCGGAATTAAAGAAAACTCACCTGCTGGTTTGTTCTTGTCCTTTGCAAATACAAGTGCAACTGCAGCGGCATAGGAACATTGTCTCGTACCATTTCTGCTTGGACATTTGTGTAAGATATGACAATCGGAATTCCCTACAATGACAGTGTCTGTTGGAAAGGCGTACTCTGCAAAACAACAGGCAACAAACAATGGCATATTGTTCAGCTTAATCTATGCTGATACGCCAAAAATTCAGGCTGTTGATTTATATGAATACAATTAACGGTAAATTCCAAAAAAATACATCTGCCAATCTTTCAATAAAGATTCAGTACCTAGTCATAATTTTTTAGAAATCAGTAACCTGACAAATCTATGCTTTTAGTTTTAACTCTCACAAAGCAAAAGTTACATTTTTACCCTTTATTATTTCAATAAATATATTATTTTAGTCACAAAAATTACATGAATCTTCTTCATTTAAAATATAATTTTATAAAAAATTTGTTTATCAATTATCATGGAATAAAAATAAATACTTATTTTGATATATAAAGTACCTATTATGGGGTTTCAGATACTTGATTTCGCTCTTTGAATACTCCAAATAAATAAGAAAATACTATATTTTCGAGCATTCACCATAAATTCTGTCATTGTTAGTCTTTTCATGAAAAATGCATTAGGATGACTTATTCATCTCATTTTATTTTTTTAGAAAAAACATAGGTCATCACTCATCTTGAAATAAAATTAAGTATTTATTTTGACTATTTTAATAATCCAAATGTGTAAGAAAATACTGGATCTTCGAGCTATCACAATAAATTCAATAATTGTTGGTCTTTTCATTGAAAATACATTAAGATTACTTATTCATGTCATCTAATTTTTTAAAAAATATAGTTTCTCACTCATTGTTGAATTAGAAAAAGTACTTATTTTGATCGATAAAATACTTATTTTGGGGTTCCAAATATTTGATTTAGCTATTTGAAACTTTAAATGTGCAAGAAAATACTTAAGTTTCAAGTAATATTAAGTAACTTTTGATGATGTCATTTGTGAAGTTAAAATGTGATACTTAAATTGGTACAAAGAGTATCTAATTAGAGTCTATAAATACATGATTTTACCCCGTAAATACTCATATACAATAATTTTAGGATGCCAAAATATAATTTGAAGTTAATATTAATTGACACCGATGATGATATTCGTGAAGTAAAAATGTGATACTTAAATTAATACAAATAATACATAATTCGAGTCCACAAATACTTGATTTTACCGTTTAATAGTCAAATTCGATTGAGTATGTAAAAATATATAGTTTGAAGATAATATTGAATGTTCTTTGATGATAATATTTGTGAATAAAAAACGTGCTACCTAAATTGGTACAAATAGTACCTAATTTGATTTCGCATATACTTGATTTTGTCTTTTTAATACTCAAATTTGATTATTTTGGTATATAAAAGAATATAGTTTCAAGTAATATTGAGTGATTTTTTATGTGTCATTTTTTAAATTAAAATGTGATACCTAAATTAGTACAAAAAGTATCTATTCGAGTCTACCAATACGTGAAGTACTTAATTTGGGCAAATACTTGATTTCGTAAATGAGATACTCACAATATGTACTAAAATACTGGATATTCGAATAAACAACGTAGGTTCACCAAGTGTTGGTATTTTTATGGAATATACATTTAGATGACATATTCATCTCATTTAATATTTTTTTTATAAAAAAACAAATTTTCAACTAAGCATGAAAATTTTAAAGTACTTATTTTTACTTAAGAAGTACCTAATTTGAGTTTGCAAATACTTGATTTCGTAAATGAGATACTCACACTATGTATTAAAATACTGAATATTCGAATAGAAAAACGTAAGTTCAACAAGTATTGATATTTCCATATAATAAGTATTTGGATGACATATTCATCTCATTTAAAAAAAAAATGTAAAAGAAAAAACAAATTCCCAACTAAGCATGGAAATTTTAAAGTACATATTTTTATTTGAGAAGTGCCTAATTTGAGATTAAAAATATTTGATTTAGTATATGAGATACTCATAATATGTAATAGAATACTGGATATTCGAATATGGAACGTAAGCTCACCAAGTGTTTATCGTTCCTTGGAAGATGCATTTGGATGACATATTCATCTCATTTAATTTTTTTTTTTTGTAAAAACAAAAAACAAAAACCAAAACAAAAACAAATTCTCAACTAAGTATTGAAATTTTAAAATACTTAGTTTTATTTGAGAAGTATCTAATTTGAATTTGCAAATACTTTATATCTTGAATAAGATACTCACAATATGTATTAAAATACTGGATATTCGAATAGGCAACGTAAGATCACCAAGTGTTGATCTTTCCATGGAAGATGCATTGATACGAAGAGTATCTAAATTGGTGAAGTTAAAATATGGTAGCTAAATTGGTACAAAGAGTATCTAATGCGAGTTCGCAAATACTTGATTTTACTGTCTAAATTCTTATATCCAACTATTTGAGGATGTCAAATTATATAGTTTGAAGTTAATATTGAGTGGTCTTTGATGATGACATTCGTGAAATAAAAATGTGATACCTAAATTAATACAAATAATACCAAATAGGAATCCACAAATACTTGATTTTACTATTTAAATACTCAAATTCGATTATTTGATGATGTCAAAATATATAATTTGAAGTCAATATTGAGTGGCCTTTGATGATGAGATCCGTGAAATAAAAATGTGATACCTAAATTGTTACAAGTATTACATAATTAGATTCCACTGATAATTGATTTTACGATTTTAAAACTCAAATTTGATAATAAGTATAATGAAATAATATTGATACATATAATGAATGATTACCAATAAATATTATGAATGAATACTAATGAAGATGATATACAACGAAGTATTGTCTTGTCATTTAATGAATACCAACAAGTATTGTGAATGAATATTAATGTTATTATAAATTAATACTCATAAGTATAAAGAAAAAAATACTAATAAGTATAATGAATAATTACCAATAAGTATAATTGTCAAATAAGTCATTCAATGAATATCAAAAAGTATTGTAAATTAATATTGATGAGTATTTTATAAATAATTAATCTTAGAATCGATAGCTATACTTAAAGTGCAAACTTCAAGCTCATTTACGAACTATGTTCATAATATATATCTCCCAATTAGTTCATGATGAATAATGAACTATGTTTATTTATTTAAATGACATGAATAAGTATCCTAATGAATTTTTCATGGAAATATTGCATATTCGAATATCCAGTATTTTAATACATATTGTGATTATCTCATTTACGAAATCAAGTATTTGCAAACTCAAATTAGATACTTCTCGGGTAAAACTAAGTACTTTAAAATTTTCATGCTTATTTGAGAATATTTTTTACCAAAAAAATATTAAATAAAATGAATATGTAATCCAAATGCATATTCCATGGAAAGACCAATACTTGGTGAACTTACGTTGCATATTCGAATATCCAGTAGTCTAATTACATATTATGAGTATCTCGTGTACCAAATCAAATATTTGCAATATGAAATTAGGTACTTCTCAAGTAAAATTAAGTATTTTTAAATATTCATACTTATTTGAGAATTTGGTTTTTTTTTACAAAAAAATATTAAATGAGATAAATATGTCATCCAAATGCATTTTTCATAGAAATACCAACACTTGGTGAACTTACGTTGCATATTCGAATATCCAATATTCTATCACATATTATGAGTATCTCATGTACTAAATCAAGTATTTGAAATATGAAATTATGTACTTCTCAAGTAAACTAAGTATTTTAAAATTTTCATGCTTATTTGAGATTTTTTTTTACAGAAAATATATTAAATGAGATAAATATGTCATCCAAACGAATCTTCCATGGAAAGCCAACACTTGGTAAACTTACGTTGCATATTTGAATATCCAATACTCTATTAAATATTATGAGTATCTCTTGTACCAAATCGAGTATTTGCAAACTCAAATTAGGTACTTGTCATCCAAATGCATGCATATTTCATGAAAATACCAACACTTGGAGAACTTACGTTGCTTATTCGAATATCCAATATTTTAATACATATCGTGAGTATCTCATTTACGAAATCAAGTATTTGCGAACTCAAATTAGGTACTTCTCAAGTAAAACTAAGTACTTTAAAATTTGCATACTTATTTGAGAATTTGGTTTTTTAACAAAAAATATTAAATGAGATTAATATGTCATTCAAATGCATTTTTCATTGAAATACCAATATTTGATGAATTTACGTTGTCTATTCGAATATCCAGTATTTTAATACATATTGTGAGTATCTCATTTACGAAATCAAGTATTTGCAAACTGAAAATAGGCATTTCTCAAATAAAACTAAGTATTTTAAAATTTACATGCTCAGTTGAGAATTTGATTTTTTTTTACAAAAAAATATTAAATGAGATGAATATGTCATTCAAATACACATTTCATGAAAAGACAAACAGTGACTGAATTTATGGTGATCGTTCAAGATCCAGTATTTTCTTACATATTTAGAGTATTTAAAGAGCCAAATCAAGTATCTGAAACTTAAAAATAGATATTTTTTATGTCAAAATAAGTACTTAATCTTATTTTAATGATGATTGATGAACTATATTTTTTTTAAAATAAAATGACATGAATAAGTCATCATAATGTATTTTTAATGAAAAACCAACGACGACTGAATTTATGGTGATTATTAGAAAATATAGTAATTTTTTACACATTTGAAGTATTCAAATAACAAAATAAAGTATCTGAAACCACAGAATAGGTACTAATATTCTGGTAGATAGAAAACACACAATTAATTTGGTGAATAAAATTATATATTTATTTAAATAGTAAAAGGGCAAAAATGTAAAATTATCTTTGTAGGTAGTTAAAACTAAGTTTGTAGTGTTGTCAGGTATTAATTTGTAAAAAAAATCTTCTAGGTACTGAATCTTAAATGAAAGATGTGCAGATGTATTTTTTTCAAATTTGCCCTGCAATTAACTTTTCTTCCACTTACTGACAACTGTACTTGTATTTCACTTTAAACATCAATGTATATCATATACGATCAATTTCATATCATGCATAATGCCTGGATATAATTACTCCACTACTAAAAAATGGTTGACATAGCGACGGTTTTTGAAAAACCGTCGCTCGTGTAGCGACGGTTTTTTATAAACCGTCGCCTTATTAGCGACGGTTCTACACAAAACCGTCGCCTAATAAATTAAGCAACGGTAGCGACGGTTATTCAAACACCGTCGCTAAAATAGCGACGGTGTTTGAAAACCCGTCGCTATTTTGCGACAGTTAGAACAGACCCGTCGTCATTTTGTGCGACGGGATTTTTGACCGTCGCCTTTAGCGACGTTAATAATTATGTCAGTCGCCATATTAGGCGACAGGATTTTTATCTGTTGCCATGTGCGACGGTATAAAACTAGACCGTCGCAATAGAAGGCGACAGTATATTACTAAAACGAGACCGTCGCAATAGAAGGCGACAATATTTTTTATCCGTTGCCAATAGCGACGGTTAAAACATAACCGTCGCCGATCTCTGTTAGCGACCGTTTGTCTAAAACCGTCGCTATGAGCGACGGTTAGACCCAAACCGTCGCTAAAAGCGACGTTTTTTGCAAAAAACCGTCGCTAACGAATTTTTTCTTTCAACAATTTAGTGATCGTACCCAAACCGTCGCTAAAAGCGACGTTTTTTGCAAAAAAACCGTCGCTACGAATTTTTCTTTCAACAATTTAGTGATCGTTCGTTGACCCGCGATCCCGCCTGCACCACGTAAGTTTATGAAATTTTGTTATTCACATTAACGTTACATTAAGAAAAATCGATATGATTTATTTTTTATCAACATCACAGGAGGAGATGGAGCGCTACATGGCTGAGTCGATGACAAAAAATCAAGATGAGATGGCTCCGGGTCGACGGGTTGGGTCATCGGGTGTCAGTCAGTCGTCGGAAAACGCCATGCTGAGAGATCACATCCCAGTCACCGTATCCACGTTTTTTTCTGATTTTTTTTACGACATTTGTACCAAACAATTGTATTATTATTTGTAGATTAGTAATATGATTAAATTTCTCAAATGTTGTTGTTAATTTTTTTTCAATTATACTTGACAGAATATATTTTTATATAACTACGTATAACTAGAATAAAACTGTCGCTGAATTCGGCGACGGTTTTTGTAAACCGTTGCTCATAGCGACGGTTTTCTTTTACCGTCGCCAATAGCGACGATTGTACTTAAACCACCGTCGATCTAGATCGACGACGGTTCCAAACGCAAGCATCGCTAGTACCCACGGTTTTTGCAAAAACCCTCGCTATGGTTCTATATATACCGAGGTTTGCGAACATTTTTTCAGCGATTTGCGCCTTTTTTCTCTGAGAGTTTAAAGTCTATCAATTTGTTTCAAGTTTCTTTTTTTTTTTTGTACTAACATTTTTTCATATTAATTTTGTAGATTTGCTCGTCGGTATGATCTTTCAATGTTACGTAGATCTGCATATCTTCGCGCACGTCAGGTTTGTAAAGCTTTTTTTACAGAAAATTTAATATTTTATTTTTGCGTAGTATTTTATTTATGAAATTTTGCGTAGTATTTGGATTAAATACCGTCGCTTCATGAATCTTCGGTTTTTCAAATACAAACGTCGCTTGTTATAGCGACGGTTTTCGACAGAACCGTCGGCTTATTTTTGCGACGGTTTATGAAAAAATCGTTGCTTATTAGAGCGACGGTTTTTGACAACACCGTCGCCTATTTTAGCGACGGTGTTTGACAAAACCGTCGCTTATTTTAGCGACGGTTTTAAATCGCTTAACTTAGCGACGGTGTTTATATTAACCGTCGCTACGCCATATTAACGACGGTTATTGAGAAACCGTCGCTATAGAAGGCGACGCGACTTTCCGTGACGGACATGTAAACCGTCGTTAAAACCGTTGCCATAACCGTCGCTAACTTCCTCTTTTTTTTTTAGTGCTCAATACTCACCCATCACTTTTAGGACAGGTTTGATGTTTTCTCCACGATCCTGGCACAATGATAATTAAAGGTGAGAAACATTTAAAATGTAGACTTTTCAAATAAAAAATTACAAAAATTGTCTAAAACTTCAATAAAGTTATTACAGGTATTTGACTATTGAACTGTTACCAGAGTTCCCGGTTTCCATACTTGCAAACATGATCAGCTTAACAAAAATTTAATGCACCATTCTGCAGAGTAATAACATGAGATAAGTCACCATTAAAGCCGATATCGAAGGTAAATCACACCCATAGGGGGTCATTCAAATCTCAAACCTCAAACAAGGAAAACGTTCGAGAAATTGTACATGTCTAGATTTTCTGGATAAAAACAAACCAAATTATTTTGAAACATCATTAAAACAAAATGATAAAGAAAATCCCAAGATAATGTAACCCACAACGAATAGTATGATTCCAGTAGGAGATGAAGAATCCGAAACAGCTGATGAATAATGTCTGATATCCATCACAAAGTCATCAGTGTGAAGGCCTGGTGACTGATGAGATTCATTGGCAGCCAGCCATATCAAATATTAGCAAAATTGAGATACGACGGTGACTATCCAATGATAACTAGCAGTTAGCACAGAAGGTAGCTGTGTTTCCACAATTTAGACTCTAAGGCATAGTTTGGTACACATGATAGGATAAACATGTGATATATAATATAAGGATAAGTTAAGGATAAATAAAATATAGGATATTATAATTTAATGTTTGGTATGATTTTAATAAGAGTGATTAAATTTATATATTAGATTGTAATGACAAAATTAACCTTATCATAATAAATTTTATAATTTAAAAATTGTTGCTTGAGTTCATTTTTTTTATCTGTTCATGCGCCAATAGTACTTGCATGATTTATTTATTTTTACCTAATTTTATATATTATATAATATAATAATCGAGCCCTTGATTTTGTGAGTCAAGTCAAATATCAATTTTTAAGGTTGATCGAGTGATGCTAATAATTTTATTGACATTTATAAAAATCATTTATATTTATCTCGAATTCATTTATATAATTATCATATTATATAATATATAAAAATAAATAAAAATATTTATTTGATTTTAATTTCTACCTACTAGCATAGATTTATAAAAATCATTTATAAATTGAGGGTAATTAAGTCATTTGTAGTATATTTTATCATTAAATTAAAATTATCACACCTAATAGAAGGGACATTTTATAATTCTAAAAAACTATTTATCAAGGACCCATGATATTATCATGAGCTTTTTGAAAAGGTACCAAACATGGGATAAAGATGATTATTTATCGATCACTCCCTTATCTCATGTACCAAACTATGCCTAAGATCACAAGCAGAGAGCCGCATCTCCAGAGTATAGTAGTACATTAAAACATTGAAATAAAAAGTATGCATCTCGAGCTTAACGATTTTGTTCTAGGAGCATAGACCAACAACAATTACCTGGTGGTTGACCGGCAACGAAATGATATTGGCGTGCTCAATCAAAGAACAATTACCTAAGTGGCGTGACACTGACTTTAAGATTATTGCAGCGAATCGCCATAAACATCGTAACAGTAAGCACGTCTCTCCCAATGACTCCATCAGATACAGTGAAAATTAATAAGGTCGAATTGGTTCCTTTGCCCCCCCTATTAACAATTTTCAGTAAAATAAAAAATAATTAAAACTCTTACAATATTTTTTAAGAAATTCGAGATTATTTTCCTAAAAATTATAGGCTTACTGTCTCAACTATTATTTGGCTCAAGTTTATTAAAATTATACTAGAAATTACAAACATTTTTTTACGCTTAAACTTCGATTTAACTAGCTTAAATTTATAATTTTAAAAATTTGACATCGGCCTTTCATGTTTTTCAGAATTAGAAATAATAAATAATCGGACTCAAAATTAAAAATAGTTATTTTTATATTTTTCCAATGAAAACCATTTTTCTCTCTTTTGAAAAAAATGTGTCATTTAAAATATTAACTTTATGTTTTTAACTTGGATGTAAATTAAATGATTTTCGAGAATAATATTACTTTTATCAATGTCGAAAATTACAATCCCTTTAACAAATGTTAATTTTTTAAATAAAAAAATTTTTATTTCAGTATTATTAAAATATTTCAATTTCACCTCTATATATTTTTGTGATATCAGTAACAAAATTATAATTAAAATGCAGGCTCGACTGTTGGTGTGCAATTCACCTGAAATAGGGAGGAATATTGGGAGTCTAAAATTGCATGAATTATCCTTTATTTTTCATTATTATAATTATAATTATAATATAATGGCCAATAATAACTGTTTGAAAGTCATTAATTGCTGATAAAATGGAATATGAACAACTTCTTGTTGTTAAATGGTTCAATGAATCCAAGCTTATATAATAGATTCAATCTCCACTTCTCGTTAGTTTCCACTTCAAAATAAGTTCCATGGATATGTCGAAAGTACGGATACGCAGTCTTCATGATTCAGGTATGTGTACTTGTCGATATACGATAATATTCATGGATTTTGGGAAATAAAATTGCATATAAAACTTCGTAAAAGACTGTCTCTTTATTACATTTTATGGATTACGTTTTATGGATTTAGGTCTGAAAGTGTTATTGGAAAACGACGACATAGAAAAAGATAGTGAGAATTCGAATTTATTGTCAAGAAACAATCAACAAAGGCTCGTTTCTGGGTTTTTAAATCTAAGGCACGTAACTACAAACTTTATTTTTTGTTTCCGTATTTTGGACATTTTTGTATATATAAAGAGAAATATCCTTCTTTCAAATTATACGGTTTTATGTTTTTACAAAAGTAATTGGTAAGAAATCGGGAGACATGTTTAGATTAATTACTAGCTTAAATTTTCTTTATATTAATGCTTGAATAGATTTAACTTGTTTTCATGGATTTTTTTTGTTGAATAAGCGATTTTATGGTTAGTTGTCAATTAAAACGCGCTTTTGAGATCCTTCCCTTGCTAGCCTCATTTCCCGCTTAGGGTTTATTTGGTCTGTTAACCTCAGGCTGAACTCGAAAATGGAAGGAGAAGAATTAACGGAGCACGAAACTGCTCTCTATGATCGCCAAATTCGTGTATGGGGCGCCGATGCTCAACGAAGGTATTAAAGATTCTTGCTTTATTTGTTTCTAGCGCAGTGTGTATAATGCTTATTTGATTTTCAGGCTGAGCAAATCTCACATACTCGTCAGTGGGCTTGAAGGCAGTGTTATTGAGGTATTTTTGCTACTTTCTTATGATGCCTGATTTGTCGGAGTTTGAGGTTTAGTTTTATTGTAGGTGGGGTTGATTCAATTGGGAACTTTATGATAACCATTTTTCTGATATTGATGCAGTTTTGCAAGAATATTGTGTTAGCTGGAGTAGGCAGTGTGACTATAAACGATGATCGTTTGGCGACCGAGGAGTTGTTGTCGGCCAACTTTTTGATTCCTCTGGACAAGAGCGTGTACTCTGGGAGATCTCTTGCTGAGCTGTGTTGCGAGTCCTTGAAAGATTTTAACCCCATGGTTAGAGTTTCTGTTGAAAGAGGTGGGATCCTGGCTTCGTCTTGAATTAAAGATTGGTTGATTTGGACTTTGGAGTTTGGAGATAATTCTGAAACTTGGATTCTAGCTTGTGGATTTTTTTTCACTTATGTGTGGATTCTTTTTTTTTTTTACTTATGTGTGGCTTCAAATATCTATGATCTCTGGTTGAGCAATGTTCCGGAAAACCCCGGTTTAATTTTTGCTTCATCTTCTTTAATCAATCAACTTGTCCAAGTGTCGTGGATTTGGCTGCTATGATTGTCGTAGACTTCTTAATCTAATATCAAGTTTTCTTGATTCTTTCAGGTGAATTATCTAGCTTTAGTATTGATTTATTTGGCAAGTTTGACGCAGTAGTTATAAATTGTTGCTCCCTAGCAACAAAGGTCAGCATCCCTTGCGTAGTTGGAGAAAGTTAAACTTTGGGCTGTTTTTACGTAATGCAGGTTTCTTATTATTTGTTTTGAATGAATCTACTGCAGAAATCTGTTAATGAGAAGTGCCGCAAAATGTTAAAACGAGTTGCCTTTTACACATTGGATTGCAGAGACACGTGTGCTGAAATATTTGTTGATTTGCAGAATTACACATACTTGAAGGTGATATATAACTCAGTTCAACATTTTACCTTGTGATTATTTGGTTTTGTGTGGTACATGCTTTTCATGTTCCATGATTTTATTTCCTTTAATGGACTGTGAATTGCTTAAATTAAATGATCTTGTTAAGTGATTTATGGGATTGAGCTTGAGATTTTCAGTCTTTTGTGTGGTTTATTCCGCTGAACTTATTACTGTGTCTTCATTGTGTATTTTTTGTGGAAATCGAAATTCAATTTGTTTTCCTCTCTCCTATGTCAGAAAAAAGGTGATGAGAAGTTTGAATGCCTTGTAGAGTATCCCAGTTTTGAGGTATGATTGTTATGCTTGACCAGTTTTCTAACCTTTCACCTTACCAATTTATTTACAATAGATGATGGTTTAGTTTCTGCTAAATGTAAACATAAAAATAGACTGTGACTCGGATTGCTGGACTTGCCATTTTACTCTTGTTGGGAGATGATGTAAAATTTATTTTGACATGGCATATAAGTTGCATAAACCTCCAAGAAAGTTAAACTGAGCTTAGAACTTTACTGGAAGTAGTAAACTGGTAGCTCCAGAATTTTGAGGATAAAAACAAGCATGTTCTTAGTTTGTCTGTTGTTTGTGGGCTGCCGTTTTATGGAAATATTATGGAGTAGAAATTCCATCTTTATTTATTGTGGAATACTGGAATATAAAAGATCCACTTCAGACTTCAGAGCTTAAAAAAGTTGATGGGTAAAATGAGCAAATTATTTAGGTCAGCTTATAAGGACAAACTTATCCATCTTGGATCACCGACAAGATCATTTACTGGATAGTGAATTCATGCCAAGAAGAGAAACTTAGAGGCCATGTTGAAACCAATTATAGACAACTGCTGTTGCAACACTAAAGGAACTTTAGATGGTCTAAAGTTCCTTCTAAGTGGTGGTTAATTAATTAGTGATCTATTTTGATCATGAGTAGGGAATCGCATATCAAGAACATTTATCAGCCTGGCCGATGCTAACTACAGGGTAGAGATGTGGGTACAGATGGGAGATGATAAGGGTTAGTTCCCATTGTTGAAGCTGAGGGGTGAATGGTAATAGTAGCTGGTGTCAGATGCTTTGGGCTTAAGCTCTTTACTTCGAAACATAAAACTGACTCTTAATACTCTCTTATGGAGGAAACTAGTACTGTTTCCTGATAACATGAATCTCACCTCTGGCTCACCGCCCACCAACTCATTATCATTCAGCTTCCATCTGCCTATTTATTTATGCACTGAACAATCTTGATTTTTTCGCTAATTCTGTCATGATTTTTCACAAGGCCTATGTCCTTTTTTGTTCCACACAGGAGGCTATTTTTGTCCCATGGAAATCACTTCCAAAGAGGGTTTCTAAGTTGTACCTAGCTATGAGAGGTATGATTTTGCTGTCGTCATTTCTTGCAATACAGAAGATTACTGAAGTGGAAACAGTTGATTTACACTGCTCCTGATACATGTGGCGATTGCCAATTTTTATACCTTGTCATTTTGGAAGTGGTTCTGTAAATCTTTTAGTGATAGAAAAGTTTGAAGAGCTTGAAGGCCGCAGTCCAGGGGAAACATCAACCTCCGACTTGTTCAATGTCCAAACGTTGAGGAGGGAACTTTGTGAGGCAAATGTATGTCTTGTGCACTTTTCATCAATCATACAATTGAGTAACATACCATTTTTGTACCTGATCTTTTATAATCTTATGTAGTCAGTGAGTGAGTCGCTGATACCCGACTCCCTCCTGGTGAGATTGTTGAAAGGTAAAACAGAATTCCCACCTGTTTGTGCCATCATTGGTGGAATCCTTGGCCAGGTACCATGCTTCCAAACAGTTTCTTGAACGTAGCTGTGCAAATGAGTTGCAGTATCCGCTGATTTCCAAAATTTCATCCATGCAGGAAGTCATTAAAGCCATATCAGGCAAGGGTGATCCGCTAAAAAATTTCTTCTTTTACGATGCAATGGATGGTAAAGGTTTAATCGAAGATATATCCACGGCGAAAACTGAAGGCTGAAGTTTAGGCTCTCGATTAATTATTCGGATTAGGCTAATGATTCGTGTCTTCCAGCTCACTGGAATACAGATGTTTGCTACTGTCTAGGAAAATGATGTTTTTTTTTATTTGAATTTGAATTTGTATCTGTTGCCCACTGCAGCATTGTTTAAGCAAACTACCAGAACTATTGGATACCTTTTCAAGTAGCTCTTTAAAAAGAAATAGAAGCAGTTTCGTGTTGAGCCAGCTTAGATGAAGAAACACTTGGATTTAAAAAAACCTGATTTAATGAATAACTTTTACAATGTTAGTGTCTTGTTAAATCAACTTCACATAGATTTTCAAATAATTTTGACTTTATCATCCATAATCGTGATAACTTTGCACATAATTTCTCATTCTGGACTTTTGAGTTATATCGATGACATTCTTGTAAGAAATTTGAAAAAACATGTAATTTTTGGAATTCAGTACTTGAAAATAATCTGAATATATATCCCCACCAAAATATTTTAATCCGATTTTTTTTCCATTTTCGAACCCTGTGTTCTATCCTTAACAAGAACAGCGTTAGAAAAGGAGATATCGTAATCTAGAACTTTAGGCTTTAAATTTAAAAAGTAGAAAAATCAGGAACGTGGGGAAATTCAAATCCCACTAAATTCTCATCCATTAACCCCACCACCAATCCATCGATTCATCAAGAAAATAACCAACATAATAGACAGAACCCACCATGAAAAAATCATCAGAAGCAGGAAACTCGAACGATTTACAGTTAAGTGAGAAAAACCAAGAATTGTTCCAAAAACTCGAGATTCTTGAAGAAGATTTGATGATATCTTTACAAAAACCCAACCCCCCACAAAACCAACGTCGTAGGGATTTAACTGGCACATCAAAAGGTGGCAACATTTTAACTTCTTTTGATCAGCTACTCGAGAATTCGCCTAGAGAGCTCATGTCTTCTCTTCAAAGCACAATATCGCCTTCGGAAACGATTTCGAACGCAAGAAACTGTGATATTGCTGTTGAAGAAGTGATTATGGACAGAAGGGATGTGATCATGAGCGGTAAACTGAAGGGGAGACGCCTGGTTTTCGACTCGATGGAGGTGGCAAATGAGATTGCACTGGGGTGGGATTATGAGGTTAATAGCGGTGTTATGATCCAAGAACAAGAAGTGATCATGAATGAAAATTGTGGTGATGGGAAAATGAGCCGATCGCGATCATGCACGTTCTCCGGTTCGATTTTGTCGGAAGAGGGGGTGGTGGTCGAGGAGGAGGAGAAGACGGTGGTGGAGCTGGGGAACGTGGCCGAGAAAACCGGCTGCAGGAGGATGAGAGGCGGCGGAGGTGGAAGGTGTATGGTTGTTGCAATGGCTTGGTTAGTGATTTTGCTGTTTGTGTTCATTTCTGTCCTAATTTCAATGAGGTGCAACGGGGAATCGGTGCATGGAGAATTGGTTCCAACATGAATATTATTATAGCCAATCAATTATTGATTTTATTTTTATTATTGTTGTATTTAGCTGACTAGTAATTTTATGCATACAGCCTCAAATATTTTTTGTATTAATTTTATTTTAAGAAGTTATGGATTATGTTAAAACTAAGAACTTCCATGAAAATGTTTTTTTAAGGTTTTTGATAATGAAATAGACAATAACTTGTGTGAGACGGTCTCACGGGTCGTATTTTGTGAGACGGATCTCTTATTTGGGTCATCCATGAAAAAATATTACTTTTTATGCTAAGAATATTACTTTTTATTGTGAATATTGGTAGTGTTGATCCGTCTCACAGATAAAGATTCGTGAGATCGTCTCACAAGAGAACAAGTCAATGAAATAAAGTAATTATTTAAGTTTTTTTTCTCAATTTTAAAATTTATGAAGTTATATAAAAGTGTTTTGATTTTCTAAATTATAAAATAATTAATCTACTTCATTCAATTTAGTATAAATAAATTTTGTGGCTTAATGAGATTTTAAGTGAGATTAGACCTTTTTTTTCTTTTTTTGTATTTAGACAAATCTTGTTTAAATTCAACTTCAGTTTGGTAAACTAAAGGCGCATTAGTAGTAGTAATAAGTGGGCTAAGACATG
Organism: Primulina tabacum; assembly: GCF_025594145.1. NCBI lineage: Eukaryota > Viridiplantae > Streptophyta > Magnoliopsida > Lamiales > Gesneriaceae > Primulina > Primulina tabacum. Next base: position 3,418,629 of record NC_134565.1, on the reverse strand, counting down.
GTATAAATGGGCTTAGCCCACTTGTGGCAGTCCTATAGTTCTGGTTATTTAATATTTTAATAGACAATTGACAAAAAAATATTTGAAAAAAATTATAAAATAGTTTAATATTTGTACAATTTATAAATATTTATATAATATATATATATGTATATTAAAGTTTCTTGTGTATATGCAATGCACATCTTGGTCACATAAGTAATATACTGTAAAATTAAATCTTCTACTAGCCATGGGCATGTTGTCTCGATAAAACGACGAGATCTCAAGTTCAAAACCTCGTGTTATAAAAATCTACCCCAAATATAAAATGAATATTTTAAGATTTTCATAACCAGATCGGATAGACGTTTATCTATTAAGAACTATATCATTTGAGAAGAATAGTGCATGCATGATGGATCGATGGTTCACATTATTTACTTTTATAGACATATTTCAAATTTTATATTATGATTTTCAAGGAAAAAAATGGATGGAATCGAATCATGTGACAAGAAATTGAAAAATAAAATAATATCTCATTGTGGATTTCCATTCTATAAGGCTAATAATTAAAGGGAGATATCACTTCTTTCTTTCAACTCAAATTATGTTATCAATACATTTATTTATAATAAGAGTCCAAGGTTCCATGGTGTACTTATTTTAACCTTACTTTTTAAATTTACTTTTTTGAAAAAATATTTTTTAAATAATTGTGTCGTCCTTTTATATTTTATATCAACATATAATAAAATGGTACATGAGGCCAAATATATGTTAGTACAGCGATTGAAAAAAATTTATGAATCAAAAAAATCTTAGGATTAGAGTTGGTGTTTATAACAATATAACTCAGAGTAGGTCTCTTGTGAGACGGTTCCACGAATTTTTATCTGTGAGACGGGTCAACCCTATCGATATTCAAAATAAAAGGAAATATTATTAGCATAAAAAGTAATATTTTTCATGGATGACTCAAATAAGATATATGTCTCACAAAATACGACTCGTGAGACCGTCTTACACAAGTTTTTGCCTATAACTCAATATGCATAAGCTCAAATATCACGTTTCGATTGTTCGTCTATTACGAACAATTATTGTTTCTTAGCAATCTCACTCTAAATTATTGATTTTTTGCATTATAGTAGAAATCAATTGAGTAATTATTACTTGTTGTTTTACCAACTTTTACCAAAGTCATAATACAAAACTATGTATCATAACTATCATATTTAGTCGACTCCAAATAATAAATTAGTTTTTCTAGAATAAACAATAACAATTGCTATGCTAGTTGATAGAATTTAATGTTGGGATTCCTTGTCTAATCCCACATTTCGATGTCACATTAATAATTGCAAAAACTTGATAAGGTTGTATTTAATAATATCAATTGTTAGTACATAAAGGGTAACCAACTTTATCGTCTTTTTATATCTCCTCATTTATATTACTTTACTTGGTACAATCTTTGATTAACATCCAATACAATTTACTTTATTCATTGTTATTTGTATCTTTGAACCATATCGATTTCATCTTTTTAATGTTTTTATTATACAATTTTGTCGTCTCTGTTGTTAAAATTAAATCTTAATTTAATAGCTTTTAGATTTTAACGTTTTGAATCATCTTCCATCTGAAGAGTTGATACGATGATACACAATGTAGCTTGTTATTGATCTCATGTCAGCGTTATATTGTCGTCCGTAGAAAAATCCGATCTCAACGGATACAAAAGGTATTTTAGAGAAAAACAAAACAAAAACAAAAATTGGCTATATATTATGTTAAATTCTAAATCATTTCTAATTTTAAAAGCCCCATCGAATTTGATTTATCCTAATTGATATATGATCTTTGGTGTGACATTTTATATTATTCATATCATGTCACATATATTTTCAGCTAAAGTCATTTCATAAGATAAGTCTGATTTAATATATATAGTAGTGAATGTGTGTGTATAAATTATAGTTTGATACAAAATATAATTTTTACATATTATAAATTTCAATGTAAAATATAATTGAATTAGCATTTTCACTCAATGTTTAAAATTAAATTCTCATTCATTACCTTTTTAATTTATCTATTTTTTTATTAAAACAAGTGTTTTTATATTTGAATGATATTTTGGAGAAATAAAATAGATGTATTATATATATCAAGAATAATTACCTTAGATTGGGTGTATTTTCTTTAACATATATATATATATATATATATATAAATAATTACCTTATATTGGATGTATTATATATATATATAAGGATTATATATATATATATATATATATAATTTGATCCGACCTAGAAATTTACATGGAATTGATGTAATTTTATCTTTTATGTAAAAAAATTTAAAAAAAATTGTGACAATGAATGCTTATCTCTTAGATGCATTTTACTTTATTTTCAATTGGTGACAATGATTCCAAAGGAGAATGGATTTCCTGTGTCAACCTTTCTCCACTTGTAAATTTGGTTGGTTCACAAACGTGGGATTTTTTTTAAAAAAAAAATCATACAATATATCTATATTTTGTGTACACCACGAAACTGAAGTTTACCCATATTAATTCTTATCTGATATGAATTTTTTCACAAAAACTGTTGTGAAACTGTTTTACGAGTCAATTTTATGATATGATTCTTCTATTGAGTCACTTATGAAAAAGTATTATTTTTTATGTCAAAAATAGTATTTTTTATTATAAATATTAACAAAGTTGACTCATCTCACAGATAAAGTTCCGTGAGATCGTCACAAAAAAGAAGTAATATTTTCATTTTGGTTTGAACGCGTTCCGAATCAAAACGAATTGGATCCTTCAGAGGAAACTCTCAGCAATGTCCATTCTTCGGGCTCCTGTAATATATTATATTAAATCAAAGGTATCCTACCACCTCACGTTTTTAAGGAAAATAAAACTTAACTTAACCACTCACAAATACCCATTTTATGTAAAAATTTGTGTGAGACAGTCTCATGGGTCGTATTTTATAAGACGGATATCTTATTTGAGTCATCCATTAAAATTATTATTTTTTATGCTAAGAGTGTTATTTTCTATTGTGAATATCGATAGGAACTGACTCATCTTACAGATAAAAATTTGTGAGATCCTGTCTTAAGAGACCTACTCCCCACTTTAACCAATCGTAGTCCCTCTTTTAACGGCCTTTTAGAGAAAGTTAAACAACGTCATCATTTCTTTATACTATATACTAATTAAACGAATCTTGCAATTTTTTTTTTTTTTGTCCTGATAAATGTATAAAATAATATTACAATTAATTTCTGGATGAAATGTTATAATTTTTAAAAACTAATTGTGTTGGTTACTTTCGATAAATATAAATAGATGTTGTTCTAATTTTTAAATAGCATGTCATAAATCTAGAAAAAAATTGAAATTTTAATCATTAAGTTTGATTTTTTACAACTTTAATATTCTATATCATCAAATTTCAATCTTAATATCGTGTTTTTGATTTAAGGGTAATTTTTATATATTTTTTAAAAGTGTTGATGTGATAACAAAGTTCAGTGTTGTGGGGACCCGGACGCGAATCAATTCTTAATCGTCATCAGGATCAATTTACTAATCAAGTAATTAGGGTCATAAAAATTTTTTCTTTTTAATGCGGAAAGTAGTGAGATCAAACTAATATACAACTCAATATAAAATAAAGTACAAGTCCTGTGCCGTCTACAAATCAGTAAAGACTAAGGTTCAACATCTAATTATCAAGTGCCAAAACCCTATATACATCAAAGTCCGAAGTCTCCAATCTATCACGATCTCTCATCATCTCCTGGACCCTGATCCTGTCCCACCTGTTTTCATGTACACATACAAACAAGACAACAGCCGGATAATTCCGGTGAGAATATAATCCCAGTATAAATCAACGAAACATGCAATCATATGATAAACATAAAAGCATAGATAGATAACAGCAATATATATCAAAAGCTGAAAAATAATCAATATCAAACTGTCGACAATGCTCGTGACTCCACGACTCAGACTAGACTCAATCCTAGTCTAGATATCCCGGTTTCCAGATGTGGGTATTCCTATATCGACCAACAGTAATAGAAAAGACTCCAGTTCTATCCACGTCGATATAACCAAACATCCAGTGTCCTGACCTAACCGTCATGGACTGTGGCCCTATCGCCAATATCATATCTTGTGACATCGTGCAATGTGCTCGTGGCGATCCCGCCACTATCAGGTACATCTGTCCCAAGATTTCTATACTATCTTGTGACATCGTGCAATGTGCCCGTAGCGATCCCGCCACTATCAGGTACTTCTGTCACAAGATTACTCGTCTAATACATGCTATCTATAATTCAAGAGAACAAGTACATCAATCAAATCAATGCAAATATCAATGCAATAAAGTAAAGTATGTGATTTAGGGAAACTCAAGTCTGAACCGACTCAAGTCGATCTCCCAATACCACATTGACTTATACCTTTCGTTTGTAGTCTCGGTCTGCAGCAATATCAGTTCTGAACTCAAGACTGTCTCTGTAAATCTGAAACGACATATCGAGAATCATAATATCAATGTTCTATTCTTAATTCCACACCGAATCTGATTAATCTGGATTTAATTCAAATCAACGGCATAACGGCATAATCTCAGTATTCCCGTCGATACCATATCAATAGACATCAATTACAAATCATAACTCATATCCGATATAATCTGTAATTCATTCATAATCTAAATCTGTCCGATTTCAAATCAATATACTCAGAAAATTATAACAATTCCATAATCAGTCTGTTTCTTAATCTGACTTCGATTCTATGATGTCTAACATGTCAAGAACATCATATATGAATTCCATTCAATTCTGACAATAGCATAATTTCGAAACATATCAAAACGTAGTAAAACTTACGTCCAGTTGTAGCCTGCGTCGATAGGAACACAGTATCGAAGTCGGATTCAAAATCGGACGGACGAATTTCTCACAAAAGACGTAAGGATTTTCTATAACTTCACAGAGACTTTTTCTCGATTCTTTTCTGATTCTGAAGGATTTTCGTACGTTTTGTATATATATATATATATATTCATGCATGTAAAGCAAATGGCTCATCCTACATGCAACACGTCTCGCGAATATGCGCGACCCTCCTCCGCGCATATGCGCGAGGCGACAAGTCCTGGCGCGTGTCTACACGGTAGCTCGCGCATATGCGCGCCCTTACTCGGCGCATATGCGCGAGACCCTTACTCAGAATTGCCAACTCTCGGGTTATCTCGCGCATATGCGCGGATACACGTCGCGCATATGCGCGAGGCTCTCTGGACATGGCTTGAACAGCTCGCGCATATGCGCGCACACCCACCGCGCATATGCGCGAGACTCTCTGCCCACTTCGCGCATGTGCGCATCTCATGTCGCGCATGTGCGCGAGAGGTACTGTCCTCGCACATAATTCATTTCACGCCGACTCAAATCGTGTCCCGGAATGGTTCGCTATCGCGGTCGCGGAGATCGGAACGGATGCTATCGTTCCAGTTACAATGAAATTTCGCGGAACGGTCGCGGAACGGGTATTAAAAAAAATATTATAAATATATAAAAATTAAAAATTTTGGAAAATATTTAGAAATATAAAAATTAAAATAAATATCATTTAAATAGATTATTTAATGTAAATAAAAAATTTTAATATTTTTATAATTTTATTAACAATTTATTGAACACAATTTATATCGTCATTATATTTAAAATATTTCCAACCATATCAAAAATTAAATATACTATTAAAAATTATTTGTATTTAATTAATTAAAACTTTAAAATATTTTCGATTGGATATATATAAGTTCGCACAAATTTGAATCAATTTAGAGTGATGGACTAATAATAAGCATCAAATCTTATATAAAGTGATGTTACAAATTATTTAACATCAATTAAAATAGAAATATTTTATAATTAACTTAGTTTTTTCACACTTTGTAATGAAAATTTCCTAATAGAAATAGTTGACTTGCAGTCTCTTCTTTATTAGTCTTTCATTGATGGATGCAGCGGGAAGAAGACTCAAGATTCACCATCTCACATCAACCGATGTGCTTTGCTTTCCAATATTCTTAGTGAAATTAATGTTAAGCTTATTAAATTACTAATATCATATGATAATATAATAACAATGAGAAATGAAATATAAGTTGATGAAAACAAACATTTATATAGAAAGGTACATGTAAATGTTATATCATCTAGAAAGTAAAGATACGTGCATTAGGACCTACAATTGCATTATTTGTACTAGAAAGTAAAGATACGTTCATTATTAAATCCGTCGCTGATTCGAATTTGCGACGGTGTTATGAAAAACCGTCGCCAAATTTAGCGACGGTTTTTATTTAACTGTCGCCGAATTTAATTTAGCGACAGTTTTATTTACACCGTCGCTAACTATAGCAACGGTTTTAGTAAACCCGTCGCCGATTTAAATCGGCGACGTAAATCGGCGACGGTGAAAAATAACCGTCGCTACATACAAGAAACCGTCGTTAATAGCGATTGTTCAAAACAAAACCGTCGCGAATTGCGTTCCGTTTCCGTTCCGCCGTTATATCCCCGTTTTCCACCGTTATATCCCCGTTTTCCATATACGAAACGCCGATACAAGCCATCACCTACCCACCCCGGAACTTCCGGAACGGCCGTTCCAGCCGTTCCGGCGAACCATATGTCCCGGTCAATCTTTTTATAATCACCTTGAATTATAACTCAATACTCGTTAATTAACAGTGATTAATTCTCGGGCATTACATTTCTCCCCCCTAAGATATGATTTCGTCCTCGAAGTCACAGATAGTCAAATCATATCATTAAGAAGGAATGTAATTAAAACGAATAAAAATTTACATCAGTGAAACAATGCTGGGAATTCTTGTCTCATATCAGATTCAGTCTCCCAAGTAGCTTTTTCAACACCATGACGAGTCCATTGTACTTTCACAAGTGGAATAATCTTCGTTCTGAGTTGCTTTTCTTTACGATCGATAATTTGAATTGGTTTCTCGACATAACTCAATGTCTCATCCAGCTCGATCTCATCTGGCTGAATAACATGAGAATCATCAGGGAGGTATTTCCGCAGCATAGATACATGAAAAACATCATGTATTCCAGATAGTGAAGGCGGTAAGGCAAGTCGATAGGCACGATCTCCTATCTTTTCGAGAATTTCATATGGACCAACGTACCGTGGAGACAATTTCCCTTTCTTGCCAAATCTGACAACACCTCTGAAAGGAGAAATCTTCAAAAATACTCGATCTCCTACCTCAAATACCAACGGTCTACGTCGAAGGTTGGCATATTTGGCTTGTCGGTCCTGTGCTGCCTTCATTTTCTTCTGAATCAGTTTCACTTTTTCAGTCATATCTCTGATCATATCAGGTCCAGTCTCAGGAACTTCAGAGATATCATCCCAATACAGAGGGGATCGACACTTCTTTCCGTACAACGCTTCAAAAGGAGCCATCTCAATACTCGTCTGATAGCTATTGTTGTACGAAAACTCACAAAGAGGCAATGCATCTTGCCAATTAGTGCTAAAATCAAGCACTACAGCTCTCAGCATATCTTCCAATGTCTGAATCGTCCGCTCTGACTGTCCGTCAGTCTGTGGATGATATGCGGTACTTAGATGTAACTTCGTACCGAGAGCTTGCTGCAGGCTCTGCCAGAAGTGCGAAGTAAACCGAGGATCACGGTCTGAAACAATCGACTTCGGAACTCCGTGCAATCTAACCACTTCCTTGACATAGATATCGGCCATCTGATCATATCTGTACGTCATTGTGTATGGAATAAAACATGCAGATTTGGTCAATCGATCAATCACGACCCAAATTGTATCACAACCTCGGGAGGATCGTGGCAACTGTGTCACAAAATCCATGGAAATGTGATCCCATTTCCATTCAGGAATCGACAAACTCTGTAATAATCCTCCTGGTATCTTTCTTTCAGCCTTCACCTGTTGGCAATTCAGACACTTGGCCACAAATTCAGTAACATCAAATTTCATTTGTTTCCACCAATACTGTGTCTTCAAATCATTATACATTTTCCTGCCACTAGGATGAATGCTAAAACGACTGTTGTGCGCTTCTGTCAGTATTCGTTCTCTTAATTCCGAAATATTCGGCACAACAAGACGATTATTCACATACAAAATACCATTTTGAACCTGATATTCCGATCGATGTCCAGCTCTGACCATAGCAATCGACTTCTGTATATTCTGATCAACTTTCTGAGCTGCTTTAATTCTCAAAATCAGGTCTGGTTCAGCTTGAATAATATATAATCTCATAGGTCTCCGATCTGTCTCAAATACTAATCCAGACAAACAGCAGTCTTCAATCAAATTCGAAACACCAATAGTCGATAAGGATAGAGAACATACCTTTCGACTCAGTGCATCAGCTGCTGCATTGGATTTTCCTGGGTAGTATTTGATTCCACAATCGAAATCTTTAAGCAAATCAAGCCATCTTCGCTGCCTCATATTCAATTCAGACTGTGAAAACAGATATTTCAAGCTTTTGTGATCAGAATAGATTTCAAACTTCTCCACGTATAGATAGTGTCGCCATATCTTCAATGCAAAGACGATGGCTGCCGATTCAAGATCATGAATTGGATAACGAGATTCATGAGGTTTCAGCTGTCTCGAGGCATACGCAATCACATGCACCCGCTGCATCAAAACACAACTCAATCCACGGTGAGATGCATCACAATAAACAACAAAATCACCAGTACCTGACGGGATAGTCAACACTGGAGCACTGGTCAATCTTTTCTTCAATTCGAGAAAACTGGTCTCACATTCCTCAGACCAAACAAATGGAGCATTCTTCTGAGTCAATTGTGTAATTGGTTTGGCAATACTGGAAAAATCTTTGATGAATCGACGGTAATATCCTGCCAAACCCATAAAGCTGCGTATCTCTGGTACAGATGTCGGTCTCGGCCAAGAAATCACCGCCTCAACCTTACTGGGATCAACGGATATCCCGTCTCCGGATATAATATGCCCCAAAAATACCACATGTTTCAACCAGAACTCGCATTTCGACAGTTTAGCATATAATTTCTCCGCCCTCAAAATTTTCAACACAGTTCTTAAATGTTCAGAATGCTCCATCACATTCTTTGAATATATCAAAATATCATCGATGAAAATAATCACAAAATCATCGAGATATTTCTGAAAGACACGGTTCATTAATCCCATAAATACCGCTGGTGCATTCGTCAAACCAAATGGCATGACAATAAATTCATAGTGTCCATACCTGGTTCTGAATGCTGTCTTTGAGATATCAGAATCCCTGACTCTCAGTTGATGGTATCCAGATCTCAGATCGATCTTGGAATACACCGAAGAACCCTGCACCTGATCAAATAAATCATCAATACGAGGCAATGGATATTTATTCTTTACCGTTGCCTTATTCAGTTGCCGGTAGTCAGTACAAAGTCTCATCGACCCATCCTTCTTCCTCACGAACACTACTGGAGCACCCCAAGGAGATACACTCGGTCTGATATACCCCTTGGCCAGTAAATCCTCCAACTGTTCTTTCAACTCTTTCAACTCAATTGATGCCATTCGGTATGGAGCTCTAGATATCGGAACTGTACCTGGCATCAACTCAATGCTGAAGTCTATCTCTCGAATCGGAGGCAAACCAGGAATCTCATCTGGAAAGACATCAGCAAACTCACACACCACTGGCAAGTCCGCCAATGATGGACTCGACTTCAGTAAATCAACTGAATATACAAGGAATCATTCCGCTCTTTTCTGCAATAATTGAGTCATAGATAATACGGATATCAAAGGAATTCTGGCTCGAGAACCCTTACCGTAAAATTTCCATTCCTCAGTCATCTCAGGTCTGAATCTCACAATCTTGTGGAAACAATCAACTGTAGCTCTGTACTTGGTCAACATATCAATTCCGATAATACAGTCAAAATCAGACAACCCAAGCACAATACAGTCTAACTCAATTTCATGCCCGTCATATCGTAGTATACAAGATCTAACAGAAGTCACTGATACAAGACCTTTTCCCAAAGGAGAAGAAACAGATACTACAGTAGATAGGGACTCAACAGGTAATGCATGCATCAATGCAAATCTCTCAGAAATAAATGTATGTGATGCACCAGTATCAATCAATACATAAGCAGGGTAACCAAAAATAGAACAGTTACCTGCAACGACATCATCAGGTGCATCATGTGCCTGCTCCTCAGTCAAAGCAAAAACTCTGGCCTGCTGTCTCGGAGGCTGGCTCACTGTCTGGCTTCCTCCTAGCCTCTGCTGTGACTGGATAGACGGTGCTGGCTGGAAAGAATGGACAGCAGATGGTCGCCTCCCGATCTGAGCCACTGATCCAGATGACTCTGCTGCCTGGGATCCCTGTGCACCTCTCTGGGGACATACTCGGGCAAAATGTCCCTGCTGTCGACAAATACGACAGCTGCCAAACACTCCTCGGCACTGCTCTGTGGAATATGTGGATTGCTTTCCTCCACAGGTGCTGCAATAAGGTCCAGTATAGCTCTGGCTCTGTCGAGGACTACCAGAGCTAGAAGAACTGCTTCCTGATTTCTTGAATTGCTTCCCTCTAGCTTTCAAGAAATCCTTCTTTCCGCCACTACTGCCGCCACTTTCAAACCGAGGAGGTGGTTTCTGTGGTCTCGGCGCTGGAGGCACAAACGAAGCTCCCTTCTGTCTCATCAGACCGGCTTCGGCTCCCTTTGCTCTGTTCAAAGCATCGGTAAAATTATTCGGTCTCCCGGTGTTTACCAAAGTAAAGATCTCCGGGTTCAGGCCATTAATGAACTGATCAGCAATGACTTCGTCATTCTCGGCCACATGTGGAGAAAATCGTAGCAGTGTAGAGAACTTGGCCACATATTCTTCAATATTCAGCTGGCCCTGTCTCAAGTTTGCAAACTCCGCTCCCTTATCTTTCCTATACGACACTGGAAAGAACCTTTGATAGAATTCAGTTCTAAAGACATTCCAAGTAATAGTCGTACCTCGATACTCCAAAGCCCGCTTGGTTGTAATCCACCAGTTCTTTGCAATATCGTGCAATTGGTGTCCAATTAATTTCACGCTCCGCTCATCGGTGTAGTCCAAGGACTCAAACAGCATCTCAATATCGTTCAACCAACTCTCGCAGTCCACTGAAATCTCGGTACCTTTCAGAGTTTGTGGATGAAATGACTGAAATCTTTTCAACAATGTCTCCATTGGAGTGGCTGCAACGTCCATTGGAGGGTTCAAAGTACTACCTTGTTCTGGTACTCTTCTCGGAGGCATATCTGATAATCAAATGGATTAGTAACCCAAATACAATACTTCTGTTTCAGTTCTCCTCCGATCATCTTACTGCTGATCCAGAATCGGCCCTGATTTATTCTCAATAATACATGTTTTCAAATCAAATCAGATAAACAGATAAGCATGCATTATAAAGCAGTAAGTCATGCTAGCAATCAAAAGCAAGGAAAGAAAACTCATTCTACCCCGCTCACTAGCTCCTATCTCAGTCCAAATGATCTATCGCTCTGATACCACCTGTTGTGGGGACCCGGACGCGAATCAATTCTTAATCGACATCAGGATCAATTTACTAATCAAGTAATTAGGGTCGTAAAATTTTTTTCTTTTTAATGCGGAAAGTAGTGAGATCAAACTAATATACAACTCAATATAAAATAAAGTACAAGTCCTGTATCGTCTACAAATCAGTAAAGACTAAGGTTCAACATCTAATTATCAAGTTCCAAAACCCTATATACATCAAAGTCCGAAGTCTCCACTCTATCACGATCTCTCCTCATCTCCTGGACCCTGATCATGTCCCACCTGTTGTCATGTACACATACAAACAAGACAACAGCCGGATAATTCCGGTGAGAATATAATCCCAGTATAAATCAACGAAACATGCAATCATATGATAAACATAAAAGCATGGATAGATAACAGCAATATATATCAAAAGCTGAAACATAATCAATATCAAACTGTCGACAATGCTCGTGACTCCACGACTCAGACTAGACTCAATCCTAGTCTAGAGATCCCGGTTTCCAGATGTGGGTATTCCTATATCGACCAATAGTAATAGAAAAGACTCCAGTTCTATCCACGTCGATATAACCAAACATCCAGTGTCCTGACCTAACCGTCATGGACTGTGGCCCTATCGCCAATATCCTATCTTGTGACATCGTGCAATGTGCCCGTGGCGATCCCGCCACTATCAGGTACATCTGTCCCAAGATTTCTATACTATCTTGTGACATCGTGCAATGTGCCCGTGGCGATCCCGCCACTATCAGGTACTTCTGTCACAAGATTACTCGTCTAATACCTGCTATCTATAAGTGTCATATTAACTCCAAATCAGAAAAAGATTTAATTTTTTTAAAAAAATAACAAATTAAAACTGAAATTTAACAATATTGAAAACCACGGTCATAAAAAAACAAACACACAGAATCAAAAATGCTATTTTTGTGTGTATAAAAGGCAATTGGTAGGTAGATAACATTTACAATAACAATGATATGAAACTTAAAACAAAAAAGATGAAGTTGTACATTAAATGAAGAGTATGTCTTTTATGAAACGTTCTCACGAATCTTTATCTGTGAGACGAGTCAATCCTACCGATGTTCACAATAAAAAATAATACTCTTAGCATAAAAAATAATATTTTTTCAATGATGACTTAAATATGAGATTCGTCTCATAAAATACGACGAGTTAAATCGTCTCACACAAATTTTTGTGTGAAATGAAACATTTAATTTTCTTCCAAATCATTCATATTTGGAGGGCCCTCAGCCAAATATCCACAACCACGAGGGAGGCAGTTAAATCCTTAATTGCAATGAATTTATGTTATACGGGAAATAATATTTATGAGAAACCACCCAAAAGCACGATACAAATATTTATTACAAACATTTATAATTTTTCCTAACTTGAAATCTAACATCACTTAATGAATATACGTGTCGGATAAATGAGTAGATTTCGTGTTAGATGGTTTCACGGATTTATAGATGTGAGACGAATCGACACGATCTATATTTTGAATGAAAAACAATAATTTTAACAAAAAAATAATATATTTTCTATGAGTTGGATTCGTAGACGATTTCATTTGAATTTTTACACAGATAAATATATATCATGTCTCTATATATACACAATGGTCGACTCATTAAGAGGATTGTCGATTCAAATAGCGACATAAAAAATTATTTTCAAATATTAAAATTTAAAAGACATATGGGATCGAGTCTAAAAGATTGTGGTATTTTCATATTTACCTAATTTTTTTTACTTAATTTCGATTTTTTAGTTTTTGTTTAAGAAATCGGTCCAAGTTTAATGTACTTTTAAAAATTGATGATAATATTTTTTTAATAGAAAAATCAAATAAGATTCAATAATTTTTTTTACCAATTACATCTTGAGTAGATCTCTTGTGAGACGGTCTTACGAATCTTTATCTGTTAGACGAATCAATCCTACCGATATTCACAATAAAAAATAATATATTCTTAGCACAAAAAGTAATACGGTTTTATAGATGACCTAAATAAGATATTCATCTTATAAAATATGACCCGTAAGATCGTCTCATACATGTTTTTGCTCACTGACGGAGCCAGCATAGGCCCAGTGTGGGCCGATGCCTACACTGGGCCAATTTTTTTTATATATGTGTGTGTGTGTATATATATATCTATATATATATATGTCTAAATTTTTAATTTTTATGTGCTATTATTATATGCTTGTGTGTGTGTATATATATGTCTAAATTTTTAATTTTTATGTGATATTATTATATGCTTAGCTGTTTGTACTGATCCAAATTTTCTCAAATTTTAGACTCAATTTTTTACATGTTATTAGTATCCAAGTATACACTTTATAGCCTTCTGTATATGTTTTCTCTTCTCGAGTCACGAACGTCATATACTTTGATTAACAATCATTCTAATTTATTTTAATTACCGTTTCATCTTTCATAATATCTAAAAAATCCAAAATGTTACCAAATTTTAGGTTCTTTTTTTTCATTCAATATTTGTCGATCATTCAATTGTTTTATAATTTTATGCTTTTTCCAATCGATAATGAATTCATGCTTATTTTTCAAACGTATATCTTATATTTTATATCATATTTTGTTTTGATTTCGGATTTTGTACACGCTGTTGTTCGTCATTTTTCTGACGTTTTCCCATCAATTATCAAATGCTACTGGCTGTGCGTAACTTGTGTTCAAATTTTATGACACATTATTTTTAGTTGTCGATTAATCATTGCTCTTTTTTTGCTTTATTAATTATAATATATTGTTGTCTACACTGAACCAATATCCTAACTCCGCCCCCGTTTTTGCCGAACATTTTAGGGGAAAAAAAGGTTGTGATTTGATGGGGCTTTGTTACTTCAAAAATTAAATAAATAAATAGTGTTTTTTAATGGAAATTTATTATTGTGATTTTATGGTTGTAGTAATTTTCCCAAATGGAATAATAAAGAGTTGTCGGGCATTCGACCCCACATGGACTGTGGGGGAGTTGTCAATGTCACATTTAATTGGATGATAGTTGTTTTTAAATCTTCAACGTCATAATTAAATATTTATTCAATTTTTATCAAATCAAGATTTTCCGTTCCATCTCTAATTCATAAAAATAATATTTTTGTATTATACAAATTTTTGAAAATTTAAAACATATATAAATTATAGTATAATAAATTAGTTTAGATGTTGCAGAAAATATAAAACTTTGATTATAAAATTGGATCAATTATATCAATATCAATATTTATTTTACTTATTTGTGTGTTCAAATATCATATATTAATACCTGATTTGAAATAATTTATACTGAAATATTATATATTTATACTACATATTTAAAATTTTGTACAAATTTTCATCTGAAAAAACCGTGTCACTAATACAAAAATTTGTTATATATTTTTGTGTATTAAAAAATCATATATTTGTGTTCATATATGAGACATTTAATACTTAAATATCATATATTAATACTAGATTTTCAAGGGTCTCTATAGAATTTTCAACCGAATATATCAAAATTTGTCACATGTTTGGGTACTAAAAAATCATACATTATATCATTATTAGCTCTCTTGTGAGACAGTCTCACGAATCTTTATCTGTGAGATGAGTCAATCATACCGATATTCACAATAAAAAGTAATATTTTTAGTATAAAAAGTAATATTTTTTCATGGATGACCCAAATAAAAGATCCATCTCACAAAATACGACCCGTGAACCGTCTCACACAAGTTTTTATCTAGTATCATATCTAAAATATTTACTTCTGAAATATCATATATTTGTTCCAAATTTTCAATGTTTTGTACCGAATTTCATCCGAAAAATTACATGTGAGCCCAGGGAGAAAGAGTTTTGGGTTAGCGTAGGACTGAATGTTTGTCACTTTACCAAAAAGTTATAGCTGATAGTAACGGTGCAACTATAATCTTTTTAAATTATACTGTTGCTCAAGTACCAATTTCGATTGCTCTATCCAGCACTGATAAATATTGCGCCTAATAATATTCATCTCAATAATTTTACTCATTGCAATCAATGAGAATCGAATTCGTGACATTAGATTTGATATCAATTGTAGGAGCGAGTGTTTGTCACTTTACTAAAAATTATAGCTAGTCATAATAGTGCAACTCAATTTTTTTTTAACGTTCAATAAGTCAAACACAATGTTTCAATTACTCAACCTAGCACAGACAATTATTGTATCCAACAATTATCAAAAAATACAAAAAAAATCGATGTGACAAAAATTGAAATTTAACTATTAAGATTAAGATAGATATTTATTGATCATTTCCTCCTTAATTATTGTCCTTTTGTCTTTTATGTCGTACAGAAATAAGAAATTAAACCGGAAAAAAGAAGAAGAAATTACTAGTTTTTATAAGAAAGTAATTTCTATAACATTAGTCAAAACTAGAACATTGTCAGTATTTAATCTGGAAAATTACATAACTTTATCAATCAGTTTACAATTATTTTTAAGCAAAAAATTATATTTTAGTAATATATATTTTACTTTCGTGGTTTTGGATGTAATTTCGTGATTTTGATATTTTATGTTATCAGATATCAGTCTTAATTATGCATTCAACTTTTGTTAGTTTTACTATTTCTTCATCGAGGCTATGAATGTGGTACTAGTGCACACATGGGAGTTATGTTGACGCCACAACATCGCCACTTCGCTACCAATTAGGAAAATAATAAATCACAAAAAATAATATCAGAGTAAGATGAAATTAAAAAACATAATATATAAATTGAAGAAATATAAAAAATACATAACAAAAAATACAATTTTATTTATTTTTATATTCGACATGGAAATATTACATAAATCTAATTTTTCATACATTTTTCGATATTTAAAATATGCACAACCCTTAAATCTATCTCAGATTGCGGATTTATTTGATATGTAACATAACATATTCAAATTATAAGAATCTTATAGACGCCACAGTTGCTGAATTGTCAAAGATTTGAACAATGAAAATAAATGTATATGATGCACTTTCAAGATGCTTTGGTGGTAGAATGGTAGATACATGAGATTAATTTATATATATATATATATATATTATAAATCTATCTTCACACATCTAACAAACATTCATATGTATTATATATTAATTAAGAGTAAATATTTTGTAATATAGTTTCACAGATATTTATTCATGAAACTGGTCAATCATGCCTATGTTTATAATAAAAAGTAATAATTTTGACATAAAAAGTAATATTTTTTATAAGTAACTCAAATAGAAGATCGTCTAACAAAATTGACTTATAAAATCGTCTTACGTTAATTTTTTTGAAAAATTAAATAGATCATGTAAATTACATGTAAAGCTCTATGAAACGCAACAAGCTGTACCTTCTCTTTTCTTGGCACCTGCTTCGATAGGCTCATTTTGCATATATTAATATAATTATATTATTTTGTTCTCTGAAGGCCATTAATTAATAATTAATGTTGTTTCCATTTAATTTAAAAATACTTAACTCACTAACTTGTTTATTAATGTCACGGTATGCTCGCAAAATGATCATATTAGTCCAGTCAACAAAATCAAAAAATATTATAGAAAACTATAATAAATTATAAAAATAATATCGATTATTTATAATAAAAATCTTTAAATTTATACTCTATTTATATAACCCAATTTTTTTTAATACAAAACACATTTAATATCTCAAGATGATAACGATATAATTTAAATCGTAAGACAACTCAAACACTACGTGTGGATTGTTATCCAAACAAAGATAATTATTCGAACATAATCTAAATAAAAAGTTGATAATAAATCAATCATATTCATATTTATAACAAAAAATATTTTTAACATAAAAAATAATATTTTTTCATAAAATCTAAATAAAAATATCGGTGTTTTTGTGTTATTTGTCACGTTTCACAGAAAACCCCAATGTTTGATTTCTTATGTTGTAATGTGAAATCAATGGAATTTTAACAGCTAGATATTATTGCTGAATGCTGGTGTCTCGAGGATTAAATATTCATTTATATTTTAGTTGGGATAATAAGTCTTCCATGTCAAAAATTAAATTTTATGTATAATTACATTTTTATTTTTTTTCCGAAAACTAATTTATATGAGAGTAAGTCTTTTAAGAGACGATTTTACGAATTTTTATCTGTAAGACGGGTCAACCCTATTGATATTCATAATAAAAAATAATACTCTTTACATGAAATGTAATATTTTTTCATGTATGACCTAAATAAGATATACGTCTCACAAAATACGACCCGTGAGACCGTATCACACAAATTTTTACCATTACATGAACTAATTCATGCATTTGATATAAAATTTGATTTTATATTTTTTGAATAACCTACTATGTACACATTATTATTAAAAAAAAGGCAACAAATATATAATTTTATACAAAAACGAATTTCGATGTAATTTCGAGGAAAAAAAATAGAAACAAGACAAAAAAATAATTTTTTCCCAAAATAGAATTTATTCTGGAAAAAAAATTGATGACACGAATTTTCTCGTAAGTATTTCACTGCACGTGCCACGCTTACTATAAAACAAGCCACGCTGTCTTTGTTCACTGCCTCTCTTTGTATATATCTATATCTATAATAATCACACTTCTGTTTGAAGAACACCCAATCCAAGGTGTCTCTACGTGTTTCCTCTTCTGTTTTTAACTTGAGTATCTCTGAATCTAGCATCCGTTTCTTCACCTGAGATTAACCCAATGGGAGAGGTCTCATTCTCTTTCCTTTCCCACAATTTTTTCATTATTTTTTCTTGATTGATTCTGGTTGTTTTGATTTATTTATGTATTTTCTGGTGTTTTTTGCAGGAAGAGGCGAAGAAGCCGCAGGAAGCTGCGAAGGTGGAGGAGGAGAAGAAAGTGGAAGCCCCCAAGGCTGAGAAACCAGCTGCCGATGGGAAGAAAGATGACAAGAAACCTGAGGAGCCTAAGGCGGCGGAGCTGGCGCCGCCGGCTCCTCCTCCGCCGCGTGAGATTGTGTTGAAGGTGTACATGCATTGCGAGGGGTGTGCTAGGAAAGTCCGCCGCTGTCTCAAAGGCTTCGAGGGTAATGAATGAAACCAGATCCAAGCCTTCTTAACTGGGATTTTTGTCTTTATGTCATCAAATTCTGTAAAACCCATTTCTTGGTTTGTGATTTTAGCTTGATTGTTTCGTCTTTTTCCTGGAATTTTGTTGGGTTTTCGCAGGTGTGGAGGAGGTAGTAACAGATTCCAGGAGCAGTAAAGTGATTGTGAGAGGCGAGAAAGCAGATCCGTTGAAGGTTTTGGAGAGGGTCCAGAAGAAGAGCCACCGCCTCGTGGAGCTTATTTCTCCAATCCCAAAGCCTGAAGAAGCCAAGAAACCTGAAGAAAAAGAGGTGGTCAAAGTTGAAGAGAAAAAGGAGGAGGTTCGTTATTTATTATCTATTTTAAAGAATATATATATATTTGATCCTTTAAATATACTTATATATATATTTGTAACTAATTTGTGTTTCTTCTTGGTGCAGCTACCTGTGATGACAGTGGTGTTGGGAGTTTACATGCACTGTGAAGCTTGCGCACAAGAAATCAAGAAGCGGATTCAGAAAATGAAAGGTGGTGTGTATATATATATATATATCATTTGGTTTTAACATTTTTGTTTTCAAGAGATGATTTTTTTGCTACCCTTTTCAACTTTTTTCATTCTCTAAATTTAGGATAGATTTTTCATGTGATTCCTTAATTCTTGAATTGTGGGAACTGTATATTCTTTATGTTTTGTTTGAATTCATTCAAATTAAGGTCAATCAAGACCTTTTTTATTGACTATTTTTTATTCCCATTTAATTCATTTATATATATATATATATATATATATTACTGGGAATATGGGCTTTACAGGTGTAATGCAATAATTATTTAATTTCTTGCAATGTAAAATATGTATCATTGAATTGAGTTACTTTCTCGAGTGTATAGGAGTTGAGAGTGTAGAACCAGACCTCAAGAGCTCGCAAGTACTCGTAAAAGGCGTAATCGAACCCGAAAAGCTCGCCGATTACATCCACAAACGGACCGGAAAACACGCCGTGATCATCAAAACGGAGCCGGAGAAGAAGGAAGAGGTGAAAAAGGAAGGGAAAGAGGAGAAGAAAACAGAGGAAGGAGAGAAAAAAGAAGCGAAGAAAGGCGAAGAAAGCGGCAAAGAAAAGAATCACGCCGCACCGGCAGTCGGCGGGGAGCCACCGGCGCCGGCTCCGTTGGTTCTTGGGGTGGAGGCGGATGAATCCAAGCTGGAGATGAGGAGGAATGAATACTACAACTACCAGTACCTGCAGAATTACCAGGTTTACCCTCAGATGCATGTTCATGAATTGCAGGCATATCCGCCGCAGATGTTCAGCGACGAGAATCCGAACGCATGTAGTGTGATGTAAATACGGGGGAGGGCGAGGGGTAGAAGGGGGAATGCAGTGGGCACATGATGGAGAAATGTCCATTTGCCTAATTTCACTGGTCTCCATCTCTTTGTTCTACTTCTCTTCATGTGGCCCTGTCTGGGGTATCCATCTATAGCTTAAGAATTCTGCAATGATTTTGTACTCCTTTTATTTTATTTTATTTTATGTTTTTATATAATTTGTCACATACCTATGACGTGGCATAATATTTAAATTTGGTTTTGTACCTTTCTTTATAAGATAGCTATCCAATTTTGATGTTTTGTTTAAAATATTTGAATTGTAGGATTATCACAAATTTATTCTATGAGTTGTATATTTAAAATATTTAAGTTATATGATCATCATTGTCATAGTTTATGAGAAAACGAATAACGTTCGATATTATAATCTTCAAGTTATGTCTTAAATTCTATATAATATTTGATAGATTAATAAATTGTTTTAACTATTTTGATACTATATAGCTTGATTACAAAATGATAATACATCTTTAATCTGAGAAATATAAATTTTTTTTAAAGAGATTATATATTGTACCTGAAATATGATAATAATTGCTAATAATTGATGTTTTACTTTGTGTTGGATATGGGTAGGGATGTAATCGAGTCGAGCCGAACTTTTGAATGTTTGAGCTTGGTTTGTTTATAATCGAGTCGAGCTCGAGCTTTATTTAACGAATATATTCATGGCTCACGAACTTATTCAAGCTTTTATCGAACCTAAACGAGCTCAATAAATATAAATTGTACATTTAAATATTCATTAAATTCATTAAAAAATAAATTATACATTTAGAAAAAAATATAATATTCTTATTAAAATTTGTCAATTTATTATAATAAAAATAATTTAATAGTTTTTTCTATATATTTCATAATTAATGTGTTAAATCAATAAATTAAATATCAAAATTATAATTTTTCATCTAAGATATTACTTATGAATTTACTAACGAACATGTTCACGAGCTAACGAGCCGAATATCGTAGAGCTTGAGCTTGGTTCGTTTATCTTAACGAGCCTCATTAAACGAGCTCAAACGAGCTTTTATCGAATCGAGCTTCGAATAACTCACAACGATTTGGTTCATTTACATTTCTAGATACGGGTGCTTTACTGCTTTTTCAAGTTATGTAGTATCTTATTTGTTGAGTATTATCGAACCAGAATCTGGTAATGTGAGTCAAAACATGACGTTTTTTTTTTTTAAAAAATATTATTATCTATTTATTCGATAAATGTCTACCCATCTGCTAACATAAATTAATATAATGTAGGTAGAGCTTGAGAATTTCAAAAATATCGTATGTATATGATTATCTAAAATATAGCTTGAGAATGTCAAAAATATCGTATGTATATGATTATCTAAAATATATTTAAAATAAGTCAAAAACTTGTGTGAGACGACCTCAACTCTCACGGGTCGTATTTTGTGAGACGGATGTCTTATCTGGGTAATCCATGAAAAAATATTACTTTTTATGCTAAGAGTATTATTTTTTATTGTGAATATCATTATGGTTGACTCGTCTCACAGATAAAGATTCGTGTGACCGTCTCACAAGAGACACACTCTTGAAATAATATAGAATTGTATAACTTGAAATGATTTTTATGGGAAAAAAAGGTAAGACTGTGCCCCGAAAATTTGTAAAAAAATAAATATTACTAGTTTCTATTAAAATCTGTAAACATTACCACTCAAAGTGAGATTTTCTGTTTGACTGTCACATCGAATATCGTTGGTGTCCTATTTTATCTGCGTGAATAATTTTTTCTTAAATAATACGAAAAACGGAGTTGGTGATTGGGAAAAATAAGCAACACACACACACACATATATATAATTTGTTTGACTTAAATTATGATGAAAGTATAGACTCATTCATTCATAATATATCATACTTATTATAGATTCAATGATTGTGAACATTTATACGTAATATACATGGAATAATACGTGCTTTTAAAATTTTCTCAAGGCATACTTGATGATTTGGCATCAATATTTAGTCTTCTCAATAAAAAAAAATTGAAATCTTTCAAGAAAATCGAATAAAGAAATAAATTTTGTTCGATGATTAGATTTATGTTTTCGATGATCATAACACTTGTTTTTTCAAAATAAATGTTATCGAATTTGAGTGAAAGACTTGACACTTAAAAAGAGAGGAGTTTGTTCTAAGCTTATTTTTTCTTCCCGTCGGTCTTATTCTTTATGGTGAAAAACTCAAACTCGAATCACCGTTCGACTTGGTCGACAGACTTTATGAAAGGAAACAAAGAAATTGAATTCCATCTTCAAGGAAAAGAAGGCTCGAAAACAAAAGAAGAATTCAAAATTCTTACTCATTTCCAAATCAAAATGTTGACTATTTTTCATATTTTTTAAATTATCGAAATTGTTGGGTGCAATAATTGTCCCTGCTTAGTAAAGCGATCGAACCATGGTGCTTGAGCTGCTGTGCGGTTTAAAAGATTTGAGTTGCACCATTACCACTAGCTATAGCTATATAGCTTTTGGTAAAGTAGCAAGCGCTCGATCCTACGAGAAATTTAGTAAATTTATAAACTTTTAGAAAATTTTAATTAATGAATATCATCTCTATCATGGAAAGGGACAAATTGGCCACTTGTTTTTAACTTGAGAATATAATTTGTTTTTTTAAAAGTAAAATAAAAACAAAAAAACCAATCATTTAAAATTAGTGAACGCCATTTAGGATTTCACAAATGGATTTGGACCACATTTTATGTCAGCTTGTTGTAATTGGTTTTACAGCACAAAATACAAAATCTCGAATATTTTGTATAGTTTGGACCATTCTCTATTATTTCATAGCTTTTGGAGCCTATATGAGTGTGTGGGGTTATGACATTATTGTGTGATGATGCATAATGTACTATACATATGGCCATCATTTTTGCATTTATTAAAATAATATGCATAGACATATTTTTTTAAAAAAATTATTTATATTTATATTTAAATAAAATAATATAATAGTTATAAAAATTAATGAAGTGTCATAGTGTGATATAAATTGATAAAATGCAACATTGCTATCAAAACAATAACAGTAATTACATGTAATAAAGTAAATATGTACAAATTTATTTATAGGTGTTCGAAGATTAATAATTCTTATATGACTCATTTTTGCTCATTAAGAAGATATTCACCAGAATACTTTGATTGTTACAACTTTTTGAACACTCTCACTCTGATTTAGGACTTAACTTTTCTTTAATCGAAACTTCTAGCACACTCTTGGTTTTAGGCCGTAGCCTCACAATCTGAATAATGTTTGAAGTCTCTTATGTAAAGACTATAAACACGATATTTTAGGTCTTTTTGCAAAGAATATCTATCAACTATTATTTGAAACCCAACTCTCATGTATATATGCGAGTGATTGTGTGTGTGATGTTTTTAACTATTAAAGTGTGTGTTTCTCAAATGCATCCTTGCACTCTTTTTTCGAGTTTTTTATCATTCTAGCTTGTTTTCTTCTTATAATATGTACATACTTTGAATCCATATCAGAAGCTCTTGTTTGATCTTCAAGATGTTGTACTTATAACCTCCCAAAATGATACTAACGTTGAATACATGAATATGATCGTTTGGAAAAGATTTGTACGGAATATGACATTGAAACGGTCATGTTCGCCTTCTTGACCACTTTTCTCGAGTTTTGTTGATTTTTACCTTTGTTAGATTCAACAAAGGCGATTTGGGTTGGTTGAGTCCATCTAAGCTTGATTTCAGATAGGCTTCATTTCAGCTAGGCTTGATTAAGCTATGTTTGATTTCAGCTAGGTTGGTTCGGGTCCGTTGAATTCAGTAGAGCAAAATTCATCTTTGCTGATATTAGATTTCTTGATTAGAACTCTTGATTTACTGATTTATGAGCAAAGTGATGAATATAAAAGTTGTAGCTCTTTTTTTAATCTTATAATATAATAAAAAAATACTCAATTTCGAGATCTTAAACTGTATATAAGATGTAACTTGTTCTTCATTTAATGCAAAACTAGCAACTTCATTGAGGATTTTGTTATGCTTAAACTATGATTTAGATTTCAACTTGAGAATTTTTTTTTTTTTTTTGTAGATAATTGTCTTAACTTTGTAATGCATGTTGAATCATTCCATTTTGATAATTGAGCTGCTGTGGCTAACCAAAATATCATAACTTTTTATATTAAGTCAATTCCTGCTTCAACTATATTCAGCTTGATCTTGTGACCATCGTATTGCCTAGATAACATTCAAATAAGCCTAATTGATGAGAAATATAGTTTGTAGAAAATTTTGTTTAATATTTAGCTGCTTTGGTTGTTGGTCTTTTTATCACCGAGTTATGAGATATCATCGAAACACTTCACCTCGTCATATTTTCAATTTGACTAAATTTGAGTTTCATACTCTCAAATCTTCCGAGTTGACATCTACCAAATGCTTAATAACTGAAATATATTAGCAATACAATAACAAATTCTTTTATAATCAAAATCAAGATTGATAGTGTTTATGCAACCCAAAATTAACTATTTTAAGCAAGATCTATAAAGCACGAACGCGAGATTTTGTCACAAGCAAGTTTCAAAATGTACAAGTTTAAACAGGTTTAGTACCAGATAAGTGTGCAAAAGTAAATTTAGTAATTATTATAATTTTAATTATATTAATTCAAGTAATAGATTAAATAACTCATAAGAATACATATTTTTTTAAAAAAATAGACTAAAAACGTTCACTTTTCACAGTGTGAAATCAATGGCGTGCATTAACGTATACAGCAAAACCTTGGGAAACCAAGCTAATGGGGAAATTAGACATGTATGCTTCTTCAAGAAACAATGTTAATCAGATAGAACAGACGATAACAATAACAGCAACAATAATAAATGAATCTATATGTACTTGAAACATTCTTTTGTGTTGGTATGATGAAAAATGATTTTTATTAATTTTGTATGTGGATTAATATTAAACTTGAACTCATTTTTTTGTAAAGATTCGATTTTTCAATTTCATGAATGAAATTGGAATTTTTGTTTGTTTATTTATTTATTTCAATTTATCTATTTATTTGGTTGCAGTTTCTGTTACATTAGAATTATACGAGACTATCCATGATGAATATTGTGTTGTTGATATTTTTTTTCGTGATATGTTGTCAATAAATTTTTAACTGCGTTCAACTGTACGTTGTCGATGCTATTATCCGCGACGTGCAGTGCGTGCTGTCGATGCTATTATCTACCGCTGTGTAGTGCGCGCTGATGATGCTATTTTCCACGGCGTGCAATGCCCGATATCGAGGCTATTATCTATGATGTGCAATGCACAATGTCGATAAACTTTTCTGCCGCGTGCATTGCGCATTGTTAATACTGATGATTTTCAATAGTTTTTAATTGTGCGTCATGAAATGTAAGCTACGGAAAGCTGATTTGCACGCCGCAAAAAATCATTTTTGTTATAGTAATAAATACATAAATATTCAAGTTATAAATAACACAACTCTCAAAATTAAAATTGTGTAGAGTACAACTTTTGACGATTGATTTTGGGTCAAATTTTATCTTTTAGTCCGGAAAAAAGTTTTAGACAAATTTTATTTAAATCTTGGCGTTTTTTTATAAAAAAATTATTTAAAATAAAAATCTAAGTTAAAAAATTTATATAAAAAATAAAAAAACAACTTAAAATATAATCCAAATCATATATCATTTTTTTTTCTTTTTTCTTTTTCTCGTTTTTCATGCTTAATATGATCGATCGTCTGAAGTGTTAAACCACTTTTTTCTAACTTTTTCAAGGAAAAAAGATTTTTTCCTCATGCTTAGTGCTTATTCAAATTTAATTCACGTGGTCTCGTCAAGTATACTGCTGGTTTGAAATTATATCAAAAGAGAACAAATTTTAACGCTATACCCCTTTTAAAAAGATATATATGCTAGCGACTGTTCGCTGGTCTTCCAGATGTGCGAGCCGATATATTATATTTGATTATGTTCTAATAATTTTTTTGTATATATATTCGATCGATTTCACTATTATATATTTATTTGAATGTTTTCCACGTTTAATTCAATTTACAAATTACTATATAAGCTGCGTTTGTATAGAAAATCTTTTTGAATAATTTATTTTTAGAAAAAAACATTTTCTACTAAGAACTATATGTTCTTAAAAAAATACATGTAAAAAAGTTAGAAATTACAAGAAAAAATAAATCATAAAAAAATTGATGTCATCGAATTTCAGTCTCTTGTATATTTCAATTTTTGTAATTATAGTCTTTTTTCACATGTAGGATTGATGACATTATATATGTCAGTTCTACATTGATGTCACATCAACATCAAGTCGAGAAATAACTAAAATTATATAAAAAATGGTAAAATAAAATTGAAATTTAATGTCATGTATCAACATAAAAAACAATATATAAATAAAAATATACTTTTTTCCCTTTTTTGTTCTGTATTCTACATTTTTTATGTTTATTTTTGGAAAAAAAATCAAATATAAAAACAAAGAATCGAATAAATTAATCCAAATTCTTGATGATCTTGTCCACACGAATTTATAAACACCACAAGAAATTTGATCTTCGCTGATGCAACATATAATGTGCTCAGCGTCGCTAAGGTAGCAAATTGTGTACGCTCATTTTCTCACCTTTATTTTGGATTATTTGACGACATGACAAAATTAATGTGTCACAAAATTTAAGCAGGACACAGAACACACTCAATGTCGCTGAAACATAATGGGAAATTTTCCTTCCAACGTTCTCGGTCCTTTGATAAGGCAACTCAGTTAAATGTCACAGAAATATAATCTTAGAGCGTCGCAAAACTTGTATATCATTTCACCACGCGTTGTGGAATTTTTTTATGGAAAAAGTTATTATACGTGTCATGTATACTCCATGCGCTGCTGCCACCAATACTCCCTCCATGCATCTGTATATAACAGTAACGAATAATCATATGTATTCGCTCAAAAACATAATTTTGATCGAAATTTGCAAGATTTTGCTCTCTTATCCATCGATATTCAAGCTACAATGGAAATAGTTAACATGTTTCTTGATTTGGTGGCTCCCCCTTTCACCTTCTTCTCCCTCATGTTCTTCTTGCCACCTTTCCAAATTTTCAAGTTCTTCCTCTCCGTTTTGGGCACCCTTTTCAGCGAAGATGTCGCCGAGAAAACCGTCGTCATCACCGGCGCCTCCTCCCGCATTGGCGAAGTAAGTTTCAGATATAAATGTGAGAACTAAGTTCGACTTCATGCATAATACATGGGGGATGGGGGCATCGCCGACTCAACTTTTTTGTTAAAACCAGTTTATAAATCAAAAGTTTTTACCAAACAAAATTTTAAGAGTTTATAAGAACCTTCAAAATAGTTTATTTTTGTTTTTACCAAATTTTAAGAGTTTATAGGCTCCGTAGAACAGCTTATAAACGGTGTCAAACACGCATTTAGGCGTATAATGATGTGTGATTCAGTGCACATGTTTTGAATGTAAAATCGGAAACGTTTATGTTTTTTTCTTGTTGGTGGCAATTAGAGTGTTGCGTATGAATATGCTAAGAGGGGGGCATGTTTGGTTCTGGCGGCCAGGAGGGAAAAAAGCCTCCAAGAAGTGGCGGAGGTGGCTAGCGAGTTAGGGTCGCCGAATGTCGTCGTAATGCGCCCCGATGTTTCCAAGGTGGAGGACTGCAGAAGGGTTGTTGATCAGACCATGAATCACTTTGGAGGATATAATAAATTTCATTGCATTGATTGTTACTTGATACTCACTTAAAATTTAAGGTTCAGTTCCAGCAGTCCGAATGCAGACCTCGCATTTACTTTAAGCTTGAATTCACGAAAAGAACCGTTAGAAGGGGTTCGGGAGGGTGTTCTTGTGTAGCTCCTCCTACGCTCAAGTCAAAGACTGAGAATATTATGCGATACAATATTATTTACTATGTGTGTGTATGTATTTAAATCTTTGGAGTGTCGACTTAGCCAAAAATGCCTGATTCATTGATTTCAATTTAGTTTTTTACTAGCTAATAGAGAATGGAATGACTCCTTTATTTGTAATCTTAGCGCAACTTTGAATCTAGGAAGTAGTTGTACCAATAGTATATGTATATGTTGTGGCCTGATAGGATATCAACTTCTGGGGCTTTGTTTATATGACTCGATTCGCTGCCCCGTATCTCTCCGAAACAGCAGAGGCCGAATTGTTGTGCTTTCTTCATCGCGCCAAGAATGAGTTTGTACAATGTGAGTTGAGTTAGTTACCTGAATTCCTTGCACATTTTTTGATATTGTAGTCTGTGCTGGTGACTACTTGTATTACATTCTTGATTCATCAGGCTACTAAAGCCGCAATCCTCCAATTTTTCGAGACTTTGAGGGTCAAGTTTGGGCCCGATGTCGGTATTACCGTCGTGTCAGCCTGGATTCATCGAATCCGAACGGACACAAGGAAAATTCTTGAACAAAGAAGCAAGCCGGAAGTTGATGAAGACTTGAGAGATGTAAGTATTAGAAGCAAACATGGGAATTGTATGATAAAGATTCATTTTTGGAAAATTTTCCAAAATTTTAAGGCAGTTTCCCCTAGAGGAAAAACGTGGTTTGGTTTGTAATTTTAGTCTTGTAGTGTGTTCTTGAATGATTGTATAAAGGCACAAGTGAACATAATCCCAGTCCAAAGGCTCGAAAGCTGCGCGAAGGCGATGGTGAGGAGCGCGTGCAGGGGAGAACAATACGTGACCCAACAGTCGTGGGTTCGGGTCACATTCATCTGGAAGTTGTTCTTCGCTGAGATGGTGAAGTGGGTGTACAGATTAATGAAAATGACTAGCCCTGGAGAGCACCCGACCGGAGCTAAGGGCTTTCTCTACCCGGAGACGGTGCAGATGCAGGATCTAAGAAGGAGTGATGTAGGTTATATGTGTTTTATTAGTTCTTACAGGTTGAATGTTGAGTTTGTTGTATAGAATAATGATTCTGTTTGTGGTTCAAATATATATGGACAAAAGATGAAACTCTCTTTCTCAACCTTGCTTTGGATATTTACTTATTTAAATGTCGATATTTGGTTTTCTTTTTAATAAAATAACATAAGTATAGATACTTTAATACTTAAATTAATAATTCATATAAATAAAATATAATTTGTACTTTATTTTTTTGGTACAAATTAAAATCTTCATAATTCAATATGTTGCCACAATGTTTCTTGTTTTTCTACCTTTAAGACATAAAACATAGGCATCGGCGGGTTTCACAAGGTAGGGCCAAAATTTATAATTATGCACAATTTTTTTAAAATTTTATTTAGTGCTAAAAAAATTAATTTGGTTTTGGTACAATTTTTTAATTTAATTTTATATTAAATATACATAATATTATAATTGTAAAAATGAATAACGGATATAACGCAATGTTTCAATGATAAATGATAGCAATTTGACATGCACAAAAGGAGTTTATAAGCTTTTAAAAAACATTCTATAAATTGTTTTAAAGCTATCACAACTTATAAGCTCCTAAAACAAAATAAGTTTTAACCAAATACCCTTTACGATACCAATTTGTCTCTGCATAAAATATAAAAAAGCAAAAACTTGTGTGAGACAGTTTCACGAGTCGTATTTTATGAGACAGATCTCTTATTTAGGTCATCCATAAAAAAATATTAATTTTTATGCTAAGAGTATTATTTTTTATTGTGAATATCGATAGGGTTGATCCGTCTTACAGATAAAGATTCGTGAGACCGTCTCACAAGAGACCTACTCAATAAAAACTCAGACCAATACACTATTTTTTCCTCTAACATCCATATATGTTACCATTACCCAAGAGCATATAATAAAATTCTATTTGGTGAATGCTTGGTTTATATCTTATTGTCATTACTCCAATTTGTTATTTACTCTTTTTGGGTATGCTTATAATAAGTCCTTTTATGTAGTGCAAGAACATTAGATTGACAACCTATATATGTAAAGTCACCAAATTTTTTTAAGGCCCATCATGTCATTTCCATTTGATCTGACTTTTGATGACATCGGAGGAAATAACTTTGGGGGAATTTAAAGCTAAAATTTTGAGGCCTAAAATATTTATTTATGCCCAACTATGGCATTGTTGGTCCTTTAAAGGGAATATTGTGCAACACATTCTATTTTGCATTTGATTAGTCATTTTGGTGGCAAAAATATTACAAGAAATCACTTATATAGTGCTTATCTTACCAATTTGATGGCAAAAATAATAAAAGTTAGAAAATAATTTAGAGAGAAGATTTAAAAGGTGAAAATTTAAAGATACAATAAAGAGAGATTAATGAAGAAAAATAAATGATGTAGGATTTATTCAATATATTACATAAATTACTACAATCAATGTATATTATATTGTTAGTTCATTAGTATTTGTTAGAACATTTAATTGTATATTAGGTGCAATAGATAAAATAAATTATACAGTTAATTGAAATTAGAATTTAAGTGGAGGAAAAAAATATGCTAAAATTAATTTTTCATTCATCTCCTTTTGGTGTGTTTGGTAGAAGGATCGTTTCGTTTTTTCACAATTGCAAAACAGTAACCAAAATTCACACTTTTAATAATAATAATAATAATAATAATAATAATAATATAGATACTAACGTCACATGTGCTAAAAAAAGAGAATGAAGTATTTAAAAAAAATTTAAATGAAAGTTATCAATTTTTAAATTAAAATATTACGAAAAAATATGATGAAATGAGAAATGTATAATATGAAGTCAGGTGGATAAATCATATTTTATGAATGGATAAAAATGTTTTACTAAATTACAAAAAAACTTTAAATTTAATTAATTATATATTTATATTGAATGTTTTATTTATTACGATTTAATATATAATAATAGAAATATATATGAGCAATTTGCTTTTAAATTCATCGACCCAAACATGAATGTGTGATTAGTCTTTGTGAGAAAAAAGTTTCTGCATTTTCTGTCACACAAAAAAATTTATACATTCTCTGGACTCACATATCTTTTTATAGTTGAAAACCAATGCAAAATATTGAGAATATAATACTAATATAGAATATTTGAGTACTAACTATTTTATGTATGATACAATAAATAATATTCTAAGTATAAAGTTGAAACAATTATATTAATATCAACATTTGCTACACTTGTTTGGATGCTCAAATATCGTATATCGATATGAGATCTGAAAGAGTTGATACTCAAATATCATATATTAGTCTCACATTTTCATTGTTTTGCACCGATTTCATCAGAGAAAAGACACGAGTCATTAATATCAATATTTGTTATACATGTTTGGACACTCAAAAATCATGATTTGGATGTATTGGTTATAGACTTTTAATGACTTTTATGGAGTAGATGTATTCAAACTAGACTTTTATATACTCCATAAAAGTTTAGTGGTATTCAATGTAAACTTTTGTAGAATTTTAAAAAGTCACGTGGTATTCAAACTTGACTTTTAAAAACTCTACAAAAGTCTTTAGGTATTCAAAATGTCAATAGACTTTTAATGACTCTATGAAATTCTATTAAGTACAAGAATTATAGCCTAAGGTACAACAATAAAATGTCAACAAAATTCTTTGATTTAACCCAAAGATTTGGATGTATATTTAATTAAGAAATCTCCCAAATTCAATACAAACTTTCATTCTTTTCTCATCTATTTATTTTTTCTTTTATTTGTACTTTTTAAAAACATAATTAAAATTTAATTTTTTTTAATTATTATATAACATTTTATTTTTAATTATTTTCTTTAATTTTAGTTAATCTATATATTAAATTATTGTATAAGCAAATTCATACCGATACTATACCAAAATTTTCGGTAGACCGAACCAAAAAAATCTAACATTTTAAAAAAATTATAATTTATTGTTTTAAAATATTATATATTTTAAAATTTTTGTATATTTTTCCGGTATTTCGGTATATACAAAAATTTTCAAATTAGATATCGTTACCGTACCGTATCGAAATCTTCGGTATACTTAAAATTTGGTAAATTCAATATTTTTTTGTTATGGTAATCTCGGTATACCGAAAATTCGGTATTTTTTTCCACCCCTAATAGGGCTTGTATTGACATGTGCTATATTACACAATTTTCTTTGAAAGATGTGTCAATTTGATGAATTTCAAATTGAACTAGATAATGAAGCTCAATTGTCTTCATCAGTACAAGTTTTTGAAGGTGACGACTTTGATCAGTTATTTAATACTCAAAAACAACAACGAGCAAATGCTAATAGATGGAGGGATATCATAGACAATGGAATGTAGAACGATGTTGATCAAATTTTCAGTAATGATTAGATTTTTTTTATAAAAGACTACTCATTATTTTGAGTGTTCTTTTAATAAAATTTTATTATGAACTTATAAAAATATTATTCATTAATATGTTGAATTGACATAAAGAATTGAAATTTTGATTTCAATAAATTGGATAGTTTATTTGTCGTTTTTCACAAATTAAATTGATTTAACTTTTAAGTAAGTAAATTTCATTTACATTCATAAATAAAAATAATAATTTAAAATTGAAGAGGTTATCTATGTCCAATAATTATTTTTAAAAAATTAATAAATAATAAATCACAATTATAAACTACAAAATCCACATAATTCTATGAAAAAGTTTACAAAAGTCTACAAAAATCTTGAAAAAAAGTCTATAAGAATATATGAAATTTGTTTTACAATTCTATGAGATTCCATAAAAGTCAATAAAAATCTATCAACTCCACAAAAGCCCATCATTTAAAAAAAGTCATTAAAAATATTTGAAACTATTGAATGAATACACCCCCTTAAAACATTTTGTATTCAAATATTATATCGATTTTTATCCGAGAGAAGACAAGAGTCATTAATACTAATACTTGCTATATATTTTGAGTACTTAAAAATTATATATGAGTATGAGAACTGAAATATTTGATACTCAAATATCATATATTAATATTATATTTTTAATGTTCCGTAACAACTTTCATTGGAAAAAATGAGGACTATAGAACTAAAAAACATTTTTTATATAAATAAGAGAGTATAAACAGGTATTTTTCTTGACAGGAATAAAAGTATAGTATTGGTGATTTATTGATAATTTCCCATTGATTGTTAATTAAATTAATAAAAAGGTTAATCAAACCCATTGATCTTTGCTCCCATGGCCGCAGCTTATGCTGCATTTCTTTCCCTTGCTCGATCGCTTCGACAGATCTTGAATCTTGGACAACAATATGTCGATCCTCTTCACAGAGTTAAAATCGTTTCTCTCCATGAAAAGGTTGAATCTCTCATCGCTTTCCTCGAAGATTATTCAGACAAGTATGGTGGGACACCTGATCTTGCGAGAGATGGAATCAGAAATGCCGCATATCACGCGCAAGATTTCATGGATTCTTATCTATGTTTGGTGTCAACAGGAGATGATTCGAGTTCGATTCATTGGCACAAGATGAGCTTAGACAGAGACTTAAACATCGCGTTTGAAAGGATTAGTTTCATCTGGGAAGAAGCAGCGAAGATGAAGAACAACCCAGCCGAAGATCTCCGGCTCCGACCCATTACTTATTCATCTCAAGCCGGCCAATTATCCACTGCCAGAAGCAGGGTTGTCGGATTCGAAGATGACTTGAACACAATCAAAGAACGGTTATACGAAGATTCAGCTGTGCTCCAAGTTATCCCGATTGTTGGGATGGGAGGAATCGGGAAGACCACTCTGGCTAGAAAAGCTTACGAGGATTCACTCCGCGCCCGTCAGTTTGACATCTGCGCATGGATTTCAGTGTCTCAACAGTATCAAAGGAGACAGATTCTTTCGGGGCTTCTTCGCGACTTGAAAAAACCTGTTCTCGGACAACCTGGTCCCAGCGACGCTCAATTGGCAACACTCGTGTACCAAAATCTCAAAGGTAGGCGGTATCTCGTTGTGATTGATGATGTATGGAGTAACAAGGCTTGGGATGATGTGAAGATGGTATTTCCAGAAGATGGTATAAAAAGTCGGATTTTGTTAACTACTAGGCTGTCAGATGTTGCCGTTCATGCAGGATCTTCTAATGCACCGTTTCACCAGATGAAACTTTTGAACGAAGATCAAAGTTGGAAACTACTCCGGGAAATGATTTTTGGACCAGAATCTTGTCCTCTCCA
This sequence comes from Primulina tabacum, assembly GCF_025594145.1. Taxonomy (NCBI): domain Eukaryota; kingdom Viridiplantae; phylum Streptophyta; class Magnoliopsida; order Lamiales; family Gesneriaceae; genus Primulina; species Primulina tabacum. The sequence goes on along the minus strand of NC_134565.1, from coordinate 3,384,169 downwards.
ATTGGTAGAAATCGGAAAGAAGACTGCAAGAAATTGTCGGGGACTTCCTCTCACAATTGTGGTGGTCGCAGGACTACTTCTTTCTAAGGACATCACAATGCAAGAATGGTGGGAAAATGTTTCGGAAAATATAAGTTCAACAGAACCAAGCATCGCGCTACATTGCTCAAACATACTATGCCTGAGCTATGATGGGTTACCTCTTAGACTGAAGCCATGTTTCCTCTATATTTCAGCTTTTTCAGAAGATTCTGAGATTCAAGCTTCTAAGCTAATCAAGTTGTGGGTTGCAGAGGGATTTCTTAAACCAAGTGATCAGTCTAAATGCTTGGAAGATGTGGGAGAACTGTTCTTGGAGGATCTTGTTAGAAGAAGCCTTATCTTAGTGAGCGAAAAAGGGACGGATGGAAAAATCCAAACTATTGGAATCCATGATCTGTTGAGGGAAATTTGTATAGCAAAAGCTGAGGAAGAGGCGTTTCTACATCATGTCTCATCTATAAGGAATGACCAAATAGAAACCATAGAGGATCCAAATCGTCGCCTTAACATTCATTGCACGCAGAATCGCCAGGAATGGCGAATACTAGATTCAAGCATACGCACAGTTCTGCTCTTCCGCGATATACATTGGGGACCAATATTATCTCTATGTTGTAGGCGAATCAGTGTTTTGCATATACCCCAAGTAACTTGGCCGAAGTTGGCAGATGAAATCTCAACATTGGTCAATTTAAGGTACATTTCGTTTTCCTTCAACTATGCATCACGCCCCGATGCTGCCTCAATATCCAAACTTCCCAATCTTGAGACTATAATTGCTCATAATACCGACTTACGAGCATTGCAAGTACCTTATGAAATCTTGGAAATGCCAAAGCTAAGGCATCTGATCATGAACACCTCTTTTGTTTTATCGTGTCCCTCTAACACCGGAATCATTCACGAAAGTGATCTTCAAACACTTGAGATAGTGATCAATTTCAGATTTACTGAAGAGGCCATTAAAATGCTTGTGAATCTAAAGAAATTGATAGTTGAATTTCATGTGACCCGTGCTAAATGGGATGATTTGAATCTCAACAATCTTTTCCACCTAACAAACCTTGAAGAACTAAAAGTTTCTGTGTTCAAGTTTCCTAATTTCTCAAAGATATGGAACCATTCTTTCCCAATAAGTCTTAAAAATTTAGCTCTTGAAAATGTTCCGTTGCCTTGGGAAAATATGACCATAATCGGGTCTCTCCCAAATCTTCAAGTGCTCCAGATGATGCATATGGATGTTGAACAAGTTTCCGAGTGGACGCCGACGGAAGGCCAATTTTGTCTGCTCAAATACTTTTGTTCTTCTTTAGATAATTTGGTGAGTTGGGAAGTGGAAAGAGAACACTTCCCACGCCTTGAAATCTTGTGTCTCAAAGGTGCACGCTGGATTGATGAGATTCCTTGTGGCATAGGAGAAATAGATTCACTTCAACTCATCGAGTTATGGCATTGTCCGGTAACATTAGTAGATTCAGCGAAGCGAATTCAAGAGCAACAACATGACAATGGAAATGATGACTTTGAAGTCCTTGTTCATGGATCGTCATGAATAATGTTCGAACAACAATCAGAACAACGTTTGAAAGAGTAAATTGTAAGAATTGGATGAAAGATTTTTGCTTCACTCCAAGAAAGTAGTGGAATGGTGGTATACAGTCAGTTAATTGATACACTGAGCTGCTTTGCCAGTTTTTATATCTTTTTTAATCTAAATAATTTGTTTCTGATTAATATTTTTTTATAAATCAAAGTTTTTTTTTTTAACCCTTATTGAAATCCTACATGTGTAAAGTCACCGAATATTTTTAAGGCCCGTCATGTCATCTCTCTTTGATCTGACTTTAAATGAAATTGGAGGAAATAACTTTGTGGAATTTAAAGCTAAAGTTAGAGCCTAAAATATTTATTTATGCCCAACTATGTCATTGTTGGTCCTTCAAATTAAGTACATCATGGGGAAGGCAATATTAATAACTAGAATATTAGCTAGCAAGTGCAGCACATTAGTCATTTTTCATTGGAATATTGATATGACGCTGCATATTGTTCATGTTTTTGATGACACGTCAACACTCCGATGAAAAATGACTGTAATAGAAAAAAAATGCACGTTATTATATTAAAAGTGTGAATTGACTGATAACATGACTAAAGATATAAAATATACAAGTTACGATATCAAAAATATAAATCTTCATAATAATATATTTGACGAACATATAAAAAGTTGTTAGCTCTTGAGCCTAATATCAGATACCACCCTAAATACATGCCCACATACATTTGATGCACGACGTAATCAAAAGTATGTGAACCTTTATTCTCCATCTTTATATACCAAGCTTAAGAGGTACATTTCTTCGTGCTATTAAACTGAATCCTCTCCCACAGCTAGATATTACTGGCAAAGAAAGATATGGCGCACATTAAGTGGGATTTAGTGGTAATATGCATTATATTTTGTGAAATATTGACTGTGTGTCCAAGAAATGTGGAGGGTGCAATTGGGATTGATCTTAATCCATGCACACTGCCTCAATGCATTGCTGCATGTAGAAAATTGCTGGCGGGAAAGTATGTTGATGCAACATGTGCACTGGGATCGAAAGGAAAATACTGCATTTGCTTAGGATGACAGAAGATTTGAGTCTTCTACGGCGCTGCTTAATATCTTACATGATATATTAAGTGTAGAAGATACATTTGTGTTGGTTTTCGATTATATATACTAAGAGAATCCGTTAGTTTTTCTTATCCATCCAGTCTTTAACTTCCTTTTCTAGTGGGGACATTAATTATCCTTGTGGTTTGGAGTGTTTTTTAGGCTGATTTCTTGTTTGTATCTTTGGTATTTTTATATGTGAGTATGGTACAATTTACACATACTACTGATATATGGCCAAATATTTTCCGACATAAATAATCCATAACAATTGTGATAAACAATACTGCAAAAAAAGCTGATTATTATGCCAATTTCATTGAACAGTATCATGTTGATACTTAGCAGAGGAAGGCTCCTTGGTTTTGTTTATGCCAGCACTACATATCCTTTGCAACAATTTTAGCCGTTCCCGGACGAGAGATTCTTTGAGTTCCTGGATTCGGGCACCTTCTTTTTCCATAATTGACTTCAGATCATCAAGATATTTCGTCTTGCGATGCACCTTCTTGAGCTGAATTCACATGAAAAGAATGTAAGCGAATGCTTATGGTATCCGGAAAGCAAGAAATATAAATAGAATCATCAAGCTCTGATAAAATGGATGAATTTGAATTCCCAAGAACGCTGACCATCAAACCATATGAAATTTGATTCGGACAATAGCATCAAGAGATTATGAAGAAAATAGGCCTATATCTTGTGAAACCAAGAAATCTCACCAAATCAATTAATCCTAAAAAAGTTACCCTTCTTAATTTTCCAGTAACAGGAAAAGTAACAACCTGGACATCCAGTACAGTGGCCATCAAAAGTTGGATTTGTCTCTCCTCTTGATCAGCCAGCAACTTGGCGTTTGCAGCAGCAGCACCAAGTGCTGTTGCAGCTGCTGCCCTCGTTCTCAAATTAAAGGGTATTATGCTCTTCGTGACAGATGCCTCCTCCAGAATTTCTGTGGATACACAATAATCAAATATTTAGCCACTCAGTGAGCCGAAGGCTATTGATACTCTACTTTCTAATAAATGTCCAACAAAAGAGAAGGGGTAAAGTAAATTGACCCCCTTGTTGATTGATACGTCTGAATAACAACCTTCCTTTTAAAGATAAAAATTACAACCCCCATGTACAATAATGACATAATTTATTTACTAACGGTTTAGTACTTCAAAAATATGAAATACAACTACGAACAGTCGATAAAAGTCCACACTAAAATTTCCTGTATTGTCTGTTTGGAAATTGCTAAAAAATAAATTGCTGATACAAAAAATCGAAGAATTCAAAAAGAATGAAGCAGAAATACAGTAAACAAATAGACTACGATGACCTGTTTCATCAAAGAACTGCAATAATCTGAAGTTAGTTCAGTGCACAATCTTTTTGGTGCTGGACCTTCACTTTCAGCGGCCCCATTTTGACGATCAACATCCTTCAGCTCATAGCTCAGATTGAGTGCTTTCACAGATTCTTTCGATTCATCAGAAGCTAATCCTGCTTGTTTAGAATGACTATCGTCGTTCATTATATCCAAAAAATTATTCTTTTTATCAGCAGCCCCCACCATAAGATTTCCAAAAGGGCAGTTGTATGAGCTTTGATATACAATCCAGTTTTTTTTTCACCCCAACATTCTTAGCAACAAGATCCCAATCATCTCCATGCTTAACCATGGATTCTAAAAGAAGTGTGGTTTCTGCTTCAGTCCAGACAGATGCCTGATTCGCACTGTCATTCAGCTGGAAATCGTCAGCAGACATGTTTTTCTCATAATTACCACTTTTGAAGCACTTTTCGGAAAGAATTAAGCCTCCGTCCACATGTATGGAAATACTAATCACACAAACACTACGTTTCTTGAAATAACAAAAATTAAGCCTTTCCACTTCTCCTGCTGCACCAATTCCCGGAAACATCGAATACGACACCAATGGTGGCCACTTGAACCCATTATCCCCCGCGTCCCCAACAAAACTACCACCATCCACCACCACAGACGGGGGCAGGAGCGGCAGCGGCACCACCGGTTTCATCGAATTAGGAGCCGCCACAACTCTCAGCCCATACGGGGGCTCCTTCTTCCACCTTCACCCTACCCTTCCAACTCTCCTCCTCCTCCTCGACCCCAAACGACGCCGTCTTACCACTCCCACCACCGAAATTCTCCCGCTCGTTATCGTCAGCAACATCGAAATTGATGAGACCCCATTTCTCCAAAAAGGTAAAAACTTTGTGCAGGACACTAACGTCACCCACCAGCGACTTCCTCACCTCGGTGAACGTCGGTCTCCTGGAAGGTTTTTGAGATGATGAAATCCCTGTACTCTTTGTAGATCCTGGGAGATCTGGTGATCGTGCTCGCGTCAAAAAACTCTCAGCGAAAATCTCTCCACCTCGTGAATGTTTATCCAAGAAAACCAGCCTTCAAATCACCTAAAAAAATAAAAAGAAATCAGGATAAGGGCAAAAAGATTAAAGTACGAATATCAAATCATTAATAATGATTGGGGGCTGACTAGAATAGCTTGGAATGGTGTAGAGCTCCAGCTCCTGTGAGCTTCTTTCTTTCCATGGCGGTCAATGGAGATTGAATCATTTGTTGATAATTATAAAAAAAATAAAAATAATATTTTTTATGAATGATTTAAATAAAATATTTATTTTACAAAGTTAATGTAATTTTTTTTTATTATAAGATTTATTTGACTTTATTTTTATCACATCGATCTTAATCTAAATAATATTTTTTGTGTCTAACTAAAATCAAAAAGAAGTTGAAGTTTAATTTTAAATTATTTTTTTAACTTCTAATTTTATCCAAAAATTCTTTTTGAAAAAAAAAAACTATATAAAATATTTTATATTAAACACACTTTTCATTTATTTTAAAAATAATCTCATTGTTTTTTTTTTTAAAAACAAACGTATATAACTTTTTATGATTCAATATTTATTGATGAATATCGAATTACAATTAAGATTTCAATTTTACGATTTTGAAGACAATTTTATTGTTTTAATATATTTGATTGATATGATTATGAATTTATCGCTACTAATTTATTAATTTTAATCAATTTTAAAATATTTAATATTGCAGTTATTTAAAATGAATATATCAATCCAAGAATCTACAAGAGATAAAAGCTTACTAAACTATTAATAAGTTAATATATCATTAATTTTTTCTAAAATCAAACATATTTTACCCTTATATTATTAAAAAAATTTAATTATTTATCAGATAAAATATTTTATGTCTGATTTTTAAAAATACAAGATCTAATATACTACTAATTTACATAAATTATTATTATTTTTGTTTTTAATCCCATCAATATGAAATTATTTTTTCCAAATATCAAATATTTTTATAAATTATTTAAAAAATGTCCATATAATTAATTCAAGTAATTGTTGTAAAATAATGGGTGCAATAAAAAAATATAACTTTTTTTTTTTAAAAAAAGAAGAGAGTAATTTTTACCCAAAATGTTCAAACTGCGTATAGCTCCATTCATGCCCGCCTTTTGGTCCCGAATAATTTACCCTAAATCCTTCAATTGCAACTCATTTAACTGAAGAATCGAGCCGCAAACTCCCCTAAATCTTATCAGGTGAGATTTGTCAGCCCATTCTCCCATAACAGGCGATTAGGGTTTTACGTGGTGGTTGAATTTTTGCTGATTTATGGATTCGGAGAAGGAAACCATGGAAGAGGGCAGGGTTCATGAAGAGGAGAAGGATGCGGCTGAAGTTGAAGTAAAGGCCGATGTTAAGGAGGACTCCCGTGAAGTAGGTGCTGAAAAGTTGGGAGAAAAGGAGGATAATGGAGATAAAGAAGAGGTAAATGAAAAGGCCGTGGAAATGGTTGAGGAAAAGGAAGAAGGTGAGGGAAATGTTGCGGAGGAAGAGGGGGTGAAAGAGGAAGAGCTGGGAAAAGGCGGTGAAGAAGAAGGGAGTGGCGAGGAAGAAGAAGATAAAGGAGAAGGGAAAGAAGAACCGATGGTGGAGACGGGAGATTCAAAGAAGGGCTCGAAAACAGGTAAAAGCAGAAGTGGGAAAGCAGAATTATCATCTCCGAGGACACCGGGAATTGAGAGACCAACAAGGGAAAGGAAAACAGTGGATAGATATGTGGTGAACGCTACTGTGAGGGGCTCTGCCACCAAGCTTGTGGCCATTGAGAAGGTACCTTTCAACCTAGAAATCATAGTGTCGCCGAGTGCTCACAGTTTTCATTCAGATACACTTTTGTTATTATTGTTGGGAAATTTGATATTTTCATCGGAGAAAGAAGACTTGAGATGGGGAATAGTTGTTAACTATGCAATTTTAAAAGAGTGAATTATGTAGATTCTGTAATAATGTGAGTGGAGAGATGACGAACAATGTGGAAAGTGGATTGAAGAAAGATTATATATTTAGAAGGTTCCTCTGCCTATGATACAGATAGGAAGGGTTTATGAGTCGCCTTTATAGATCTATGAAATTCAGTTTTGAGTTTTAGACGTGCTCTGTTGTGACTTGGGAAATTACAAGGCTGTGTATATATTATGCTTCTGAGGGTAAATGGAGGTAGACGAGAAACATGAGGAAAAACTCTTGCTTTTAGTTAAGATCACTTCCATGGTAACAGTGAAGTACTCAGCTCTGTATGAATGGAATTGAATTTAGTATGACTAAGGCAATGTGCAAGAAATTTTGAGGGAAATATTCAATCAAAAGCTTTTATTCCTTACTTAGATTTGCATTCGGTACTCTTATATTTGCCAAAGATTAGGGAGAATGCATAGAAAACTTGTATAAATAAGCTTTAAAGAAGCTCCTTAATATTTGATATTTGCTTGAGAGAGGAGGTATAGAAATATTATCTGTACTTACATCATTGATTCTATGCCAACAGGGTCAAGGTACAAAGCTTAAAGACATCCCAAATGGTATGATATTATTTTTCCAGCTGAATTTAAAATTACTTAGGGTTTTAAAGTGAAAATATAGATAATGCCCCAGATTATTTGTTTTAGGGCACCGCGATTCCTGTTTGTTATGATTCCGCCGACTTTCTTTAGTTTCCTTTACAAGATTATGATTTGTTCAATGTTTCTCTTTGCTTTGGGATGGTTTTATGATAGTCTGCTGGAGGGATGCTTAGAAGTTTGTAACATTGGTTTCTGTTTTAAATATAGAACTTAATTTACTGTTTGGACATGTTTTTTTATTTTATTTAGCCTCATCTTTCAATTTTTGTTCCATTACAAATGTCTTAGTGTTCTGATATTAGTTTGTGATTTGGACGATGATCTGGCCCAACTGTTCTTGCTGAGCTGATGAAGTCTAGCTTGTAGTTGTTTGTGATTGGTCATTGACAAAAAAAATTTGATTTGTTTGTCATTGTATTATAACCACTTTAACTAAAAAGATGTCCCAGGATATGTTTTAGACAAATGTTTCAGTGAATATTTTGTCAAAATACAGGGCGAAAAACTAGAAAATTGATTCCACTAAATGCGTAAACTCAAAGTTCTGTACACAGTCATCTGAAGTTATATAATAAAGTTTCCTCTTCTTTCTACTAACAAAAACCACCTGATTAACTCAAACATAGCATTCAAGCAGATGGAAAACATAACTTTAAACGAACCAGTGAAACAGCACTGCACGTAGGGCGCCATCTCGACGCATTTTACCTTGCTGATTTTAGCTTGCTGGTTTCTGTCTTTATATCTGTGCTAATATTGGATGATCTTGTTATTGTTGGACCTCTATCTTGTTATCTATGTTATGAATTGTTTCAGTGGCTTTCAAGTTGTCTAAGAGAAAAGCTGATGAGAACCTACAGCTTCTTCACACCATTCTTTTTGGAAAAAAAGCAAAGGTTTCCTTTTTCTATGTCAAATATTTATGTTTTGTCATTTTATTTCATCGTTTTCATGTTTAAGTTTTTCCTAGTTCACTTCTTCCATTCTTCTTCCATTGATGTGGATTTTGATCACTGCATGCTTTGTTACAGGTGCAAACTATGAAGAAAAATATAGGCCTCTTTTCTGGTTTTGTGTGGATTGAAAATGAGGTATGTTTTTCTTTCCTTTGCTGTTATTTTGTGTCACATCCTTGGTATTTGAATCTGGGTACTAAGTTCTAGAGGAAGGGAACAGAGATGTAATATTTGGCCTATTATTTCCAGAAAGATGTGGCCACATTTTAAAACGACAGGTCATGCTTTGTAGTCAAAGGAGAAAAAATATATTCTTTTATGTTTTTCAGATCTTGAAGATGTGAATATGTTTTTTCAAATTATATAGCGCAAGTGTATTGTCCCCTGGGTGGTGCCATGTTATTGGACCGAGTCATAAATAATTTGTGCATCATCAATTAACTCAAATTTATAATGGGTGTGTTTAACAGGAAAAGCAGAGGGCTAAAATTAAAGATAGGCTTGACAAATGTGTGAAAGAAAAATTGTTGGATTTTTGTGATGTCCTTAATATTCCTGTCTCCAAAGCTACTGTAAAGAAGGTAATCTCCTTATTTGATTTTGTTTGACATCATCAATGTTCACTTGTTTGATCATATCCAGTTGTGTTTTCCAGGAAGAACTCTCTGTGAAGTTGCTAGAATTTTTGGAATCTCCTCATGCTACAACAGATATCTTACTCGCTGAGAAGGATAAGGTAAGACTTATCTTATTTTTGTGTTTGTTGATGCATTCAATTGAGCAGCTATATGATATTTCTTCTTTCTTTCACACGAATCTCTGAAGAGTAAGAAGCGAAAGAGCAGGAATTCAGCAAGCAAAAGTTCTGCTGACATGGCTGCTGGAAAATCTAAAAAGGTTAGGTCTTAAATAATTAATTTGCAGGGAAAGTATGCTAAATTATATTTTGGAATGCAAAGGAAAGATTTAATCAGACCATACGATGGACTTATGTTAAACCATTTGCAATGCACTGTGCTTCAATTGATCAATTTAATCTTATGCATAGTGTTATCTATTCTGGGTATTGGTTCAATGTGTAGTGTTATCTATCCTGGGTATCTGGGTATTAGTTCAATGCGTAGTGTTGTCTATCCTGGGTATCTGTTTTCATTGTTTCTGAGTACATTCCAAACATGTATTGGTATGTGCATTTTAAGGCCGTGTCAGTTTCTACTGCTCAGATATGGTTTTTGCCACTCCACGGGTACCTGCATTAACTCTCTTCTCGCTGTATTGGTGTTTCTTTTTTTTTTCCTTTTTGTTTTTCCGTTAGTTACAACATAGCTCGCGGCTCTAACAATAACTCTGGATTATGATGTGAGGTCACCATCATATGAGGAGTCTGATATAGCATTTGATGCTTTAGTGCCATGAGACCGTCGATTGAAAAAAAAAATTATGGTTGCTAAATCATCTAACAATAACCCACTAGTTTTCCTTTTTTTTTTTGATGTCTTGACTTTAGATCTAATCTGTTATGTCGCCTGGGGATACCGATGGTGAATGGCTTCTATCAAATTTCAGAATGGCGAATGCAATTTTCTTTTTTGGTTTTCTGCGATGGTTCCATTATTGGGCTAGCAAAGCTGCTAGACTGGCAAGTTAAATAGCCAGTTTCATGGACCTATTTTTGCATTTGAACCTTAAAACCATGGCAACCCCTGTGGGACTAGTATATATAAATGCAGTATGTGATTGTGAAATGGGTTTGTCATGGGCTTGCCATGGGGTAGAGTCTTATGTCTCTTCCATAACAGTTACCGGTATTTGCTTTCACTTTCTAATGACATTTGGTCTTATCTGCATTTAGAAACCAAAATTGGACTCTGAATCTGGGAAAAAGGGAGAGCATTCAAGTGAGGAACGAGATGATGTTAAAAGTGAGCATTCACTAAGTGAAGATGACCAGGACGATGATGACACTGTCCCTGGAGCAGATAGTGACAATGAGACAACCAATCCAGAGGAAGAAGATGAAGAACAAGATGAACCCAAGAAGCAGATGCTTCCTGAGAAGAGTTCTTCGAAGACAAGCGCCAAAAAGGATTCTGGAAGTAGGATTGATAAGAAGTCCAAAGCAGCTGGTAAACAAAGCTCGGCCAAAGCGCCAGACACCCCTGGCAATTCTACCAAAACATCTTCCAGTTCTAAATCAAAGAAACGTGTCTCTGAAGCTGAATCCAAAAGTGAAGTAAGGACACCCCCGACTAAGAAACGAAATGGTGATAAGCAGCGAGAGGAAACAAGTACATCTCCAAAGGATACATCTTCAAGCAAGAAAAGGGCAAGCAAGTCTTCTGCCAAAGTGGTGGAGAAGGATCGAGGTGTTTCATATTTACTAGACTCAAGTTGTAGGAAACGATACCTGGTGCTATTCTTAGTTATTAAAACAAAATCAATTATCACCCATGTCCACATCGCAAATAATGGTGAAAAAATTCTTCAATTGGGCTTGAACATGTTGTTAGGTGCTTCGGATTGAAATAGTTGAATGTTTCTTGATACGGTTTGATATTGTGTTTTCAGAGTTGCCTGATTCAGCTTTCCAAAGAATTTATTTCAAGGTCTTATATTCATTAATCGAGTTTTTCTTACTTTCTTTTATGATAGGTAAAAAGGAAAGCAGCAGAAATGCGAAGAAAGAACCCACTAAAGAAGAAATGCACACGGTGGTAACAAATATACTGAAGGAAGTAGATTTCAACACCGTAAGTTGTACTTACATTTTCGTAGTATTGGCTATGATGAATATTTTATATCTCATTTACATGTTTGCTATAATCTGAAATGCAGGCAACATTATCTGACATTCTCAAACAACTCGGTATGCCATCCTTTATCCTCGTCATTCATTTCTACTACATTAAGACCATCTTAATCTTGTTGATGTTAACCATTTGGAATGTCACATCAGGAAATCACTTTGGGATAGACCTGATGCATAGGAAATCAGAAATTAAAGAAATAATCACGGAAGTCATAAATAACATGTCCGATGATGAAGATGAAGAGGTGGCTGAATCTGGAGACGAATTAGGAAAAGAGAACAAGGACAACAAGGCGTAAATTTGCAGGCAAAAAACTCTCCCCTGGCGGTTTTAGTCACAATGAACTATCTTTTTTTTCAACCTTCTTTTTGAATTTTGTCTATAATCGATTATTTCACCTTTTGCAGGTTGCCCCTTGCCCACCAATCCATTAGACTCTGTATCTTAAAGATGCAGCTTGTTTTAGATGTTGCATTAGCCTTCAGGTTCTCTCTTGTCCCTTTTTAAAGTACCGCATAGTTCTAAATTTTATGAAATTTAGTTTATATATATGCATAGGCTAATTAATATACAGAACATACATGTTTTGTAACTAATACATCCAGCATCCTTAGAAGTTGTAGCTTAATTATGTTATTCCCGAGAAATTGTGTAGGGCGAGCATACGGAGCCAAACATAGTATTTCACTTGATATTTATTTCCACAATTTTCTTATGTTATGCATTTGGTATGATTAATATTTAATACATTTAGTAAAATTTGCAAAATATTTGTTTACATAGTAATGAAAATAACTTTTTGTTAATTATCGCGAGTATATTTGTTGTCTGTGTGTTGATGACGTTACCAAAAAGCCATCCCCCCCCCCCCCCCCCCCCCCCCCCCCCCCCTCCCCCCAATCAATGGATATATAATGGTTATTAAGAGGAATAACGTCATTTTTCTTTTATGTGATGTAATGTATTAAGCACACTGGATTTTTTTTATATTAACTGGATGTATAATTTGGATAGTCAAGTTAGTATAATGTTTTCCAAGTGCATGAAGTTTCGAAGTTTCTCTGATTTTATGGTCATGACTTTTAACTTTAAATATAGATTTCTCCGACTTGATTCCAAACAAACCACTCAAATCTTCAAAATTTATCTGCTTTGTTTGGCTTTGGCATTCAAGCGCCGCCTCTCGGAGAATTTGGCTTTAGTTACTTGTAAAATCTTTCAAAAATAGAGTGATAGAGAAAGCAAAGAGTCAGAATGGAAGACATAGGCCCCTCAACCGATATATTCTTGGAAAAATTCTTACCTATGAACTTTTTAAAAAAGTAAAATTTGACCTCTTAAATTTATAGGGTTGCCTCACCGTGCCCCACTTCTGGCTTCACATTCCTCTCATTAAAGTTCTTGCCTACCAATTGACAATTGAATGTCCCAAATATCGTGTTAGTATACGGTCGTCGACATAATGTTTATTACCTATACTATCCAAAAATGGGGAGTTCCGGATTCATAGCTGGCATAAGAGCAGTCTTTGTTAGATCCCAATGCATTTGTGATTGTCCTATTCTATCCTTACCTGATAATGCCGATAGGGAAGCAAATTGATGGTTTTGTTCATCTAATCTATACATAAATATTTAATACAGAAGTTTTCGTTTGTTTTGTGAGATAAGATTATAAAAGATATATAGATATATATTAATATATATGAGTATCAGAATGATTTATATCTTTAATCTTTTTTTAGAATTTGAGTCATACGTTAGATAAAACATATATATGTAATAAACTAATATCTCATCATTCATGCTGAACGGTTTGTTAAAGTTAAATTCTTATAAAGATTGAATATGGTTGAACCCATTAGGCCGAGATTACCAGTTATTGTTAATTATGTCTCATGTGGTTTGTGAAAATATAGGAACGCTTCAAGTTATGACTTTGTTTTCGGCGTCTCAATGAAGGTGATGTAGCGAAAGAAGCATACATTATTGAAGTAGTATCTTTTTAGGTTACCAAATTGATTTGGCAGCTTGCAGACCTTTGTGCAGCAGAGATTTTGTGGCTATCAACGGTTATCGGGCAAGTAACCTGCTGCAAGTGCAACCATATCCATTTGCACAATCTTAACAAAGTAAATTTCAAAGAGTAAAAAATAAGATAATATAGAAAAAAACCATGGAAAATGGAATGAAACAACTCATGAATTTCTTTAAGAATATCCTCTGAATTTCAAAGAGTAAAAAATAAGATAATATAAAAAAAAAAACCATGGAAAATGGAATGATACAAGTCATGAATTTCTTTAAGTATATCCTCAAACTAATCATCATGCTTATGATTTATGAACATGTTAAATCCCAAGTCACTTTCTGTAGTACACAAAACCCTGTTCCGTAGCTACACCTTTTTCTTACATTTAGACCAATCCCTTTTCAATGTCATTCCAAGAATCTGAGTTTTGAAATCCAGCCTAAAAAAACAATTTTGTTTGTCTTTTTCAAATCACGGGCTCAATAAAACATGGAAAGGGATAAAAAAATTTCTAACAAATTCTCTTTTTTCTTCTTCTTGCTCAGTTTTCAAGATCTTGGTCAAATATGAATCTGAAAGATGGCAGCATAGTTTTGAACTAAATGTGCAACGGGGGAACCGACCCTTGTTCCACCAGCTGATGAAACAGTAAAGGGCCCCTACTTCTTGTCGAATCTCTATCAGAACATAGCAGTTCTCGTGCGCACAATCTACTGCTATGAATCATGGAAGAAAGGCAATGAAAATGTTGGTGAAGTTGTGAAGCATGCATTGTCAAAAGTCCTCGTGGATTACCATCCACTCGGGAGGCGTCTCACGATCTGTTCCGAGATGAAACTTTTAGGGGATTGCACTGGAGAAGGAGCTGTCTTTGTTGAAGCTGAGGCAGATTGTGAAATGGGAGCGTTGGGAGATAGTACGAGGATGGATCAAGAGACACTTGGGAACCTTGTTTATGAAACTCCTGGTCAGGGAGGACCTGGGTTGGTCAACCTGGTGCCGCCACATATGGCCAGTTGAATAGGGCCCCCAAATAAAATTGGTGTATATTAGGTTAATGGGTTGGGTATTTGGGTTTATGGATTATGTCTTCAAATTCTTTAAAATCTAATAATGGGCCGAGCAAATCCAATCCGCTCACTTAAAATTTTTCAATAATAACGGTTATTTTTACTTTCAAAAAAATTACCTTAAAGCTCGATAATACACATGTAAAAGTTTTTTTGAAAAATATATTTGAATCTAAATCCGATAAAGCTAAATTACTGAGATGACACATTTTGTGTCAAATTATATTTTGATATTGTTATTTATTAAATTTCATGAAAATGTTCTTGCAGATTTCTTAACAAGAGATGAGCAATGTTAATGTTTATGTCATCGTGAAAATACATAGACATTTAAGAAAGCACGTTGAAATGCTTCAAAGCGAGTTCAATAATCTTGTCATAAATGTAGAAATTACGGGTAGACTACAACAAGTTGATAAAAGCACTCTTTCTAATCGAATAACATGTTTATATACTTATATTCAGCTATTGTCTGTATTGTAAAATCCGATCCTCCAGGCTATTGAGAAGCCACTGGTTTTTCGAATGGAGTGTTTTCGAGTATATATCTAGAGTAGGGGATTCAAGTACCCCTAGCACAAATGCTAAGTCTGGATCATCTTTAGATGAGTTGGCTAAAGAAAAAATCGAAGCTCTTGTTCCTTATCTCGAGCCTTGAAGTCAACCTTCACCTCGGGGATTGACGAGTGAGAGATCAACATTAGAACTCATGCTGAAAAAGAAAAATCTAAGGTTAGTACTAACGAGCTTATAGTTTTTCCATATCCACATAACTGGATAAATTGAAAACAAGAAAAGACATCAACCCAACCACAATTCAAGTCGATGTAGAAGGAAAGTATCCTAAGATATGGATGAAACCAAATTCTTATCCCAAGGATGTAAAATAATGGTATGAATTTGAGGCTCTTA
This sequence comes from Primulina tabacum, assembly GCF_025594145.1. Lineage (NCBI taxonomy): Eukaryota > Viridiplantae > Streptophyta > Magnoliopsida > Lamiales > Gesneriaceae > Primulina > Primulina tabacum. The sequence continues at coordinate 3,368,701 of NC_134565.1, read as the reverse complement.
TCTCAGTTTATGCTACATCACCCAACTTCCCAGAAATCTCAGCACTACCAAAATGAACTAAGAGTAGATATTTTGGAGTTTTAAAACCATAACCAGTCGAAAAAGGCTCACATGAAGCCTTTCACTTCATCAAGTTAAAAAGACCAGACATGAACATTCAAAAGTTCATCAATGATCCTTCGGAAAATGAAACACCTATTGTTTCATCATTTAATGAAGACGGCATCTCAACTAGAAGAACATGTGGATTATGAGTCTGTCTCACTGAGATGAACAAAGTCAAGCTTTCATTTAAGATTTATCAAAATTCTGTAAATAGATATTTTCTGTTATATACCATGATAGGAAAAACTACAACCTTTGTAGAAGAAATATTTGAAATGAAAAGAAATATTCTATGAAACAGCAAGCCGTTGGAAGTAAAGAAACTCGTCAGAAATTCTTTAATATGGACCATGTGGGAAGATGGTCGGAAGGAATCTGCCCAAAATTTTCAAACTAGAAAAGCCAGAATTCAGGAAAGGTTTTCGGCTCAGATCTGACCGAAAACATAATGTAGAGCCAAGTCCAAGATGTGAATATCCACACAAGTTACGTTTTCCCAAAGGACCATACAAAAGCAAAAGATTTCCTGACAAAAGTAAAGAATGCATGTGATCCAATTACTCCATTAGTAGATGATGGACCACTCAACCCTCACAACATGACAAACCACTAACTAGTAGTACACCAATTAAAAAATGCTTTCGGGCTCAAATGACAATGTAATTCACAAGTTTGAAGTTCGGATTTCAAATCCACCAAGACTCCTATGTATATCATGACATAAGAAGATGGAGACATCATTCAACCTTTTCATTTTTCTTTCAAAATAAAATTTGTAATATTTTTCAGTTTCTGCTTGTTGTTATTCCAACTACTATAAGTAGCTAAACAAGTTTCTCATCATCTACAAGAAGTTAATATGTAATAATATGTTGTATGTTTGAATAAAATAACAAAGGTTTACATCCCATCTCATGTACTATTTTTAAAATTAAACTTATTTAATATACACCATAAGGTAAAAAACAATACAGAGTTGTGTTAAGTATTGTTGCGGGGATCAACATCAGGAACCATCTGTTGCGGCTGAGTGGTTAGCCTGTGAGGAGTATACATGTCAAAACGGGCTGGCGGGGCGGGCCAGACCGCCATTTTGGCGGGCCTCTAAATGGCCAACCCAACCCAACCCAACCCAACCCACCTTGGGCCGCGGGTTAGGCGGGCCAACCCGCTTATTATTTTTTTTAAAAAAAATACTAAACAGTATTAAAATAAACATAGAAGAAAAATATATTTCAGTCAAATAGTTTCATAAAAAACTTAAAAACATTGAAATAAGACATTGAAAGTATACAACAATCAACATAATCCATAAAAAATAAAGTGCTTATTCTAATTCATATAAGATTTCATCGTACACATGTACTAAAAATTAACTCATGTAATATCACCAACCGTAAATACAATGAAACCTTTAAATATGAATTCTAAATCTTTTTTAGTATACATTTTCTCCAATTTCTTAAGAATTTGTCCTCACAAGAAAACAAAAATTAACGATCTTAAGGGTTTGCCCGCACAAGGCACCTAGCTCTTACCATCCACATTTTCTTAAAAAGTGAGAAACATTTGAAGATAACAGAAAGTCGAGGAGACAGACAGTTGTAAATTTCAGAAAATATTATTTGTTCAACAATACACATAATTACTTTATTTACTATATTATTTCGATAATTCTGGATTAGTTCGAGTTAAACATTAAAGAAAAGGGAGGAGACTGGAGAGTATAACATCTTCAAAAAAATAGAAGCATAGAGATTTTACCGGAGTGATTGAAGTTAGGCACATGAGAAAAAATAAGGAAGAAATAGGAATTTTTATATAAAACTTAAAAATATAAAATTCTACCCTACCGCTTGGCCCGCCTCCAAACGGGCTGTTATTTTATCAACCCAACCCGCTCAATTTTTATGGCGGGACGGGCCGGCTTGACGTGCCTGACCCAATTTGACAAGCCTAGTGAGGAGCAGTCTGTAAAACTCAGTAAATACAATCTGATGACATTTTGGTCAAATAATAAAATGTGGAATCTGTTAACTGTTTTTGTACGAGAGATAATTGTTCACCTATGCACAAAATTGAGTATTAAAGTTATTAAATGTTGAATCTAGAGGCTATAAACCTATAACATATTCAAAATAAAAGTTTAAATTGATTTATAACGATTATAATTATTAATATAAAAATTAAAGATAGCCATTTTCATAGAATATCGACGAATATAGATTAGCCCTTATATGAGCAAGTTGTACAATCACAATTGTGTAGCCTAGGCTCGAGACTTGACAAACAAGTTTCACGATCAATTTCACATTTTTATTTTTGGTTATTTTATCAATCAATTCGGTTGCAATACATTATTTGTATTTTTTTAAATTTTAATTTTTTTTGTTGGAATGATGTTGTGGTACCCTAAAATGATGATGTGTCACAAAATTTTTAACACGACGTTGTAGGCTCGAACATTATCGACGTGTCTAACTCCACGTCACAAATGACGTGAAAAATACAAAATCAAAATATAATTTTTATATTAGTATATCGATCACAAGTCATCAGCTATTTGAAATCCCGTGGGACGGAATGTTACACGACTACTCATGTTTTATTTTATTTTTTAACATGCCAAACATGTAACCAAACAAATAATTTATAATAAATTTGAATTTATACTTTCGAAACTTATTTTTGTATTAGGCATGAAACACACACACATATATGTGTGTTAATTTTGACACGATAGTCCATCAATCGTGTTCACATCTATATTCACTGTTGAGGTGACACTCACTTATTAAATGTAATGAAAAATAATAAAATTGTACTTCCATTATGAGGAAAATTGCAATTTTAGTCTTGTAAATTGCTATTGGTCTATTTTGGGTTTTATTATTTTAATTTTTTAACGTTTGACTTTCATTTAATTGACTTAATTTTTTTGTTTTTGTATTTTTTTACCCAAAACTAATAAATTCACCAGATATTACTTATCCGTCACATATGCTCTCTTACGTGGATCATGTGACAAAAATAAAACTTATATTATACATATTAAAACATATGTAAACAAAAATACAGGGAAATGATAAATTTTTTACACCCATTTTAAAAATTGAGAGTCGTTTTGCTTTATTTATTTATTTTTTATTAGATGAATTTTAATATGAGTAATATGAGCTTTATTCTCGTCACATGTGTCACGTAGAGGGGACTCAATGTCAAATAAATTATATTAGATGGATTTGGTGATTTCAGAGGAAAAAAGACCAAAATCAAAAATAAATTCAAGTTACCGTACAAAAATCAAACTTAACAAATTACAAAAATAAATTTAAAATTGACCAACTTAAATGATTAAAATTGCAAATTTTTTCTCCACTAGATAGTGTCATCTCAATGATAATTACCATTGATGGAATTAAACCCTCAACTAACCATGCAATAGACTCCACGTGCTGTATTTAACCATGGTTAAGTTTTTCCTCAGCTAATTTCTTTAATTCCACCATTCATTTATTCACGAATAGAGAATTCAATGCTCCGCACGCTTTCATGGCTTCTTCAATTCAATTCCTTCTCCTCCAAAACCTTAATTAAATCGCGATGCATTAAGCATACGCACATTCGATCAAGCACACTTTTCGGGAATGATCCCTAGCTCGCCAGCCTAAGCAAAAGGTGAAGCAAAGGGATCTATGTGTGCATTATGCTATTTTGCTGCCGCTGCAAAAAAATCTCTGCCATTTTTGTCTGCTCTGTGTTTTCTAATCGCACACCTCCGTTTCACCTTCAATGCTCTGTCCCCATGCTAAAGTTTATATGTTTGTGTATCATGCATATATATACACGGATGGGTTTTGCAGGGTTGGTGTTGTTTTCGTCTGTTGCTGAATGATTTTTTCGATTTCTGTATGCATTTATTAGGAAAGGAGCTTTGTGTTGGGGAAAAAATTCGGCTGTGGGCTCTTTTCCCGTGATTATGTTAAAAGCCATGTCGGGGAACTTTGCCTTTTTTGATGCTTAAATTCTTAGAAAATTTTCTCGTAGACTTTCATCGAACACCCACTCCCGCCTTCCTCTATAATGTAATTTTTGTGAAACACCATTTGTGATTGACCTCTCTTTTACGAGTCAAATCTCTGGTATAATTGTTACCTTTGTGAGTATCGGAATGTTTCTCGATTCAGATACTGAAATTTTCTTGATACACGATTGATTTTTTTGTTCTTTTCTTGGTTTCTTTGCTGTTTGTGTTGATTTGAATTAGTTTAATGGGTTTTTTTTCAGAGATTTGCAGTCGTAGCGAAATCAAAGCTGTCAAGTCCCGTCGAAGCTTTTCATCGTTCTCTCTCCAGTTCAGTCAAAGGAGAATATAAAGCTGATTTAGACTTCATTCGTGGATTTCCCACAGCTCCCTCTTCGGCGGTGATTTGCTCGATTCCCGCTGTTTTAGGCTACACTTGCTAGCTTAGCTTCTGTCCGGCCCGACTTGACTCGGATATATCTAACTATATCTAACGTTCCCCTTCGGCAAACACTTAGTTTAAAAAAAAAACAGCTCCGAATTTTAATTTTTCGGCGCCGGTAAAACAAATGAGGCAAGAATCATCATTACGGCGGCGACGAATAGCCTGTATTTACTGCGGTGTTTGCGGTCAAATTCTTGCTGTTCATCATTCAAACTTATTCAGGTCACTGTTTACTGTAAACACACAATCTATATGTGGGTTTTCTGTGCATTATGGTTCTTAGTTTATGGCGGAAATTATATCAATAAACATCGAAATTCTTTGCAGTATTTTTTGTTTGATTTTGATCTCATTGGGTTTCCTTTTTGTTTCAGATCATGATCAATGGCAGGTCGGTACAGTTTTATCTGAGAAGAAGAATTTAACTGTACCCCGGAACACACCCTCTCTTAATACTCATCGCAAGCTGCTTAATCATGGTAATTTCCATTTATTGCATCTTCCGAAATACAAAAATCGTGAATAAATCGATTTGTTGGCATTCTTTGATCATACTTTTTGGGCAAGAAATATATTTTTCCCATAAAAAATGAAGCCAAAAGAAAACATATCTTGGATATAACGTACACTATGTGTGACACATACAGAGTCTGCTCGCTGTGCGCACTACGCCACAGTCGTCGGCTTGTACAGTTCGCCACCGGCATATACAGCCTCAGCCCACTTTTACTTTTTCTTCTCAGTTGTCGCATACGGCTCTGCCTCATATGTGGCTGGCGCAAATTCTACGTGTCATTTTTCCTAACACGCGCCCCTTGTATTGTACACCTCCTACTGCGTAATACTTCAACAACCCTGTAATAATATCACCCTAAGTGTCCAATAGAGTGGCTAATTATTTGGTTTTTCTGCATTTAATTACGTTTCCATCCCAAAGAATCACATGCACGTGTGCATTGATAAGGACCGGCGTCGTTTGAATTGAGGGGCGCATTTTAGCAAAGTGGATGCGTAGGTTAGTGGGTCTTTTAATTTATTATCGAACAAAATCATTAAGGGCCATTTTGGTGGCTTTTTTGAGATCCCATATTATGTTGACAGGGTGTATGTTAGCAAGGATATTTATTAGGACACCCACGTTTTATGCATTAATGGATGATTATTAACATTCATTAATATTCATGAACCAATATGGGTGCATGAATTATTAATCTTGGTTACCATGCCAGCTAAGAAATTCATCAGAATGAACGGCATTATTTCGCAAATAGCGACGGTTTTTCGTAAACCGTCGCAAATTGAAAAACCGTCGCAAATTGAAAAACGTCGTTACTTGCGACGGTTTTTCATTTTTTAATAATATTTTAATGAAAATTGAAATTAAGTTATTTTTAAAATAATAATACTATTTATTTTTAATAATATTTGTTATAAAATTTTAACCAAATTAGAAAGATATTGAATTAATTAAAATTAAAAAAAATGAGTAAGTGGACAGTGAGACCCATAAATAATGAAAGTTGATATTAAATGAATGTGAGTGTGTGTTAATAATGAGAAAGTGTTAATGTAATGAATATGTGGCTCGTGGACCCATAATTTTTGAGGAGATGGAAAGTTAATAGCATACATTAACGTGGACGGATCCAGATGCAGTGGAAACCATCAATTTGAAATGAAGTCCTCTATTCTCCCTGCAAAATCCCTTTTTGTTCATATGTCTCTTTCAAAAGTCCTCTGCTCATTGTCCAAGAAGTTTATTACAACCATTATATTAATTCTGACATTTCAATGTATTTAGCAATACCAAATACTAGAATATAATACATATTTTGTTGTTTGTGAGAAAGGTATTTTTTTTTGTGTTATTTTACTTTCTAACATGCAAATGGAGTAAAAAATGTGATGATATATGTAGCTAAAGAGTAAAGACCCTTCAAATGCCAAGAATTTGCATAAGTAGTAGCTTTCTTGATTTGTTACATTTGATATCAGATGTCCTAAATTTGATATGTCAAACTTATTGTTATCCATATTTCTGCCATTCTTGAATGGTTACGACTATAATTATATATCAATGTTATTAACTTCGATTCTTGTCAAAGATTGAGACTTTTTCCCCATAAAAATGTGTCATTTTTCAAGATCATTCTTGATTTTGTGCTAAAATTATGTTTGTATTTGTTGGGTTTTTTAACAGCTCCAAGAAAAGGTGAAAAGGGAAATGAAGAGAAAGTGGAGCCCAACAGAATCTGGAGCGAAAAGTGTTCAAAGTCGGATATAGTGCTCAGCCAGGGCGCCACCGAGTCGCTGCCGAACGGCATCCCCACGTACACGGTGGAGATAATGAACGAGTGCGTCTCCGGCTGCGACATCTCCGCCATTCACCTCAGCTGCGGCTGGTTCAGCTCCGCCCGCCTTGTCAGTCCCCGCGTCTTCAAGCGCCTCCGATTTGACGACTGCCTCGCCAACGACGGCAAACCTCTCGTCAACGGCCGCACGCTCTCCTTCCAATATGCTAACACCTTCCGATACCCCCTCTCTGTCTCCTCCGTCACTTGCTGGCTTCCGGGGCAAGCTCCGGCCGACACGAGAAATTAGAAGCAAAAATCAAGATTTTCACGCTAATCTTGAAGAAATTCCACTGCTAACTAATTTTTTCAAAAAAATTTCGATGTAGGGCTGTGTAAATCAACATAGAGTCATAGAAGCAGATTGAAGGCGAAAATATTAAAGATTTAGGTGAATTTTTTGGGCATATATTGAATTATTATTGCATGAAATTTTGATTTTTCTGATTTATTTTGCTTTATGCTTGATGGGAAATTGGCCTTTTTTTTTGTTTTTTTGTAGAATTGTGAATGGATTAATTTTTATTGATCTGGAGAATATAGGTTTTGGTTGTGATTAAGAAATATCAGAGAATTATTATTATTATTATTATTATTATTATTATTATCGTGTTAGTTTATGAATTTATTCTTTGTAATTTTCTTTTTTGGTGTTCATTTTTCGGTTTACTATGATTTGATTAATATTGCAATTATCCCTCTGAATATATTATTTTGCACCTAACTAAATGTATAAAAAAATGAGCATATTATTAAGCATAAAGTATATTTTAAATGATACAGAAAATTCTTATTTAAATTATTATTATATCCTCGTAATATAATTTTATTGATTTTATTTTTCTAAAATAACCTTTTCGAAAAGCTTTCGATTGTATTTTTAAGAAGATAAATAAGTAATTGTTTTATAAATTATATTTTCAAATAATTGATCATAACCTTTTAAAGTTATTTTAGTGTTTTATTTATATAAAAATAATTTTTAGTTGACACACCTTGTGTGTGATTGAGCGCTAGAATAATATAAAAAATATATAATATCTATAATTAACATAAAGTATTATATAAAATATTCTCAAAATTTATATTCTATTTTGGGAAATACGTATTGTAAACTTAAAAAAATAAACTTCATTTACTAACTTATTAAATTTAGGGGTGTATTGGTTCTATATTTTATATTGTTTTTGTGAAGTTAAATGTTAAGAGATATCCAATTTAGATTTTTGTATACTTTATAAAAGTTTATTTGTATTCAATTGTAAATTTTGGTAGAGTTTTAAAAAATCACGTAATATTCAAACTTGACTTTTAAAAAAACTACAAAAGTTTAGAATTATTCAAAATGTACTTTTAATAACTCTATGAAATTCTATTAAGTGCAAGAATTAAAGTCTAATGTACATCTATAAAAACTTAAAAAATATATTTGATTCAACATAAAGATTTGGATGAATTTTTAATTGAGAAATATATCAACCCACATACTCACTTTTATTTCTATTAAAAATAAAATCAATACAAACATTAATTAATTCATTCTTTTTCTTCCATATGTTATTCTTTTTCCTTGGATTTTTTAAAACCACATTTTTTAATTATTATTAAAAATAGTTTAAAATCAATATTATTAATATCATTCAGTTTTATTTTATGAATTTTTTTTATCTTTTCAAAATATCTATCACGCTACATTTTATTTTATGAAATTTTGGTCATAAAACCTCGTGAAATTTAAAATTATATTTATTAAAAAAAATTAATAAGTAAAATGTAAGTTTTTTTATTAATTATTATATAACATTTGATGTTTAATTATTTTCTATAATTTAAAATAATCTGCATCTTAATTATAATTATAACTCAAAATTCATATATGGTAGTGAACACAAATTTTTATTCACTCGAATTGATTGATATATTAATATATTTTTAAAAATTTGTAAACACACAAATATATAAATGTAATTATAATAAAGAGCATTAACATAAGTCAATTTTACAAGACAGATATCCGATCCAACTCAAATCATGAAAAAATATTATTTTTATGCTAAAAATATTATTTTTCATGGTAAATATGGATTGAGTCGACGTCTCACAAGAGACTTACTCATTTTTTATGTCGAAAATATTAATTTTCACTTCAGGTGAACTGGATTGGTCCGTTGTCGATTAGCGTGTGCTTAGAATAAAACACAACATTATTTAGTGACGGTTTGCTTCAAACCGTCGCTAATTTTAGCGACAGTTTTACCTATATCGTTGCTAATTTCAAATTAGCGACAGTTGAAATAAAACCGTCGCTAAAGTTAGCAACAGTATCATGTACACCCGTCGCTAATTTGAAATTAGTGACATTTTAGCTATACCGTCGCTAACATTAGCGACGGTTTAGCTTTAAACCGTTGCTAATATTCGCGACGGCTGTAAGCCAACCTTTGCAAATTCAAAATTAGCGACAGTTTAGCTATACCGTCGCTAACATTAGCGACGGTTTAGCTTAAACCGTTGCTAATATTCGCGACAGCTGTAAGCCAACCGTCGCAAATTCAAAAAATCGATCCCGTCCTAAACATCCCTCCATTTTCTTCCCCCACTCTCTATAAATACCTGCAAATTCGCTCCATTTTCTTCCACTTCACTTCACAACACTTAAAATTTTTCTCACTTACACGATTTTACAACTTCACAACACTTAAAATTTTTATCTCTTACACGATTTTTTTACCACTTCAAAACAATTAAAATTTTTATCTCTTACACGATTTTATCACTTCACGACATTAAAATTTTTTTTTCTCTTACACGATTGTACCAATTCAAAACACATATTTATTAAATTCTTAATTTTTTTTATTTTACCTAAAATAATAGCGACGGAATTCATGTATGAACCGTCGCTAAGTAGAGACGGTTTTGCACATGAATACTGTCGCTACCTTTAGCGACGGTTATTATTAAACTGTCGCTAAATTTAGCGACGGCGTCACAAACAGTCGCTAATTAGCGACAGTTTATATATGCTTTCCGTCGCAAATATCATTTGAGACGGTTGTTAAAACCGTCACAAATTGTAGCTACGACAACGGTTTTTCATTTGCTACGACAACGGTGAAAACCGTTGTCTTTGAGCGAACCATTTAACAACACTGGCTTTAACAACAGTTTTAAAATGGCTACGACAACGGTTTTTAAAAACCGTTGTCGTATGACATTTTTCTTGTAAGTGAATTACTCAAACATATGATGAAAATGACAATTAAATGATAGTTAATAATAATAACAACTTATATCCGTGAGACAATATCACAACATAAGTTACTCAAATATGTGACCGGGGCATGGCAGTTAAATGGTAGTTAATAGTAATAAGTAGCATTGAATTTTATACAGAGTTAGTGTTACAGCACACGTCCGTTTTCACTTGTTCATTCAAGTTATCCATGTGGATGCTCTTTATTAATAACATAATTATATTACAAGAATTCAATTCCTGTGATATGCCTACGTATAATAAGACAAATATGAAAAAATTTAAAGATTTAATCTTTGATTGATCTATCAAAATTTCGGGGGAAACTAACGTTTTTATTGTGTAACTTGTATTTTGTTTATTTTTAATAATGTTATCTGTTAGACTTAAATTTGTTGTAGAGATGCTAGTAAAAGTGGAGATGCTAGTAAAAACTAGTAGATGCTGGCTTAGTACAAAACCAGTAGATGTAAAATAGCAGAAAACCAGAAGCATTTGTATCGAGCTAAAGACCAGTAGCAACACTTGTCAAGTACTGCTTCTTATCTAAAATCATAACTAGAAGGGATACAAAACTCGAAATATACACTAACAGAATTTTGCGTATCTCAAAGTCTTTAAATATTACCGTTGATCTATTAACGTGATACTAGCATTTATTGCTTCATTAAATGCCATTAAATGTTGTACGAAAACATTTAAGACGGTTTACCATTTTTAGTATGAACTGAGACTGATTGCTTTAATGTATTCGGCAGGGTCCATTTTCGGCAATAAAGTTGAACCACTGAAAAGTCAAAAGAGCCGTTCAGATTTTAACGTTGGAAAAAGTCTATATATATGGAGACGAAGCACTTTTCAAAAAAAAGTGGAACGAATCTAAATAAAAAAATATCATTTGAGCATCGCTAGAACTTTCAGTCATCCCAAAAGTTCAACACTGAAAAAACAGCACACGTTTCTTTGCATGCTCTTGATCATTGAGATCATATTGTGCTAGCTATTTTCGTTATATCTTCTCAAGCTATTCACTTCACTATTTCATTGACAGAAGAATTTGTAACTGGAAAAGAGTCTTTTCCATAACTTAAGATCATTCAAGAAGTTGAGTTGTAAAACTAAGAGTTTCGATAGGCGAAGTGTAAGTCCTGTTGAAGTGGGTGTGTACAACTGTTGTATTGTATTCACCAAAGTCTTTTAGTGATACCTTCTGGAAACAGAAGAAGGGGAGACGTAGAAGATTCATCTTCGAACTTCCAGAAACAAACCTTGTGCCATCTACTGTTTTTCTGTTTCACTATTTTTCACCTACTAACCAACAGATCGTTTCCGTACATTATCTTGTGATCTGCTGGTCTTTAAACTTGAACAAGAATCTGCTAGTGTCTTTAACAGGACTCTAGCACATCATTCCAAAAAATCGGTTAAGTTTGTCGTTGAGTTTATTCAACCCCCCTTCTAAACTCAACCCGATCCTCAACAAGTGGTATCAGAGCAGGTTATTCTTGTTCTGAAAAATATTTAACAGACATGGCTCACTTCAGCAAAATTCCAATGTTCTCAAAAGAAGACTCTGATGATTGAAAAATCAGAATGCAAGCCCATCTTGCAGCTCAAGATGATGACATGTGGTGTGTCATCACAGATGGTCCATTAAAGATCTTAAAGCCAAATCCAGCTATTGCTATCACCGAAGGCGCACCTCAGATGCTGGAAAAACCAAGATATGAATGGACAAGTGAGGACAAAAAGAAAGCCAATCTTGACAACGTTGCGAATGACATTCTGTACAAGACACTCGACAAAAATACCTTCAGCAAAATCAAGATGTGTCCTACTGCAAAGGAAATCTGGGAAAAATTGATTCAGATATGTGAAGGAAACGAAGAAACTAAGGAAAACAAACTTTCTGTAGCCATGCAGAAGTTTGAGAATATGAAGATGAAGGCTGGAGAAACTATGAATGAGTTTGATGAACGCTTCAGCAGCCTTGTCAATGAACTCACAGCTCTTGGGAAAGATTTTGGCAATAAGGAAGTTACATTAAAGGTAATGAGAGCCCTACCCAAGAATGAGACGTCAAAACGATGGCAATGAGAGCTTCCAGGGATCTAAACAAGTTGGAACTGCATGACTTGTTCTCAGATCTGAAGGCATATGAGTTTGAACTTGAAGTTCGAAGTGGAGAAGAGCCTTTAGCAATTCCACCAACCAAATCTCTCGCAGCTACTACTGCTACAGTTGTCCCAAGTTCATCATCTGCTACTGCTATAGAGAATACTTTTGAGAGAAGTGCTGAACAGATAAGCAATGACGCAATGTCATTATTTGTTAAGAAGTTTTCCAGATTCATGAAAAAGAATCACAGAACATTTCAAAGTCCCAACCGCAATTTCAAAAAGGAATCACCCTCTGGTGATATGGCATGCTTTAACTGTGGAAAAGTTGGACATTTTATTGCTGATTGTCCAAAACTAAAGAAGGATGACCAGAAGAAGAAGGGTGTCAAACGCAATGATAAAAAGATCAGAAGAGACAGAAAGGCAATGATTGCTGAAGAAAGTAAGTCCAAATGGACATACTCAAGTTCTGAATCTTCTGATTCTGAAAGCCATTCAAGTGAAAGTGATGAAGATGAGATCAAATGTCCGATGGCAAATACTGAGTCAACCTCGACATCCGGAGAGGTATTTGACTTTGACTCTGATGAATTTACATGCACTAATTTAGTCAATGCATTACACGACATGCTAGAAGAGTATTCTAGACTTTCTCAATCATTCGAGGAAGTTAAAATTGAAAATCAGAACTTAAGAGATCAGAACAGTAAGTTAACTTGCTTGCAAGTAAACAGCTGTAATGAATCTACAAGTTGAGATGAGTAAATTAAAAACTGAGAATGAAAGAGTAATAGCAAATTACCAGATGATGCTTTCGGAAAATCAGAAGCTATCGCTACTGGTGAATGCTTGGAAGAAGTCCTCTATTTCACTCGAAAAGATGCAAGAGTTACAAAAACAATCTGGAGACAGGAGTGGTCTCGGATTTTGTAATAACGAAGGCACTTCTGAAACGAATACTAAGCCAAAACTAGATATGTGCAAAGGAAAGTACATTCACTTTGTGAAATCCAGTGTAGTACAGAAACCAGAAGTACCTACTGCTTCAATTGAGAGGAATGTAAATCAGATGAACAACAGGATGCATTATGGTCTGGGTTATGTTAAACTCAAGGAAAGAGTTTACCAGAGTTCTGGATCCAGTAGAGGATTCAACTCAGGAAGACAATTTTCTATGAAGGTTAACAGCTACCAGTACTACAATTCTAGACCTGTTCAAAAGAGATACAGGATTGACAATAGAAACAGAAGGGAAGAACAACTTTTTAAGATGCATAATGTGAGAAATAACAGACCCTTCGTTGCACACACCTCCATGGATACCCGAAGTACAAGAATTGTACAAATGTGGGTTCCAAAGGGACTAATAAGGCTTGGACCCAAATAGATTGGGTACCAGATAATAAAATTTGTGTTTGCAGGTACAGGTAAAGAAAACCAAGATCAGTAGCTCAACATGGTATTTGGACAGTGGATGTTCTAGACATATGACTGGACAGAAAAGTCTACTATCAGAAATAGTGAGTTGTGCTGGTCCAGAAATAACCTTTGGGGACAACTCAAAAGGTAGAACCATGGATAAGGGTAAGATTATCCATGATAACATCACTATTATGGATGTGCTCTTAGTTGAAAATCTTTGTTATAACTTGATCAGTATTAGTCAATTATGTGATAGTGGTTTTTCAGTAGCATTCCAGAAGCACACTTGCACAGTCAAAAATGCTGATGACTTTACTGTTCTAACCGGAGTTAGAAAAGGCAACACCTATAAAATTTCATGGAACATAGATCATATCATTGCTCCTACATGTTTAGTTGCATCTTTAAGTGATAAACACTGATTGTGGCACAAGAGATTGAATCATCTGAATTTCAAGTCTATCAACAATCTCAAAAAGCAGAACTTAGTCGACGAATTGCCAGACATAAAATTTGTTAAGAATCATGTATGTTCTGTATGTCAACTTGGTAAGCAAGTAAGATCTAGTTTCAAAAATAAAGGCAGCAAATCATCCTCAAGATGTTTAGAATTATTGCATATGGACTTATTTGGTCCAATTTCTATCATGAGCTTAGGGGGAATGAGATACACCCTTGTTGTTGTTGATGATTTCTCTAGATTTACTTGGGAATCTTTCTTGCTGGAAAAGATCAAACCAGTAGCCTCCTGATCAAACTTCTGAAAAAGATTCAAAATGAGAAATCAGTCTCTGTCATTATAATCAAAAGTGATCGATGTACTGAATTTACTAAGAAGGCTCTTGAGATTTATCTAAACGAACAGGGCATTCATCATGAATATTCAGCTGCCAGGACGCCTCAACAAAATGGAGTAGCTGAGAGGAGAAACATAACACTTAAAGAAGCTGCTAGAACAATGCTAGCAGATGCAGACATCTCTCAGCGCTTCTGGACAGAAGCTATTAATACTGCTTGCTACACACAAAACAGAACAATGATCAACAAGAGAAACAATCAGACTCCTTACGAAATATGGAAAGGGAGTAAATCGAATGTATCTTACTTTCATGTTTTCGGTTGTAGATGTTTTGTGCACAATAATGGTAAAAATCATTTAGCTGCATTTGATTCAAAATCTGACACTGGTTTATTTCTTGGATATTCAGCAGTTAGTAAGGCATTTAGAATTTTCAATAATAAAACACTAAATGTTGAAGAATCTATTCATGTTGTCTTTGATGAAGACAGCAGTGCTCCCGAGATTACTAACATATCTAATCTAAGTAACAGGTTAGACAGGGTTCATCTGGAACTAGACAATGAAGATGATGCAGAAGCAAGTGTTAAGGATATTCAAAATCAAGAACCAGACATTCATATAGCAGAACCAGCAGCTGGCACTTCAGAACCAGCAGCTGACACTTCAGAACCAGCAGCTGACATTCCAGAACCAGCAACTGAACTTCGAGAACCAGCAGCTGATATTCCAAAACAATCTAATGCTTTGTATGAAGATAATCTAAATCCTTTATTTGGAGAAAATCTCATCCTTCATCTTTGCTGATTGGAAATCCAGCAGCTCCGCTAAGGACCAGAAGACAGATGATGAATGAATACATGCATACTGCTTTTATTTCTCAAGATGAACCAAAGAAGATTGAAGAAGCTCTTCTGGATCCCAGTTGGATAGAAGCTATGCAAGAAGAGCTGAATCAATTTGAGAGGAATAAAGTTTGGTTTCTAGTACCTAGACCATCTCACCAAACTGTCATTGGAACCCGGTGGGTATTCAGAAACAAACTAAATGAGGAAGGAACAGTTGTAAGAAACAAAGCAAGACTGGTTGCACAAGGATTCAGACAAGAAGAAGGAATAGACTATGATGAAACCTTTGCACCAGTAGCTAGGCTCGAAGCCATCAGAATATTTTTAGCCTTTGCTGCTTTCAAAAATTTCAAAGTATATCAGATGGATGTGAAGAGTGCGTTCCTCAATGGTTTACTACAAGAGGAAGTCTATGTTGAACAGCCTCCAGGTTTTTCTGATCATCTGTTACCGAATCATGTTTTTAAATTACACAAAACATTGTATGGTCTGAAACAAGCACCTAGGGCTTGGTAACAATTTCACAATTTCTTATTAATCATGATTTCACCGTTGGTACCGTAGATAAGACTTTGTTTACCCTAGTAAAAAACAAGCACATATTATTAGTTCAGATTTATGTTGATGATATCATATTTGGGTCAACTAACCCCAAATTATGTGCAAAGTTTGCTAAGTTAATGCAGGAACAGTTCGAGATGAGCATGATGGGAGAATTAACATTTTTATTAGGACTTCAAATCAAGCAACTTGATACTGGAATCTTCATAAATCAAGCTAAGTATACAAAGGAACTACTAAAAAAGTTTGGGATGGAAGCGTGTTCTGCTGCTTCCACTCCTATGAGTTCGTCTACCAAACTTGATAAAGATGAAGGGGGAACTCCAGTAGAGGTAACTCAGTATCGAGGTCTTATTGGCTCATTATTATATCTTACTGCCAGTAGACCCGATATTATGTTTGCTGTTTGTATTAGTGCGAGATTTCAATCTAACCCCAAACAATCTCATTATATTGCTGCTAAACGTATTTTGAAGTACTTGAAAGGAACTCAAAATGTAGGCCTCTGGTATCCCAAGGACTCGTCGTTTAATCTTATTGGATACTCAGATGCTGATTATGCAGGATGTAAACTGGATAGGAAAAGCACAAGTGATTTTTGTCAATTTCTTGGTGATAAGTTGATCTCCTGGTTTAGCAAAAAGCAGACTTCCATAGCCACGTCTACTGCAGAAGCAGAATATCTTGCTGCTGGAAGCTGTTGTTCTCAAATACTTTGGATACAACAACAACTTAAAGACTATGGAGTTTAAGCCTCTGAATCACCTATATTTTGTGACAATACCAGTGCAATTGCTATATCGCATAATCCAGTACTCCATTCCAGAACTAAGCACATTGATATCAGACATCATTTCATTAGAGATCAAGTGCAAAAGAAGAACATTCGTCAGGAATACGTTCCTACTGATCAGCAAGCAGCAGACATATTTACGAAACCTCTGCCTGAGAATAAGTTTTCTTATTTTCGAAATACACTTGGATTGATAGACTTAACTTAATTATTTGTTATCTTCATCTCAGTTATATATATTGTGGCTTAATTTTGTTTGGTTGTTCAGTCTTAGTTTGCAGAAAATAAAAGCTGAGCGAAAGAGACAATCAGTAGACAAAATATAAAATTTCATAAATAATAAAAGCGGGGGCGTACATTCTTTACTTTTTTTTTTAACGTACTCCCTCCAGAATGCCAACCAAGTGGTCAACTCTCCGGTGGAGGTACGTAGAAATTCCTCTGAAAAAGCAATCTTTTTCTGAGTCCTCTGCTCCTTTAAGAGCATGAGGAGGTAGACGCCATCATCAGAGAAGACGTCTTCGCTGTCAGCACTATGGAGACGTCGATAATACATCTCCATTGCTACCAGCTGTTTGGTAGTAGCCAACAACCCATCTTCAAAGGCGGACTGAAGCTCCTGAACCTTAGTCCAGGTGGAAAGTACTTTTTCCAGCACCTTGTCTTCAATCGCTTGCTTCCTTGCAGCGGTCACCTCTTTCATGAACTCCTCGGCCAAATCAGGATTATTCTCTCTTGCCATTTTGTTTAAAAGTGACTGTATGACTAACCTCTATGCCTGTATTTATAGATGATAAACCAGGTTCCAGAGATCGAGGTAATCATAACTTTAGCATGAAATGCGAAGCGTTCTGAATCAAGCCATCGACAGTTCACTTACCAAGATGTGACAATTAATAATTACATTAATTTAGGGGAAACTTTATTCCGATTATATGTGATTTTTGTCAGATGCAGAAGGTGATTTGTCTTTTTAACAAAACAAGGCATTCTTTATCTTCCAGTAGAAGCTATCATAGGACGACCAACTTCCTTCTGAATTTATCTCATTATCTATCAGTTATTTATTTTATTCAGTTAACATTGAGTTATTTGCAGAAAAGAATAAAGGAACACCAAGTACTTCAACTGAAATTTTATTATAAACCATTCCAGTACATTGAACGATGCAGAAGTGAAAAATCTCAAGTCTACAGAACCGTCTTCTGATTTAAACAGACTAAGTTTTTCTTATCCTTTATTATTTTCATTATTATTGTCTAACATTCATTAAAAGCAGTAGATAAACAAAATATGTCAAAAACAAGAACATTCTTTCATAAAACCAGAAGCATTACATTGAGTTTATCTACTACTTTTAGTGGATATGAGCAGCTTGAAGTACTTTTCTTGTTGCAAAGTACTTCAGCAGAAACCTATCTAAAGACTAAGGATTTCTAAACTGAGGATTTTCTTCCTAATCCTTATAACTTGGAAAAGGATGGTCTTCTTCGAAAAGAATCCAGCAAGCTTGGGTCTTGCTAGCACCAATGTATTGGAAAAAGATGTCTTCAAACATCTGCTTACAAAAGACTTCAAGTTGTCTTTGGAATTCCTCTGCTGATTCTGACTCTGGAGAAGACTCAGAGAGATCATCCACACCTATCATTTGAATTAATTTAGTAAATGAATGACTTAGTTTGTGAATGTGCAGGCATTTATATAGAGTTTCGAGGAAACTAAAGAGACGGCGATTCAGATATCATATCCCTGCATTTATTAGTTGCATTTATCGAGGGGGAACAGTATCTGAGTCAGACTAAGATTTTCTTATCCTTTTTAGAAAACAGATAGAATGTCTATCTTTTTGATAAAACAACAAGTCTACTGGTTTTAGCAGTAGACGTTACCATAAAACGACAAACTCTCTTCTGTTTTTATTTTAGCAACCGCCTCGGACAGCCCGCCATTTTTTTTGAAATGAGTAGAGTAACTGACACACCTGTTTCTCTCTCTATATCAACCTTAAACATATTGACACGTGTCCCTATTTTTACTGACGGATGTACATTTTGTTTTTAACCGTTCATTTTCTTTCATTGCCCTTTACGAACTCATATTATTTCCTTGCATCTACTGCTTTCTCGCATCTACTGCAAATATACCTCTAATCTCTTTCAAACTTAGAAATGGCCACATCTTATACTTTGAATGCTTATCAGGTGAATTTTGCATCTGTTCTCACCATTAAGGATGAGAACCTTGTTAAGATGTTCAAATCATTGGAAAAATCTGGACTTCGCCAATTCTTGGAATCGCCTGCTATTATCTACAAGTCTGCTCTTCTAGATTTCTATGCCAAAGCAGAAGTTGTCGAAGGAAAGATTAACTATACACAGGGAGATGCATCAATCTCCATTGATGCTGCATTTCTCGGTTCCACCTTCTTTCTACCAATTTCTGGACCTTCCGAGCTTTCGGATATCACAAAGGAAGAAATATCTACTGCTTTAGCCATCTTTTCAGCTACTGGTGAAGAGCTCTCACCTTCCTGCTTCAAGAAGCTACTGAAAATTGAGTACCAGGTACTCGCTGATATCGTGGCAAAAGCCTTGTTGGTTAAGGCTGGAACATTTGACAAACTGACCAAAGAAACGGTTCAAGTGATGGTGGCCATCACTTCAGAAAAGAAAGTGGATTGAGGTCGCTTTCTGTTTCGAATTATGAAGGATATGATTCTAAGGAAAGGTACTGGATTTGCTGTGCAAATCAGTAAGATGTTGAAAGATGCTGGCTTTCCTGGCACAACAGAAGAGGATGGCTCTTCGGTCACCATGACTTATGCTGATAATGTGCTTGCCTTAAGGCCAAAGCCAACAGTTGGTGAATTTGTGGCCATAAAGAAGGAGATTGGGGAATCTCAGACTGAGGGGCAGAAGAAAATCAAAAGAAAAAGAGCTGTGGTTTTGTCTGATTCTGACAAAACGAAATCTGGAGAATCAGCAGCACCCACTCAACAAGCCTCACTGCCTCCCACCCCATCCAAGAAGAAGCCTCGCACCACCATCCGCATCAAGAAAACAGCAGCTCTTGCTGAATTAGAGAATGTTCCTCTTCGACAAGTTTTTACATCAGTTGTCCCATTCACCAAAGCTAAAGCCGTTGAATCAGGGCCTTCAACTGCTCCAAGTTTCAGACCAACTTCTGGTGTGGTCCTTAGAAAATCTGCTACTGGTTCTTCTGCTTTTAAACCAGTAGTCCCTGCTACTTCTGAAAAAGGGAAAGAAAAGATTACTGAGTTGTCTCAGTCACCGCTGGCAACATCAACCATTCAAACAGCAATTGATCTTCATCTAGAAGAAGTTAATAATTCAACCAGAGAAGACATGAAATTCTTTGACGATTGGCTCAAGGTAAGAGTCTACCATCCAATCACTTTTTTGAAAACTACTGGTGTTTATACTCAAACTGTGGAAAATGAGAAAAATGTTTTTGCTGCTGCCAACACACAAAATGTGATAGAAGCCATCAATCGCCGAAGTTACATTCTGGATAAAATCAAACAGCAGAAGATAGACAATATTCTAACAACGTTGAAGTCAAATTTTGACTCTACTGGTCCTACTGCTTTTCATGATCAGAATGTCATTCAAATTTTGTCGGAGCAGCTGACGATTCTATCTGAGCAAATTGTTACCAAGGAAAAGGTTTTTTCTCAGCCTCCAAAATTCAGTGTCACCACTGTCCCCACCATTTTGAAGACTCAGTCAGTTGAGGAACCGGCCAAAGCTTCTTCTAAAATCAAGGTCTCCAGTACTCCTGCACATCAAGAAGTTCCTACTCAATCATCCTCTCTGATTTCTGTTCATGATCTGGCATCGGTTGATGAGGTGATCGAATCGATTGTGCAGACTCAAGCAGCACAGGATGACACAATGCCCGTTACTTCTACCTCTGCTGATCATCCTCTAGTCCAATCCATTCCAGAATCTGCAACTGCTTACTGCCACTGCTACTATTACGGCTACTGCTTCTTCATCTCTTCCAGAGCTTGAGCATTTTTCAGAAGCTCATCAAGCTGAAATGGCAAATTTATTGCATACTTCACCGTCTACTGTTGAGCCACATGCCATACCTGAACCTGCTGCTGATTTGCAGCAACCAGAAGAAAGGCCAACATATCAATCTACTGCTTCAGAAGGACCTTCTGCTGAACCAGAACCAGCTGTTATCACTCAAGCAGAAGTTGCACACTCTACTGCTCTTATTATTCCTTCTCTGCAGTCTCCTGAGCGCATCGCCAGAATGGAAGACATTAAACAACGATTGCTTGCAAGAACCCCTTCACCAGTTGTGGAACCATTTGATTTAGAGTTTCATATTGATAATCTACAAAAGGAGCTACAGAATCTTTATGATATAGTCAAGCGGCTATCTCGTGAGAATGCCGTGGAAATCAATGGTGCTCAGTTTTTCTGAGACCGTATGTCCAAGGAAATACATAAAACGGCGGAATCTGTGCATAAAATGAATGCTGAAACCATTGTTTTTCGACAAGCTATATCCAAAAGTTCCAGTCAGCTCATGATTGCTCAATCTGACATACTTACCCGGCTCACCGAGCATGATGGCTTTTTTCGCTCAATCTCCACCACCATGGACCTAATGGATGCCAAGATCGATTCTCAATCTCAATCTCTCACCGCTCTAAATGATCGAGTTTCTAATCAGGCTCCATATCTGGAGATGCTGACTAATGGCATTCACAACTTATCTGGGCGAATGGATGACTTAATTGCTAGGGTCATTGCCGATGATGCCAAAAAGGGGGAAGAAGATAGAACTGGAGATAGAACTGGAGCGAGTAGCAGCAGACCTCATTCTTCTGGAAGGGATCAAAATCCAAATGAAGCTACTTTCAGAGATATTGGAACAAATTAGTTTTTCTTGTCTGAACTAATTTGTGCTTTACGTGATTTTTCTAGATAATAACTGTTTTTATCTGCTTCGTAATCTGTTTTATCTATTCATCTTAACGTCTAAGGAACATCTAGGTTTTGGCATCACCACAAAGGGGGAAATTGTTAGACTTAAATTTGTTGTGGAGATGCTAGTAAAAGTGGAGATGCTAGTAAAAATCAGTAGATGCTGGCTTAGTACAAAACCAGTAGATGTAAAATAGCAGAAAACCAGAAGCACTTGTATCGAGCTAAAGACCAGTAGCAGCACTTGTCAAGTACTGCTTCTTAGCTAAAATCATAACTAGAAGGGATACAAAACTCGAAATATACACTAACAGAATTTTGCGTATCTCAAAGTCTTTAAATATTACCGTTGATCTATTAACGTGATACTAACATTTATTGCTTCATTAAATGCCATTAAATGTTGTACGAAAACATTTAAGACGGTTTACCATTTTTAGTATGAACTGAGACTGATTGCTTTAATGTATTTGGCAGGGTCTATTTTCGGCAATAAAGCTGAACCACTGAAAAGTCAAAAGAGCCGTTCAGATTTTAACGTTGGAAAAAGTCTATATATATGGAGACGAAGCACTTTTTTAAAAAAAGTGAAACGAATCTAAATCAAAGAATATCATTTGAGTATCGCTAAAACTTTCAGTCATCCTAAAAGCTCAACACTGAAAAAGCAGTACACGCTTCATTGCATACTCTTGATCATTGAGATCATATTGTGCTAGCTATTTTCGTTATATCTTCTCAAGCTATTCACTTCACTATTTCATTGATAGAAGAATTTGTAACTGGAAAAGAGTCTTTTCCAGAACTTAAGATCATTCAAGAAGTTGAGTTGTAAAACTAAGAGTTTCGATAGGCGAAGGGTAAGTTCTGTTGAAGTGGGTGTGTACAACTGTTGTATTGTATTCACCAAAGTCTTTTAGTGATACCTTCTGGAAACAGAAGAAGGGGAGACGTAGAAGATTCATCTTCGAACTTCCAGAAACAAACCTTGTGCCATCTACTGTTTTTCTGTTTCACTATTTTTCCCCTACTAACCAACAGATCGTTTCCGCATATTATCTTGTGATCTGCTGGTCTTTAAACTTGAACAAGAATCTGCTAGTGTCTTTAACAGGACTCTAGCACATCATTCCGAAAAATCGGTTTGTCGTTGAAAAATATTTAGTTAAAATTATATATATAGTACGAAGTCATAAGATTGTGCTTTTGCGAATCCACCCTCGTTTCATGGAATTTTATATTCCAAATTCAGATGTTTTAAATTATTGTTGAAAATTATGAAATAATATTTTTTTATTAATAAACATGATCGCAATAAAAATAATTTAATCCATATGTTAATAAATTCAAAAATATAATACAGCTAGAGAAATATTTCAGAAATTTTGAAAAAAAACAAAATATCAATTTTAGTTATGTATATATATTATTGTGTGACATTTTTTGTGCCGTAAAATTTTTGAATAAAAAAGAGTAATGTAATTATGCTCTTTTGATCAATTTTAATCATTCTCGTCAAAATATATAACTAAATGAGTAATATCATTGTTTTTTTGAAGGTCAAGATCTTGTAATTTATTGAGAAGTAAATAAGTCTTTTGTTACAAGATGAATTAACCAAAGAGGAAAATCTCCAACCTCTCATACAAAATGGGATGAAGATGAACTAGCAAAAGCATCAATAGAATGTGCAACTACATTGGCTGATCGTCGCACATGGCTCAAGTGAGTGATACTATGAGAGTCCAGAAAAATTCGGATATCTTTAGCTTTGGACCCTACATAACTGAAGTTCTCTTCCAGGCTAGTGACTGCTTGCACCGCTAGAAGAGAATCGGATGTCATCTGATGAATAGGAAGGTTTCGCTCAATAGAAATCTGTAGTCCACCTTCAATAGCAAGAAGCTCAGCATATGTAACAGACTGTGTTTTGTCAATCTTTCTACCAAAAGTCATCACAGGTTGTCCCTCGTGGTTTCTAACCACCCCTCCAATTGCAAAGCTATTAGAACCCTCGTTATAGGCAGCATCAACATCCAATCTAAGTTTATCTTCGGGTGGCCCCATCCAAGTCGCAGGAGAGAGGCACTTGATTTCTCCAGCTGCAGAATATAAAGATTTCCGAGCAAGATGGAAATCGGTAAGAAAGATCTCACTCCAATCACTATTAGTTCCTCCAACAAACTCCTTTTTCTTATGTATCAGGCTTAGTCTTTCATTCCATGTTGCCCAAGCTCGCACCACAAACCTCTCAAAGTCGATCTTACTGAGATTCTCTTTCATCCATATGAAAATATCAATGGTACTCACATGTCCAACCTTTTTCAAAGTTGGCCAGAAGCTCGTCCCATTCCAGCAAGGTTTTATTAAAGGGCACATGAATACTGCATGACTAGACGAATCACAAGAGTAATGACATAGCGGGCAATTACCTAAGGATGGAACATGATGCGCTAAAAGATTTTGTTCTGTGGGTATTATATTCGGAACCGCTCTCCAACAGAATATCCGTACTTTCAGAGGGATCGAAAGAGCCCAGAGGAATTTCCACCAGTCTTCCATACGCGAGGTCGAGCTAAATTCTGGCGGATCATAAAACCCTGTACCTACCCTGTACCCATCCCGAACTGTGTACTTTCCTCTTGGATCAAAAAACCAGAAACGGTGATCTTCACTCTGAGACGTGACAATAGGGATGGCTAGGATGTCATCCACTAAATGGTGTGGGAATAGTTCTCGAATCTGTGGTTCCCGCCATCTCCCAATTTCTATAAGGTCCTTGACCATCATTTGATTGTCCCGTGCCCGAGGTAAAGCGATTTTTCCCCCTGGCCTCGGTATCCATCTGTCCTTCTTTATATCAATCTTTGTTCCATCTCCCACCTTCCAACAAAGCCCACAGTCTAGCAACTGGCGACTCCAAAGCAGAGAGCGCCAGAGGTAAGAGGGGTAATTACCGAGAGTGGCCGTCATGATATCTTGGTGCCGGAAGTACCGCGCCTTTAGGACACGAGCTACAAGAGATGATGGTTCCACTATGATCCTCCAGACCTGCTTAGCCAGCAAAGCCCTATTGAACGTTTCCAGATGTCTGAAACCCAGTCCACCCTTACATTTTGGTTTACAGAGAGATTTCCAAGATTTCCAATGCATCTTCTTCTTCCCCTCATTACCACCCCACCAAAAGTTAGCACATTCGCGCTCAATTGCTGTAAGGCCCGAGATTTTATTACTGTAATCTGGGATTAATCTGAAATGATTTATTGATTAATTGATATGATTATAGACGAAACAGATCAGACCGAGAGAGCCGAAAGAAGATTTGACATGAGGTGCAAGAAGAGTCCCGCGCACATGCGCGACATGTATGGGCGCACATGCGCGAGGAAGACAGAACCATGCGCGCACATGCGCAGCCTGAATGCACGCACATGCGCGGAACGTCCAGAGAATTTGGCGCACATGCGCGGAGGAAGGCGCGCATATGCGCGAGTATTGAAATGCCGAGACAGTAGGTCTCGCGCATATGCGCGACTTATGTGCGCGCATATGCGCGAGCAGTCTAGTAGCCAACGTTTTGAAACAGAAGCTTTGGCGCATATGCGCCGGATTGAGGCGCGCATATGCGCCAGTAGTTGCGAAGCCGAGCATTGAGACCAGTAGGTCTCGCGCATATGCGCCATTTGGAGTCGCGCATATGCGCGAGACATGCAGATTGAGGAGTCGCCATGTTTTTTTTTGATTCATGCAGGTGTATAATCAATATCGGTGCAACTCATAATTTCAATAACAATACAAATCTGATATCGAATCTCAATTAATCAATTCCAAAAATCATAACAATTATATAACCAGTCTGTTCTTTAATTTGACTTCGATTATACGATGTCCACTGTATCAGAAACACCATATATGATTCCTATTCAATTCTGACAACATCATAATTTCAAATCGTATCTAAACGTAACAAAACTTACGTCCAGTTGTAGCCTGCGTTGATAGGAACACAGTACTGCAGTCGGATTAGAAATCAAACGGACGGTTCGCTCGTAAATCAATTTCGAAAATCACGGACGAAGCCTTTTTCCCTTCCTCGGATAACTGAATGTAAATTTCGTTCATTTACATATATATATATATATATATATATGAGTTCTGGTATTATATCTGTGGTGTTGAAATTGACGGGGTTATCGAGACTGTACTGTTATGCCGTCGAAACATCTATGGGTTGATATTGATCAGATTCAGTAGTGACTTCGATTATATCGTGACATCATCGATATGAATTAGATTGTGTCTTGATTCGATATTGATCAGATTATGTTTTGAGTTGTGTATTGATCAGAACAGACTTTAAGTTAAGCGGTATATTGACATGGTCTATTTGATACTGTTATTTCAGATTTGATATAGACAGACTTGACTTCGATACTTCGACTTCGTCAGACCGAGAAGATAAATGTATAAATTAATGTTGAGTTGGGATTGCACAACTCGAGTGAGGTTTGACTCGAGTTTCCCTAAATCACATACTTTATTTTATTGCATTGTTATTTGCAATTAAATACGATTGATATCTCTGGTCTATGGATGTATAGACAATGTATGTCTTGAGTCATAGGCGAATGTGCCTAGTCGTAGACATTTGATCTTGTGACAGAAGGGCAGGATAGTGAGGAGTCGTCACTGGCCCATTGCACTTTGTCGCAGGATAGGATATTGGCGATAGGGCCATAGTCCATGACGGTTAGGTCAGGACACCGGACGTTTGGCTATATCGGAGTGGATAGAACTGGAGTCTTTTCTATTACTGGTGTTCGATATGGAAAGAGCCAAAGTCCGTGAATAAGAACATACCACCACCCCGATCGGGAGTGTAGGTGGGTGTATGTTCTTATTCCGAACGGGATCCCTAGATTAGGACTGAGTCGAGTCTGAGTCCGAGAATCACGGAGAGTGATTCATTGCTTGATGTTGAATTATGTTCCTGATGATTGTACATGTTTAGAATATGATTTATTCTTGATAGTGATTCATGTTTAGAAGTATAATACATGTGATGAATATTTGATTCATGTTTCTAATTTTGATACATGTTAGGAATATCTGTTATATGCTTTTATATTGTTTTTATGATTGCATGTATACATGATTTATACTGAGAATGTAATTCTCACCGGAGTTATCCGACTGTTGTCTTGTTTGTATGTGTGCATGACAACAGGTGGGACATGATAAGGGTCAAGAAGAGAACGAGGCTGGACTAGATAGCGTGGAGATCCGGGCTCAGAAATGGACTAGGATTCAGTACTTGATCTATAGTAATTGAAATCTAGTTTAATAGGAATGTATTAAGTACTAGACTTGTACTTTAACTTTAATATGTAAATTAGATTGATTTACATTACGTTTCCGCTGTGAATTTTAAAAAAAAATTTTTTATGTCCCACATTACCTAATTGTTTCATTTGATATTAGAAACGGTTAAGGAAATGGTTAGCGTCCGGGTCCCCACAACAGGTGGTATCAGAGCGATAGATCTTGGAGACTAAAATAGAAGAGAGGAGCGGGGTAGAATGAATTTTCTTTTTTTTTTTGCATGTGAGTGCTAGCATGATTTACTGCTTTCTTGATACATGTTACTTTATTTATCTGATTTGATATAGTAATATGCATTATTGAGGCTGGACTCTTGATCAGCTGTAAGATGATCAGAGGAGGACTGAAACTTGGAAACAGGTTGTGGTATCTGGTTACTGATCCTTATGATAATCTGATTAGCTCCTCAAAGAATCTCAGAACCAGGGAAGTATCTGGATGGATCAGATGGATGTATCCGAAACTTCGATGGAAGTACAGTTGAAGAGGTTTCAGTCATTGACACCGCCGAGTCTGAAGGGTACTGAGACGACTGTTGATTGTCAGAATTGGTTAGACGATATAGAGATACTGTTTGATTCACTTGAGTACCCAGATGAACGGAGAGTTAAACTGATTGGGAACCAGTTAAAAGAAGTCGCAAAGAGTTGGTGGATTGCAACAGAAGGGGTTTTAGAGCAGCGTGGTACAGTGATTACGTGGAAGATCTTTAAAACTGAATTCTATCGAAGATTTCTCCCAAGTTCGTACCGAGATGATAAAAGGGCAGAATTTGAAGATTTGAAATAGGGTCATTTAAGCGTTGAAGAATATGTTGCTCAATTTTCTACCTTGCTACGTTTTGCTCCTCACGTGGCTGGGAATGATGAAGCTGTGACTGATCAGTTTGTTAAGGGATTGAATCCTGAGATATTGACATTAGTAAATACAAGCTGACCCTATAGTTTCGTTGATGCTCTGAGTAGGGCCAAGAGAGCCGAAGCCAGTCTGATAAGACAGAAAGGAGCTTCGTTTGCGCCTCTAGCATTGAGACCACAAAAACCACCTCTCGGACCTGAGACTGGTAGTAGTAGTGGTGAAAGGAAAGACTATTTGAAAGCTCGAAAGAAGCAGTTTAAGAAGTTAGGCAGCAGCCTTTCTAGCTCCAGTAGTTCCAGTCAGAATTATACCGGAGTGTACTGCAGCACCTGCGGAGGGAGACATCCCACTGAGCAATGCCAAGGAGTATTTGGTAGTTGCCGTATTTACAAACAATTAGGACATTTCGCAAGAGTATGTCCACTGAAAGATTCCCGAAGATTCCCAGGAGTAGGAGCGTCTGGTGGTAGTGATCGAGGAACAGACCCAGGATGCACTTGATGATGTAGTGACATGTATCTGTTCTTTTATGATTATGTCGCATATGTATTGATATATACTAATGCATTTCCTACGATTATCTTTGACTGAGTTGCATTGATATATGTTGTACCTGTTGAGTCTGTGTTACTATAGTATTGATCTTTGTACCTTTTGGGGAGAGGAATTGATATCAGTGAATTCTGTGATATATTGTATACTACAGTAAAAAGGGAATGAGATTGAATTAGGTTGTGTTGTACTTGTGTTGTCTGATTCTGACTACATTATTGATATTGATATGCTAACAAGTACAGAACTATTATAGATTCTTGCCAGGAGATGGTAAGATTCGGACTTGAAATGGCCGATGAACGAATGATATACGGTAAGGATTCTCGATTTTGAATTCCTTGATATCCGTATTATGTAGGATTCGATGATTAACGAAAAGAATGGAGTAATTCCTTATGTATTCAGTTGATTTCTGAAGTTGAGCCTATCTGAGAATGATTTGTCAGTAGCAGGAGAGTTGCTATAGTCGTTCCAGATGGAATTCCGGGTTTGTCTTATATCAGGGAGAGCGACTTCAGCCTTGATTTGATATCAGGTATGGATTTCATTTTAGACTTCTGTACATAATGATATCGATTGAATTGAAAGAATTGAAATGTCAGTTAGAAGATTTACTGCCTGAGAATTAGAGTTACATCTGATTATGTGTTTCTCTGGGAAATACTTCAGTTCTGTGTATGGGTTGATAAATCCTGTGTTCCGAAGTGTTCTGATGACCTTATGCTCGTTTTATTTATGATATTTTGATATATTCGCAGCGTATGATTGATTGAATCGAACAGTTGAAATTTGTATTGAATATTCTGGGAACTGAGATTGTTGTATACAGAATTGTTCGGCTATGAATCCAGATTGCAACAGATTGTATTCAGAGTCTATGATATCTGAAGATAGTATACTGATTGATTGTAGCACAGTTGAGACAGTGATCAGTGGCTGAAAACGACATTGATAATGGCAGAACTTCAGAACGTTCAAGCCGGCCCAGAGTTGATGTTGAAAATTATAGCAGTTCCGAAGTTTGATCAGATTGTTCAGAACTTGATTTCGATAGTCAGAACTGTGTGTCAATCAGAATACCTGGTAGGTAAGGCTTTATTTTATATAATTAGCTGATTTTTTTGTGCCAGATATTTCGAATTTGAAATAACAGGCATTGTCAGAGGCACACGGTAGTAGATTCAGTATTATTCTAGTAACAGGAAATGTGTGATAATTCGAACGGACAGTTTTGATGTAAATAAACGAAATCAGTTATGTCAGAATTTGTATTAAAATGTCTGAATCGCTGACAGATGGAGACAGGAAGATAGAAACCAGAAAATTGGTTATACAGATTATCGATTCCTGGATAGAAATAGGAGTATAATTCTATGGATCTGGTGATAGACTTACCGAAATCCTGCCAAGAATGTACCAGGATGTGGTTATGATTGAACGATTGTTCAAATCTGCATATGTTGTATTGTACAGGATGACGTACAGATATGACTAGATGACTGGGAGGTATGTCAGAAAAGGGGCCAGATCTTATTGAATGCCAGAGTTAATTATATCATACCGTGATTTTTGGTTGACTTTATATTTTTGACAGAATGTATAGCATGATTTTTATCTATGGTTTATAGATTGACGGATAGTCGAAGCGAACTATCTAGATACTGGAGGATATCCAGGAACTGTAGTGCTGGATTTTAGCACTAGTGACCTGATGTCTTGTCACTTTATGAATTATTATACAATAATAGCTATTAGATGAATATCGAAATAGTTTTATTCGAGGCATTGTACAGTAAGTACTGCGGATTTCCTCTGAATGGGAATGATATTACGGTGATATCTGAGATTGAATTTGATAAAAGCAGAAATCTGATAAAGAAAATGAAGCTGATTCAGAAAAGGATGAAAACCAGCTTCGAATGAACAGACTTAATATGCCGACGTCGGATGGTGACGATTGGTATTTGAAGCCGAAGATTGAGTAAATCCTTGACTGGGATAAACAGATTTGATAACAGCTGATGATATTGATTTGGTATGAGCTTTTGATTGGTATATACGGATGTTGTATAGCAAGTATTTGCAATTAATTTTATCAGAATGGTTTGATAGAATGAATTTTCTGAAGTAACCTCTAGTATACATTTCTTCCATATCTGAATTGATTGCCTGTGATTTCGAGGACGAAATCATATCTTAGAGGGGGAGAAATGTAAGGCCCAAGATTTTATTACTGTAATATGAGATTAATCTGAAATGATTTATTGATTAATTCATATGATTATAGATGAAACAGATCAGACCGGGAGAGTCGAAAGAAGATTTGACATGAGGTGCAAGAAGAGTCCCCGCGCACATGCGCGACATGTATGGGCGCACATGCGCGAGGAAGACAGAACCATGCGCGCACATGCGCGGAACGTCCAGAGAGTTCGGCGCACATGCGCGGCGGAAGGCGCGCATATGCGCGAGTATTGAAATGCCGAGACAGTAGGTCTCGCGCATATGCGCGAATTATGTGCACGCATATGCGCGAGCAGTCCAGTAGCCAACGTTCTGAAACAGAAGCTTTGGCGCATATGCGCCGGTAGTTGCGAAGCCGGGCATTGAGACCAGTAGGTCTCGCGCATATGCGCCATTTGGAGTCGCGCATATGCGCGAGACATGCAGATTGAGGAGTCGCCACGTTTTTTTTTATTCATGCAGGTGTATATATATAGATATATGTAAATGAACGAAATTTACATTCAGTTATCCGAGGAAGGGAAAAAGGCTCCGTCCGTGATTTTCGAAATTGATTTACGAGCGAACCGTCCGTTTGATTTCTAATCCGACTTCAGTACTGTGTTCCTATCAACGCATGCTACAACTAGACGTAAGTTTTGTTACGTTTAGATACGATTTGAAATTATGATGTTGTCAGAATTGAATAGGAATCATATATGGTGTTTCTGATACAATGGACATCGTATAATCGAAGTCAGATTAAAGAACAGACTGATTATATAATTGTTATGATTTTTGGAATTGATTAATTGAGATTCGATATCATATTTGTATTGTTATTGAAATTATGAGTTGCACCGATATTGATTATGAGTTCTGGTATTATATCTGTGGTGTTGAAATTGACGGGGTTATCGAGACTGTACTGTTATGCCGTTCGAAACATCTATGGGTTGATATTGATCAGATTCAGTAGTGACTTCGATTATATTGTGACATCATCGATATGAATTAGATTGTGTCTTGATTCGATATTGATCAGATTATGTTTTGAGTTGTGTATTGATCAGAACAGACTTTAAGTTAAGCGGTATATTGACACGGTCTATTTGATACTGTTATTTCAGATTTGATATAGACAGACTTGACTTCGATACTTCGACTTCGTCAGACCGAGAAGATAAAGGTATAAATTAATGTTGAGTTGGGATTGCACAACTCGAGTGAGGTTTGACTCGAGTTTCCCTAAATCACATACTTTATTTTATTGCATTGTTATTTGCAATTAAATACGATTGATATCTCTGGTCTATGGATGTATAGACAATGTATGTCTTGAGTCATAGGCGTATGTGCCTAGTCGTAGACATTTGATCTTGTGACAGAAGGGCAGGATAGTGAGGACTCGTCACTGGCCCATTGCACTTTGTCGCAGGATAGGATATTGGCGATAGGGCCATAGTCCATGACGGTTAGGTCAGGACACCGGACGTGTGATGAATATTTGATTCATGTTTCTAATTTTGATACATGTTAGGAGTATCTGTTATATGCTTTTATATTGTTTTTATGATTGCATGTATACATGATTTATACTGAGAATGTAATTCTCACCGGAGTTATCCGGCTGTTGTCTTGTTTGTATGTGTGCATGACAACAGGTGGGACATGATAAGGGTCAAGAAGAGAACGAGGCTGGACTAGATAGCATGGAGATCCGGGCTCAGAAATGGACTAGGATTCAGTACTTGATCTATAGTAATTGAAATCTAGTTTAATAGGAATGTATTAAGTACTAGACTTGTACTTTAACTTTAATATGTAAATTAGATTGATTTACATTACGTTTCGGCTGTGTATTTTTTAAAAAAAAATTTTATGTCCCACATTACCTAATTGTTTCATTTGATATTAGAAACGGTTAAGGAAATGGTTAGCGTCCGGGTCCCCACAATTGCCTTGGAGATTGATTTCGGAATACGGAAACAAGACATAGCATAAGTGGGGATTGACTGCAGCACCGCTTTTATCAGAGTCTCTTTGCCTCCTGCCGAGAATGTTTTGTGACCCCATCCTTGTATTCTTTGAACAACCTTATCCACCAAATATCTAAATTGTAGCTTTTGTTTCGAGTGGACAACACCAGGAGAACAAGGTAAACGTCATGGCCTTGCACCCTCGAAATGGCCAATCGGTCTTTGATGGTTTCTGCTAGTTGTTCATCAGTGTTCGGGCTGAAAGATAGGGACGACTTCTCAAAATTAATAAGCTGCCCCGAGGCCCTTTCATAAGATAATAAGCAGTTCCTGATTGCCTCACAATCAGTCATAGTAGCACGGAAGAAAAGAAGGCTATCATCTGCAAAGAATAGGTGAGTAATAGCAGGACAGGAAGTTGCAATACGAACACCGGTTAATACCTTTCATTCTTCAAGTGATAGGAGAGCACAAGATAAGCCATGGGCACGTAATACAAATAAGTAAGGAGAAAGGGGATCTCCCTGTCTCAATCCTCTGCTTGGGACGACGTTACCAACAATGTCACCATTTAAAGTGAAAGAATAGGTGACTGATCGCACACAATTCATAATCTTCGCCACCCAGATTGGTGAAAAGCCCACTTACTTTCAAGAAAACTCCACTCGACACGATCATAGGCTTTGCTCATGTCCAGTTTTAAGGCACCATAACCTTTCTGGCCATGTTTCCTGCTTCTAATCCAATGTAATGCTTCAAAACTCAGGATAATATTGTCAGATATCAGTATACCCGGGATGAAGGCACTTTGAAATTCATTAACTGTCTTTTTAAGGATTGGTCGCAACCTGTTCGTCAAGCTCCGCGCCACAGTTTTGTAACAAACATTGCAAAGGCTGATCGATCGAAAATCTTTCAATGTCATAGGGTTCTGAGTTTTCGGCACAAGGGTAACCACTGTAGCATTCCAGTCAGCAATGTCCACCCCATCATTAAGTATCTTCAATACAGCCTCAGTCACTTCATCCCCAATCACATCCCAATACTTCTGGAAGAAGAAAACAGATATACCATCTGGCCCTTGGGCTTTATCCGGGTGCATGTCAAACACTGCTTTTCTCACATCGACGGCGGAGAATGGAGCACCGAGTACGGAATTAATTTGCTCATTTACCGTTTCAGGAACGCAGCTCAGAAACTGATTCCTTTGTTCCTCTAGTTGGGTTGCTAGATGTAAACAGATTGGAGGAGTAATTCTCTACTATCTCAGCCATGCCGCTCTGTTCCGTACACCAATCTCCATGAGTGAAAACAAGGCCTCTAATATGGTTTTTGGCCCGTCTTGTCGTCGCACAAGCATGGAAATATTTATAATTCCTATCCCCATGCGCAAGCCAGTTAACCCTGCTACGTTGTTTCCAGTAGATTTCATCCTTAGTAGCCAGATCCTCTACTTCACGTTCAAGAGTCTCAATACACCCAGAGGATTGCTTCCATTGGTTATGAGTTCTCAATTGAGCCAACTTTGTTCGCTTATTCCGGAGTTGTCGGGAAATAGAGCCAAACCGAATATTTGTCCCAAGCCCTCAACGCGTATTTGCACCCTTTAAGCCGGAGAGGTAGCGTGGTGGCCCGGTTGGTTTTATCCCACCCCCTGCGCACCACATCAGTAATATCTTCCTCAGTAGCCCAATACGGTTCAAATCTGAATACAGGAGCAGCAGTTTTCACAACTTTACTTGGTGTTCCCCAGCTCAATCAGAATAGGTCTATGGTCCGAATGGTAGAAATCAAGAGACTGCACTTGTGATGACAAGTAATATCATTGTTCAAATTTATAATTATGATGTTAAACACAAATACATATTTCAAAATTTGTTAATCAGATGCTTACAAAATATTAGGAATAATATTGGTAGTTTAATTATTGACTTTAGGTTGAAAAAATAAAATTGATCGAAGAACATAATTACATGACTAAAAATATAACAGACCAACACATAAAAATATCAGACATACATATCTCGTTAAAATAAATAATAAATTAATTAAGCATATTTTTGCTCCATTTTAATAAGGATTTCGCGCTTTCTTTAAAAACTTTTAAAAACCTAAGTTTTAAAATATCATTAATTTTATATAAAATGTTACATGCGTTTACGAGTTTTTACAAGGAGGCTAAATATTATTTCCACGAATTTACGACGATTTTATTAAGCTAATAAAACATATTTTTATCTGTTAATTTAAGATAATCCATATTTTTCATGGAACAAGTCGGATAGAACATCTTTATTTCAAAACTGAACTTTGAGATGGTTTCATAAATTACTATTTTTGTATAATAATGTTGGGTGCAATAATTGTCCCTTGTTTGGTAGAGCGATCGAACCGTGGTGCTTGAGCTGTTGTGCGATTTAAAAGATTTGAGTTGCACCATTACCACCGGCTATAGCTTTTGGTAAAGCGGTAAACACTCGATCCTACAATTGGTATCAGAGCCAATATCACGGGTTCGATTCCCATTGATTGCGAGGAGTGCAATTATTGGGAGGGAGATTGTTGAGTGCAATAATTGTCCCTGCTTAGTAGAGCGCTCGAACCGTGATACTTGAGCTGTTGTGTGGTTTAAAAGATTTGAGTTGCATTATTACCACCTGTTATAGCTTTTGGTAAAATGGTAAGCACTCGGTCCTACAAATAATATAATACAAACATAGAACAAACTTTTTTAGATTTAAAAAAATAATTTTGTTGAAAAACAACATTTGAATTTTGAGTGTGTTTTAAAAAAAACATAAAAAATCTTAAATTTAAAACTATCATATTATTTATTATTTCATCCAATATAAAACTAAATCCATCTTGCTTGTTTTTTTTTTAATTGAATAATATAAACAATAAATATATTTACCAAAATGCCATAAGAGCCATGGCAACTACGCCTGACTGCTCTATGTATAACTAGGGTTGTAAACGAATCGAGACGGTTTGTGAGTTTTTTGAGCCAACTCGATAAATATTTGATTCGTATTCGAATTTATCGATCTCGAGTCGAACTCAAACTTTTTCGAGTAGAACTCAAGCCAAATTTATTTTATTCGATAATTCGTGAGCCGCTCGCGGGCTTTAATATTTTATTAATATAATAATATGTATTACATATATATATTTCGAGATTTCAAACGTTTCGAGTTTTCGAACCTCACTATCCAAATAATAGTTCGAATAGTTTGCGAAAAAGTTCGAAGATTTCCGGCCGAACTCAAACTTCTTTTCGAGCCGAATTCGAATTAAAAAATTAAAAAATTTCGAGTTTCGAATGGAGCTCAAACATACTTAATTCGTGCTAATATTCTAATCGATTATGTTCATTTACAATTCATTAAAATATTCATCTAGTTTCAACCGAGTCACAATTTTGTGGAGAAATTTGTAAAATAATCTTAGTAAACTATTTACGTTTGTTTGAATCCATTCCAACTAAGGTCAATCTAGATAGATGATATATATAGTGAGGAAGCAGTAGCAGTGTTTACTACGTACAAGGAGAAACAATATGCTTCCTTCACCCATATTGAAAAAAACTTCGAGCTCAACCTTCATGATCAAGTTCAACTAACAATTCAAGTTCTACTAAACCCCACTAATATGAGAAACTAGCTAAACTAATAGATGCCCAGTTAAAGTTAGCACATGAGCAGCGTAAGCAATGTTTAAAGGCTGTATGAATATTCGAGGAGATAGAACATCAATTGAAATTATCTTCATGTTAAAGACGACGCTAAGTAGTTTTTTTTTATTACAACAAATCTTGGTTAATTGTTTTTGTTTTGTTTTGTAAGATAAGTGGATGGATGTTTCACATAGAAGTATGAAGGTTTGGGACAATACACAATTGCATTACATCTACAAAAAAAAATAACTAATAACTAAGTTCAATCCTTCCCAATCGAAGATTCAGAATCACATTTTCATGGCTTAGACTTTAGTGGCTATGCTTTCTTTGATCACCACAGGATGCTCTGAGTTTGGAAAGAGTCACAAAGTTATTTCCCCCTCTCACGAAGACATGATTTTGTACACACGTGGCCTTATTGACATTGGAAAAACTAATCAAAGTAATGTATTATATTTGTTGGTTCGGGTAGTGACTACCAAGGTTAGTAGCCGATGGAATACACCAAGGAAATGCTAAGGAAGGTTAACGGCCATAACCGAAATCAGTTAGCAACAAGCTTGGGGAAGGTATTCAGCTGATCGACTTACATAAACCAGAAAAAGGAGCAACAACGGACACACCACACAAAAGGAAGGAACTCAGGAGCCGAGAGAATGCATGGATAGCATGAGGAAGATTGAGAACATTTGAGAGTAGATGAATCTTTCAATTGTGATTCAATTTCTTGGCTATTGTTCTTTGCGAGTGTAACTTTTGATTGTTGATTTGATTAATAAAGTGATTGGCGTGTTCTCCCGTGGACGTAGGCGATTGAAGCCGAACCACGTAATCCTTGCGTGCATGTCTTGTTTTGCATTACCAAATGTTTGGCTACATTTGATCGAGTTGATTGCGGTGTGAATCGAGAAGGAGAAAAGTTAACAAGTGGCGCCGTCCGTGAGAACCAGGGAGGAACGAAGCCATAACCACGAAGATCAAGAAGGATGAGTTCGATGAAACTTGATATCGAGAAATTCTCAGGAAGCAATGACTTCGGGCTGTGGAGAATCAAAATGAAAGCCATACTAATTCAATAGGGGCTGATAGAAGCACTAAAGGGAGAAGAAGCGATGCGAGATGATTCAAAAGAAAAGATACAAATTCTTGCCAAAGCATACAGTGCCATCATTCTATGCCTTGGTGATAAGCCCATCAGGGAAGTGTCGAAAGAACCCTCTGCAGCAGCCATGTGGAACAAGCTGGAACACCTATACATGACGAAGTCTCTTGCCAACAGATTGTACATGAAGCAACATCTATATTCTTTCAAGATCTCGGAAGATAAGAGGGTTTCAACCCAAATAGATAAATTTATTAAGATCTTGGATGATCTTGAGAATATAGAAGTGAAGTTGGAGGATGAAGACAAGGCATTGATATTATTAAACTCCCTCCCAAGCTCATACGAAAATCTTCGGGAGGCCATGCTATATGGCAGAGAACAGACGATCTCCCTTGAAGAAGTTCAATCAGTAGTGCAATCCAAGGAATTACAAAAGAAGATTCAATCTAATGGACACATGCAAGGAGAAAGCCTTGGAATTCGAGGGAGAAATGATAAAAGGCCCTCAAGGAATGAAAGAAAACACTCAAGATCCAAAAGTAGAACCAAATATAGATGTTTTCAATGTCATAAGGAAGGACATTTCAAAAGGAATTGCCCCGAAAGGAAGAAGAATTGGCAAGACAGATCAAGAAAAGGAGATGAAGCTGCAGTGGTATGTGATGGCTATTACTCAGCCGAAGTACTGGCAGTCACAGATCAGAGCCCTTGCAGTAATTGGATTCTTGATTCAGGGTGTTCATTTTAAATGTGCCCCACCAGATCCTGGTTTGAGACATTTACCGAAGCAGAAGAAGGCTTAGTGTTGCTGGGAAATGATACATCATGCAAAGTGAAGGGCATTGATACTATAAGACTCAAGATGCATGATGGAATGGAGATATTACTGACTCAGGTGAGATTTGTTCCTGGTCTCAAGAGAAATTTAATCTCATTGGGGACACTTGATACAAATGGCTATAATTTCAAATCCGGAAATGGCATGCTAACAATTCAGAAGGGGTCACTAGTGGTCATGAAAAGACACAAAAGAAACTCATTGTACATACTGCTAGGCACCACAGTAGTAGGCAGGTCTGCTGTGGCACAAACGAACTTTGATGCATCAAAATTGTGGCATCTCAAGCTGGGACACGTCAGTGAGCAAGGATTAATTCACTTATCCAAGCAAAACATGCTCTTTGGAGCCCAGATCCTAAACTTAGACATGTGTGAATCTTGCATCCTTGGAAAAGCTAAAAGAGTGAGTTTCAAAAGGGGAACTCACAACACAACCAGGCCGTTTGAATATGTACATTCAGATTTATGGGGTCCCTCAAGAAACCCAACACATGCTGGAGGAAGGTATTTCATGTCCATTGTTGATGATTTCACAAGAAAGGTCTGGGTATTTGTGCTTAAAGCTAAAGATGAGGCATTAACCAAGTTCAAAGAGTGGCTCATTTTGACTGAAAACAAACTAGACTCGAAGCTAAAGTATCTTAGAACAGACGATGGACTAGAGTTTGTGTCACAGCAGTTCAAAGACCTGTGCAAATCAAAGGGGATCACAAGGCACCTGATAGTACCCGGAACTGCCCAAAAAAATGGCTTGGCTGAAAGAATGAACCACACCTTTCTTGAAAGGGTAAGATGTATGATGCTAAATGCTGGACTTCCAAAGGCCTTTTGGGGAGAAACCATTACCACTGCTTGTTACTTAATAAAAAGATGCCCTTCCAGTGCCATCAGTTTCAAAACCCCTATGGAACTCTGGAATAAAATTCCAGCAGATTACTCAAAATTAAGAGTATTTGGGTGCCTTGCCTATGCTCACGTCAAACAAGATAAATTGGAACCAAGAGCAAGGAGGTGCATTTTCATAGGCTACCCCGAAGGAGTCAAATGTTACAAAGTCTGGAATCTAGAAAGCACCGGTACCAAGTGTTTCTATACAAGAGACATAACCTTTGATGAGTCCAAAATGTGATACAAGATGAGAGCCACCAGCACTGGACATAATGAACTGATAACCGATGGAGTACAAGTCGATGTGAAGCCTTCAATAGACACCACAACCAATGAAAATGAGACAAATCAGGACCAAGATCTGGAGCAAAACAATCAAACATTTCAAACTGATCATGATCTGACATCCTACAAATTGGCAAGAGACAGACAAAGAAGGGAAATAAGACCACCTGATAAGTTTGGTCAAGCCGATAT
Source organism: Primulina tabacum (assembly GCF_025594145.1). NCBI lineage: Eukaryota > Viridiplantae > Streptophyta > Magnoliopsida > Lamiales > Gesneriaceae > Primulina > Primulina tabacum. Next base: position 3,329,027 of record NC_134565.1, on the reverse strand, counting down.
GATCTACTATGCATTGGCTGTGGCAGAACAGTTGGAACATAATGAACCAAGTTCATATAAAGAAGCTGTATCAGGGAAAGACAACCAAAGGTGGATTAAGGCCATGAACGAAGAGATGACATCCTTGTACACAAACAAAACCTGGAAGCTAGTGGACAGAACCAAGAATCAAAGAGTGGTCGGATGCAAATGGATATATAAAGTGAAGCAAGACGTGCCTAATGAAGAAAAGACAAGATACGAAGCACGCCTGGTTGCGAAAGGCTTCTCACAACAAGGAGTAGATTTCAATGAAATCTTCTCTCCTATGGTTAAACACTCATCCATCAGGTTGATACTAGCATTGACAGTCCAATTAAATCTTGAACTTGAACAGCTTGATGTCAAGACTTCTTTTTTACATGGGGAACTGGAAGAAACTATTTATATGAATCAACCTGAAGGTTTTGTCACCCCAGAAACAAGTGGTAAGGTGTGCCTAATTGCAAAATCTCTTTATGGACTCAAGCAAAGTCCAAGGCAATGGTATAAGAGATTTGATGAATTTATGTTGAACAATAACTTCAGAAAATGTAGCTATGACAACTGTGTGTACATCTACAAGCAAGAAAATGAGATTAAAACTTATCTACTATTGTATGTTGATGATATGCTTGTTTCCAGCACAAGCAAGACCTAAATGGAAGCTATTAAACAACTTCTGAGTTCAGAATTTGACATGAAGCATATAGGAAAAGCCAAACGAATCTTAGGTATGAAAATTGTGAGAGACAGAAAGGGAAACAAACTATTCTTGGGCCAAAACTCATACATTCACAAAGTCCTCCGAAGATTCAACATGCATGAATCCAAACCAGCTGGTATACCTCTGTCTCAATCACTGAAACTGTCCAAGGAACAATCCCCTGCTAATGAAGACCAACTAAGAGACATGACACATATCCCTTATGCCAGTGGAGTTGGAAGTATAATGTATGGAATGGTTTGTAGCAGACCAGATCTGTCCTACAGCATGAGTGTGGTGTCAAGATACATGGCCAATCCAGGTGAAGCTCACTGGCATGCTTTAAAGGGAGTGTTCAAATATTTGAAGGGGTCTTCAAACGTTGGATTAATGTTTGAAAAAAGATGTAACCAGGAAAATCCCATTGTGGGGTATGTAGATTCAGAATTCGCTGGAAACATAGACACAAGAAAATCCATTTCAGGCTTCACTTTCACTATGTATGGTACAACAGTTAGTTGGAAAGCTAACTCTCAATCCGTGGTAGCACTGTCAACAACATAGTCTGAATACATAGCTCTTAACTGAAGGGATCAAGGAAGCTCTATGATTGAAAGGAATGGTGTCTGAGCTAGGTGTGAAACAGGACAAGGTTGTGGTGCATTGTGACAATCAAAGTGCAATACATCTGTCTAAACACCAAGTGTACCATGAAAGGTCCAAGCACATCGACGTAAAGCTGCATTTTATAAATGATATTATACCAAAGGGAGAAGTCCAAGTAGAGAAAATTGATACAAAGGACAATCCAGCATTTATGATGACAAAACCACTGCCACAGAATAAGTTCGTGCATTGCATGAACTTGATAAAGGCAGTAGCTTGGAATTAAGCGAATAACAGGAAGGAAAACCGCCAACCTTGGAGTCAAGGTGGAGATTGTTGGTTCGGGTAGTGACTACCAAGGTTAGTAGCCGATGGAATACACCAAGGAAATGCTAAGGAAGGTTAACGGCCATAACCGAAATCAGTTAGCAACAAGCTTGGGGAAGGTATTCAGCTGATCGACTTACATAAACCAGAAAAAAGAGCAACAACGGACACACCACACAAAAGAAAGGAACTCAGGAGCCGAGAGAATGCATGGATAGCATGAGGAAGATTGAGAACATTTGAGATGAGAGGAATCTTTCAATTGTGATTCAATTTCTTGGCTATTGTTCTTTGCGAGTGTAACTTTTGATTGTTGATTTGATTAATAAAGTGATTGGCGTGTTCTCCCGTGGACGTAGACGATTGAAGCCGAACCACGTAATCCTTGTGTTCAATTATATTTTGTGGACGATACTACTTATTCTTCAATATTGTTGACTTCCAAGGAACTACTGATAGAGGGAGATTCACATGCATTCACAGGTATTAGAAAGTACATAATATGACAATACTACAAAAAGTTCTTATATTTCTAAAAGAAAATATGAGAACGAGGGTGACCTCTTCTCTAGAGAAGCAGGGGTAGAATGGAGGCGTGATACAAAACTAATTAACAAGTTTATTTGTTTGTTTTACAAAAATTTTTGAGAATGAATTTCAAATATCAATTAATTATTTTTTTAGTTATCGATATGAATTTGGACGTGATACAAATTTATTTATTTCAAATTCATAATAATTTCATTGGTTTGTTTAACAAAGCCTGCTTGACAATAAATTTCAAATTCATCTAGTTATTTTTTGAGTCATTATGATGAATTCTAAATTCAACTTGTTATAGACATGCTTCCGGGACACTTTTAACCGTGACCCATCTCGGACCCATATTTTGTAAAATCGCAGAACATTACTCCGAAAGCTTAACCGTCTCAAAGTCTACCAGTTTCTTCTTGTTTGATAAAATCTCCACTTCCATCATCATCTGATTCAATTCCAATCTCATCTGATCCACAGCCTGGTTCAATTTCTCCATTAACATCTTCGATATATATCTTCATTATCTGGGATGTATTGTTTAGAGCTTCTCCAATCGAGCTCTAAATTAGCGTAAAAAGCAAGATGATGTAGTTTGTTCCTTCTCAAACCCAGCGCTATGTTTGACGCCAATATAGAGATTTGCTACAGTGTTGCACCAAATTTGGTGCAACACTGTAGCATTGGTGCAACACTGTAGCAATAGCGTTGCTTATTTTTTTTTTCCTTTTTTTTGTTTTATTTTTGTAATTGTTTTTTATGTTATTTTATTTAAACTCTAAATATTATATAATTATTTTTATAATCTAATTTAATTATTAAAATGTATTATTTCAAACAATAAATTTTAACAAAGTGATTTTAAAAAACTTGGATATTTTAATTTAATACATAATTAATAAAGATAATATTATTATGTTAATAAATTATTTGTGATAAATTAGTTGTAGTAAATAAAATAGTATAAAATATGCCATGAATATCTTAATTATGTAGTTATAATTAAATTAATTAATATTGAATACAAAGATACAAGTATAAAAAAAAATTAAGATTTCAAACACTAATTTTTTGAAAATCAAAGAAAATGATACAAAATTAAATAAACAAACATAAAAAACACTAAAGTATTAAAATTGACATTACAATACAATATAAAATAAAATAAGATGACAACATGTAAAATCAAAGATAATGATACAACATAAACCTAAACCAGATAATAAACAACAAACTATTAAAAATCATACTGTATACAATAAAATAAGGATGACAAGCACTTAAATTTAAATCGGAGGTAAGCTGGATCCAGATCCTCCAATGTCTCCAAAATATTTTCCATAGTCGAAACTATCACGTGCATGTTTCCTTTCTTCCCTCTCACTCAAAATTCTTGATTGTTCGGCCCTAAAATTTTCACGCAAAGATGGATCTTGAATTGAGTTGAGATCGATTACCAAAATTTTGTTTTCTTCTTGAAACCTAGTCAAATCCAGCATTTGTCGATTTTGTTCTATTTTTGTTTCATTTTGTTCCAATTTTCGTTCAGTTTGTTGCATACATTTTATCTGTAATTCTTTGTTATGTTCACGATAAGCATTTCCAGAATTTTTTCTTGTCCTAATCTCATTGATTCAATTGTCTGTGACATATATTCATCTTTTTTCTTTTTCAATTTTGCTTTTTTCACTCCAAATGGCCGCTGTGACGAAGTACCACCAATATTTTCATCACTTAAATTAATCTCAAATGGTGATAATCCAGGGGACGCTGATTTGGGGGAATCCGTTGCTTGTGTGTCCGATTGATGAGAGTCGAATAATTCAATACCTCTTTGAATTGTTGACCGTGAATGATTTGTTGAAGCTGCAAATTTCTCCATATCTTTCATAATAGACCATACATGATCAAACTTAAAACCTTTCTTGAAATTAGAATCCTGTTTCATTAACTCTTTTGCACGAATTATCTGTATATAAAATTAAAGTTAAGTTAAATAATATAAAAAACTGATAATACTATATGTATAGATATTCTATCAAAACAAAACTCACAATATCCATATCTGAAGCACCGCTTGGATGGAGTTGTTCAACTTGTTGGATGCATGCTTTTAATTTACTAATCGCCGCCAATATTAAGCCCATACGAGATTGCACAGATCTTTTGTTACAAACTTCAGTCAGGTCGGGTACTCTGGAACTGTTGTAGCTTTGCTCAACACGACTCCAAAATTGATTTTGAGATTGGTTTATGCCTATGATAGGATCTTGGGAAATGTCAAGATAAACATGACAAAGGTGTATGTCTTCTTGATATGAATAAGAAGCAGTTCGTGCATTCGAAGCCATTGAAACAAAAATATGTTGGGAGATAAGTATAATATTTATTATATAGAGAATGATAATGGTGACTCGAAATGAAATTATGTTATATCTATATATAGAATGAGTGATACTAGATGATATGAAGTTGATGGTTGTGATTGAATGAAATCTAATCCAATGGTGAACAAATCAGATCAGATTTTTTGTATATAGGATAAAGATCCTGCGGTTCCGATTAAATGAAATCTAATCCGACGGATTATAAATTGGATCAAAATATGATAAGTTTTATAAATGATAAATAAAGATCTTATGGTTTTAATTAAATGAAATCTAATCCGACGGTGAAAAAATCAGATCAGATTTTTTTGGATATATGTTAAAGATCCCATGGTTCGGATTAAATGAAATCTAATCCGACGGTGTATAAATTGGTTCAGAATTTTTGGATAGATGATAAAGATAATGTGAATAGATTTGGTTTTGTTATATAATATCAATCATATGAAGTTATCCAACTCGTACTTCAAAATTTCCAACTATCAATATACAGCATGAATTTTCAAAATTTTCATTTTTTTAATTCAGCATCATCTAGCTCATCTGATGAATTTGATTCACATGTTCAAGATCAATTTGAGTCCATCAACGAAATAGAAAATTTATTGGGGAGTCTAGCAACCAATAACACAATTTTAGCGGCTTCATATGCTGAGCAACATGAAGTTGAAGTCAAACATGGAGGGTCGATTCCCGGTCATATCGTAATTCCACGTGATCGAGAATTGGCGGATCGTAATCTTTTCAACTGATTATTTTGCTGATAATCCAAGATACAATGAAGCAATGTTTCGAAGACGTTTTCGAATGTCACGAGGCCTTTTTTTTCGTATTGTTGAAGCTGTAAAGAATCATGATCGTTATTTCATACAACGAGTAGATGGTCTTGGTCGGCTGGGACTCTCTACTAATCAAAAAATTACTGCTGCAATGCGGATGTTGGCATACGGTACACCAGCGGATGCTGCTGATGAATATATTAAGATAGGAGAATCAACTACAATTCAATGCCTTCAACGTTTTTGTCGGGATATTGTAGAGGTGTTTGCAGAGCGATACCTAAGGTCACCTACCTCCATTGATATTGATAGACTACTGCGTATTGGTGACAAACGTGGATTTCCTGGAATGTTGGGAAGCTTGGACTGTATGCATTGGAGATGGAAAAATTGCCCAACAGCATGGGCAGGACAATACGCGGGTTGTAGTGGTCTCCGACCATTATTTTGGAAGCGGTTGCTGATTATGATCTTTGGATATGGCATGCATTTTTTGGTATGCCAGGGTCTAACAATGACATCAATGTTCTCGAGGCATCCAATCTTTTTTCAAATCTTGCGCAAGGTATCGTTCCTCCAGCAAATTACTTTATTGGTGAAAAAGAGTATCATCAAGGATATTACTTAGCCGATGGTATATATCCTAAATGGTCAACTCTTGTGCAAACAATTTATGATCCACGCGGTCCCAAAAAAAAATATTTTGCAATGAAACAAGAGTCATGTAGGAAAGATGTCAAACGCGCATTAGGAGTACTTCAATCACGATTTGCAATTGTAGCATCTCCAGCACGTGCTTGGTAGAAGAAACACTTGCAAGATATAATGACTGCATGCATTATAATGCACAATATGATTATCGAAGATGAGCGTGACTTGGATACACCAATCCAAGATGCGTTGGAAGCACCAACTCCAAATGTGGAAATGGTTACGGATCAAAATATAAGATTTCAAGAATTTCTTGCTCGGTATAAAAAAATAAGGGACAGAGAGGCTCACTTCGCACTACGAGATGCACTAATTGACCATTTATGGGATTTATATAGTAATTCCGTTAATTAAAAGTTGGATATTTGTGTGTCATTTCTATTTTATAAGCATCATTTGAATATTGGTTGTATGTTAGTAATTTATGTTCAAAATATTTATATGTGTGATTGTAATTTTTTTGAATGATTAGTTAATTATTTAAAGTAATTATAAATATATATTTAATTAATATTTTAATTCATTAATATATATAATGAATTTTAATATAGAAATGATTTTAGATATTAGTGATATTTTAATTATTGTGTTTATAAATATTTTGTGAAATAAATTATTTGTTGTTAATAAAATAATAGGGAATATTCCGAGAATATTCCTTTTAGTGTAGAGTTTAGAGTTGATGGGTTGAAGATGAATTTTGTATTTGGTGTAAGAATTACACTATTTTAAAGTTAGTGCGACACTAAGGCCATCTCCAATCCATAAATCTATTTTGGTGCAGTTTTTGCACCAAAATAGTGCAGTTTTTGCACCAAATATAACATTCATCTCCAACCCATTTACTTCAAATCTTACACTAAAAAGTATATTCCTAGAATATTCTTTTTGTTTACTATTTATTTATAAATTTAACAATATAATTATAATTAATGTTAACATTAGTATTATAATTATAATTTTATTTTTATTAATAGCTAAATTTATTTATTTGATTATTATATATATTAACTCTAATATTTATAATACGAATTAATACAAATGCTTCATTATTAAAATTGACATAATTTTAATATAGATAATTTATTTTTAGAACTTAATATGAATCCGAATTCAAACATCTGAACAACTATATTCCTCCCACAAATGATCAATTAAAGCATTTCGTAGTGCATAGTGAGCATATTTGTCTTTTATCCTTTTATATCGAGCGAGAAATACTTGAAATCTGATATTCTCATCGACAACCATTTCTACATTCGGAGTTGGTGTTTCTCTCATATCTTCAATGGGTGCGCTAAGGTCACGTTCATCTTCGATAATCATATTGTGCATTATAATACATGCTGTCATTATATCATGTAAATGATGTTTCTTCCAAGCATGTGCTGGAGATGCCACAATTGCAAATCGAGATTGGAGAACACCAAATGCACGCTCCACGTTTTTTCTACAGGACTCTTGTTTCATTGCAAAATATTTCTTTTTTGGGCCAGTGTGGATCGTGGATAGATTCTACAATAGTTGACCATTTAGGATAAATATCATCAAGCCAAGTAATATCCTGTATCATATTCTTTTCCTCCAATTGTATAATGAGCTCAAGGGGCAATACCTTGTGCGATGTTGGAAAATAGATTGGACGATCCCAAAACATTTATGTCATTATTGGATCCGGGCATACCAAAATATGCATGCCATATCCAAAGGTCGTAGTCAGCTACTGCTTCTAAAATTATTGTTGGAGAACCACTACGACCTGCATATTGACCCGCCCAAGCCGTTGGACAATTTTTCCACTTCCAATTCATGCAATCAAGACTTTCCAACATTCCAGGAAATCCGCGTTGTTCACCAATATAAAGTAACCTGGCAACATCATTGGCAGTAGGAGATCTCAAGTATCGCTCAGCAAAAACTTCCACCACGGCTCGACAAAAGCGTTGCATGCATTGAATTGCAGTGGACTCTCCAATTTTGATATCCATCCGTAGCATCCGCGGGTAATGCATAAGCTAAAATTCGCAAAGCAGCTGTTGTTTTTTGAATAGTCGATAGTCCGAGACGCCCCACACTATCACTTCTTTGTGTGAAGTAAATATCATGATTCTTTACTTCATCAACTATACGAAGAAAAAGATTTCGGGACATTCGAAATCTCCGTCGAAACATTGCTTCGTTATATCTTGGGTTATCGGCAAAGTATTCGTTGAACAGATTACGGTCGGCAATTTCCCGATCACGGTGAATTACTATATGACCTGGTATTGAACCTCCGTGTGTGACTTCTTGCTCTTGGTGGATAATGTAGGTAGCAACCAACTGTTGATCTTGTGCTACAATACTCAATATTGCATTTCGTGCATTATCCAAATTCTCAAAATCATCCATCCAATTAATAGGTGTTTCATCTTCATTATCAGACAATGAAGATGAACTAGAGGATGATGCGTGAAATTGGAAATGAGAATTCATTTTCAAGTTTGTGAGAGCGTAGAATGTGGTGTGAGAATTTAGGATATTTCGTCGCATTATATAATAATTTATCTAAAAATATGATCGTTGGATGAGATTGCCTTATCTACAATCTGTCCGTTGAATTAGATTGTGGTATCTACAACCTCATCAGTATTATGACCGTTGGATGAGATTACATCTAATCTTGCCCGTTGGATGAGATTACAATCTTATCATCATCTTGACCGTTGGATGAGATTCCCTTATCTAGAATATGGCCGTTGGATTGAATTGTGCTATCTACAACCTTATCAGTATTATGATCGTTGGATGAGGTTACATCTGATCTTGCCCGTTGGATGAGATTACAATCTTATCTTCTTTCTACTATAAGTAAAACATATCCGATTCATGAGATAATCACAGCTTTAATTTTCATTCCAATCAAATTTTTATTCCAAGCAATTCAATGGCTTCAAATTCTAGAACTGCTTCTTACAATGTCGAAGAAGACAGAGTCTTGTGTCATATGTATCTTGATATATCCCAAAATCCTATAATAGGTATCAATCAATCCAAAGATCAGTTTTGGACTCGTATCGAAGAAGCTTACAACATCAGCAAACCAAACAATCTACAAGTACGTAACAAAAGATCATTGCAATGTTGCATGAGAAATATACTCCGTGAAGTTGGAAAACTAAGGGGATGCATTCGTCAAAATGAAACTCTCCGCCCAAGTGGCGCATCAGAAGAGGATATTGTAAGTATTTCTTATTCAACTATTTATTAAATTACAAGTTTAATTTCTTATAAGATAATAGTTGGATATTTTCGTACAGTTAAATCGAGCAAAAGATTTGTTCATGCAAGATGCTGATTTTAGTAAAGGCTTCAAATATGATCACGTGTGGTATATTATGAAAGATATGGAGAAATTCTCGAGTGACATCAATCCAATGAGCGCACCAGAAAGAATGCATGTCACAAGCTTGGACTCATCACAGTCAGATAGCCAGACACCAAATACTCCAATATCAGGTTCTCCTGGATTACCTCCATTTTCAATTAATTTAAGTAGTGATGAAAATGCAGGCGACACTTCATCCCAGCGACCTCTTGGTGTTAAAAAATCTAAACTAAAGAAAAAAAGGGACGAGAATATGTTGGAATTGATATCTACAATGAAAGAAGGGCATCGCGATCTTATAAATGTATTACAAAAAGGATCTACTGAACTTCAACAAAGTTATGAGATGAAACTCCTAGCATTGCAAAATGAGCAGCTCAAATTAGCAAATCAATAAAAAAAAATTGAAACTAGACAACAACAAATAGCATTAGCAACCCTTCAAGAGGAGAATAAAGTTTTGTACATGGATTTAAGCACGATAGATGATCCTGAAATGCGCGAAATTGTTCGAAAGGAACGAGCCAAAATTTTGAAGAAAAGAAATGAAGAACATGGACAACACGAAAATGACACATTTGGGAAATATTTTGGTGATTTTGGAGGATCGGGATCTAATTTAGGAGATTATTGATCATCTACATTGTTTCTCATTTTTATGTTTTTATTCGCATTATTATCTTTGTAATTTTCAATTATGTATTATCTTCGAATTTGTATTCCAATTATGTATTATCTTTGTATTTTGTATTTCAATTGAGTATTGTAATATAATTTCAAAATTTTGCAGTTGATTTTTCTGATATTTTATCAATTATATATTTACGAGAGTTCAAAATGTCAAAAATAAAATAAAAAAACTAGAAATATTTTTATAAATTTTCTAATATAATTATAATTAATTTTTTGTGTTTAATTTTTATTATGAATTATATTTTATATCAATACGATTTAATTTTACTAATCAATTATATAATATTATTATTAAAAATATTTAATACATATTTATATTAAATAAAAAAACATTAAAAAAAATAAAAAAAATAAAAAAAAAGGCCGCTCAGCCTCCGTTGGAGCAAAAATTCTGCGCTATCATAGCGTCTATGATAGCGCAGGGTTGGAGTTGCTCTAAAATAACGTAATAGATTGGAGATGGCTTGCCATTACATCCTCGACATTCTCCAAATAGCTACCTTTGTCCGAATTAGTCCCGAGTGTGTCAAATTCGAAGCTTCTATTCTATTTTAGACCTAATTCTTCTGCGCGCGTATTCCCACAAATGAAGTATCTGGTATCGACAAACTCAATACTTCCTCCTACATATCCCTTTCATGTACTCGTCCCCTTTGTTGTTCTCCAAGATAATTTGTAGATAAAACAAATACAGTTGAACAAAGTTTTACGAGTGTCATCTAGAAAGTAATTGAAAAACAAATATATAATTTAAATTCTGGAAAAAATGACAGAGAATACCATAGCTTGGGGTGAATTGCAAGAAGCATTTACTTCGTCTAGACATCACAACTTAGTCAAAAATTTGTACGAGACGGTCTCACGAGTCGTATTTTATGAGACAGATATCTTATTTGGGTCATCTATGAAAAAGTATTACTTTTTATGCTAAAGTATTACTTTTTATGGTGAATATCGATAGGGTTGACTCGTCTCACATATAAAGATTCGTAAAACCGTTTCACAAGAGACCTACTCCAAAACTTAATGCATAAATTAAGCAATAATACAAATAAGAATTTTTGCAAAACTAATAAAAATACAAATTAAAACTACAATTTTTTTTTTAAAAAAAACAATCAAATTTGGTTCGGTTGATCTTATTAGCCAAGAATTCTTCAAACAAAATACAAATACAAAATTTATAGTTTTCTTTACAAAAGAACAGTCAAATTTTTTTCGTGAAAGAAGAAATACATTTAACTATCTGTGCTCCCGACATCTTCTCCGCCACAAAGTCGACGACTAAGAGAGAAATTCAGTAGGAATGAATTAGACGAGAGTATGATGTATCAAACAAATCAAATGAAAAAAAACATCAAAGCATATCAACAAACCATTTACAAGTGCTTATTCACTGCGCCACCGCAGTCGGAGAGCGTTAAGAATCGATGGCTTGTAGAGAATTTCAGGAGTAATGATTCGACGAATTAGATGATTTGGAAATTAAGGTTGATGGAATAGATCAACTGGGTTTTAAGTTGGGCCAAGATGTCGCATGACTACCCCACAAAAGAGTTGGTGGTGGGATAGATTTGGGACGTACAATTTATAAAACATGAAGTATGTAAATGGTCCTGAAAAAACTTTAGTAGACAACAGTACTCGGTGGATACTATGGGATTTTTTAATGAATTATCGCCACCATAGTTATCAATGCAGGTCAATGGTGGCACGAAGCAGACAGAGCATGAAGAGGAAGAATGTAAACAGAGAAGAAGCAGAAGAAACTATGGAGATCATGTGGCAAACTCCGGCCAATTCTCCGCAGCGCCAAGATTACACTTTTCGCGACGGTAGATTCTTCAAAAATCATTTACACAAAGCTCAATTCAATACAGATATTTTATGGTTTGGCAAAACATTTTTCCAATACCGTCTTTTGAATCCTCCGCAGGCATTAGATACGTCAAGCCCTACTATTCGAGTTCATCTCGCATGTAAGTGTTTAAATATGTGTATGACTATAATTTAACGGTGTTGAAGTGAAAGACTGGTATAGAGTAGGAAATGTTGTTATAAGTATTTTTTTTTATTTGGGTTTGTTGGGCAGGCTAAAAAAAGATGGGCGGGGAAGACAATTGTGGATTTGTTTACGGAAAAGTTTAAAGGGACGCCTCGACATTATTATGTATGTGATTGTTTTTTACATTTAGCTGTTTTTTTTTTCAGAATTCATATTCAGTTAGCAGGAATCAATGCTTAAGCCACCCTTATTGATGTATCTTCTTCTGCTTGTATATCCAAATTGTGGGGCCTTAATCGTATGATAGGTATTTGCAGTGAAAGCTTGACGGATACAAGTTGATGGACAAGTACCTGTGTCGTATATTGTTTATTCTTCACAAAAAATCAGCCATTTCTTGGACAGGTTTGTATCAGAGACTGTAGAAATATCTGATTTTTTTTAAAATAATATACACTGTGAGATGTTAATGCAAGCTTATTCTCATATATGTTGTATTTGGAACTTATATTGTTCACCCTTTTATCTAGCTATTCACAGTGAAATCATAATTCTAGTAGTTAAAGCTCTGAAGATTGTAGGCACGAACCTCCAGTGATGGCTTTGGAAGTTGAGATTCTTCTTACTGAACCAGATGTCTTAACTTTGCATAAGCCGGCATCAGTTCCTGTAAGTTTTTTCAGCTGAATAAGTTGGTTTTATCCACTTTCATCATCTTCCAATACTGTGTACCAACCAATAACTTAGTTGCAATTGGGATGCTTTTGCTTTTGTGAAGTGAATACTTGTATTGCTCTCCTGCAATTCCTTTTTTGCTATAGTACTAATTATATGACATCTGTTTTGGAAATCGAGTACAAAATTTTGATTTGAAATATCCCAAGGCCTTCTTTTATTTCAGAACAGATGTTTTCCGAGTTACTTTCAAGAAAATTATCTCTATTGTGAGGCCTTTCATTTGATATTTTATGTTATTTTTTGTCCACTCAAATGTGTCTTTTCTATCTTTTTTTTTTCTTCTTCTTTTGTGTGTATTCTGTTTTCACATTTAAGTGATAACCATTCTTCATTAGACTTATGTGGTTTTTGTGATGTTTTGTTGCTGGAATAATTATATCTATAGGATGGTAATGGCAATTAAGTTCCTGTATTCTTTGTTTATTGGAAACTAGGTCTATGCTATATTCCACCTCTCTTTCGATAATATTTGCTGTTCTCTTGAAAGAAAATATGATTGGTACAGGGAGAAAGAAGGGGGATCTTATTGGATCTCAAAGGCTTTGCTTGATATATTTTCTGATTGACTTCATGTTTTACCTTAAATATTTTTCTTATTTGTAATCCAAATTCGGTTCCTTTTTCACATTTATCAAACAAAATTTAAGAGTTATTTAGGATTTGGGAGTTGTCTAAAAGGTGTTGTTCGTCGGCCTATAAAACATTTAAACTCTGTGATTGTTGCACATGAGGTGAAGATGATGATTTGGTAAAAAATGTATCACATGGTTAATAATTCAAACACTATAAGGTTGAACATAAAAATTATCATTTCGAAAAGTTTACCAATTTTAGGTTTTTTATTACTAGTGTGCAGCATCTCAAAATTCCCTTCAATGAACCGCCTGAACACCAACAAAAAGATATTGAGGAACACAAACTGATTTCAACGCATGATTTTTTTTTTTAAACAGTTTGGGGAATAGACCGAGAGGTGAAGAAACAGTATAATGCAAGAGTAATAGGAGTGTTTCCTGAGAATGAGGTACTTATTGTAGTAACATGTTTTCGTTCGCATTTTGGGTTTCGATCATAGGTGCTTTAACAGCATTGCATTCTTATCCCATTGAGTTCTCTTGATGATTCTTGGACTTCATTGTACAATCTTTCCTTTGCAGCAAGTTGTCAACATGAATATAAATTATAATGCTCGAGAAGGAAAGAGAACAGTGGAGGTATGCATATCAAGCTGGCAACTTCTCTCTGGTTCTTCTTCTTGTTTCTTTTAAGACTGGAATTTCAATTGTGATGGCCTCATCATGAACTATCATGTATCAATAAAGGAAATCGATCGCAGATATTCGTCTATTTGGGTTCTAACTGAACCTCTGTCTTTCACTGGCTAGAGTGGTATTGTTTGTACTCTCTGGCTGCTGTAACGCAGTTGCCCACTAGTAAAATATCTCCTGGTGTTTTGTTCTACTCTTGATTTTTGAAATGCTTTGAGGTTGCTTGCTTTAGATTTCTTGATTTTTTTCCTTCTGCTTTTAACTGCTAAGCAATATGATTACTTTTAGCTTTTTCATTGTACATATATCATAAGCATAAGTGAAATTTTATTATTGTTCACGCTGTTCTTCATGATTTTGGGATTCACTCGTGCTTTAGGTATCTTTCTTCCTAGTTCTTTCCTGTATGCTAAAGTACAATCTTGCCATTTGTCCAGTAAGTTGCAGGTGTATCATTGTTGACTTCTTTCTTATTTATTCAGATGCAGTGCTGGTTTTTAGTTGTTTTTGTTCAATGGTTAAACTATGCAGGCGAAAAGTGGTCAAAACCGTAAAGGTCCTTCAAAAGGGAAGACTGCTCGTACCAAATTCAGCAGAATTAGCACTAATGTAACTCACAGCATTGTTTCCTGTGAACCAGTCACTGGCAGGACCCATCAGGTAATAGTTTTTTATGTTGAGGAATTATGTTTGTGTTGTAACTTAAAAGATTTCTATATTCATTGATTCCATGACATGCACTTGCTATGTACTTGGCTTAGTTTTGAAACAAGTCCAGGATTTTTCTTTTAATTCGTCAAACTTTTTTGATGAACTGAACTCTTTCCTACAGATTCGTGTCTATTTGCAATTTACCGGACATCCCATAGCCAATGACATGTTATACCTATCAGAGTCTGTTAATCATCCTTCTGTTGAAGGATTGGGTTCAGACAGAGCTGCAGCTATGTCAGAGTTCGCCATAAAGCCTAATCATTGTGAGATTTGTGTGCCTAACTCTGCAGATGATACCGTCGAAGATTTCTGCATTGATCCTATGTGTACGAATTGTCTTAATTTGGCACCTAAAGGGTGAGAAATTTTTCTTGACAGAAAGATGAATGTGATTTGATACAGTTTTCTGCTGAATTATTTTTGAATCTTTCATCTTGAATGAAGAATTTCTGTACAGTTTTATGCTATATCAAACTTGTATTTATGCCTCTTTATTTAAGTATCCATCAGTTTGACTAGCATCCTTTTGGATTCGATCAAGTGCTGATATTTTTGAGTTTCCCTCTGTGGTTCCAGCCTTTTTTTTCCCTCAAATGTGTGCGGATAAAACAAAACAATCCTCATTCTTTTAAATGCAGGTATGATGGGCATGACGATGGTTTATGGCTGTACTGCGTACGATATTCTGGGCCAGGCTGGACATACGAGTGCCCATATACCGATTGGGCTTCTCTGGACTAATTCATAGTGTTATTAGTTATTTGTATATTTCATCAAATCTTTTTCAAGTTCTCTTTTAATTTTGAGTGTTGTAGGATTAAGTTAAGCAAATTGTCAATTATAAACTGCATATACTGTCAAATACATTCACCTCATTAATGATATTAAACTGATGTACGAGTTTCCTTTACATAATCAATGTTAATCTTATTCATTCCGAATATGCAAATTTGACATTAAAGGAGATATGAAGCTCTTTTTTTAAGCCATCTTAGCTCACTGGTCTTTCTTGTTATCTTTGGCAGATTCTAGCTTTGCCTTACCAGCTGAAACAAAAAGGTGAGTGGTATACTCTTCCTCCACTCCAGTCGACACTTTATAATCCACCAACCGTTCAAACGATTCCGTGATTACAGTATATCCACATATTCTGTTTGAGTATCTCTTTCTGTTGCAACATAGAACCGCAGAAAACCTAAAGCCAAAATATATTTTACACTTGAACTTTCAGGGAATCTGATCTAATTTACATGTACAGTCATATACTAATCTATTCCACTGCTGGAATTTTCTCACTTCAGATTATTTATGCCATGATTTGTATCGACATCCCATTTCTTTCTCCACGACCATCATCGGTGCTTGTTGTTGGTTTTGCTCACTAGTAAATATTTCTTGTCGCGAACTATTAACTTATGAGGTATACCTTGTATAAATGATCGTCAAATGTGCTGAACTTTGTCATGCAGGTGTTGTCATTTGGACATCTAAGGGTTTCGAGTACATCAGTCCAGTTGACATTTTGTTCTCCTTTTCCTTTCCTGCAATGTGTGGGGAGATATATCTATACCTTATAAGTATGATGCAAGTTGAGATTGATAAATGGTGGGCCAACTTTAAGTTGAATTATTTCTACTTTCTAGTCATTCAACACTACACATAGAATCTTAATCAATAGCAATAATTTTTGGTGCTGCTGTTTATGTTATCCTTGCAAAATTCTACGCAAGGACTAAAATAAACAAGAGCACTAGAATGTTATATAGTTAGCTGCTTGTTCATTCAAGATAAAAGAAGCTGGCACAAGTGGATAAATTATTATTGTAGATGAAGAAAATTAGTGGGGTTCTTTTGTTATTTCTTTTGTTGCTTACACACAAATACCCTTCCCTATTGGGGAAGCATGTTTGATTCCCCAATAGTTCTAAAATCATGTGGATTAGTAATTGGTGTTACTTGTGAGGAGTTCGAGTTACGAAGGAGTCACAAAAATGCTCGTTGTGGAACGTATAGTATGAATATTCGAATTAATACATGGATATCAAATGAACTGTGGCATTTAAGATATCGTACATATAAGATATTTGAGTTGCACGATAATGATGCAATTCATATCAAAATCGAGAGAGGGGATATGATAGGCTCAAAGGTGTATCTCAATTTGAAAGACTTGAGTTGTACTATTACGAAAGTGTGTTTTCTTCTTCAAACATGAAATTTATGGACCACGAACGATTAAGTGTACTTTTCTACTATAAATATATTTTTAGATAAAGTCACTTCTAACTAATGCTCGCACTAATTTGAGGAATGATATCAAATTTCAAAATCTTGTTAAATATTATTGTGATCTATCTTATAAATTAATACGTCTAACAATTCAGTTTAAAACATTCGGAATTACATATTTTATAATTTTGTATCCAATAATGTATTTATTAAAAGTATGTATAATCCATGTCATATATAAAAAATTGTAGTTAATATAGACATTTAAATAGGAAACCTGGTTTATTTGAAATCAAATATTTGAAGTGAGTAGGAAAGGGTATGCATGGTTTTAAAAGAAAAAGTTAAAATAAGGTGAAATCAAATAGAGTAAGCTTGCAACACATGGCTTTAAGCTTCTGCACTTTATTTCCTTTTTGATATATTTATTATATAATATATTTATTATATAATTATAGTAAGTTCCAATATTGTTGGAAAATATACTAAATTTCCAGTTATCTATCATTTTGTTTATTTTCTAGCCTCATGCTGTGTTGTCATGATTTTAAAAATATGAATGAAATTTATATATTTTTAATGTCATATTGATTTACATATTTGACGTTAAATTGAAAATAATTTCGTGTTATTTGTTTAATATTATTTAATCAAATTAAAAATAATAATAACACATGCAACGCGTGTGCATCTTTTACGTGTATGTATGTGTGTATATATGTATATGTAAATATAAAGTCACCAAAACAAATGAAAATTGATTATAATAATAGCTATAACAATACTCATTTAATATTGCATCTTATCAATCACAATTCATAGGTTAGACAACAAACATAAACTGATTATTAAGGTCATAAAACATAAATTTAGCTTCATAATATCTTGCATAAAGTAATAGTTTTGATGTTTGGCTAATCCAAATTAATTAAAATCAATCCATTAATTCATCCGAAGGCTAATTTGCATCCTCAATCATCGTTTATTTCTTGGCTGGAATTTTCTCTCCGTCCAAATTAAGCACAATATCACCGGCATGACAGGGCGGCACCACCCCCGGAGTTATGTCGGGGTGAAGCATCGCTCTCAGTTTCGCGACGTCGATGACCTGGTCTTTTAACTCAACTGGAATTTTGTTTTCTTCCTGTCCTTCTATCTGGTTATGTGTTTGTATTTCTACATTTTCTATCACCACTTTCTTGGCGTTTTTGTATGTTATGTAAAGTATCATTTGGAGCACTCCAAAGCTGAATCCCAGAACATTAGGAATCTGTAATTCAATTCACAGAAAATGTTATACTAATTAGAACGAACCAATTAGGGAGGTACGACGATATATTTACGTAAATACTTACAGCAATGTTATAATCTTTGCGCAGTAAGCCGTAGAAGAACCACATAACAGCACTCAGTGTGAGGAAAAATGACAGAAGAAATGGCATGTACTCCACACTTTTGGTACGTATAACTTGTCTCTGCAGATGCCAGACAATTTTCCAAAAGTTAAGGAACAAATTATTTAATAATAATGTTCATGAATTTATCATGAAAATTTGTATCATATGCTAACTAATAATCATGACATTAGTAAATTAAAGTGAACTCACAACAACAGATAAAGGAGCGACGAATACGCATAACGAGAACACGAGACAAATCCATCCAACAAAATTGTCACGATTCAAATCATTAGCTAGAAAATGAGTTAGTAGCACGATCAGACCGAAACCAACGATGTTTACTAGCAGAAGAAGCTTCACTGCTTGTATCTGTATCAGAAATTTAATCAATCTTTAAATACATAATACTGTATATAGAAGTTTAAAATCTGGTGTAAATTAATTCAATTTTCTAGTATACCTTTGCAAGTTTTGGTGCGTAAAATATGTAGAGACAAATATAAACGGTTTGGATGACGCAGCCGACGGAGTTGATGGTAATAAGAAGAGTTGTGTCTGGCTTAAAAAATGCATAATATATCCATAGCATGGCACTGAATAATCCTACCACATAAGGCACACATTTGAACCCTTCAGTTGATTTTTTCTTGTAAATTTTATGAAATGTTGGCCTGCATCCAATCAAGAAAATGTATAATAATTTATTAGTTAATGTAAATGTATAATAAATTGCTACTTCATACAAAATAAAAATGCAGACTCACACAGGTGCGAGGAAAACCATGAAGGAGACAATGTTGCCTGAAAATATAAAGCAAATTTAAGACACATAATTATGTTAGTTTTATGTTGAAAATATAATGACTCAAAAAATTTAATATTGTTATAGAAAGATCATCTGCATGCATGGCACGGATCTTTTACGTACGCATAATTACCCATTATTTAAGTGCGAATAAAAATAACATGTAGGGAAATACATTGAAGAACATGTAAGAGATATTGATACTTAAGTATAGGATATGATGAAGAAGCTATGTTTTACCAAGAACACCAAAAGCAAAAACCAAGTTATTCATATTGAATTTCGACCGAGAAAGGCGTGATCTTTGCAAGTATTACGCCTCTCCGTATGTATATATATCGCGAGTTGTATGTACGTATACTCAATCTCACCCAACACGAAAGACAATGTTCCAGTTGCAACCCTTTATATAGAAGAGTGGGGGGCATTGAATTAAGCCTATTTAGCGAAAAAAATTGTTGAAAAATAATAAGATGCTGCGTTGGTGGAAGGGTGAAATCCAATTTGTTACCCTTTACAGTTGTCAAAGACTGAAGAATGCAGATTTTATCAGTATCCATTATGCTTTTTTCTATCCACAATGCTCCATTTAACCTAATTTAGATGGTTTCTACCATTTCTATAGCTTGTTTTTGGTTGCATCGGAAGAGAAATGGGCCCATTGAGCAGTGTATCTGATGTGTCACCCACCCATCCAGTTGGGTTTAAGGGTTACAACTAAGACTTATGGTTTTTGGTAGTATTTGATATATGCTTCAATATTGGCTAAACCCTAGATGTGCTTCTATGTAGTAAACTCAAATTTAGTGAAAGCTTAGCCAATGATTGCCGGTGGTGGTAGCGGTGGAGCTAGAAGTATACATGAGAAGGAGAAACTCAAATTTGGAAAAGTTTACTAGGGTGAAACCATTTTCGTGCATATATCTATACTATATTATTATACTTTAACTCAACCACGCTAAATACTTTTGTTATGACATTGCACTCGGTTCTACCGGAATAACAAAGAGCAAGGTTGGGTTATATATCCATCATGATCAATCTCAGGACATGGTGAATGGTGAGTCGATAATCGAGTTCAATTGGATAGGAACTAAAATCAGAACCAAAACTGATGAACATAGATCACATATTACATAAAAGTTAACTATTTTGGATCAATATTCAATTATATCAAGAATCGCGATTGAAATATAAGCAATCAAAACTCATTTATAATAACGATCTACACACTCCGAGACCTTAATATGATAACATATGGTACGACGGTTCGGTGATTTATTGGTTCCACTCTAATGAAAGGTAACTACTAAAATGTCCTTTAACAAATATTAATTCTAAGATTAATACCACAAACAAAATGAGCCACATAAGGCCAATGACTACTTGTCACGCCCCAGTGACGAGGTTAGTCGACACCGACGTTGCTCTCAAATTTACATTCGAAAACAACAAGTCTCGGCAGTACAAAATTCAGAAACCAGTCTTTTATTCATAATACTAAATAATTCATTGTCTGATACAAACTCAAATAACTAATGTTTTACAGCGGAAATGTAAAACCAAACAAAACAATGTCTTAACAGATACAGCGGAACAGATGTAGCGGAAAACATAAACTAGAACTGAGAAATAACAGTCTTCTTCACCAGCCCCAGAACTGAATCTGCTCTTCTTCTTCTAACATTTCTTCCTCGTTCTTATCTGAGATGTGTTTGGTGGGTGAGTGATATGTTTGTCACTCAATAAGCGGGGGCGGGAATAACTCCCAATTTTCGAAAGAAACGGTAATACAAATAATGTACAGAAGCTCTTACTTTCAGAATAGGAATCAGTGTTCAGGAATCAGTATTCAGAAATCAGTATTCAGAACGGAAGTCAGAAATTTAACAAATAAGCAAGCACTGAACACGTTTGTGAATTTCATGGCTAAACTGATATCAGTCCCCTATATGTTCTCTCCTCTAAGGGGTGATGCCAGTAATCAGAATTCAGTAATGTTCAGAATATATATTCCTACCATTAGTTCACTAGGTTTCAGTGCTTCAAAAATAAGATATCAGAAATAAAAAATACATATACTTTGCTTCAAAACAGAAATCATCAAACGGTTTTCAAGATATTTATATATAAGCCCACTTACAGTAATTTGCTAGGAGTTTCGGTTGAAGTCCGAAATCTGTTGTTCTCGCTACTGGATTTTTCTGCTTGAACAAAGACACTCTCCTAACTCGAATTTTCAAGTGATACTCAAGATTTGTGTAACACCAATTCAGAGATTTGAAAGTGTTATTTATAGGTAAAATTCTGACTGTTAGCCTCCCAATCAATGGCCATAATCTGCCATGATGTGCCATTAACAGCCTTTATTCCATGTTAAATGCTTCAGTTACAAGTCATAAGTTGAATCAGTAACTGTCTGCTAGAATCTCGCGCTACTAAATTCTTCTGCTGCTGGATTCTATCTGCTGAAATTCTGTTTGCTGGAAAACTACCAGCTTCTGGAATATTAGTTGCTGCTGGAATTGTTAGCTTCTGAAATATGCTAGCTACTGCTGGGAATTCGGGTTCTCACAACTGCCCTAAAGTGTGATTATTTATGCTCAAATTATTTTACGCGACTTAACAAAAGAACCTTTGATACAATACCATGGCATTAATATATATATATATATGAGAAAATTGCAATTTTAGTTTTGTAAGTTGATATATTTTGGTTTAGTCATGTAACTTGTCAGAATTTGGTTGTAATTCAGTAACCTGAATTTTTTATTTGGTTTTGTTCATTTTTTTTCTTGAAACCACTAAATCCACGATATATTAACTATTTGATATCGATAATCTTTTACGTGGCTCATGTGACAAGAATAAAACTTATAGTACATATATTAAAATATACATAAACAAAAATAAAGGAAAATGACAAACTTTTTTCCTCTCACTTTGTTGTATATCGCTTTAATTTTCCTTTCTTTTTGATCAGATGAATTTTAATTTTAGTAATATGTTATTTATTCTCTCTACATATGCTACATATATGAGAATCAGTTCCAAATAAATCGTATTAAATGAATTTAGTGATTTCTGGCAAAAAATGACACAAAAAATCGAAGTTATTGTGTGAAAATCAAATTTTAACAAAATGTTATAGTTCTACTTATTGATATTCACATAGGATTATCCTATTTTGATATTTTATTTGATAATATATAGACTCAAATTTTGGGATATCAGAGAAAATTTAAAATGATGGGATGTAACACAATAAGAAAAATTGCCGAATCGGTCATGTAAGTTGTCATATTTTTTATTTTCGTCCTTAGCTTGTCGAAGTCGGTTTTAGCCCAGTAACTTTGTTTTTTGTTGGTCTTTAATTAGTTTTATTTCATTGAAGTATTGACAAGATATTGGAAAATATTAATATGACACCGAAAAATTGCTGATACGTCCGACGGCATGTCCACCACCTGACGTAATAAGACTAAAGACCAACAAAAATAAAGATACATGACTAAAAGCCAACTTTGACAAATTAGAAGAACTTACATATTAGAACAACTATTTTCTCTCACATAATATCATTAGTAGAAATAAAAGGGTTAGGGCATAAGTAATTTATATATTCGTCTTAGTCTAATAAAGAAAAGAAGGTTAACAACTTGGTCAAGTTGACCACCCACCAAATTTACCTAAATTTGTTGCCAATCTTAGTACTTTTAAAACGTACACCAAATTGTATATTTTTCTCTTTTAGGAAATGATCACTCTCCTTTCCTAAATGTTTTCAGTAGTGCGATGTAAAACATGATTTATTACAGCATTATATTAACTAAAATATCTATTGGAAGCCAACTAATGAGCCACTCAATCACTAATTAGGACATTACAATTTTGATAGAAAATGTATAACATGTATATGTTATTTTCATGATGATTTATCTATCCATTTTTTAGAGCTCTCGTAAAAAAAATTGTCTTTCGTTTCGGAGAAATTATAACAAGCATTAAGATTATTTTACTACACATTTGATTTATATTTTTCTTAGTAAATGTTAATATTTATGTTTGTTTACCCATCTAAACATATTAAAAATACTATATCTATAATTGAAAAAGTTTCCGATTTAGAAATACTATCTTCTTTGAAGAAAATTCGCCAATATATTTCTTTATAATATATCGTTGTCCAATTTGACATATAATTAGGCAGATGTCAAAAGTTTTTTTGTGGGGAATTTGGCAGCCTTGAACACCGTAAATAGACAACCATTTAATTAACTTTGTTTACCTTTTCTAGCTGAAAATTTTCTCTTTTTTTTTTCTTCGTGAGATGAAAGCTTGTTGGTTACTATCTATTTTAATTGGATAAAACATCGAAATTAAACTTCCTTCATTTTTCTTTTTTTAACTAGAAAAAAGACGTGTACGTGTATTGCACGTGAGAGACATTCTCGTGTAAAAATTGCTGATTATGTAATTAGAGTCACCTAATGTTTCAACTGAACAAGTGGGACAACATCAGGTTTGGTGCAGTTCAAGTTTTACATAATTACGGTTCGTTTTACGGTTTTAATCTAGAGAATGTTATGTACCTTCCATTTCATTATAAATACACTCCATGTTTGTGGGGACCCGGACGCTAATCATCTTCTTAATCATCTTTGGGATTTAATTATCAATTAGGATAAACAGGGTCTAAAAATTTTTTTAAAATGCGGAACGTAGTGAAATAAAACATATATACATCTCAGTATAAAAGTACAATAATGTACAACAATTATTCAAACTAGTCTAAGGTTTAACTACTAAATTTCAAGTATCAAACCAAGTCTACATCCAAGTCCGGAATCACCACTCTAATCTCGATCTCTCATCATCTTCTTGACCCCGATCTTGCCCTACCTGTTGTCATGCACACATACAAAACAAGACAACAGCCGGATACTCCGGTAAGAATAAATCCCGGTATAAAACATGTATACATGCATATACACAATATAAATCAAAAAACATATTATCATGCATAAAATTCATAACAATAGGTTTCATAATCTAGGAAACCAAATCAAAATAAGCATGCAGTAACAATGGATTCCATAATTTCTGAAATCAAAATAAAATAAGCATGCAACTCAATTCAATTCATATCTTGACTCGACTCGACTCGACTCTAACTCTAGGGATCCCGGTGTGAATAAGACGTCACTGTCTGTCACCTACCCTCCCAATCGGGATAACTGTACGTCTTATTCCTAGACTTCGGTCATGTCTGTATCGAATGTCTACAATCGGATTGAATCTGATCCGAAGCGTCGATACTACCGAACGTCTAGTTTGGCAAGTCTGCCAATGACTCTCCTATCTCAATGCTTGAATATAAATCTATAAACAAGACTTAATCATAATCAAATATAAATAATAAATCTAGTATGTGATTTAGTGAAACTCCAATCAAGTCTGATTCGAGTCGTATCTCCCGAATTCACATGAATTATACCTTTGTCTTCCCGGCCTGATGAAGACGAAGTCTTGTATTCCAATCTGTCCATATCCAAATCTGATAATGACAATCGTATAAATACCATATCAGTATATAACTCAATTCAAGACCTGTTCTGATCAATACTCAAATCGGTATATAATCTGATCCATATCTGAACAAGGTACAATCTAATTCATATCAATAATATCACGATACAATCAAAATCATTACTGAATCTGATCAATATCAATCTACTGATGTTTCGACGGCATAGCAATATAGTCACGATAACCCCGTCTATCTCAACATCACAGATATAATACCAGAATTCAGTACAACTCACAATCTGAATAATAACACAACTCTGATATAGAATCTCAACTAAATCAACTCTGAAATTCATAACAATTTCATAAACAGTCTATTCTTTAATCTGACTTCAGTTATACAATGTCTACTGTAGCAGAAACATCATATCTGATTCATATTCAATTCTGACGATATCATAAATTCAAATCATGTCTAAACGTAACGAAACTTACGTCCAGTTGTAGCATGCGTCGATAGGAACACAGTACTGAAGTCGGATTCAAAAACAGACGGACGGATTTCTCAAAACTTAAATTTCTCAAGTACAAAGAAGCTTGAGGATTTTCTCTGAACTTTGGATCAATTTCCACTGTAATGGCCGAAGGAATGAAGTAATATATATACCACATGCATGCTAGGACAAGTGGCCCATTTCTTTCTCGCGCACGTCGTACCGTGGGTGCGCTCACTTTTGCACCGCGGTGCGCTCCATGTATTGATATGCATCAACTTTTCCCGAAGCTTAGACCGCGGGTGCGCTCTGTCTTTTAATGCGGGTGCGCTGACCCTACTGGTACAACACCGCGGGTGCGGTCTGTCTAGCACCGCGGGTGCGCTCAATCTCCAGTAGCAACTTTCATACCCTACTGGCCATGCACCGCGGGTGCGGTACTTCTTCACCGCGGGTGCGGTGTCACTTCTGTAATTAATCTCCAACTCTCTATCCATCAACCGCGGGTGCGGTCTTGTTCGTAGCGCGGGTGCGGTCTATATTTCATGTACCACTTCATAATCTCGTTTAGTGCTTCTCATTACATGTCATGCATACTCATATCTTCCGAATATCACATCAATGAAGACTAATAAATCTCGAGCCTTACATTTCTCTCCCTCTAAGAAATGATTTCGTCCTCGAAATCATAAGTAATCAATTCAGATATATCAGAAGAAATGTATACAGAGTTTAAATCAAAACTCATGTCAATGAATCCATTCTGAAATCTTAATCTCATATCAGATTCTGTCTTTCAAGGAATATTTCTAATGTTCCGTCGACTTTACTGTATATGCAACAGTAGAATATTTTTCGTTCTAAATTTTCTTCCTTTCACGGATCTCTGATTCCAGACTGGAGTAATCATTCAAGAAGCATAAAATCATAATACCACTCGAAATCATTTTAATCGAATCAATCAAAATACTGGCTATACAACATCCGTATATGCCAATCAACGGCTCATATCAAATCAATATCATTAGCTGATATCAATTCTGTTTATCCCAGTCAAGGATATATTAAATCTTCGGCCCCAAATACCAATCGTCATCATCCGACGTCGATATATTAAGTCTGTCTGGTCTGAGCTATCTTCATTCTCTTCTGCATTAGCTACATTTTCTTTGCCATATCTCTGACTATATCAAATCTTATCTCAGGCATCTCCGAGATATTATTCTTACACCAAAGAAATCTGCAGTACTCCCTGTACAATATCTTATCTGCAACTATCTCATTACTCTTCTGATGGCTATTATCATACTATAATTCATAGGATGACAATATGTCATATTAACTAGTGCTAGCATCCAGCACTACAACTCCATAATTATCTTCTAATATCTGGATAGTACGCTCTGGCTATCTGTCAGTCGGTGGATAATATATGAATGAGTTCATGGTACATTCTGCCACAATTACAAACTCAATCAAAATCACAATCTGATATAATTTACTCCCACATTCTGATCAATCTGACCATTTCCTTGACATCGATCTTTGTCATCTGGTCATGTTTGTACGTCATCTTGTACAAACTAATAGATATAGATTGAACAATCTGTCAATCACAATCATATCATATCACGATCTGGAAAGTATTATAGTGGTCTTATTACAAAATTCATCGAATTATACTCTCCATGTCTAGTCAGAAATATACCAATTCTGTAATAAATCTTCTGATCTCTATCTTTCTATCTTCATTTATTGGCGGTTCAGACATTTCAGTACAATTCTGCCCACATTTCAGCATAAATTCTATCATAACTGATTTAATCTTTCTATATCAAAACTATCTGTTCGAATTATCATATACTTTCTGTTACCTGAACGACTACTGAATCCATTTCTGTGCGCTTCTGACCCTATCTGTCATTTCCAATTCGAACTATTTGGTATAAACAATCAGTTAATAATATAAATTAAAGAAAAATACCTACCTGGTATTCGGTTCTGATTGTCGATATCAATTCTGTTGTACAATTCTGAAACATTTTACATCACAAGATAATCATTCTCATACCGTAACAAAATCACATATCTGCCACTCTGATCGATGTTCTGCTCTGATTATCGAATTTAAGTTCTGAACATTCTGATTATATTTCTGATCTACTGAAATTTTCGAATTCAACTCTGATTCGGATTGAACTGTGTATAATCTCAACGGTTCACATTGATCGGTATCAAATACGGCTGTAGAAATATAACAATACTCAGGCAGACATAAAATAACAATCGTATACGAAAATCTGTCAGTTCAGACCAAACATAAATTTCTGACATTTCTGACATTTCTGCTCTTTCTGATATCGGTATTATTCTTATCTACTGATCATGATCTTAATTGTGTCAAAATCAATCGGTATACTAACTTCAGATATCGCACGTTCTGCATACAATCTATTTCAAGAAGGATTCATATCTGAATAATATCTGTATACAATATTCACAGTGCTCAAAGTATTCAATACAATCTTCAGATATTCGATTCAGTCACTCAGATGCTGTAAGTATATCAAGCTATCATAGATACAACAAGCATGAAATCATCAGAATATCTCTGAACATACTGAAATATGCCAAAGAGAAACATTAAATCAGATGTAACTCCTGGTCGGTACTCTTCTACTGATCTTTCAATTCTTTCAGTGTCATTCTGTACATTCAATATCATTCTGTACTGAATTCTAAAACACAACCAGTACCTGGTATCAATTCAATTCTGAAATCTATCTTTCTGATATAAAGCAAATCTGAAATCTTATCTGGCAATTATCAGCCAACTCGTACATCACTGGCAAATCTTCCAATGCTAGACTCGACTTTAGTACATCTACTGAATACATAAGGATGTCATCTGCTCCTTTATGTAATAATCGAGTCATAAACAATACAGATATCAAAGGAATTCTAAATCTAGAATCCTTAACATGAAATCTTTACTCATCAGCCATATCTGGTTTGAATTCTATACTCTCCTGACAGAAATCTATAATAGTTCTGTACTTGTTCAGCATATTAATATCAATAATGCGGTCAACTCAGAAATACAAGTACATCATAATCTAACTCGACCTCATTCTCATCTTACTGTAGTATACAATATTTCACAGAAATCTCTGATATCAATCTTTCTTTTCCAACAAGTAAGGGAATCGATACTACAGTACAATCAGACTCAACAGATACATCATATCTCAATGCAACTCAGTCAAAGGTAATCGTAGGGAATGCATTAGTATATATCAATACATATGCAATATAATCATAAAAAATAGTACCTGCCACTTTATCATCAGGTGTGTCCGGTGTCTGTTCCTCGGTCTTCTGCTCCCTAAAATCTTCGGGAACTTCTCTGAGGACAAACTCTAGCAAGGTGTCCCGGCTGTCTACAAATATGGCAACTACCAGTCACTCCCTGACATTGCTCTGTGGAATGTCTCCCTCCGCAAGTTCTGCAATATACTCCAGTATGACTCGGGCTGGAACTACTGGAGCTAGACGAACCACTCAGTCCGCTCCCTAACTTCTTAGACGGTTTCTTTCGAGCTTTCAGCAAATCTTGCTTTCCACTCGTACTGCCTTTATCAAATCTAAGAGGGGATTGTTGTACCTGGGGTTGCATCGCACACACCCTTTTTAGTTGTCTAATCAGACTCGCCTTCGCTCTCTTCGCTCTACTCAAGGACATCCACAAAATGGTAAGGTCGCTGCATATTCATCAATGCAACTATCTCCGAGTTCAATCCTCTGATGAACTGATCCGCTACAGCTTCATCATTCCCAATTACATGAGGAGCAAAACGCAGTAGAGTAGAGAATTTAACAACATATCCTTCAATATTCAGTTGACCTTGTCTCAAATTCTCAAACTCTACTCTTTTATCTTCCCGGTACGAAACTGAGAAAAATCTTCGATAAAATTCAGTTCTGAATATTTCCCACGAAATCACTGTACCTCTCTGTTCTAGTATTCTTTTACTCGTAATCCACCAACTTCTGGCAGTCTCTCGTAACTGGTGGAATATCAGTTTAATTCTCTGCTCATCTGAATAATCAAGTAAATCAAACAATATTTCTATGTCATCAAACCAGTTCTCACAATCTTCAGACGTCTCGATCCCATTCAGAATCAGCAGCTGAAATAACTGAAATTCTTCCAACTGTATTTCCATCTGAGTTTCTGATACATCTATCTGTTCAGTCGAAGTACTATCCCTTTCTGGAATTCTCCGTGGAGGTATATCTGCTTATCAAACCATTAGTACTCAAATACTACAAATCTGTTCCAATCTTTCTCTGAACATCTTACTGCTGATCAAGAATCAAATCTGATTCATACTCAATAATACATATTACCAATTCAAATCAGATAATCAGGTAAACATGTATTTCAAAGCAGTAAATCATAGTATCATGCTAGCATACATAATGTAAATCAACATTAAAATAAATCTCATGCTAGCAATCACATGCAAGGAAAGAAAACTCAATCTACCCCGCTCATTCTCTTCTATCTCAGTCTAAAGGATCTATTGCTCTGATACCACCTGTTGTGAGGACCCAGACGCTAATCATCTTCTTAATCATCTTTGGGATTTAATTATCAATTACGATAAACAGGGTCTAAAATTTTTTTTAAAATGCGGAACGTAGTGAAATAAAACATATATACATCTCGGTATAAAAGTACAATAATGTACAACAATTATTCAAACTAGTATAAGGTTTAACTACTAAATTTCAAGTATTAAACCCAGTCTACATCCAAGTCCGGAATCACCACTCTAATCTCGATCTCTCATCATCTTCTTGACCCCGATCTTGCCCCACCTGTTGTCATGCACACATACAAAACAAGACAACAGCCGGATACTCCGGTGAGAATAAATCCCAGTATAAAACATGTATACATGCATATACACAATATAAATCATAAAGCATATTATCATGCATAAAATTCATAACAATAGGTTTCATAGTCTAGGAAACCAAATCAAAATAAGAATGCAGTAACAATGGATTCCATAATCTCTGAAATCAAAATAAAATAAGCATGCAACTCAATTCAATTCATATCTTGACTCGACTCGACTCTAACTCTAGGGATCCCGGTGTGAATAAGACGTCACTGTCTGTCACCTACCCTCCCAATCGGGGTAACTGTACGTCTTATTCCTAGACTTTCGGTCCTGTCTGTATCGAATGTCTACAATCGGATTGAATCTGATCCGAAGCGTCGGTACCACCGAACGTCTAGTTTGGCAAGTCTGCCAATGACTCTCCTATCTCAATGCTTGAATATAAATCTATAAACAAGACTTAATCATAATCAAATATAAATAATAAATCTAGTATGTGATTTAGGGAAACTCCAATCAAGTCTGATTCGAGTCGTATCTCCCGAATTCACATGAATTATACCTTTGTCTTCCCGGTCTGATGAAGACGAAGTCTTGTATTCCAATCTGTCCATATCCAAATCTGATAATGACAATCGTATAAATACCATATCAGTATATAACTCAATTCAAGACCTGTTCTGATCAATACTCAAATCGGTATATAATCTGATCCATATCTGAACAAGGTACAATCTAATTCATATCAATAATATCACGATACAATCAAAATCATTACTGAATCTGATCAATATCAATCTACTGATGTTTCGACGGCATAGCAATATAGTCACGATAACCCCATCTATCTCAACATCACAGATATAATACCAGAATTCAGTACAACTCACAATCTGAATAATAACACAACTCTGATATAGAATCTCAACTAAATCAACTCTGAAATTCATAACAATTTCATAAACAGTCTATTCTTTAATCTGACTTCAGTTATACAATGTCTACTGTAGCAGAAACATCATATCTGATTCATATTCAATTCTGACAATATCATAAATTCAAATCATGTCTAAACGTAACGAAACTTACGTCCAGTTGTAGCCTGCGTCGATAGGAACACAGTACTGAAGTCGGATTCAAAAACAGACGGACGGATTTCTCAAAACTTAAATTTCTCAAGTACAAAGAAGCTTGAGGATTTTCTCTGAACTTTGGATCAATTTCCACTGTAATGGCCGAAGGAATGAAGTAATATATATACCACATGCATGCTAGGACAAGTGGCCCATTTCTTTCTCGCGCACGTCGTACCGCGGGTGCGCTCACTTTTGCACCGCGGGTGCGCTCCATGTATTGATATGCATCAACTTTCCCCGAAGCTTAGACCGCGGGTGCGCTCTGTCTTTTAACGCGGGTGCACTAGTACAACACCGATGGTGCGGTCTGTCTAGCACCGCGGGTGCGCTCAATCTCCAGTAGCAACTTTCATACCCTACTGGCCATGCACCACTGGTGCGGTACTTCTTCACCGCGGGTGCGGTGTCACTTCTGTAATTAATCTCCAATTCTCTGTCCATCAACCGCGGGTGCGGTCTTGTTCGTAGCGCGGGTGCGGTCTATATTTCATGTACCACTTCATAATCTCGTTTAGTGCTTCTCATTACATGTCATGCATACTCATATCTTCCGAATATCACATCAATGAAGACTAATAAATCTCGAGCCTTACAATGTTTACTACTTTGTATATATATATACTTTTTGACAATAATAATATTTGTTGATTATTTGGTAAGTTTGTAAATAGTTTTGAATTCCTAAATTAGATTATCTAACGATATAATTACTCAAAAATTTTAATTAAAAATTTCAATACCCATAAATATAAAATAATACATAAATAAAAATTTACCCTGTATAATACATGAATTTATTCAGTAGATGGTCTATTATATATTTTTAAAAAATAATATAAAATAAAAAAACCATTATTTTAAACTCAAACTTTAATTTATTTCACATATTCTCCTTATCCCTCTAAGATAAGATTTTGACACTTCAAAAATTCTAAGTATTTTGATATTTAGATGTAATTTATTTATTTTATATTATATTTATATATAACTAAAACTTATTAGTATTTAAAATATGAAATTTTTTCTTAACATATTTTGGAATTGAAACAAGATTATATAGAGCTTAAATATTACATTAAAAAGGTGAAGAAAAATGTATTTACCGAGAAATAGAGCGTAAATATTACTAATCTTTAATATATCTTCAATGTTCGTATTCTTATTTTTAAACAAGTAACAGAAAATTTAGTATTTTATCTTCCCTTTTCAAGTTTGAGTCTCTCAAGGTAAATATAGAACATATGTGATCATGGAAATAGGGAAGGGAATAAGATAACTAAATTGGAAATCTCTCCTGTGAATAACTAAAATATATAAAAAAAATTCAAGAGATTAAGAAAATAGGATTGAGGGAGAAATCGACTTAGGCCAAATGATAAGTTCATATTTTGATAAATAATAAATATCTATATTTTATAGCATATAAACTTCTCAGGCAAAAGTCCACTGACTTGATTACATTACCTCTCCCATGTAGGTGAAAGGTGCTAGGTTCGTCTTTTCATTAAGCGTTTTGAATTAATTTCATCACTTTCACATATATGCAATCACTAATTGATATGATCGG
Source organism: Primulina tabacum (assembly GCF_025594145.1). Taxonomy (NCBI): domain Eukaryota; kingdom Viridiplantae; phylum Streptophyta; class Magnoliopsida; order Lamiales; family Gesneriaceae; genus Primulina; species Primulina tabacum. The sequence goes on along the minus strand of NC_134565.1, from coordinate 3,296,101 downwards.
GATATTGATTAGAAGGGGGTTGAATTAATAATCTCACAAAATTTTCAAATTAATTTGGTTGGGTTAGCAACACCGAATTGTAATTTTTGTCGGTTGACCTTTAGTAAACCGAGTTGGATACTGTGCGAAAATAGATTCACTGAATCGGTTTGAACAATTTACATGGCTAGGATAAATACCGGTTAGGCTAACAAAACTAAAAAGCAAATGTAACTTTACAAACAATTGTTTATGTATGTTTAGAGATCTGAAAAAATCCTACATCACACCTTTTTCTATTTAGGAATGATTTTACTATAAGACTTTGACGATTACAACAACCGGTGCCTGAGTAGATGAAGATGGGCTAGCTTGATCGATCATCAAAATTGGCTTAGCCTGACTGAATGGCCCAGCCATTTTCACATCCTTTTGTTCTTTAGCAATCATTGTAACCACATGTTCCCCAGGAATTTGAGAGATTGAGACTGATGAAATTCGCTTAGGCACTAATGGACTTGAGGATTGCTTAGTCTTGGATGTCCTGGGTGTTGGATCCCGGTTTTCTACACGCCCAAACACAGTGGAAGTTTAAAGTTTTTTTATTTAGTTTGACAATCAAAATATGTTTTGCCTTGGGCATTCGTATGATTTTATCATCAAACATACATAGGATGTCAGAAAAATTATACCTTTGGTGAATAAATCACTGGACACCAACTAATCCGGTATAAACGGATTAGCTCTTGATGAATCCCTACGAACTTTCTTCAAAGACTCATTTTCTTCTAATCAGGTCCACGACTAGGATACTTGTTCTCTTCTAACTTGCACTAGAAAGTGTAGAAGGATTTATCGTTGGAGATTGAACATTGAAGAAATCGACCCACAATTCTCAATTAAAATGGCCGAAACTTTTCTTTCGAAAAGAAAAGAGTTTTGAGAGCATCCCATGAAAATTAGGATGAGCCGAAAGTTTCTTGTGTCAAAAATTCGAGAGCTGAAGACTTTCCTTTTCAAAAACCAAAAAGTCTCGAATGATGCCTTTTTCAAAATTGCATATATTGTTTCCACATAATCATGCATAATAATAATAATAATAATAATAATAATAATAAATCATTATTATATTTTCCAATCCATTTTTTACTTAATTAATTAAATTAATTAAGTTAACTATGGAACCATTATTCTGTTTCCATTTCAGTATATTTTCGATTTCGTCACGTAATCCATTTTTGTTATCAACAAGTTAACCGAATCTAATTTTCAAGACTGGTTGGAAAATTGTTCTAAATTCGGAGAAAATGACATACACACTATTGTCAGTCCTGCTGAACTGACAAAGCATGCAAGATGGTAAGACCATAGTATACATGCTAAAGTGTAACATGCTCGCTTCTATGTCAAATGAACTGTAGGGACAGTTTGAGGAAATTTTGAATGCTGCTGATATTCGAATGCACGTGCAAGAGTTGCATGGTGCATGAAACTATGCACACCACTTTCAAGGAGCTCATGACTACACACATGCAAGACAGTGTTTTGGCCCATGAGCGTGGTGTACGTATGATTGGGCTTATTGAAAATGTGGTGGGATTGGAATATGTGATTCCTAACGAGTTAATTGATGACATAAATTTTTGTCTTTCTCTTCCTCATTTGACGGAGTTATGATGAACTTCCTCATTTGACGGAGTTATGATGAACTTCAATTTGAATAAGATAGATGATAGCCTTGAAGAGCTAGTCAATACACTTATAACTTATGAGATCACCATAAAACAGGAAATTATTGTTTTTCTTATGGGCCTCTCGTCAGACGAAAATGGCCCACAATGTAAGGGAAAGAAATGTTCTGCCCTTCACAAGAAAAAAAATCCCAATAAGAGGCAAACTCTGAAAGAAACTTAAAAGTCCTACAAAGCCCGCTAAGTTAGAACATATTTATTTCACTGCATGAAGTCCGGACATAAAAAATTATATGTGCCAGAAATGTTCTGGAAATGATAAGTGAATGTCCAAGTAAACATGATTTCAACAACAAACAAAATAAAGTTAGATGATCCAAAACCCACACAAATATGGCACGCTAAACTAGGTCATATTTCCCAAAGAAGGATGCACAAGCTAGTGGAAGAAGGCATGTTTGACTTGTCAGACAAAAATTCTTTACCTGTTTGTAAGTCCTGTCTAAAAGGAAAAATGACCAAGACTCCATTCGATGGAAACGTGGAACGTGCGCATGGTCTACTGGATTTGATCCACACAGACGTTTGTGGCCCGCTAAGTTTTAGCACAAAATATGGACATTCCTACTTCATTACCTTTACTAATGACCACTCGAGGTATGGGTTTGTTTATGTTTATGAAACACAAATCTGAAGCATTTGAAATGTTCAAAGAATTCAGATCTGAAGTAGGAAAACAGCTAGAAAGGAGTATTAAGACAGTTTGATCTGATCGAGATGAAGAATACTTGAGTGCTGAATTTTTGGGTTATCTAAAAGAGAATGAGATTCTTTCACAGGTGGACTCCACCAGCAACACCACAATTGAATGGTGTTTCTGAACGTCGTAAGCGAACCTTGTTGGACATGGTTCGATCCATGATGGGATTCACTGAATTGCCTACATCGTTTTGGGGCTTTGCGCTTGAAACTGCGGCAATGTTGTTGAATAATGTCCATACTAAAGCATTGGATAAAACACCATATGAGATATGGATGGAAAAAACTCCCAAATATTCTTACATGAGAATATGAGGATGTCCTGCTTACGTGAAGCAGACAGTGGGAGACAAATTGGATAGTAGATCCACTTTGTGCTACTTTGTAGGATATGCAAAAGAATTCTGTTGGATATTAATTCTATCATCCCAATGAAGCAAAAGTGTTTGTTTCAAGAAATGCCACCTTTTTGGAAAGAGAATTTCTATTAGATAGAAAAGGCAAGATGATAGAACTTGAAGAAATTCAAGATACTCCCTCAACTATAGAAGTTGAACCCATTTCCCAAGAACCAGTAGTTGAAGTACAAGCTCCTAGAAGGTCTGATAGGGTTATTAGACCACCTGCAAGATATACGCTTCTTCATGAACAAAGCCATTATGAGCATTGTGTTGGATGTGATCCAATGAATTTCAAAGAAGCAATATCTGATACTAATTCAACCAAATGGCTTGAAGCCATGCAGTCAGAAATGGACTCTATGTATTCAAACCAAGTCTGAACATTGGTGGATCAACCTGAGGGAATCGTTCCCATAGGGTGCAAATGGATCTACAAAAGAAAGCTTGGAACGAATGGGAAGGTAGTGACCTTCAAAGCAAGGATGGTTGCAAAAGATTATACTCAAAGACAATGAGTTGACTATGAGGAAACTTTTTCACCAGCTGCTATGTTTAAAGTCCATTAGAATACTACTAGCCATAGCATCATGGTATGACTATGAGATATGGCAAATGGATGTAAAGACTGCATTCCTCAATAGAGACATCAAAGAAGAAATTTATATGTCTCAACCTGAGGTATACACATCAGTAGGAAGTGAGCATAAGGTATGCAAACTTCAGAAATCAATATATGGTCTCAAGCAGGCATCAAGGAGTTGGAACCTCAGATTTGATAGCACTATCAAAGAGTTTGGTTTTGCTAAGAATCCTGAGGAACCATGCGTGTACAAGAAAGTTAGTGGGAGTGCGGTGACATTCCTAGTATTTTATGTTGATGATATCCTGCTCATTGGGAGTGATGTAGGATTACTGCAATCAACTAAAATACGGTTGACCTGTAAATTCTCCATGAAAGACATGGGTGAAGCATCCTACGTATTGGGAATACAAATATATAGAGATAGATCAAATAGGATGATCGGACTCACCCAAGCCACCTATATCGATAAACGATTCTCTATGGAAGAGTCCAAGACAGGATACTTACCAATGTGTCATGGTATTACTCTATCTAAAGCTTTGTGTCCCAAAACTGATGAAGAGATAGAGATGATGACACGTATTCCATATGCGTCAGCCATTGGTAGTATCATGTATGGTGTGATATAGACACGTCCTGATGTTGCTTACGCTCTGAGTGTTACAAGCAGATATCAGGCAAATCCTGGTCCAATGTATTGGAAGGCCGTGAAAGATAATCTTAAGTACTTGAGAAGGACTAAGAACTTGTTCATGGTCTATGGGGTGGAGAATTGAAATTGGAAGGCTACACTGATTCTAGCTTCCAATGTGACGTAGATGATTCGAAATCGACCTCTGGTTTTGTATTCAGGCTATATGGTGTGGCTGTCTCTTGGAAAGGTTCCAAGCAAGACACCGTTGCGGATTCCACCACTGAAGCTGAATATATTGTTGCATCTGATGCAGCCAAAGAGGTAGTTTGGATGAGGAATTTTGTCCAAGAGTTGGGCGTTATTCCTAATAGAGTTGATTCCAGTCCCGTCGTACTGTGACAACACTGGTGCCATTGCGCAAGTAAAGGAACCAAGGTCTCATCAGCGATCCAAACATGTACTGAGGAAGTTCCACATCATACGGGAGATTGTGGGAAGAGGTGACATATCAGTCGAAAGACTCTTCTCTGCAGATAATGTTGCTGATCCACTTACAAAGCCCTTGCCAGGACCATTGTTTGAAAAGCATCGCGAAGCAATGGCATTATGGGTAGTTGGCTCTAGGGCAAGTGGGAGATTGTTAGAGTAGATGTCCTGCAAGCCAACGGTTGGCTAGAGAATTTATTGACTCAAGTGAAATAAGCAATCTTTATTTTAAAATAATTTAACTTTTTATGGTCTTGTTATACTTTATCTATATACCCATGCAAACAGCATAGATAAAGTCCTTGATTATGCTTTAATACAAATGAATCGTAATTCGATGTTGAAACTCATTTGTAAACACTGCATATTCTAAATTCGTTCCTAGTCGATTCAGCCGCCTAAAACAGGGATAAAGGCCGCTTGAGCTCGAAACTAGCATCTGTGATGTTGTGTACTGCGTTTCTTGGTAAGGGCATAGAGATGTCCAAACATGCAGATGGGTAGTCATATGATGATTATACCGAACAACCCTCCCTCGGACTTTCCAAGTGGTTATCATTCATCGAGAGGATAAGTCCGTGGTTATGATTGTACACCATTAGTCCTTACGACCCGGGACAACACTGAGGCTCTATATGCTAGGGCAGTGCTTTGACTCGTTTACCGGCTCCAGGAGAGTCATCAGGTGGCGAGGTTGGGTACAGTTGCGACACATATAGGAGCCAGTGCATTGTAGTCGGGGATTCACCGCTCACCTACGGGTGTGGATATCCTATGTGACCTAATGAAATAATAGTGCATGGAATCTCTGGCCAGAGTACGAGATGTACGTTGGAGAAAGAGTTCTCCAAATAGTACACGCGATGCCACTATTATAGTTATCACATAGTTATCAAATTATTATGCAACCCTCGATGAACCAATGGTTGCAGATTCGATCGGGATATATGAGATGAAGGGACCGTACTGTACGTTAATCATAATCGACTGGTTCTTGCAGGCACTATCAGTGATACCTAGGGGATCATGGGACGATGCTACTAGACGCTCTTACCATGATCCGATGGGTGCGATCAGAAATGAGTTCTGACATTCTTAATCAAGGTGTTGATGAAAAGAATGGGGCTAACAAGGGTAAGCCCGAATAAAGGAATATGTCCTGAATCACAAAGAGTTATGAACCCACGGCTAGCTGTATCCCTGAACCATTGAGGGTCACACAAGCACTGGTTTACTTGTTCCCGTTGAGATAATAAATTCAAGGAGTTGAATTTATAGAAAACGTTGAGATAATAAATTCAATGAGTTGAATTTATAATAAATAAGTTTGATATGATCAATCGATAAGCTTATAAATAAAGTTTATAAAAGCTTATAGAAATTTGAGAGCATGACTGTTAAGACAGTCAAAAGGAGTACACCTGACTTATTTAGACATTGGTGATCTCGACATTAAAGTGTGCATCATAATAACAAATAAGTTAGATGTACTCCTTTTGACTGTCTTAACAGTCATACTCTCAAATTTCTATAAGCTTTTATAAACTTTATTTATAAGCTTATCGATTGATCATATCAAACTTATTTATTATAAATTCAACTCATTGAATTTATTATCTCAACGTTTTCTATAAATTCAACTCCTTGAATTTATTATCTCAACGGGAACAAGTAAACCAGTGCTTGTGTGACCCTCAATGGTTCAGGAATACAGCTAGCCGTGGGTTCACAACTCTTTGTGATTCAGGACATATTCCTTTATTCGGGCTTACCCTTGTTAGCCCCATTCTTTTCATCAACACCTTGATTAAGAATGTCAGAACTCATTTCTGATCGCACCCATCGGATCATGGTAAGAGCGTCTAGTAGCATCGCCTCATGATCCCCTAGGTATCACTGATAGTGCCTGCAAGAACCAGTCGATTATGATTAACGTACAGTACGGTCCCTTCATCTCATATATCCCGATCGAATCTGCAACCATTGGTTCATCGAGGGTTGCATAATAATTCGATAACTATGTGATAACTATAATAGTGGCATCGCGTGTACTATTTGGAGAACTATTTCTCCAACGTACATCTCGTACTCTGGCCAGAGATTCCATGCACTATTATTTCATTAGGTCACATAGGATATCCACACCCGTAGGTGAGCGGTGAATCCCCGACTACAATGCACTGGCTCCTATATGTGTCGCAACTGTACCCAACCTCGCCACCTGATGACTCTCCTGGAGCCGGTAAACGAGTCAAAGCACAGCCCTAGCATATAGAGCCTTAGTGTTGTCCCGGGTCGTAAGGACTAATGGTGTACAATCATAACCACGGACTTATCCTCTCGATGAATGATAACCACTTGGAAAGTTCGAGGGAGGGTTGTTCGGTATAATCATCATATGACTACTCATCTGAATGTTTGGACATCTCTATGCCCTCACCAAGAAACGCAGTACACAACATCACAGATGCTAGTCTTGAGCTCAAACGGCCTTTATCCCTGTTTTAGGCGGCTGAATCGACTAGGAACGAATTTAGAATATGCAGTGTTTACAAATGAGTTTCAACATCGAATTACGATTCATTTGTATTAAAGCATAATCAAGGACTTTATCTTTGCTGTTTGCATGGGTATACAGATAAAGTATAACAAGATCATAAAAAGTTAAATTATATTAAAATAAAGATTGCTTATTTCACTTGAGTCAATAAATTCCATAGCCAACCGTTGGCTTGCAGGGCATCTATTCTAACACTGGGTTGTTGGGAAGTGGTGGGGGACTGAATAGTGCCTCAGAGTCACTGGATTGTAGCACCAATTCTCTTTTTGTCTTAGGTGCTGGAGCTTTATTGCTCTTCTTGCCTTCTGTTGACTTCTTGACATTAGCTAATTATTTCCTTTCTTATTTATCAACAATGCTGCAGGAGAGATTTCCATGGCCTGTCCTCGAGGCCTCAATGCAATCATATTTTGCGCATTAAGTGTGATACTTTTATATCACATCTTAAATATTTAAAATGAGTTTATAATGAGCTTACAATGGACTTCTAGAGTAACTTGGATCAATCATTTTCGTAAAAAGCGATGACGAATACGAAGTAGTTGCTATAAGAGCCCATTGTGCAGTCACGCAGGCGCAGGCGCGGGCCCGGGCTCGGGGCATGATAGAATGGTATCAGAGCCGGTCACCGACAATGAACACTGGGAAATACGTGCAATGCGGGACAAAGTGTTACATGCATGAGAGTCGCCTCTTGAACCTGTGGGGCAAAGTGCTACATGACGGAAGCCACCTCTTGAACCTGTAGGAGCCACCTCTAGATTCTCGGCACTGGTGGATCGAATGGTCAGGCCGCGACGAGGACGTCGTGTTCTGAAGGAGGGGTGATTGTGATACCCTTGTCCCCACATCTTAAAAATTAAAGATTTAAAATGAGTTTATAACGGGCTCACAATGAACTTCTATAGCAATTTGGGTTAATCATTTTCGTAAAAAGCGAGGACGAATACGAAGTAGTTGCTATAGGAGCCCATTGTACAGTCATTCAGGCGCGAGCCCAAGCTCGGGACGTAACATTAAGAGTCTTGAACTTGTGCAAGGTTACTGCATCACTAAGTGAGACCTGCATCCTCGAACATGAGACTGCTTATCAGAGATAAGCATCGCCTTCAGCATTTGGAACAAAAAAACGACTGACCAATTGATTTTTATCTCAGTAGCTTTATAATAAATAAACTAGAATCCGAGGAGTGAAACCTTGGATTGTTATAATTTGTTTAATTCTACCAATTTGTCATATTTTGTTAAATTTAAATTGTTTTTGTTATATTTTATGTAAAAAAAAAACCTTGATTGATGGAGAGCATATTAGAAATGAGTGATGCTTTTTCTTGTAATTCAATATATTTTTATAGTTTTTGGTCATGCCAGATGAGGATGGAGAAAGATCACATGTTTTTTAAAAAAATTTCTCAAGTGTATTTGAATATATTCAAAATACGGGTTATTTTTCAAAATTAAAATTTGACGTCTCACGAATCTTTATCTGTGAGACGGGTCAATCTTACCGATATTCACGACAAAAAATATACTCTTAGACGTCTTTTGTTTTGGTGACAGTCTTTTGTGTATATCTTTGTGATATTGGACCTAACCTTTTATATTTAATTATTTTTAAAGTTTTTTATTTTTGAAATACCATTCATAAACTAATTCCTCAAATCTTTAGCAACACGTAGAGAAAACCATTGAGGAAAAATACCTATCCATCCAAACAAATCTAGGCAAAGTAGACAGCTACACAGAGCCAATCTATGTGCTACCACATTAGCCGCATATGATTTAAGGAAATTAAATGAAGCTGGGATTATCCAATAAAGCTCGAACCTCGATAATTAAAGCTCCAACCGGACTAAGATCCACTACATTATTGGTTACTGCTTGAATCGCCGGTAGTGAATCTGAAAATATGCAAACATTTGTAATCCGATGAGATAAACAAAAATCCATACCCACCTAATAGCAGCCAATTCCGCGCCTTTTATCAACCTCGGACTACGGATTAAACAAGCATGTTCTCCTAAAACCATTCCCTGTGAATCACGCACCACAACCCCTACACTAACATGGTTCTGTCGCTCATCTATACCAGCATTTACGTCCAAACTAACTTGAGGATCTGCAGGCGGTTTCCAAAACAATTCTGTTGAAGGCTGGACCGAAGCTTTCAAGCAACTTCCCCTCAAAGAAGCTCTCCGATACATTTCCAGAAATGAAAAAACCCAATCGACGTTTAGTTCAAGAGTCGATTGAGTATTATCATGTTTTAATTTACAGTATTCAAACCATATTGCCCGCGCCACCAAAGCAAATAACTCCGTCTATTCTTTTGTGCTCCCCTTCGATATGAATAATTCATACAAAATGTGGTCTACAAGTGAACATTTTGACCCAAAATTACAAGTCATAAAATCTTTCATCCAGTATCATTATAAACATATTATGTTAACTAGAAATTAGCCGGAGAATAACAGGTTTTGACTACCTAGAAGTTTTTCTACCAGGGCCAACTTTATCAATACATAATTATAATGCCATTCATAACCAGGAAGGGACAAAAGTCAGATTTAATGACAAACATAGAAGAAGTAAACAGATGTAGGATGGGCGAAAAATCACCAGCGTGAAGGGCTCGAGGACATCCATTTCATGTAATAAGTTTGCAACAATCTCCACATACAACACACGTATCATCGCTGCCACTTGTGACAAGGCTTTGGCTATTCGATAACATTAAGGCAATTTCATGAAGTGGCAAGCCACTGGACGTGTAAATATAACGATAGCTGCAAGGTACAAAAAACAATGTCAGCAACAGTTAAAACTTAAAACAGAAAAACAACTAAATTGCTTTCTGTAGTTACTTACAGTTGCAGACCATCCCAGCATGAGCCTCAAACCGGGAAGGACTAAGCTGAACCAAAAAATGGAAACTTATCAAAAATAGAAAGATGAAGTCAGGTGGAAGAAAGATAAGGAGTGTTTTCACTAGATGCAAACTATCAACAATAAAGTAATATACAGATTTGTACATGGAAATTATTACCTCTGTGTTGTAACAACTACAGATTATACCATAATCCCCTGCTTGTAACCCCCAAGAATGCACTGTAAAGGAAAGGGGTTTAAATGGTTATCAACGATAGCAGATAATAAACCACTGGGAAAATCAGATATCTTTAGCTAAAACCAACCTTTCCTTTGCCATAATAAGCCAAATCAGTCCCATCAGGCATGAAAAATAATTTATGTAAATCATTGTACCTGTCATACAATTGACACACAAAATCAAAGGTACTAGAGAATACGAGAGCAACAAAGAGAGCAAACTTTGGTCTGCACAAGAAATGCACGAACATAAGGAAAAATGATTAAATAGAATAAGAGAGCAAACTTTTTATTCAGAAGTTTCTGTTCCACTGGTGCCTATGTTTAGCTTTTCTGATTGACGGGGAGAAGTGCACCATCTTCTATTAATTGCATTATAATCAAACATGATTTTTCCACTTACACAAGCAGAACATATTCAAGTGTATGCATCATCTTCTATTACCTCCTGGTTTTATGATTTTTCTACAAAACGCTGTCATGTAAAGAAGCAACAATATAATATCAAATTTTGCTGTCAAATTTTTTAATATGGATACACTCACCGTATGCCTAAAGGCCCTAGTATATAGAATTATGAATGGAGATATAATAGGAAAATTTATGTTATTTTTATGACACTTAATTTATGATATTTTTTGAGTTGATGAAATTTTGTTGTCTTTCTCTTCAAGAAATTATCAAACTTCTCCATTTAATACACTTTTTTTTTTCAAATTACTTTTCATTTACGTTTTTTGTGCACTCATTTGAAAATGCCAAAAACATTTTATTCGCTCTTTTTTTTTTTTGCAATAAAATTAGAGAAAATTGGTTTTAAATCCCCAAACCGAAACCTATCTTTATCCTAACTCCCTACACCTAAAAAACTTTGTTCAAACTCCCTAAATAGTTTAAAGTTGACAAAAACATCCTTACAATTTTTAGTGATTGATTTTCCTGAGAGAAATGGTATCAGAGCTTATGTAAAATTATTTCAAACACAAAATTTATTATTATCAAGTAATTAAATGTTTGAGGAGGAGAATTTCGAAAAAATTATGAATTCGATCTCAGGTTCGAGAAAAATAATTTACAAGAACTATTCCAAAATTTTAGAATATACACAAGAGCATCTAACTTTGGTTAGATATCAGGAGCAGAATGTGACGATACAACACCCTCAGGTAAACTTATGATTCAATCTAATAAGTTTTTGGAGATAGTATCAGATTCCTCTAAGCTCTTTTCAGATCTTAGGGAAATCCAGAAAACGGTACAAAATTATGGCAATATGCTATACTTTGTACCTCATCGAGTTGAAAAAATCCTTGAAAACCAAGAAGAAATTCTTGGAATACTAAAGGATATTCAAACAATAATTCAAAAACTAGAACAACAACCAAGTTCTGGTAAAAGAACTTCAGGAGGAAGGTTACCACCATCATTTGGTACTGAACCTTTGTTACATCAATAAGGAAAGACCAAAGTGGTGTCAAAATCTTTGACTGAAGAAGAAAAGATGATCAATCTAATTAAATCTGTCTCAGAAAAGAAATTAATCTGATGACAACTTTAGAAAGAATTGGTCTGAAGGATCTACAAGAGCTTGCATAATCTTTTGCAAATTTCAAAGTTGTAGATCTGAAGATGTACACGACAGGAGGTGATCAACCTGCTATAACCTGGTCATCTTCTCAGGAACCACCAAGGGAAAGAATGGGATCTCAGAATATAAATATGACAAAATTTTAACCTGATTTCCATACTGGTGGAGGATCACACCCAGCAGGAACAAAGACAAGGAGAAGTCAAATTCCCTTGCACCAAACACCCTATGGGAAAACTGTTTTAGAACCTATACATCCTTACGGGGTTATGCTTAACCTTGATGTATTAGATTTCATAAACAGAGAAGATCTCATAGATGACTGGACATCTGTTATGAGAATCGCTGCAGGAACAGTTGATCTCAACAGAGAAGGATTCATTAAACTTTTAGAAATGAGTCTTATGAGATCAGATAAAATTGCTTGGGACATGACTTCATTAGATACAAAAGAGTCAGTCCTATCTGGTGAATCTCTTAGTGAAATCGCTGGAAAAATGGCTATCCTATTTAAAGCACAATTTATAGGGGTAGACTATTTTAACAGTCAAGATACAGAGAAAAGGAAGAAATATACTCAAGCTCTGTTTAGTCTTGAATTACATGACATATGTTTACTAGATGAATACATTATGTTATTCACTAAATATAGATGAAATTCAGGAGTCGAAGAAGATGTCGCTATACAACTTTTCTTCGCTAAAATGTCAAGTCCTTGGAGAGAAATGCTCATAAGGGAATACGTACATGGCAATTCAGATACGTTGGCACGAAGAGCCTCTTTTCTCAAAGAAAAATTGGCAGAATGGTGTCATATGGCAGCATTACAAAAGAATTACAAACGCTTAAGGGGTATTAACAAAAGAACTCCTTTGTATTGTAAAGAAAATGATCTTCCTACAATCATTGGAAGTAAATCACAGAAGCATAAGAGAAAAAGTTTTAGCACTCATCCTTATGCTCGAAGTGGAAGAAGTTATTGGAAACCAACAACAGTATGATCGAGACAGAAAGCTAGATCTTACAAATCTGAACAAAGAAGCGGACCATCAAGAAGTAAGATATCATCCCAAGAATCGAGTACATCTCGAAGCACATGAAGAACACCTACGAAGAAAACTTTCAGAAGAGCTCATACTCTAGCCAATGAAAGTTTCAAAGATTGTAATTGCTGGACATGTGGAGCAAGATGTCATATTTCGTCCAATTGTCCAGAAAATGAAAAAAGAGGTATTAAACGCTTCGATCCAACCCTGGATATTGAAGAAGCAATTTATTACCAAGATCAAATTCAGGTATACCGATTTGAGGATATTGCCTCAGATGAAAGTATATATGAAGAAGAAAAAGTCTTGAGTCAGGAAGAATCTGATGGAACTGAATCGGAATCTGACTGAAGACGAGGTGTTTCGACACGAAACATATGAAGATTTGTCTGGTTTCTTTAGCCAGACAACGATATCTCATAACATGGTACAAAGGATCATGAAAGAAAATCCCAGTCTTCAGAGATATCAAGGATTCTCTGCAGGATAGAAAAGTTCTTAGAAAGTCTTGGCCTAAGAAACATAAAGCATCATCTAACCTATACAGTTTCTAGAAGGGAAATGACAATCCCGATGGAACTTACAGGAAATAGAATGGAGATGCAGTTAATTCCTTCCGAAGAAATTAAAGAGGAATTACAAAAACTCAAGATAGAAGTAGCAAGGACTATGTCCTGGATTCATATTTGAACAATCCAAATTATGATAAAAGCTACTTTCAAAGAAGGAATAGATTTACCTATTGATATTGCTATATGCGATAAATGAATGGGGAACCTTCAAGATTCAGTACTGGGAACTATCTTAGGAAATCTCTGCGCATGAAAGATTGTAGGAGTAAACTATCCAAGAATAGCCTATAACCTGGCAGACCGAGATTTTAGCCGAGCCTTGACGTTGCACCAAAATTTCAAGGAAAAAAAGCTTATGAAAGAAGGTAATAGACCATATTCTATTACCTACCAGATTTCATATGCTCTATCTAATACACACCATTCAGATTTGTTTATTAGAAATGAGTTCATTGAAATCCTGAGATATTTGAAAAAGTTGCCCAGACAATTTATCCAGAACGAGTTGAGTTTCCTTTAATACAGGAAAAAGATATCCAAATACAAGACAAACTGATTTTACAAAAGAATCAAAGTCTTAGATTGGAAATCAAGAGGACTATCTTTTCAGGGAGATAGAATTACTAGTTACATGTGGGGAAAAACGCCTGTCCAAGAAACCCAACAGGAGCTAATTTTTTTCTACAATAGGAAAGCTTAGATGCCCAGAAGGGTAGAAGGAAGTAGAAATAATATTTGATATTACAAAACAAAGAAATCAATTTCCTTGTAATATTATATTCTATTTGGATCAACCTATGATAGGAACTTACCAAGGAATGATCAATATTGGAGAATTGGAAGTTCATATCAAAGGAATTCCAGGGAAAAAATCAGATCGACTGATTCTTGGACTAGAGTTTTTCGAGGAACACAAACCTTGGAAACGTCTAGAGTATGGAATGAAGTTTATGGTAGATGATAGAAAGTGGAAAATCCAATGACCACAAGCCCATTCTCCATATACATTGCAGTAAGGATGTTATATGAACAATATAAGGCAGAATATTTTGCTACTTATATTGATTCAGGTGCTGGAATCTGTACAGCAAAACAAGGAGTTTTTCCAAATAATTTGGAAGAAGAATTACCAAAGATTGCTGGAAGAGATTTTTTCAGAAGAATCTTAATCTTATGCAAAGGGATTAAGATGACTGAAATCGTAATTGGCGGTGCTGGACAAACACCTTGGTACAAGGTAAAAACACCACCAATTTATTTTCATGATACAGGAGCTGACATTTTGCTAGGAAACAATTTCTTACAAATGTTTAAATCTATACACAAGAAAATGAGACTAGAAGATTAGTGTTTACAACACTTTGTGATCACAAAATCATAGTCCAAAGACTAAGAGAGGCATTTTATCGAAAATTGTCAATCCAGTTTCGCAGCAAGCGTGGTGATGAAGGAAAACTTCTGAACCCAAAAATGAAGGATTCTAAACAGTTAAGAGCAGATAAAAACTCCAACCAGAATATATAGAATGCCTTAAGATAACTCTATATAAGAATGAAGTAGAGTTTGAATATAAGGTATCGTTGGAAGATGTCAAGAAAAGGATCAAAGAAAATTATAATGAAGATCCCTTGGCATGGTGGGACAGAAATCAACTCAAAGCTTGCCTTAAAATTAAGGAAGGCAAAGACTATGACTTTGTCCGTTGCAAGCCTATCCCAATGAACATAATAGATCAAAGGGATATGCAGATTATAATCAAGGAACATTTGGACCTTGGTTTTGTGAGAACCCAAATTTTTGGACACGTAATTAATTAAATATAGACATGTATAAGAATTTATTTTCGAGTTATAATAAATTCGAAAATATAAATAATACATGGAAATCGAAATCCGGTGCAAGATACATGATAAATTAAGGCTGGACATCTATTAAATTTGTAAGAAAATATTACACACAAGGTGGATTTTCTCAACAAGGTAGCATCCTAATATTTAAGGAATGAGTATCTCGATAATTATGGAAGAAATATCAATCGAATTATGGTAGGATTTTTACATCATCCTTATAAATAGGGGGACCCTTTCATTCAGAATTTACATGAATTTTTCGAGTTCCTCCCCAAATTTTCGAAATTTTGCTCCTAAAATTCTGCACGAGTCAGCAAAATTCTGTTCAAGTTCAGAAATTTGTTTCTCTCACTCGGGTGCTTGGAATTTGATCTCCACCGTTCAGAATATGCTTCGGTATGATTCGCATAACATATCCAAATTTCAGCAAAATCCAACGGTTAGTTTTTTGTTTATAGCCTTTGAAAGAAACCTGCTCAGATTTTAGGCGGGAATTCAGCATACCTACGGTTTTTCTGTATGAACAGGCCTAAACGACTTCGAACCCGATCTTCACTGTTCATAATATATTTAACGTACTTTTGAACGTACTGTAAAATTTTGAGTCCGATCCAACGGTGAAATAAGGCGCAGTGAATTTTTCAAGACGACTGATTTTTCGGTAGATGTGGTGCTGCGTTTTCGAGGGGTTGGTTGCATGATTCTTCTGTAGTTTCAGAGTTCTTCACGTTTTCTTCCAGTCTAAGGTAAGTGGGCTTGTTTTAAAGATTAAACTTTCGTTTATGCATATTTATTTCGTTTTTTGAAAATACGGTCGAGTACGTTCTTCTTCTACTCCGTTCTTGTGTTGGTTGTCATACGGTTTTGGACACTGTGAGGATTCGACTGTATATGGGTGGGAATCCCAACCATGACGTACCCATACGCGGTGGGGGACATAACCGCTATACGGCCTCGCCCCCTTAGAGTAGTAAAAATTAGGGACTGATATCAGTAAACCATAGAAAGTGGATGAATCTCAGTGCTGGTAAATGTTACGCATGTTATTATATTGTGCTCGAACGGCCCTCACTTGCTGAGTATTTCCCAAAATACTCACCCCTTACTCTACTCTCCTCAGATAAATCAGAAAAGAAAATCGAAGAGAATGAGCAAGACCAGTTTCGGGGCTGATAATAAGATGATTCAAGAAGTTAATTTTAGTTTTGGCTTAGTAAGTTGTAAAAGCTTTCGCATATTATTTTTATCATTTTAAGAATCTACGTTGTAAAGACAATCTTTTGATTGATTATGAGTAATAAACTGATTTTTGGTTTATACTGTACTACGAGGCTTGTTGTTTTCAATTGTGTGGTTGTAAAACAACGCCGGTGTCAACTAACCCCGGTCTCGAGGCGTGACAAGTTTAATCAAAGCAGAATATTCACCATATAGCACTCCAGGTTTTCTGGTAAGAAATCATGGTGAGATAAAACGAAGAAAACCCAGATTGGTTATAAATTATCAAGAAATTAATAAAATTCTAGAGTTTTATGGGTTTGATTAGTTGGATACGCAACGCCAAGATATTCTCTAAGTTTGACTGTAAGTCTGAATTTTATCAAATTCGGATACAGGAAGAAAGCAAGAAATTCACAGCTTTCTCCACATCCCAAGGACATTATATTTGGGAGATATTACCAATGATATTGGCTAATTCACCCCAAATATTTCAAGGAAAAATGGATAATCTTTTTAAAGATTATTTTAAATTTATGTTTGTTTAAATATATTGACGATGTTTTAATAGCATCTAAGAATATGGATGAACATGTTAGACACTTGGAGATTTTCTCCAATGTCTGTAAAAAAGAAGGACTTGTTTTATTTGAAAAGAAAGCAGTTATTGCAACAAGAAAGATTGAATTCCTCGGAATTTAAATCGATGAGTCAGAAATAATTTTGCAAGAACACATAGTCAAAAAGGTGCAGAATTTTCCAGATAGACTCAAAGACAAGAAGGAACTTCAAAGTTTCTTAGAAGTTGTTAATTTTACTGGGATGTTTATTAAAAACTTAGCAAAATATATAAAGGTGTTTAGTTCATTATTGAAAAAAAACGCTAGATTTAGAACACACAAAGAGACTAAGCCAATTAAAGTAGATTTGTAAGAATCTTCCAAAAATGGCTATTCCCCAAGATGAAGATGATATGATATTATATACTGATGCCAGTGATCATTGGTGGGCAGCAGTTCTTACTAAGCTCACACCTGACGGAGAACAACCATGCAGGTATTGTAGTGGTTTATTCTCAGATGCAGAAACCATAAGATGGCACATCAACGAGAAGGAATTTTATGCAGTAAAAAGTGCTTTTGAAAAATGGCCATTATTTTTACATGCAAAGAAATTTATTTTGAAAGTAAATAACACACAGGTGAAAGCTTTTCTGAAAAATAGGATTGAATCCAAACCAGAAAAGCTAGACTTTTAAGATGACAAGCTTTGTGTCAAAATTATATCTTTGATATAATTATTATTAAATCTCACGAAAATATTATTGCAGATTTTTTAACAAGAGATAAACAACATTGGCATTGATGATATTAACAAGATGAAGAGGCATTTAAGGGAACACCTTGAAATGCTTCAAACCGAGTTTAACAAGCTAGGACTGAATGCAGAAATTGCGGGAATGCTTCAACAAGCGGATAAGAGAATTGTCTCTGATCGAATCACAGGATATTTACAGGCATACACTCAGCTATGGTTTGTAACGCAAAGGCCTATCCTCCAAAGCATCGAGAAGCCATTGGTTTCCCGAATGGAGAGTTTTCGAGTACATGACTCTATACCTGGATCAGGGAATTCAAGTACCCCTAGCACAAGTGTTTAGCCAAGATCATCTTCTGATGAGTCGGCCAAAACAAAAATTGAAACTCCAGATTTGAATCTCGAGTCTTCAAGTCAACCCTTCACCTCGGGGATTGAAGATGGAGAGATTAAACTTAGACCTAATACTGACAAGGGCAAATCTAAGGTTGGTACTAATGAAGCTGCAATTTCTCCATTCCAGGTTTACAACTGAATTGAGAGAAATTAAATACAAGAATTGACATCAACCCATCGATGGTTCGGGTTGATGTTGCAGGAAAATATCCTAGGGTATGGATGAAAAAAATTCATATTCGAAGGAGGTCAAAGTTTGGTATGAATTTGGGGCTCTTGTCTCAGTTTATACTACTTAACCTAGCTTCCCAGAGTTTTCAGCATTACCAAAGTGGATAAAGGAAGCGGTGCATGAAACTTGGACAAACAATAATCATTTGTCCAGCGGAGATATTTTGGAGTTGTATTTTTTCAGTGCAGCACCAGAACCAGCAGGCAAAGGCTCACACGAAACCTTTCATTTCATCAAGCTGAGGAGGCCAGATAGGAATGCCCAGAAATTCATCAAGGATCCCCCTACAAACGAAACACCCCTAGTTTCTTCATTTAATGAAGATGATATATCTACCAGGAGAGCATGAATAGTTTGGGTCTGTCTAACAGAGATGGATAAAGTCAAGTATCCATTTAAATTTTACCAAAATTCTGTAAATGGATCTTTCCTGTTAAATACAGTGACAGGAAAACAACGAGTTTTGCAGAAGATCTATTCAGAAAAAAAATCTTATGTGGAAGAGCAAGCTGCCGACAAGCAAAGAGACTCGTCGTAAATTCTGCAATATAGCACATGTGGGAAGATGGTTAGAAAACAGTCTGCCCAGAATGCCAAAACCAGAAAGAACCAGAGTTTGGTAAATGTTTCAAGCCGAGATCTGATCGGAAACACTTTACCGACACCAGTACAAGTGGAAAAGGACCACAAGCATGATTTCCTCGTGGGCACAGAAAGCCAAAGATTCTCCGACAAAGCTAAAGTGGACATGTGACCATCCCACTAGCAAAAAGAAGGACCACCATGTAAGTGGAATACAAGGACCACCAATAATAGGTGGTAAAGGACAAAGGACCATTGGATTCCCTATTGATAAAGATAAAAGAATCCAATAAACAAGAAACTTTAACCTCAAAATAATCTATAAAAAGACATTAAAACGAGGTGAAAGAATTACAGTCGAAACCTGAAGAAAAATGTATTATACATATTTAAATGTTTATAAAAAACGAATCAAGAGAATAAGAAATCAGCTGAATGAGACCTTTCTAAGGATGAGAAATGAAGAAAGAGTTGTTGCAAATGTTATATGATATGTTTATTTGATATTAAACAATAATTTCAACTAATTTTTTATAGATGTTTTATTTTTTTTCATATTTGGTTAAAAACATAGGTCCATTTCTATGCTTGATAAAGATGAATTTGTTGTTCTTTTCCTAAATGTGTTTGTAGTATTTACAAGAATAAATCTTTTAATTGGAGCAAGAAAATTAACAAGCTATATCTACAACTTAAAATAAAATTATTCCACCAAAAGATGTCCAAGTTAATGCGTTTTCAACAAAAAAACAATATAAAACAAGATAGTCTAAATAAAAAACACTCATGGCACGCTAGGATATGACATATTTTCCCAAAGAATACGCATAAGTTGGTGGGAGATAGCATGTTTGAATTATCATACATAAACTCTCTTGACACATGTGAGACATGTCTGAAAGAAAAAATGACCAAAACCCCTTTATTATGGAAAGTAGAACATGCACATTGTCACGTCCTGAGACCGGGGTTAGTTGACATCGGTGTTGTTTAACAATCACACAATCAAAATCAACCAACCTCGTAGCACAGTATAAACCAAAACCAGTTTATATCATAATTTCAAATAGATAGCAATGTCTTTACAAGCCAATAACCAAAAAATGACAAAATCAAATGTGGAAACATTAGAACTGAATAATAATAAACTTAAACTCAAGCTAAAATCTTGAATGTTCACCAGCCCCAAAACTGGTCTGACTCCTCTTCCTCGAGTTCTTCCTCGGGTTTATCTGGGAAAGGATGAGTGATATGGTTGTCACTCAGAAAGTGGGGGTCATTCGAGCACAATATAGCAACATGCATAAATTTCGAAAATCACTTGACTTGCATACATAATTCATAACACATGCATAACATTGACCGGGCACTGAGATTCCTCTACTTTCTATGGTTTACTGATATCAGTCCCTAATTTTTACTCCTCTGAGGGGGCGATGCCATAAAACGGTTATAATCCCACCGTGTAAGGGCCATAAACATATCATATTGGGATTCCACCCATATACAGTCGAATCCTCACAGTGCTCAAAAACCATATGACAACCAACATAAGAAAGGAGAATTTGTACTCGACCAAATTTTCGAAAACGAACATATGCATAAACCGAAAGTTTAACTTTAAAACAAGCCCACTTACCGTATTCTTGAATGCTAAAAACATGGGTGCACGACTTTGTGAATTGGATCGCTTCTTGCCTCTTGCTCGGGCAGTAATTTGGCTCACTTTCTAGCCAAACTCTTGGATGAATGCAAGCAGAACTTTGCCTCAATTATGCTGCTGGATCTCGAAATTTTGTAGCTAGGAAATTCGAAAATGGTGGTGTGTTGTGGAGTGGGGGTGATGACCTATTTATAGGTGAGGGGAAGAGGCTAAATAAAGTAGTCAAATCATGTCCAAATTGGCTTCCAAATCCTATATTTGACTCCCAAAAAATTCCATTCCATGATAAATTTATTTAACTACCAAATTGTGGGTTAATTCCTTAATCCCCTCCCTTTATTGGTTGGAAAGGTAAGGTGGCTAGATCCACCTGTTTTGGTGCAAATTTTTGATTATTGTTTCCAATTAACCTTGTAAGCATCCTTGGATCTATGCATCACAATATTTAGGCATAATTATAGTAGAATTTTCGAATTTTTCTTGCAATATCATGCCTTAATTCCTTGTATGATATCTCCCAATCTGCACTTATTTCCTACCAAATTCGAAAATGTGCTTGCCTTAGTGTCGATATTATTAACTTGATATTAAATATTTATACATAAGGATTTGCAATATATTTCCCATTTAACACAAGAATCCAAGATCCTAATTTCCTTGCAAATATTAATTACAAGGTTTGAAAAAGAAAAAAATCCGGTTCTCACACACATGATCTATTGGATTTGATCCACACAGATGTGTGTGGCCCGCTAAGTGTTAGCACCAAATATGGGCATTCTTATGTCATTACCTTTACCGATGACCATTTGAGGTATGAATATGTGTATTTAATAAAATACAAGTCTGAAACCTTTTGAAAAGTTCAAAGAATTCAGAGCAGAATAGAAAAACAATTGAGAAAAAGTATTAAACACGATCTGATCGAGGTGGAGAATACTTAAGTACTGATTTTCAAAAAACAACCTTAAAGATAATGAGATTCTCTCACAGTGTACTCCTCACACCACACCATAGTTGAATGGTGTGTCAGAACAATGTAATCGAACATCATGCAGTTGAGGCTCAACAATTGGCGAAGTCTCAAAGCCTCAAACATATCAAGATTTTTGGTTTGATGCAAATCACTCTCACAATCTTGGTTGTTTGAGTCACTGTCATCAAACCAAACTGATCGATCATTGTATGAGTATCTCGCCTCACTTCAAATTCTTCACGAACCTCGAAAATTGATGCCATGAACTCTTCTGCGCAACACCTAGAGGTGGCCATATTTTTTATGGCCTTCTCAGTTGATTCCAGGAACTTGTTCAACACCTCTTCAAGTTGAGTCAAACTATATTTCTCCTCTTTATGTTCCAACGGCTAGTTTGAAAATTTAGGATTGTGAACTTCTGGTGGATATTTTTGGCTCCAATTTTGCTGTGAGAGATCCTCGTACCAATGGTATTCGAAATCTGTCATATCATCTAAGAAGTGTCATATATTAGATCAGACTACCCATAGCCAAAAAGGGGTGTCAAAATCGGACCCGGCCGATGGGATTCGACCTAAAAAAGATAAGGTTCACGTGACCCGATATCTAACCCAAAAAAATAATCGAGTTCAGATCCGAGTTGATGTTCCAATAACAAGTGTCATACATTAGATAAGACTACCCATAGCCCAATAGGGGAGTCAAAATCGGACCCGACCCGATTCGATTCGACCCGAAAAAATCAGGTTTGGATTTGAGGTTTTTGGATTCTTGTCATGTTAGGTTGGACCCGATATGTGACCCAAAAAAATAATCGTGTTCGATTCCTGGTTGACTCGAAAATTTTAATTTTTTTAAATATATAATTAATAAATATTGCTTGATTTTTTATATATCATATGTTTGAAAAATATTTATTGTATAGTTATATCATAAATTTTCATAATTTAATATTTATTGTGTAAATTTTTATTTTTAAAATAATTATTTATTTGATTTAATAAATATACTTTACTTTTCTACAATTAAAATTTCAAATTTAAATCATATAAAAATGAGATTTTTTTGTATTATATGTTTAAATTAAAATATTATTTTTTCAAATTTTTTTAAATGTTTTTAAAAAATTTAAAAAATCAAAATCAGGTTGATTGGGTTAAGTCGGGTTCGGGTTGTGAGTTTTAGGTTGGTTCGGGTTTGAGTTGAGCAGTTTTTAAATAGTACTATTCGTCAACCCGACTCGACCCACCCGGATTGACACCCCTGTAATCAATGCTTCATCAATCACCCATTGTTGTGTCAATGCATCCAACCTTTTAAAGAAAAAACGAATAAGAGAAATTGTGATACCAAAAAGTGTTCGCCAAATTGTTCAATCTTTCTCATGGCACATAGAATGCCTCTACTGTTGTAGGACACACTTGTGAATACTTGTTGATAGAAATTCTCAAAGTGTTACATAAAAAAATGTTTTTGAAAAAATATAATAGAACTATGAAATCCTATAGCTTCCGATTGGTGGGGGGGGTAAGATCTCCTAAATCTTAAATTAAAAAAAATATAGAATGAGGAAAACGATGTGAAATTTTTGTTCTTCGGTTGAGTTCTCTTGCTATCTCTCTTCTTTTTGCTTTGAAACCTTCTCTTTGCGGCTCTTGTGCGTATCTCGAGGCTGATTTTGGTATCATCTCTAGTCAACTAGGGCTCCCATATATATAGATGCATCCAAGAGTCCATCAAGGTAGAAAATCCGTGCATATCAAAATTTTCATTTTCTACGTCGCGTTCGGGCAGTATTTTCAACACGACATATTCTGTCCACATGTTAAAAATTTCTTCCGGGTGCCCTAGCGGTAGGTTTTCTATTCTTGCAATCGAGTTTTCTCCTTGCGTGATGGGGCGGTAAAAAAGAACCGCCCTAGCGCGACCAACTATGTCTCAATACCTCGCGTACACCTTTCTTCACCGTTTTGGTCAATTTTCCTACAAATATACCAACCGATGTGAAGAACGACACATATTCATAAATTATTACTAAAATAAATGAAATGTGGACTCAACAAAATAAAATAATGCAAAAATGGATTAAAAACAACACAATAAAACATGCAAAAAAATGTCTATAATTTCTATTCAAGACCAAACGAGTTGTTCACCGATTGATCTGAAAACATTATTTGCTTACAACAACCATTCCTCCCAGAGTTTAAATTTGAATATGATCAGAAAGGACAAATCTTATTCTCTATGTAACGGAATTAAAGACCTGTTAACTACCATATCTAGCAAGTGTCTAAGAATATTTAATGCTTAATGTTATATTTGGAAAGTTGATAAGGACACATGTCATTCTTTGGAGATTTTTCTCACATCCAGTATAAATGTGAGTACAATAAATTTATTAATGTTGGAGCCATTATCTATAAAATGGGAATGTATCAGAATGTTGAAGATAATTGAAACTTTAAATCCTTGCATGCTCAAGAGAATTTTCTTAATTTCTTTCAGTACTCCGAAAGATTTATTATACCAAGATGATTTGAACATGTTAAAAGCCTATCAGATCGATTAAGGATCATTTTGTGCACATGTTTTATTTTCACTCAATCTTATATAATCGAGTTGATTTGTATAGTGAGAAATTTGTAACTATCAAAAGTTAATTCTAACATTTAGAAGTTGTGTATTTGCTAGGAGTTCCAACTTAATAGGATTGTTGAACCAAGATTGTCACGCCCCGAAACTCGGGATTTGACACCGGCGTTGTTCATCAATCACACAATCGAAAAACAACCAGCCTCGTAGCACAGTATAAACCGAAACCAGTTTATTTCATAAATTCGCAAAAACAACCATTGTCTTTACAACTAAATAAATTGAACAAATTGCGGAAGCGTTTACAATTAAAATAAACCTACTAAAATTCTTAAATCCTTGCAGCAAAATTCTCGAAATTTAAATAATTTCACCAGCCCCAAAATTGATCCGACTCTTCTTCCTCAACCTGTTCCTCTGTTTTATCTTCGGATTTATCTGGGAAGGTTGTAAGGGGTGAGTATTTTGGGAAATACTCAGCAAGTTGGGGCCGTTCGAGTACACAACAACATGCATATAAAATTCGAAATACGTACACACACACACCATGCATAAATTGACTCATACCACATTCGTATCCTTGACCTGACACTGAGATTCCTCTACTTTTAATGATTTACTGACGTCAGTCCCTACTTTTTATTCCTCTAAGGGGGCGAGGCCGGATCGGTTATATCCCCACCGTTTGAGGGTCATATCATAGTTGGGATTCCCTCCCATATCAAGTTGAATCCCCACAGTGTCAACATAAAACTCATGTACAAATCGTAGCCAGAAGGGGTAGAAGAAGAATTGTACTCGACCGAAATTTCGAAAATACGAAAATGCATACACCGAAATTACACATTTAAAACAAGCCCACTTACCTTAGATATCGTAGAAAACGTGAATAGAGGGAATTCCTGCACTGGAATTTCGAACCCTAGCTTCGGGTTGGACTGCAGCAGCGCTTCGCTTCTTCGCACACTGAGAGAGCAAGCTCTCGAAAATCCTAAGAAAACTAGGAGAGAAACTCGAAAAACTGGAGTAGAAAATGGTGTGAATTTTCGAGTTATAGGCCCTCCTATTTATAGGGGTTGGCTGCTATCAGGATAGATGTCATCCGCGCGTTTAAACTTGAATCAAATCTCCATCCAAAATCGTGATCAAATCTAAATTTTATTCTTTATCCTAGACCTAAATTTCGAAATTCATGTATGTAACCCAAGGATAAATTTCGAAATTTATGCTTTGCCCAGCCTGCAAAATTTCAACTTTTGTGTCTAATTCCCAATATTCGGTAGACTTTTTATTTCCTAAAATAATAAAAATTATATTTCTTAAATCCCACAAATTTGCTGACTTACCCAAAATTTAGTAGTATTTTTCCCAAATAAGATTTTGATTATTTCCCTAAAATCCTGGTAGTTAAATCTTTCCCAAGCTGCATTTATCGTGTAAATTTTTCCCTTTATCTATGATTTTCGAAAATTCCCTAATATTCTTTCAATATTATTTTCGAAAATCCCATGATAAAATCCTCAAGATTTTTAGTTCCAAGATTGGGTTATCTTCTTGCTTAAATCTTTATCCAGGTATATCAAATCTTAGATCTATATCCGGTAAAATTCTGCATATCTCAAATTCCGAAAAAATATACACGATATTATTTAAATTCTTGAGTTCCAAAAAAATGCCACATCACAAATTCCGAAAATCTCGCAAATCTTGGTACAAAATATTATCATGATAAAATCTAAAATCTTAGATTTTACATCCCTCCCTCCTTATGGGAAGTTTCGTCCTCGAAACTTGGGTTGGCTTGGTCTCCGAAGAGGTACGGGTACTGGTTTCTCATCCTTTCTTCTAGCTCCCACGTGGCTTCTCTTTCGTTGTGATTCGACCATTGTACCTTGACGTAGGGAATGATTCGTCGTCTCAGTACTTGGTTCTTGGTGTCCACGACTCTAATGGGAACTTCTTCGTACTTTAGCTCTTCTCCCAAGTTACTTTCGATTATGAGCGGTTCTACTTCCAACACGTGGCTTGGATCCGAGATGTATTTCCGTAGTTGGGACACGTGGAAAACATTATGAATTCTAGATATGTTTGGCGGCAGCGCCAATCTGTATGCCAGTGTGCCTACTTTTTCCAAAATTTCAAAGGGTCCTACATAACGGGGGTTTAGCTTCCCGGCTTTACTGAATCGGACAACTCCTTTCATAGGCGACACTTTCACGTAGGCCTTCTCGCCAACGTTGAATTCCACTGGCCTTCTTTTCAGATCTGCCCAACTCTTTTGTCGGTCTTGAGCTGCCTTGAGTTTTTCTCGGACAACTGTAACCTTGTCTACTGTTATCTGTACGAGCTCGGGTCCTACTACTGCTTTTTCTCCCACTTCATCCCAATAAAGTGGTGATCGACATTTCCTTCCATAAAGAGCTTCATATGGAGCCATCCCAATACTGCTGTGATAGTTGTTGTTATAAGCAAACTCGATCAATGGTAGATGAGTGCTCCAATTGCTACTGAATTCAAGAGTGCATGCTCGCAGCATATCTTCCAAAGTTTGGATGGTTCTCTCCGTTTGTCCATCGGTTTGAGGATGATAGGCCGTACTTAGGGTTACTTTCGTTCCCATGGCCTCTTGAAAGCTCTTCCAAAAGCGCGAGACGAACCTTGGGTCTCTGTCAGACAGGATGCTCACTGGTACTCCATGAAGTCTTACAATATTGTCCATGTACAGTGTAGCTAATTTGTCCAGATTGTAGTTCATACGGACGGGTAGGAAGTGTGCAGATTTTGTAAGTCTATCTACAATTACCCATATTCCGTCCTGACCTTGCCTTGACTTTGGCAATCCTACCACAAAGTCCATGGAGATATGGTCCCACTTCCACTCAGGTATCTCCAACGGTTGCAATAATCCCCCGGGTCGCTGGTGCTCTGCTTTGACCTGTTGACAAACCTGACACTTAGAGACGAATACTGCCACATCTCTTTTCATTCCGTTCCACCAAAAATTTCTCTTAAGGTCTATGTACATTTTTGTACTGCCTGGATGGACTGAAAACTTGGACTTGTGTGCTTCTGATAGTATTTCTTGGCGAAGGTTATCGTTGTTCGGTACGCACAGTCGTCCATTCATCCATAGGACTCCCTTGTCATCAATTTGTAGATCTTGAGACTTCTCGTTTTTGACTTGTTCCTTAAGTTTCTTTAGCTCGGGGTCTCGGTCCTGATTTAACTTGACGGTCTCCTGTAGACATGGCTGGGCGGAGAGTGAAGCTAGAGTGGTCTTGCCTCCATTTTTCCGACTCAGAGCATCGGCCACTTTGTTCGCTTTACCTGGATGGTAACTTATAGTCAAGTCGTAATCCTTCAGTAGTTCGATCCATCGCCTTTGCTTCATGTTTAGTTCTTTTTGGGTGAACAAGTACTTGAGGCTTTGGTGATCTGTGAAAATTTCACACTTGGCACCATAGAGGTAGTGCCTCCAAATTTTTAAGGCAAAGACAACTGCTGCTAACTCAAGATCATGCGTAGGGTAGTTCTTTTCGTGCGGTTTCAACTGCCTTGACGCATAGGCGATCACTCTTCCCTCTTGCATGAGTACGCATCCCAGACCTTCCTTAGATGCGCCACTGTAGATGGTGAATTCTTTATCTTCAGTAGGTAAGATTAGCACTGGCGCGGATGCAAGTTTTTCTTTCAATGTCTGAAAACTTTTCTCGCAACCTTCGTCCCAGATGAACTTGAAATTCTTCTGAGTGAGCTTAGTCAGTGGTATAGCTATGGAAGAAAAACCATCGACGAACTTCCTGTAATAACCTGCCAGTCCAAGAAAGCTCCTGATGTCTGTGGCGTTCTTAGGTTTTGGCCACTCTGTAATTGCCTCAACTTTCTTGGGATCCACTGATACTCCTGCTTCCGAGATCACATGTCCTAAAAAGGATACACTCTTAAGCCAGAACTCACATTTCTTAAACTTAGCATATAGCTATTTCTCCCTCAGTGTCTGTAGTGCAAGGCGGAGGTGCTCTTCATGTTCTTCCTCGTTGGGAGAATAAATGAGGATGTCATCAATAAATACCACTACGAACCGGTCCAGAAATGGTTTGAACACTCTGTTCATTAGGTCCATAAAGGCTGCAGACGCATTAGTCAACCCAAAAGGCATCACTGTGAACTCATAATGCCCATATCTTGTCCGAAAAGCTGTTTTGGAGATATCTTCAGCCTTGACCTTCAGTTGGTGGTATCCAGTCCTCAGATCCAATTTAGAAAAGATGGTGGCTCCTTTAAGCTGATCAAACAGATCGTCTATCCGAGGTAGAGGGTACCTGTTCTTGATTGTGATCTTGTTCAATTCTCTGTAATCGATGCACAATCTCATACTACTGTCTTTCTTCTTTACGAAGAGTACTGGAGCTCCCCATGGGGACACACTAGGTCGAATTTGCTTTTTGTCCAGCAATTCTTGGAGTTGCTCTTTTAGCTCCTTGAGTTCAGTTGGCGCCATCCTGTAAGGTGCTTTAGAGATTGGTGCTGCACCAGGAACCAGATTAATTTCGAACTCAACTTCGCGGTCCGGAACTGTCCCTGGGAGTTCTTCTGGGAAAACATCCGGGAACTCACATACTATTGGGATGTCTTCTATCCTCATTTCGACTTCTTCTTGCACTTCGTTGATCATTGCTAGGTAGATGTCTTCTCCGGCTTTCATGGCCTTCCATGCCTGGGAAGCGGAAAGGAGTGATTTTCGTTCCTTTGATTTACCATGGTACACGATCTCTGCCTGATTTGGGGTTCGGAGCTTAACTTTTTTCCCTTTACAGTCCACTATGGCATTATTACTGGCTAACCAATCCATCCCTAGAATGATGTCGAAATCGACCATAACCAATTGTATCAAGTCGGCACTGAAAGTCTGATTAGCGATACCGATCTTACAATCCTTGTGAATTTCATGAGTTTCTATGGTCTTACTCGTAGGTGTGGCTATCCGAAAAGGTTCAGTTAGAGATTCGGGCTTAAGTCCTACTTTCTTAGCAAACCTTTTAGACACAAAAGAGTGTGTAGCACCACAGTCAAACAATGCATAAGCATGTACTTTTTGAAGTAAGATGGTACCTGATACGACTTCATTGGCGTCGTCCGCCTCTTCTTGGTTCATAGCGAACACCCTGGCATTAGGCTTATTCTCCTTTGGTTTGTTGGGGTTAGCTCCCACATTCGGCCCAGTTCCCTTGTTGGGCCCAGCTGCTTGGTTGGCGGCTGTAGGACAATCTGCGATCCTGTGCCCTGCTTTCCCACATCCGAAGCACGCACCACTGGCTCTTCGACATTCCCCGGGGTGTCTGAAACCGCACTTCGGGCATGGCTTGGGTCCTTGATGGTTGGCCGCTGAGGTTTGCCCTGGGGAAGGTCCGCCTGATTGGTTTGGCTTTTTGAACTTCTGACCGCCCTGAGAAGACTGACCGGCGTGGGGTCGCTTGTTCTTATTCTCTCCCTCCCTGCGGCGGATGTCGGTTTCAGCTCGGATAGCTGCGCCCATAAGATCTGCAAAATTGGCGGGCTGGTAAACTGCTAAGGCTGACTGGATTCTACTATTTAATCCTCTCTTGAAGCGGTGCAGCTTCAAAACTTCGTCCGCCATGATGGCCGGAGCATAAGATCCAAGGGCATTAAACTGAGACGTGTACTCCACTACTGACATGTCTGGAGCTTGAGTAAGATTTTCAAAGTCACTTAACTTCTGCAATCTGACTTCTGCCGGGTAGTACTGTTTCAGAAATGTTTCTCGGAAGTTTCGCCATGTGATTGGTCCAGCAGCGATCATGGCTGGCGAGACTGCTTCCCACCATTTAGTTGCTCTGTCTTCCAGGAAAGGCACAATCACATCCACTTTGAGTGCCTCGGGAATTCCAAAAGCCTTAACTGAGTCTCGACACTCTTTAGCCAACTCTGGCCAACTTCGGGATCAGCGTCCCCTCTGAATATCGGACATCTGTTCTTTCGGAGGGATTCATAATGAAATTTGATTCCATTCGGTTGTGGTGGTGGAGGTGGTTGATTGGCATTTGGGTTTCCCAACCCTTGCAGTGTCGTGGCCACTATGGTGGCTATGGCCATAAGATCAACTTGTCTTAGATTAACTGCAGGCGGTGGTCCATTCTTCTGTCGATTCTCCTGTCTCTCTTCGCGATCGGCATTAGCGTAACGCGGGTTGCGGTTTTGCCTTGGGGGTCTGCCGGTCATTTCCTACAATCGCAAGTTCTAAGAATTTGTACGAGTAGGTTCATGTAATAGATTGCGCAGAAGTAAATTGAAATCAATGGAACAAATAAAATATTTTATTGATTTCTCAAACAGGAAAATAAATGAACATGACCAATCTAAATAAATAAATGTAATGAAGAAAAGAAAATGTAGCAACAACGGAAATACTACAAAAAGAAATGGTCCACTAAACGTTCTAATCTGCTATCTCGCCATTTCCCACTGCCACATCAGGTGGGGCTTCTTCCTCCTCGGGGTCATCAGGCATCTCTGGGTCTATGAAATCTGCCAGCTGCATCTGAAGGCTATGATTTTCTGATTCCAACTCAGCAATCTGTTCCCTATGGGTCAGAATCTTTCCTATCGCGTCATTCAATTCATTTCTTGCGTGTGCGCAGTTTGTTTCATTCTTCTGGATGAGCTCCTTCTCCTTTGCTTTCCTCTCGTCTACCTCCTTGGATAGCCTTTGGTTATTCTCAGATAATTGCATGATCACATTCCAGGATTCTTCAATTTTTTTCTTATCCCTCAGCCGGGCTTGACGGGCTTCAGACAGTCTTATGGTGCATCTATCCACTTTCTCCTTAGCTTGCTTGGCTCGACTCATCGTTATTTGTAATGACTCGCAATTCGCAGTTATGTTCTTTAACGAGCTCGAACATTTGGAAGACCTCGTCAATTCTTTTCTCTGCTGTCTCCAGTTTGGTAGTCAGATTTTCCACTTGTTGCCTCCTCTCAAGATTACTAGCTCTCAGCCTCCTGATAGTTCTATCCTGATGTCCTATAGCCAATTCCTTTAAATTTATAGCAGCCTGAGCGCGTGTGCGATGCTGGTTGTAATCCAACTGAATAGTCTCCATATGGGTAATCGGGGTTACTTTCTTACGAGCGGTGACACGGAAACGAGCCATTTCCTGAAACAATAAAGAAAGGAAACGCTCAGAATAAATATCAAGAACTAATAGAGCAAGGTATCGAAATTTATATGTATTTTTCGAAAATTTCCGAAAATAGAAGGTTAAAGCTGGCGGGTTGACTCGATGATTCGGCCGAGTTGACTCGCCGGAGTACGGTCGGAGTAAAGGCGCGCGTTGGCGAAGGAGTCAGGGTCTCGGAACCGGCGATTTCACGGCCAGAATCGGTCGGAAGTTACCTAATTTGGCCGGAAAATTCGCGCAACTCGCTAACTATCTCGAATTTGGGCGTTTACGATTGGTTGATCCAATCCGAAAATTGATTGTTGACAAACGTTACCCATGGATTGTGTATCGTTTGTGTAAAATTAATTTAAAATCGGAGTAGTATTGGTAGGGTAATTGGACAAAACAAAATTTGGCGTTTATGGTTTACACGCCCTAGTTCTTAGATCTGAAATTACGGCTTCACCCGAACACTAAATCTGAAATTGGTTGAGGGCTATTGTTCGTTTCGTCGAGACGATTTCGGAACTGGTCTCTGATCGAACACATGTTACCGGAATCGGCGGAAAAGCTCGGCGGCGCACGTAAGGTGCTGTTTGGCCGAAATCCGAAATTTTTTTTTTTTGAAACTCGATTCTTCCACTCGGATTTTGAACCTGGCGGCTCTGATACCACTTAAATGTCACGCCCCGAAACTCGGGATTTGACACCGGCGTTGTTCATCAATCACACAATCGAAAAACAACCAGCCTCGTAGCACAGTATAAACCGAAACCAGTTTATTTCATAAATTCGCAAAAACAACCATTGTCTTTACAACTGAATAAATTGAACAAATTGCAGAAGCGTTTACAATTAAAATAAACCTACTAAAATTCTTAAATCCTTGCAGCAAAATTCTCGAAATTTAAATAATTTCACCATCCCCAAAATTGATCCGACTCTTCTTCCTCAACCTGTTCCTCTGTTTTATCTTCGGATTTATCTTGGAAGGTTGTAAGGGGTGAGTATTTTGGGAAATACTCAGCAAGTGGGGGCCGTTCGAGTACACAACAACATGCATATAAAATTCGAAATACGTACACACACACACCATGCATAAATTGACTCATACCACATTCGTATCCTTGACCTGACACTGAGATTTCTCTACTTTCAATGGTTTACTGACGTCAGTCCTTAATTTTTATTCCTCTAAGGGGGCGAGGCCG
Organism: Primulina tabacum; assembly: GCF_025594145.1. Classification (NCBI taxonomy): domain Eukaryota; kingdom Viridiplantae; phylum Streptophyta; class Magnoliopsida; order Lamiales; family Gesneriaceae; genus Primulina; species Primulina tabacum. The sequence goes on along the minus strand of NC_134565.1, from coordinate 3,263,473 downwards.
GATCGGTTATATCCCCACCGTATGAGGGTCATATCATAGTTGGAATTCCCTTCCATATCAAGTTGAATCCTCACAGTGTCAACATAAAACTCATGCACAAATCGTAGCCAGAAGGGGTAGAAGAAGAATTGTACTTGACCGAAATTTCGAAAATACGAAAAATGCATACACCGAAATTACACATTTAAAACAAGCCCACTTACCTTAGATATCGTAGAAAACGTGAATAGAGGGAATTCCTGCACTGGAATTTCGAACCCTAGCTTCGGGGTTGGACTGCACCAGCGCTTCGCTTCTTCGCACACTGAGAGAGCAAGCTCTCGAAAATCCTAAGAAAACTAGGAGAGAAACTCGAAAAACTGGAGTAGAAAATGGTGTGAATTTTCGACTTATAGGCCCTCCTATTTATAGGGGTTGGCTGCTATCAGGATAGATGTCATCCGCGCGTTTAAACTTGAATCAAATCTCCATCCAAAATCGTGATCAAATCTAAATTTTATTCTTTATCCTAGACCTAAATTTCGAAATTCATGTATGTATCCCAAGGATAAATTTCGAAATTTATGCTTTGCCCAGCCTGCAAAATTTCAACTTTTGTGTCTAATTCTCAATATTCGGTAGACTTTTTATTTCCTAAAATAATAAAAATTATATTTCTTAAATCCCACAAATTTGCTGACTTAAACCCGAAATTTAGTAGTATTTTTCCCAAATAAGATTTTGATTATTTCCCTAAAATCCTGGTAGTTAAATCTTTCCCAAGCTGCATTTATCGTGTAAACTTTTCCCTTTATCTATGATTTTCGAAAATTCCCTAATATTCTTTCAATATTATTTTCGAAAATCCCATGATAAAATCCTCAAGATTTTTAGTTCCAAGATTGGGTTATCTTCTTGCTTAAATCTTTATCCAGGTATATCAAATCTTAGATCTATATCCGGTAAAATTCTGCATATCTCAAATTCCGAAAAAATATACACGATATTATTAAAATTCTTGAGTTCCAAAAAAATGCCACGTCACAAATTCCGAAAATCTCGCAAATCTTGGTACAAAATATTATCATGATAAAATCTAAAATCCTGGATTTTACAAAGATGAATTGTGTTTGTACAAAGGGTTGTGCTTATCAAATCTTCTAGTAGAATCATCCTGGAAACAGAAGAATTGGAGAGGTAGAAGTTTTGTTTTCGAGCTTCCATGAACAAACTCTCAACTCATTTTAATTTATGCTATTTATTAATATGCATTTATATTTTGTGTGTAACTAGTTCACTATGTGTGTCGGGCTGTTTCCGCACTTGAAATCTTTTTAGTTACTCCAAATATGTAGTTTGATTGGGAAAATTGACCTGATCTGCTACCCCAACTTGATTTCCAAAATCATCTAGAAATATTTTAAATTATTTATGTACCTCTTCAAAACACATTTATGATCTCAACAAACTTACTACATGAAATACAAAAAAAGATGCAATGGAAATAATGAAGTTACGCGATAAATTATCATTTGTAATATATTACTGGAAATAGAATTGATATGATAGAATAAAAAAAGTGGTTTATATGTTTAAAAAAATAAAGTGATTTATCTTTATTTAATGAGTTTTTTTATCTAATAGATATAGATATATATATATATATATATATATATTTATCAATATATATCACACTATTATAATAATTATTATTATTATAATTATAAATATATGTCTTTCATTTGTGAGCTTACTATTTTACCCTTTCACTTGTTTTATAATTTGTCATGTTTATGAGTTCTTTAAGTCATTTTCTATGTTAGTTTATTATGATCATTAATAGTGTACTTAACTCAATCAAGATAACTATTATTTTTATTTTACTTTTAAATTTAATTTAATTACTTAATTTTATATATTTTAATATCAATCAATCTGTAGGACCGAGCGCTTGCCGCTTTACCAAAAGCTATAGCTAGTATTAATGGTACAACTCAAATCTTTTAAACCGTACAGCAGCTCAAGCACCACGGTTCGACCGCTCTACCAAGCAGGGACAATTATTGCACCCAACACAATCAATGTCAATCAATTCAATCAATCATCATCAATACTATTATTATTATTATTATTATTATTATTATTATTACTATTATAATTATATGACTTTCATTTGTGAGCTTACTATTTTACCTTTTCACTTGTTTTACAATTTATTATGTTCATCAAGTTCGTTAAGTCAATTTCTATGTTAGTTTAATATTATCATTAATAGTGTACTTAACTCAATCAAAGTAATTATTATTTTAATTTTAATTTTAAATTTAATCTAATCTAATCTATCTAATTATTACTATTATTATATTATAAATATATGACTTTCATTTGTGAGCTTACTATTTTAAGCTTTCACTTGTTTTAAAATGTGTCATGTTCATGAGGCTCTTTAAGTCATTTTCTATGTTAGTTTAATATGATTATTAATAATACACTTAACTCAATCAAGAAAATTATATTTTTATTTTACTTTTAAATTTAATTTAATTACTTAATTTTATACATTTTCGTGCTCCAAATGCAAGTCACTTGTTGCTTACTAGTTAAAAATAGGAAAACTGATAATAAATTTTCCACAAAATAAGTAATATACCTTTTTTACAGGTTGCAAATTATTAGGTATTTTTAATAATTAGTGCATCTAGGAATATATATATATCTTATGCTTTTATTGCAGTCAAATGGTTATGAAAATTTTAGATGGACGCGTGAACCCTTACAACATAGGGATGGTTCTCAACTTCTTGGAGGTACTCTACAGTGGTATTCCTCCATCAAAGAACAACTTTCGAGCAAAAGTGCAGAATGAGTTTGGATTGCAATTGTCAAACCAAGTAGTGATGGAAACCAAAAAAAATACTGGAGGAAGTGTTTTTCTCAATAACAATAAGAAGCATAGGATAAATATGTTTTTCCTACTTAACATTGATAAATAAACAGCCTATATATAGGCTAATACATAACTGAAAGCAACATGAAAATTATCCAACGTTCAAAACAAACTTCTATTGACTAGTTAAATAGAAATAAACTTACTGACACTCCTAAAGACTATGACAACCCAAACGTTTACAAACAAAAGAACTTAAATTTTCACAACAATCTCTCCTTTAAACTGATGTTCCAGACGTACATCCAGTTTAATAAGAGTTAACTTTGAAGCTCCATTCCTAAAACTGAAACATTTCAAGTACAAACACCAAGTAGTTTTCTGAGCTTCTGAGATACATGAAATTTGAGAGGCTTGGTTAGAATATCTGCAACCTGGTCTTCAGTTCGGTAGTAAATAAGATTAATGACTCCACCTGTGAGAACCCGAATTTCCAGCATTCCAGCAGCAATGCAAAATTCCAGCAGAAGCTATTATTTCAGAAGCTGATATTTTTCCAGCAGATTAGAATCCAGCAGCAAACAACAGATAAAATCCAGCAGCAGACAACAGATAAATCCAGCAGCAGCAGCACGAAATTCCAGCAGACAGTTACTAATTCAGCCCATGACCTGTAACTGAAGCATTTAACACGGAATAAAGATTGTTAATGGCAGATTATGGCCATTAATTTGGAGGCTAACAGTCAAAATTTTGCCTATATATAACACCCTCAAACCTCTTGATTGGTGCTACAAAAATATTGAGTTATCACTTGAAATATTTGAGATAAGAGAGTGCTTATTTTCGGGCAGTAGAAACCAGTAGCGAGAGCAAGCCTATTTCCAGACTTCAACCGAAACTCTCCAGCAAATTACAGTAAGTGGGCTTATGTATAAGTATCTTGAAACCCGTTTGATGATTTCTGTTTTAAAGCAAAGTTTCTGTATGATCGATTTCTGATATCTGATTTTGAAGCACTGAAACTTAGTGAACTAATGGTAGGAATATATATTCTGAACATTACTGATTACTGATTACTGGCCTCACCCCTTAGAGGAGAGAACATATAGTGGACTGATATCAGTTTAGCCATGAAATTCACAAACGTGCTCAGTGCTTACTTGTTAAACTTCTGATTTCTGATTACTGATTACTGAATACTGAATACTGATTTCTGTTATGAAAATAAGAATTTCTGTATATTATTTGTATTACTGTTTCTGTATGAAAACGATTTCGAAAACTGAGAGTTATTCCCGCCCCCGCTTACTGAGTTACAATCATATCACTCACCCACCGAAACATCTCAGATAAGAACGATGAAGAAAGATTAGAAGCAGAGGAGCATGATCAGTTTTGGGGATGGTGAAGAAGAAGACCGTTACTTTCAGTTTTAGATTATGTTTTCCGCTGCATCTGTAGAAGCAATGTTATGTCTGTTTTACATTTCCGCCGTAAAACATTAGTGATTCGAGTTTGTATCAGACAATGAATTATTTCGTATTATGAATAAAAAGACTGGTTTCTGAATTTTGTACTTCTGAGGCTTGTTATTTTCGAATGTAAATTTGATAGCAACGCCGGTGTCAACCAACCCCCGTCCCGGGGCGTGACACCATCATTTGTGAGATCTCTCAAGAAATGATACTTCACATTTATATGCTTGCTTCGACCATGTAAAACTGGAATTTTTGAAAGCTTTATTGCTGAACTGTTATAACAATAAATTTGAGTTGGTCAATCCTCCTTGAAATTCAGCTCTTTAAGGATTTTCTTTAGCTAAATAGCTTGACAAGCACAAGTCAAGCACTTGTATCAACAAATTCAGCTTCAGTAGATGATAATATGACAATAGGTTGCTTCTTTGATGACCATGAAACAACTTCTGTCCCCATCATGTAAACATAACCAGATGTGCTTTTCCGATCATCTGAATCTTCGGCACAGTCATTCTCTATAAAGCCAAACAAATCTGACTTTTCTCCATTCTTGTAGATCAACCCAAACTCCTTAGTACCTTGCAAGTAACGGAAAAATATTTTTGCAACCAAGAGATGAATCTCTATAGGACATTCCATGTACCTTCTAATCACACTTACAACATGCATTATATCTGATCTTGTTGATGTCAAATACATTAAACTCCCCACTATTTGTTTGTAGAGAGTGTCATCAACCTTCTTTCCTTCATTATCTTTGTTTAGCTTCACTCCAAACTCAGATGGAGTATTTACAACATTACAATCTTTCATTTGAAACATGTCCCAGATTTCTCGCACATATTTCTTTTAAGAAATAAATTTCCAACAGAGGACTGTACCACTTCAATTCCAAGAAAATAATTCATCATACCAAGATCAAACATCTCAAATTCAGCCATCATGGATTTCTTAAAAGTTCCAAATATGGTTGTGTTATTTCCAGTAAATCATATGCATATAAGTAAACAATGAACATTTTCAATCTTTATGAAAAATGTATGTTCATAAGTACATTTTTGAAATTCTTCCTTCAAAAATAAGTTTCTATACAATTATACCAAGCCCGTGGAACTTGTTTAATCCATGTAGAGCTCTATTTAACTTATACAGTTTTTGCTCATTGCCAAGTTTTACATAACCAGGAGGTTGATCTATAAATACCTCTTCTTTCAAATCTCCATGGAAGAATGCTGATTTTATGTCTAATAGGAAGATAGGCCATGAGTTTTGAGCTGTCATAGCAATCACCAATCTAATTGTATCATGCCTCGCAACTCGAGCAAAGATTTCTTTATAATCAACACCAAACTCCTGCTTATAGCCTTTGGCTACCAAGCATGTTTTGTGCTTTTCGACCTCACCGTTCTCCTTTAACTTTGTCTTGTAAACCCACTTTACACCAATTGTGTTATGCCCTTTTGGAAGATCACATAGCTCCCATGAATCATTTCTTTCAATGGCTGTAATTTTAGCACCCATATCCTTTCTCCATTTTGATTCTTCGACAACCACTTCAAAAATGGTAGGATCGCAATCTCCCTTAGAATGTGGTGTTATTGGCCCAAAAATGTCGGAATGAACAAGCTCCAATGTCTTCTTTGTCCTCCATGATTTCCTTGTGGGAATTGATTACGGTGTTGTTTTCTAACAACACATTCCTCACAAAATTGAGAAGAATCTATAATTTGAGGAAGTCATGTCACCACGTTATTTTGCTGTAGCATTTTCAATCCGCCAAAATTCAGATGCACATAGCAAAAGTGCCATAGCCATGCCTCGCCTTCTAATTTTGCTGAGAAGCATGGATGTGTAGTGTTGTGGAGATAAAGTGGGAACATACGATTCACTGTCATGTTAACTTGAGCAACTAAGGCCAACTTTGGGTCTTGAATTTGACATACTCTATCTTCGATAAATATCTCATATATATTTTATTTCAACTGACACAAAAAGAACATTAGCGATAGAGTGGGTGGAATTTCCTTTGGTTTGGATTGTTATCTTTCCTTTTTCCCATAACATAAATTTTGGAGTTTTCACCAAAATTAACAGAGCTGCAAAGGAAATCTTCCAATTCAGAAAATTCCTTCTTCTCTCCACATATGTGGTTGATGCAACCAGTGTCTAAATACCACATGTTTTGTTGAGTTTCTTCCTTCACATGACACACCGTCAAAAGAGACACATCTTCTTCCTTTTCTGGAAAGTTAGATTGATCTCCACTTTGTTTAATCAAATCAGTTTGACATTCTGATTTATAATGTCCATACCTATGACATTTGAAACATTCAACATTGAACTTATCTGCTGACTTTGATCTAAAAGTTGTTGGATGGTGGCCTCCATGTCCCATACTTTTTCCTTGAAATTGACTCTCTTGATATTGATGATTTTGTTGTTGATTCCCACGATCATTGTTTCTTCTTCCTCCTCTACCTTGATCTCTGCCTCTTCCTTTATTAGCTCTACTAGGTGTAGAGTGATTTTCTGATAGCGCTTTCAATGCTTGTTCTTCTTTTTCTTGCTGGTTAATTTTTTGCTCATGAACCAAAAAAAAAACTTTTTACTTCATCAATTGACAGTAAACCAACATCATTTTCTTCTTCTATATCACAGACAATAAAATTAATTTTGGTGTCAGGGATCGAAGAATTTTCTCAATAATGACAAGATCCTCTGTCTTTTCGCCATGGATCCGCATCTAGTTAATGATTGCCATCATTCTTGAACAATATTCTATAATTGATTCTCCTGACTTCATTCGAAGTACTTCGAACTCCGACAAGGTGTTTGCTGCCTCTTAGTTCTTGCTAGACCTCGGTACTTCTTCTTCATGGAATCCCAAATATGCTTGGATGTGTCTTTGCAAAGAATGGTTTCCAAGATTGAGCGATCAATAGCTTGGAAGAGAACTCTTTGCTTGAAGATCCTTTATTTTCAGCCCTTCAACCTCTGTCTTTGCGCATCTGTCATCACAACACTTGTTGTTGGTTTTGCTACTCCAGAAACAACAATCGTACAATATTCTTTGGACCTCAAGAAGTTCTCCATGAGCATGCTCCAATGATCATAGTGAACAACAAAGCATGGAATGGCTGCCAGTACAAAACTTTCGGAAGCCATCAGTCTCACCTTTTTCCTCCTTGGAACTCAACCTTACTCTGGTAACACGGATGGAAACCAAAAAAATACTGAATGACGTGTTTTTCACAATAACAATAAGAAGCTGAGGATAAATATTTGATAAACAAAATACATAACCTTAAAGTAACATGAAAATAGACATTATCCAACATTCAAAAACAAACTCCTATTGAATAGGTAAATAGAAACAAATTTATTGACACTCCTAAAGACTAGGACAACCCAAACGCGTACAAACAAAAGAAATTAAATTTCTAAACAAGTAGGCTCGATTTTTGTTAGCATAAACTCCGCATGATGCGAGAAGAGGGGCAAGGAAGGCGGCTTTGGCGAAGCCAGGTATAGACCGAGATAACTCCACGGGGCCTGAAATCACTTCCGTCGACAGAACGGAAAATCGATGGTAGAAGATTGTATCTCAATGGTAGAAGATGGCAATACCGATGTGGTAAATTATGTCTATGTGATTCTTTTAAGACGAGTGGTAATACTTCATGTTTCACTCTAGCTATTAACTTGTCTTTCAGAAGTAGTTCTCAGTTTTTTTTATTGCAATTCATGTTTGATATTATTTAAAATATCAAGGATTGAAAGATAAAAAAATATTATCTTTAGGACTTCTGCTTCAACTTCTCTTTATTGTTTAAAAAATTTCAAGTTCAATGAAAATTTATACATTTTCCTTTTCTTTTTAGCTTTTTCACAATTAATTGTTTAAATGTCAAATTTGTTTCAATGAGGTTTTTGCACATTTTTTGGGTGCAATTTATTTGGCTAATAATTTATTGGTTGATATTTGTTTTTTTTATTAAGCTAGATCCATTAAATAAATTCTAAATTAGTTGTAATCTTATTTATCAAAAAAAAAGTTGAAATTACCTCTCTATGAAGATAAATCCATTCAATAAATAAAATTTACATACTATTTTAGATGAAATTTTGGTACATCTGATATGAGTTAAAATGAGTCATATGCCTCTTTTATAAAATAATTATCTAAACTATACGTAAAGATATTATATCCAAAATAATTATCTGAACCATACGTAAAGATATTGGGTTTTTTTAAATTAATTTTTAAAAAAAAATAATTTCAAAAATAAGGTAGATGGTAGAGTTTTGCAAAAACAGTTTTTTATTTTTTATTTTATTATTATTATTTTATTGAATTTGAACTCATATCTTATTAGAAATATATGAAGACAACATGTGAAAAAAAAAATGAATGTTGAAACTCAAGTTCAATAATTTTAAAAATATATCACTTTAAATGATGAGTTAGTCAACCAATTTTTTTTTAAACAAATTCTTTATTTGTAAAATATTAATTAATTTATCTTTCAAAAAAAATTTGAGCTTATTTTTGTTTTATAAAAAATTATTTATTTAAATATATGTTGGTTTAGTTTTCAAAAAATATATATATGCGTATCTATCCACTTATTATATATATTTTTAAAAATAATGGATTTGAGCTCCAACTTACATTTTTTTGTATGTAGACTAATTTGAAAGATAATAATTTTTTTATTTTTTTCACAGGAAAAAAATTTTGAATCTGTACAAAAATTTCGAAAGATAAATTTCTTAATATTTTTAAAATAAATAATTTTCTAAATTGCTGATCGATTCACTATTTTAAAGTTATTTATCTTACAAATTAGTCCTTTTACAAAAAATGAATTTAGATCTCCAATTCATATAATTTAAAAAATAATAAAATAAGTGGATCGACACATATTCACTATTTTTTTAAAAAAAAAACTAATCAACGTATATTTAAATAAATAAAAGAGCGTATTCCAATTATTATTATTATTTTTCATTAACCATAATACTAGTAATAATAAATAAAAAATGAATGGTTGGATACGTAACTATTTTTTTTCGAAAAACTAAATCAACACTTATTTAAGTAAATAATATTTTTAAAACAAAAATAAGTTAAATTTTTTGAAAGATAAATTAATTAATATTTTACAAATAAACAATTTTTAAAAAAAATTGGTTGACTAACTAACCATTTAAAGTGACTTATTTTTCAAATTATTGAACTTGAGTTTTTATTCTATTTTTTGCATGTAATTTTCCTATTTTACTAATAAGATAAATGTCCAAATTCAATAAATAATAATAACGATAATAAATTTTTTTTAAAAAAAAACAGCGTTCAATGCCTTGGTAGCTTGGACGCTGCAATTTTGCAGCATCAGATGCTATTAGTGGTGGACGCTGCAAAATATATTGCAACGTCCGTAATTGATGGTAGCGTTTTGCCTTAATTTTGCAAAATTCCACAATATACCTTATTTTTAAAATTAATTTTTTTAAAAAAAAAACAAAGATATTATATTCAATTTGGTCCGTTCATACTATTTCAAAGAACAAGAATTGTTTGGCCATAAACTGTATACTTGATGTTTATGATTTTAATTTATATTTTTTTATTTTTAGAATAGGAAAATAAAGAAAATTTTGGGGTTTAAATAGAATATTAGAAATTTTTTACTTGATTAAACTTGTTTTACATATACTATCGGTTCAGTTTGATTTAAATTAATAAAAGTGCATATACGGATATAAAAGTGATTTTTTTAGAAGTTATTATAATTAGGTCTCGAACTTGATATTGCCACAAATTTGAAATCTTGTTATTGAACCAACAAGTAATTGGTCTTAAATTGATAATTTTTATGTCCTCATCCCACTATTTGCTTCGCATAATTGTCAAACAAAAAACTTTCATCGAAACAATACAAAATCTTACAATATTCTCTCTCAAATGTGTCTTCACAACAAAACATCTTAATCATCGGAATTTTATGTCCTCGTCCCACTATTTGCTGGGCATAATTATCAAACAAAATACTTCATCGAAACAAATACAAAACATTACAATATTCTCTCTCAATTGTGGCTTCAAAACAAAACATCATATCCATCTAAATCTATTACACGAACACGAAAAGCATCGTTTCCATTTTCATGTTGATGCTTTTGCATTTGCTTCGCTGAGATTACCAATGATTTTTTACAGTACTTCAACTCGATATATCGAAGTGTATCTATTTCTCCTATGCCGCTAGGAATCTCATTAATCTGCTTGGCACGCACAAGAATCAAGCTTTCAAGACATGGGAAATGCTCTTTTTCCATTTCCCACGTAAACAGAGAATCCAAAGAAGAGCGGAAGTACTTGAGTTGAAGAAATTGACCTTCCATCATCACCCACTTTGAAACTTCATTGACTGCCATAGTTGTTGTTAGCCAAGATCGAGAAGATCAGATCACAAAAATTAATTTTTTGTGATTTCAATCAACTCTTCTTCACAGGATCGATTGTTCTACGTATTTAACACGAATTGATTAATTACAACACACAGATATTAGAGATTACCTTTGAAGCGTGTTTACGATCTTTCTCTGCACTGGATCTACGCTCCAAACCTCCAAGCCTTCTCTGGTGTTCTCTCAAACTCTTAACGTAGGATTGTGTGTGGTCAGAAGTTACAATATCACATATATATATAAAATATTTGTGATATCTTGTAGCAAAAAGATAATAACAATATCTTTTAAAATATAAATTTAAATGGACAGAATATATTATACCATATCTAGAAGATTTGATATCTCAATCTTCCATGAAATATAATAGTCAAGATAAATTTATCCCACATATACCATAAATTATAACTCATATAATTTATCCGAGTTTATATTAGAGCCACCAAAGGGACCTGGTCGGATTCAATTAAATTAAGCTCCAATAAATTAATTTGATCCAATCAACTCATGATTAATCAAAATAATTTATTAATCTTATTCTACTCCACTAAAAGAATAAGATTGCACTCTCAAATTAATTGATATTACTGAAGCACAAAATCAATAATTATATCCTCTGATTTATCGACCCAACATATCACCCCTATCGATCAATTAGAACATCTAAAACATGGTATCCAGACCATATAACCCACATTAGATATTCATAGCTTCTCAACCCTCATCTTCTCTTTGACAGTCCCATGTGATCACATCACATAATTAATTCAACAAGAATGTTGAACTACTGAGCTCAGATTTTACTGTCTTCTAGAAGAACTTGTGAGTTTATGATCATACCTATTGACTAGGTGACAGATTCCATATTACGAATATATGTTCTTTGTTATTTCACTTTGATTCCCAAAACATCAAGATATTGACCAATAGTTTGGTCTCACTCATTGATGCATCAAAGAACTTCAAGTTAGTAATCAAAGTTCATTATCCGCTCAGGATTAAGGTGTTATGTACGACAATCAAGTGATTTTGAATTAGTATGGTCAAATCAAATTCAAATCTCACGTGGTCCAGTCCAATACAACAAAATGTATCCTTAATTTTATTACCAAACCAAAGATAGGCTTCAATAAAATTGAGACGATCTTATCAAAATAATTTGTCCTTATTTATTTACCGATCGTGGACAATAATACTTTGGATTGAATTACAAATTGAATCTTTCTGTGTTTAACGACTTAAACACTCAATTTATAATTATACCACAATCCAATGGACATATGCATTGCTCAAAAATAAATTTATTTAAAGAAATAAATTAACATTATTTTAATTTCAAAATGTCATCAACATATAACAAAAGTACTCAATGGGCATCATACTATCGAACATTTTCCTCCCACTTGCCCTAGAGTAAATGAGTCATGTCTAGTACACCCATATTTTGAATATGTTCCTCAAAAACTCTAGCAGGTAAGCTTTTGGTGAAAGGATCAGCAAGATTTTCAGTAGATGTTATCTTGCACACTGTCACGTCTCCTCGTTGAACAATATCCCTCACTAGGTGATATTTTCGTTCAATGTGTTTTCCACGCTGATGGTTTCTTGGTTCTTTTGCATTTGCCACTGCACCACTGTTATCACAATATAAAGTAATGGCATTTGATGCAGCAGGAACAACCTCAAGGCTTAGCAAAAACTTTTTCAGCCAAACGGCTTCTTTTGCTGCTTCACAAGCCGCTACATACTCCGCTTCCATGGTGGAATCAGCAATACATGATTGCTTGATACTCCTCCAAACAACAGCACCACCACCCAATGTGAACACAGATCCTGATGTGGATTTACGAGAATCTCTATCAGCTTGAAAATCAGAATCAGTATAACCCACAGGTGCCAACTCTGAAGCCGAGTAAACCAACATATACCCTCTAGTTCTGCGAAGATACTTGAGAATATGCTTTACAGCAATCCAGTGCTCTGGTCCTGGGTTTGACTGATGTCTACTAACAATCCCAACAGCATAACAAATATCTGGTCGAGTGCATAGCATAGCATACATAAGACTTCCTACAGCCGAAGCATAGGGAACTCTTTTCATGTATTCCACTTCACTTGGATTCTTGGGATTGTGGTCATTTGACAAGTGAATTCCATGTCTAAAAGGTGTTTGACCTTTCTTGGAATTTTGCATTGCATACCTCACCAATATTTTATCAATATATGAAGATTGAGATAAAGCAATCCGTTTGTTCTTCCTATCCCGAAGGATTTGGATACCTAGAACATAACTTGCTTCTCCCAAGTCTTTCATGTCAAACTGTTGAGACAACCAATTTTTAGCAGATGTCATCACCCCTACATTATTCCCAATATGTAGGATGTCATCCACATATAGCACAAGAAAAATCACCTTGTCATCCAAAATTTTCTTATAGACACAAGGCTCATCAAGATTTTGATCGAAACCATAATCTTTCACAGATTGATCAAAAACGATGTTCCAAGACCTTGACGCATGCTTAAGTCCATAAATAGACTTTTTCAGTTTGCATACTTTATGCTCTTGACCATTGTGAATAAAACCGTCTGGTTGTACCATATAAATGGTTTCGTAAAGATTTCTATTAAGAAATGCTGTCTTGACATCCATTTGCCACACCTCATAATCAAAATGAGCTGCAATGGATAAGAGGATCCGAATAGACTTTATCATAGCCACAGGTGAAAAGGTTTCATCGTAATCGATTCCTTCTCGTTGGCTAAAACCTTTGGCTACCAATCTAGCCTTAAAGGTCTCTGTTTTTCCGTCTATTCCTCTCTTTCTCTTGTAGACCCACTTACACCCTATAGGTCTCACACCTTCAGGAATGTCTACAAGAACCCAGACGGAGTTAGTGTACATGGATCTCATTTCTGATTCCATGGCACTCCTCCATTGGTCAGCGTCAACATCCTCCATAGCTTCTTTGTACGTGATGGGATCCTCCTCTTGTTCAATGGAAACCGCATCAAACGATTCTCCATAGAGCAAGTATCTAGAAGGTGGTCGAATGACCCTCCTACTACGTCTAAGTTGTGGAGGTTCTTGGTTGATTGGAATTGATTGTCGTTGTCTTAAGTTCTCTTCTTGATCATTTCCTTCATTTTCCATTTGGATATGATGGGGTGACCGATCATTAGAACCAATGTTTTCTACCACTTCATTTGTTTGGAAATCAGTGGTTAATGGTGGTAGAAATGTGAATTCAAACTGAGTAGGTTCAGTGCGGATCTCTGGAGTAGATGATTCAGTAATCTCTTCCAAAAGAACCTTACTCTTTGATTCACTCTCTTCTATGTGCTTGTCCTCTAAGAAGGTTGCATTTGTACTCACAAATACCTTCTTGTCTTGAGGACTATAGAAGTAATATCCTCTTGTTCCCTTAGGATATCCAACAAACATGCATAATTCTGATCTAGGTTCCATTTTATCCATCTTTCTCTTTAGCACATAAGCATGACATCCCCATATCCGAATATGTCTTAGATTAGGCACGTGCCCATTCCACAATTCAAGAGGTGTTTTAGAGACAGATTTAGAAGGAACCATATTCAATAAGTATATTGCAGTTTGGATAGCATATCCCCAAAAGGATGTACTGAGCTTAGAGAAACTTAGCATAGACCTGACCATGTCCAACAAAGTCCTATTTATCCTTTCAGAGACACCATTCTGCTGAGGTGTAGCTGGTGCGCTCAATTGGGATATTATCCATTATCTGATAAGTATGTTCTAAAGTCATTGGATAGATACTCGCCACCTCTGTCTGATCGAAGTGTTTTTATGCTCTTACCTAATTGTTTTTCCACTTCATTTCTGAATTCCTTGAACTTTTCAAAAGATTCAGATTTGTGGGACATTAGGTAAACATAACCGTATCTAGAGTAATCATCAGTGAAAGTGATGAAATACTCAAATCCTCCTCTAGCTTGTACACTAATTGGTCCACATATATCAGTGTGCACTAATTCCAAAACTTCATTGGCTCTATGTCCTTTAGATTTAAAAGACCTCTTAGTCATCTTACCTTCCAAACAGGATTCACATACAGGCAAGGATTCCACCTTTAAATTACTTAAAGGACCATCCTTGACCAACCGTTGAATTCTATTAAGGTTGATATGACCAAGTCTCAAGTGCCACAAATAAGTTTCATTAGTGGGAGACAATTTAATTCGTTTGTTGGATTCAATGTGATGCAAAGAGCTGTCATCTTGTTTTAAGACATACAAATCGTTATTCAAATGTCCCTTGCAAATAAGGGCTTTATTCAAGGTAATATCAACCACCATTTGTGAAAAATGGACATAATATCCTTGTCTAAACAATAAAGCAACATAAATCAAATTTCTAGTAATCTCCGGAACATAATAAAAATGTCTTAAAACCAAATGTTTATTATTCGAAAAATAAAGATAAACAATTCCAACAGCTTTTGCAGACACTACAGCCCCTGTGCCAACTCTTAGAGTATATTCCCCTTCATTGAGGTTTCTGGTTACTTGGAACCCCTGCAAAGTATTGCATATATGATTAGTGGCTCCAGAATCTACAATCCAAGTATCAGTAGAATCAACCACTAAACAAGACTCATAAAAGATAACTCACCACTACCCTGCTTCTTGGAAGCTAGATATCCTTGGCAGTTTCTCTTCCAATGACCCTTCTCTCCACAATGGAAACATTTTCCCTTAGGCTTGCCATCTACCTTGACTTTCTTCTCATTTTGTTGTGGACCCTTCTTGTTGGGCTTCTTCCTTTTATTCCCATTTTTACCTTTCGGCTTGGAATAAGACGGCCCAACAGAAGGAACAACAAATGCATCACCAGTTTTAGTCTTAAGAACACTTTCAGCATTTTGGAGTTCCTTCATCAGCTCAGTCAGGGACATGTTTAGCTTATTCATGTTATAGCTAACCTTAAACTGTGAGAACATCTCAGGGAGAGTCTCAAGTGCCATGTCAACCTGAGTCTCTGATTTGATTTCAGCCCCTAACACCTCCGCCATGTTAAACTGAGCGATCAATGCAAGCATATGATCTCTCACGGGCGTCCCAGGTTTCATGCGCATGTTCATAATGGTTCTAATGGCTGCTTGTCGTGCCTGGCGTCCTTGATGCTCAAACATTTCTTGGAGGCTTTCCATGATTTTTGTAGCAGTGTCCATATTCTGATGTTTCTGTTGCAGCACATTTGAGATGGATCCCAAAATGTAGCAACGGGCCATCTCATCAGAACTGATCCACTTATCATAAGCCTGCTTTTGAGCTACTGTGGACTCCGCCGTAGGCACCGATGGACAGGGTTCATTGAGCACAAACTTGTGTTTCTCCGCAGTTAAGACAATCAATAAATTACGTTTCCAATCAATGTAATTTTCTCCGACTAGTTGGTTGTTGGTTAATATCATAGACAGTGAATTTCCAGTCATTTTTCTGAAATTAAAATAAATTTAAATGAGCAATGCAATAAATAAAATTATGTGTTATGCATGAATGCATTTGTAGATCCCAAAAACTACTACAACACAGCAATTTACCTAAAACTTCAAAATACATAATTTTTTCTTCAGGAAAAAAACATGTTATTTATAGCTAGGCTGAGACCCTCTCACTAAATTCAATATATCTAGCAACTCATGCAATATCAATTTAGTATTGCTTGATTTTGGCCATCAAAAGATATTGTAACAACATTCTATAGGAAATTCTCACAATATCATTGACTTAAGTGTATACCCTTAAATTAATTATTTATCAAGTACCAAATTAATTATATCACCTATAGGGTGGTCACAATTAATTTTACTATAAATAATTATAATGAGTCCAATCAAGTAACCGAAACAATGTAGCCCTCCTATAGGGAGACCAATAAAATTGGCACGAGGCATACATAATTCTTACTAATGGACTAATAAGGGAGACCGTGGGTTTATTTAAAATATACCCTCTCACACTTAATATTTAAGTTTAATTTTGGGTTTTATCCGATTAATAAAATCATGACTATTTTAACTCTTAAAATAGTTCAATTATTAATCAAAATATTTATTCTCTAAAAAATAGAATAAGTAAAATTTTATGCATGATAATATGGTTACCTAAAGCGGTGTTTATGCAATCTACATGGCATGATACATGAATGATAAAATATAAACAATAATTAAGCAAGAACAAATTTATGGCCCAACCTAGACACAAAAATTAAAGATCTAATTGAACCCAAAAATTGGCCCAATACTTTAATTTAAAAAATTTCCAGCCCAAGTAGTAAACAATCTGGTTTGGCCCATGGATAATTTTCAGGATCCGACCCGAAAACCATGACCCGAACCCGTGATCCAGAACCGTGACCCATCTTCCACCCTACAAAAAAAAAAAAAAAAAAACGCCGCCTCCGCCGCCGCCGCCGTCGCCGCTGGATTCGCCGGAAGCTTGCGAACGTGAAGATTTCCACCGCGCCGGTCACTGGAAAACCACCGAGACACCATATCGATTTCGAAATCGAAAATAGGTGCCCGATTTTTACAGATCCAGCGCATAAAAATCGAAGATTTTCGCATCTCCTCCGCGCCGCTCCACCGCGAAGACAACGCATGAGAAGGACCGAGAAACACCTTCGCATACATCCCTCATCCTCACGGCCGCGTGCTTCCGATCGTGCGACCCAGATTTGCTATTTTCATGGAGGTTTTCGAAATTGCAGAACAGGTCCCTGACGAATTGAAGAAGATGCACTTTGGTCCCTGGAACTCTTTGGGCGAAATTGCATTCTGGTCCTTGTAGTTTTAATTGAATTGCATCCGGCCCTCTAGATCTTTGAAGCGAAGCAGAAAAGCCCAAATCCGAAAAATACAATAAAATTTGCACGAAAATAACAAGGGGAAACATGGAGTCGTAATCCACCCCCTTGGTTACAGACTCGAAAATACGAAATACAATTTCACCAAAAACTAAGGCCATAAACTGTTCAAAAATTAAATAAATCAATCCATTCAAACCATAATCACATAAATCTAACACCGCTTTAAACTAATACATGCATAAATAATTAATTAATTCGAAATACGCAAAACAATATCAAAACACGTGGCTCTGATACCATATGTTAGCCAAGATCGAGAAGATCAGATCACAAAAATTAATTTCTTGTGATTTCAATCAACTCTTCTTCACATGATCGATTGTTCTACGTATTTAACACGAATTGATTAATTACAACACACAGAGATTAGAGATTACCTTTGAAGCGTGTTTACGATCTTTCTCTGCACTGGATCTACGCTCCAAACCTCCAAGCCTTCTCTGGTGTTCTCTCAAACTCTTAACGTAAGATTGTGTGTGGTCACAAGTTACAATATCACATATATATATATAAAATATTTGTGATATCTTGTAGCAAAAAGATAATAACAATATCTTTTAAAATATAAATTTAAATGGACAGAATATATTATACCATATCTAGAAGATTTGATATCTCAATCTTCCATGAAATATAATAGTCAAGATAAATTTATCCCACATATACCATAAATTATAACTCATATAATTTATCCGAGTTTATATTAGAGCCACCAAAGGGACCTGGTCGGATTCAATTAAATTAAGCTCCAATAAATTAATTTGATCCAATCAACTCATGATTAATCAAAATAATTTATTAATCTTATTCTACTCCACTAAAAGAATAAGATTGCACTCTCAAATTAATTGATATTACTGAAGCACAAAATCAATAATTATATCCTCTGATTTATCGACCCAACAGTTGTCATCTCGAGTACTTGAAGATTCGAAAGCGACCCAATTATGGTCATATTTTCCGAAGGAAAAAGTACTCCATATAGAGAACTTCTTTAGACTGATTGGAAAAGCATGGTTCCATGTCTTTAAGGGATTAGCCGAGAAGAACTTTGAGATTTGCAAGTCCTCGAGGCTTTGTAAATGGCAAAGGTTTTCGAGATTATAATAATCCCAATTATGATTATTCATATTATAATATGCAACAGCCAATTTCTTCAGATTCACTAGTATTTTGATGATCTCTTCGGTAAATATGAAATCCGCTACTGTCTCAATCGTTTGTAGATCACTTGCATGAACAATTCCTATATCAAAGAGATAGGATAAATGAAAATCATTGTTCCAGATCAGATGCCTTAACTTCCGCATCTTTAAAATTTCATATGGTAATTGCCATTTGTTTCCGAAACCGATGTCATCCAGATAAACAACTATAGTTTCGAGATTGGGATGTTTCGATATTGAGACTGGAAATCCATCAAGATATGGATAACCTATCTCGAAAGCAAGGTACCTTAAATTGACGAATGTAGAGATTACATGTGACAATTTCGGCCAAGTTACTTGGGATGCATCCAAGACACCGACGTGTCTAGACCTTAGATCTATTCTTGGCATCTGATATTTCGCGGAGA
The DNA here is from genome assembly GCF_025594145.1 of Primulina tabacum. Lineage (NCBI taxonomy): Eukaryota > Viridiplantae > Streptophyta > Magnoliopsida > Lamiales > Gesneriaceae > Primulina > Primulina tabacum. The sequence continues at coordinate 3,244,166 of NC_134565.1, read as the reverse complement.
AAAGTAGAACCGAACGCACGCTCGAATCTAGGATTTTCCATTCTTGAAAATCCTTCGTGCCATGAATTATTAGGCGGCGATATGGATTCTCTACAAATTCTGTTCCGGAATTGATTTTGGATGGCACATGATAAAGAAACCCCTGCTTTTGTTATGCAAATCTCCCTCAACATATCATGGATTCCAACAGTTTCGTGTTTCCCGTCAGGCCCTTTCTTGCTCACTAAGAGCAAACTTCTGTTCACCAGATCCTCCAAATAACGTTCCCCCACATCTTCCAGGCACTTCGACTGATGATTTGGTTTCAAAAATCCCTCAGCAACCCACAACTTGATTAGCTTAGAAACATCAATTTCAGAATCTTCAGGAAAAGCTGCTATGTAGAGCAAGCATGGTTTTAGTCGAAGAGGTAACCGATCATAACTAAAACACAGTATCTTTGAGCACTGAAGGGCAATGGTAGGCTCTTTAGAACTTATATTTTCCGAAACATTTTCCCACACTTCTTCTCTCATAACGGTTCCTGAAGAAAGGAGTAGTTTTGCAACCACCACGATGGTGAGGGGAAGTCCCCCACAATTTTCCGCAATCTTCTTCCCGACTTCCACCAGTTGGAGAGGACAAGATTGTTGTTCAAAAACACTTTCTCGAAGTAATTTCCAACTTTGATCATTATTTAAACAGTTCATTTGGTGAACTGGAGCATCTGAAGATCTCGCATGAGAAGCCACATCTAACAGCCTGGTGGTTAACAAGATTCGACTTCCACTACCATCATCTGGGAATGTCATCTTGAAATCATCCCATGCCTTGGTACTCCATATATCATCAATCACAATGAGATATCACCTGCCAATGAGACTTTGATACACTAGTGTTGCCAGTTTTGCTTCGTTCTCATTAGATTGTTCATTCTTGACGGACTTCAAAAGCCCTGAAAGAACATCACTCCTTCGATACTCTTGTGACACTGTGATCCATGCGCATTTGTCGAAGTATTGAGAAAGGATTGAATCGTCGTATGCTTTTCTAGCCAGAGTCGTCTTCCCGATTCCCCCCATCCCAACAACTGGGATAGTTTGGAGGTTAGCAGAGTCTTCGTATAACCGTTCTTTGATTGCGATCAAGTCATCATCAAATCCCACAACCATTTTTTTGGCAGTGGCTTGGACCGTGGATGAACGATCAACAGGAAAAGAATAAGATACAGATCGGAGATCTTTTGCCGTGTCACCGTTATTCATCTTCATCGTCTCTTCCCAAATAAAACCAATCCTTTCAGACGCCAAGGTTAGGTCTCGATCCAAGTTCAAATTAGCCTCTTCAGAACTCCCATCATCATCAATAGTTGACACCGAAAACTGATACGAATCCATGAAATCTTGAGCTTCATATGCAGCTTTTCTAATCCCATTTCCCTCACGACCAAGTGTTTCTTGATATTTATCTGAATAATCTTCAAGGAAAGAAACGATGAAATCAACTTTTTCCTTGAGAGAAACATTTTTTTCTTTGTGAAGAGAATGGGTATGCTTCTTAAGATTCAAAATCTCTCGCAATGATCGAGCAACAACAAGAAGAGCAGCATAAGCAGCAGCCATGGAAGGAGAGAAAAATGGAGCAAGTACAAGTTCATGTGATAGTTGACATTTTAGTCAATTAATTATTTAGCTTGTGGGAAACAGCTGGGTAGCATCCATTAATCATTATAATATAATAAATAATTCTAATTTCTATGAATCTATAAAATATTCATCTATGAAAAATTAAATTTTCTCCTATCAATTATTTTGAATTTTTATTAACTTAAATATGATTTATTAAAATAATTTGTACAAGTTGTATAGTGAGTTTGGTAAATGTCCACACAAATTTAATATTTGTTAAATTTTAATTATACATACACACAAACACACATATATATATTTTAAAATATTATAAGTAAAACAATGTATATATTGACATGTTATTTTAGCATAAATGTCAGTGTTATATTTAATGCTTATTATTCATTTTTATATGTGAGTTTCAAGAAAAATCAAGAACCTTCTCTCCATCGTCGAATAATATAATGTAGTGTACTTTGATTCAAGATCACACAATCCGAGCACTATTTTCTCAATGGATCGAAGAATTAACCTAAGCGATTATCTCACTTTGTTTGCACTTCTGTTTCTTGTATGAAGAACTCATTAACATGCAATCAATCGACAAGAATCATTCACAAAATAAGATGAGTCAGGAATTTACGTGGTTCGGTTTTTCAACCGACATCCACGGCCGCCGAAACAATAGAAATCCACTATGAAATCAAGAAGAAGTATTTTACAGAAAGACTCGATGGCATTATGAACCCTCACTCTTCCTTATATACAAAAACTTGACCCTCTTTTATATATATGAATAACTAACTCCTAAAGTAGTTAGGAACTGCATGGAGTGAATCGATATTCTTCCTTCGTTCTTGATACTTCATTCCAAGGTCTTCCACACACACGCACAGGGCCAACTTCTTAACAATTCTCCACCTTGGCTCTGTTTGTGATTATTGTGCACCCTCCTTGTCATAAGATACTCCTATTGCTCCTGGCTGCTCCAGTCCCTCTTGCTAAGTCTTTCCAACCCTGACCAAGTTTAGACATTTGTTAAACTTGGAAATAGATAGGACCTTAGTTAAAGCATCTGTCGGGTTGTCTTCTGAAGCAACCTTTTCCGCCTGAATTTCACCTCTCGAAATGATTTCTTGTATGAAGTGGACTTTTATATCAATGTGCTTGGACCTCTCATGATACAATGGATTTTTCATGAGATGTATGGCACTTTGATTGTCACAGTATACAACCAAGTTCCCTTGTTGTATTCCCACTTCCTTTATGAAACCAAGGAGCCATATTCCTTCTTTTATTGTCTCGGTTGCTGCCATATATTCCGCTTCAGTCGTTGACAAAGCAACTACCTTTTGTAAAGTGGCCTTCCAGCTGATTGCTCCACCGAATGCTGTAAAGATGTAACCTGACAGAGATTTTTTGGTATCCATACAACCTGCAAAATCTAAGTCCACATAGCCTTCAACCACTCTAGATGGATTTCTTTCTGCCATGTAACTAATCCCAACATCCCTGGTTCCATTCAGATATCGGAGAACCCACTTCAGAGCAGTCCAGTGCTCTTTCCCCGGGTTAGCCATGAACCTGCTGGTTACACTGATTGCATATGCCAAGTCAGGACGAGTGCAAACCATACAGTACATGATACTGCCAATAGCATTGGCATAGGGAACTTTCTCCATATATCGAATCTCTTCATCTTCTTGTGGAGACTGTGAGGCCGTGAGTTTGAAGTGTTGTGCCAGAGGAATGCTCACACACTTGGAGGTTAACATTCCAAACTTGCTTAAGATCTTGTTTATGTAATCTTTTTGAGACAGCATCATTTTTCTTTGTTTCCTGTCACGCAGAATGTCAATGCCCAAGATTTTACTTGCTGGTCCCATATCTTTCATTTCAAATTCCTCACTGAGCTGTTGCTTCAACTGGTTTATTTCTTTTCTATCTTTGCTGGCCAGGAGCATATCATCCACATACAACATCAGATACACTTGGCTATGGGTTCCAGCAAATTTAAAATACACACAACTATCATATTTTGATTTTGAATAGCCAATCTTTGTCATGAATTGATCGAACCGCACATACCATTGCCTTGGTGATTGCTTTAAGCCATAGAGTGACCTCTTTAACAAACAAACTTGATCTGGTTTTCCCAAGCTAAAACCCTCCGGTGGCCTCATGTAAATGGTTTCTCGAAGTTCGCCATGTAAAAATGTGGTCTTCACATCCATTTGGTCCAATTCCATGTCATGTTGAGTTACAACGGCTAGTATCATCCTTATGGACGTTTGTTTGACAATGGGAGAAAATATTTCATTATAATCAACTCCTTCCCTTTGTGTAAACCCCTTTGCCACCAACGAGCTTTATATCTAGCATCCTCAACTCCTGAAATCCCCTTTTTCTTTTTAAAGATCCATTAACATCCTACCAGCTTTTGGTTCTTTGGTGTGTCAACCATGATCCAAGTTTTGTTTTTCTTTAGGGATGACATCTCATCCTCCATAGCATCAATCCACTTTTGTTTCTCTCTGCAGGTTACTGCCTGTTCATAGCTTATTGGCTCCACCTCATCTAAGTCACATGCAACTAGTAGGGCGAATGCCATGAGATCAGCAAAACCGAACCTTTGAGGTGCTTTAGCTATTCGTCTCTGTCTATCGCTCACAAGTTGATAATCTTCTGAGGTCTTTCCAGTTTGTTCTCCATCAGTTTGCTCAAGTATTTCAGATTCTTTTCCTTCCTTGAGTTCAAATTCAGAAGCTATAACAGCTTGTTGTTTGTGTCACTGAATTTGATCATCCCTTCTTGGTTCAACTGGAGTTTTGAGTGGGAATTCCATTTCATTAAACTTGACATCTCTGCTGATAAAGCATCTTTCGTTTCCAGGTTCTATGCACCATAGTTTATATCCCTTGACTCCCTCCGGATAACCAAAGAAAACACACTTTTGAGCTCTAGGTTGTAATTTGTCCTGTCTTATATGGGCATATGCCGTACAATCAAAAGCTCTTAAGTTTGAATAGTTTGAGGGCTTACCACTCCACCTTTCCTGTGGAGTTTTGAATTCTATGGCAGAAGAAGGACTCCTGTTTATTAGGTAGCAGGATGTTTGGACAGCTTCTGCCCAGAAACTCCTTGATAGTCCTGAGTTTGCAAGCATGCTTCTTACGTGTTCAAGGATAGTCCTGTTCATTCTTTCCGCCAAGCCATTTTGCTATGGCGTTCCAGGCACTGTGAAATGTCTAGAAATCCCTTCATCCTTGCAATATTGTTTGAATTGATGAGAACAAAACTCGAGTCCATTATCGGTGCGGAGTTTCATTACCTTCCTTTCTGTTTGATTTTCCACCCGACTTTTCCATTCCTTAAAGGCTGTAAAAGCTTGATCCTTGGTTTTTACTATAATGATCCAGAGCTTCCTCGAGTAATCATCAATAATAGACATGAAGTAATTAGAACCACCCCTAGACTGCACCTTTGAAGGTCCCCACAAATCAGAGTGTATATAGTCGAGAATTCCCTTTGATTTTGTGTTAGCAGATATGAACTTAACTCCATGACTTTTTCCATATACGCAGTCTTCACAGAACTCAAGAGGTTCTATCTTGTCGCCACATAACAAATTTTGTTTGTTAAGTTCAACCAAACCTCGTTCACTTATGTGTCCCAGACTTAGGTGCCATAGTTTTGTCTTGTTTTCTGCTGTCATGGTTGAATCAATCTGACCAACTATTGCTTTTGCTTCGAGTGTGTATAAACCATTCTGTTTGGTGCCTTTCATAATAGTTAATGACCCCTTTGAAATCTTCATGATCCCAGCTTCGATCTTCACATTGAAACCATTTGTATCAAACATCCCTATAGACAACAAGTTCCTTTTCAATTCAGGAACATACCTCACTGATGTGATTAATCTTTGGCACCCATCAGGGAATCTTAGCATGATGTTCCCAATACCCAAGATTTTACATGTCTTGTTATTTCCCAAAAGCACAAAACCGGTTTCTCCTTCAACTAGTTCCCGAAACCATTCTCTTTTGGGACACATGTGGAATGAGCAACCAGAATCTAATACCCAAGATTCATTAGATTCAGATACGGCAGCAACCAGAACATCTGCTGAGTCGTAGCCATCACTCGCAACTGTTGCATCACCGTTTTCCATGCTCTTCTCTTGATATTTCCATTTTCTCTCTGGGCATTCACGCTTAAAGTGTCCTTCCTTATGGCATATGTAACACCTCAACCTTCCTCTGGATTTGGATCGAGATCTGTTTCTTGAGAATTTTGATTCCTTCTTGATCGATCTTCCTCGGGCCATTAAACCTTCACCATTCAAATCCTTCTTTGTTTCATGTTGTTTCTGTAATTCCTTTGAATTAAGAGCCGATTTAACCTCTGCTATTGTTAATGATTCCTTTCCGTAAAGCATGGTGTCAACAAAATGCTTGTAGGACTTTGGCAAGGAACTTAAAAGTAGAATTGCATAATCCTCCTCATCGATCTTAATATCGATGTTCTTGAGATCAAGAATGATTTTATTAAAATCATCCATGTGTTTCCTTAAGTCCTTTCCTTCTTCCATGCTGATTGTATAGAGTTTTTTCTTCAAATACAATCTGTTTGCGAGAGATTTCTTGAGATAGAGACCTTCCAATTTCTTCCATACCGCTAGAGCCGTGCTTTCTTCCGCGACTTCTCGCAGCACTTCATCGCCTAGACATAGTAGGATGGCACTATGGGCCTTTGCTTTTCTTTCCCGGCGACACCTTCTTTTCTTTCCCGGCGACACCTTCTTCTTGATTAATGGCATCAAATAAGCCATTGTGTAAAAGAAGAGCTTTCATCTTGATCCTCCACAACTGAAATCATTTGTGCCAGTGAACTTTTCAAGATCGAACTTCGACGTCGCCATATCTCACAACCTGGCTCTGATACCACTTGTAGTGTATTTTGATTCAAGATCACAAAATCCGAGCACTATTTTCTCAATGGATCGAAGACTTAACCTAAGCGCTTATCTCACTTTGTTTGCACTTCTGTTTTTTATATGAAGAACTCATTAACATGCAATCAATCGACAAGAATCATTCACAAAATAAGATGAGTCAGGAATTTACGTGGTTCGGTTTTTCAACCTACATCCACGGCCGCCGAAACAATAGAAATCCACTATGAAATCAAGAAGAAGTATTTTACAGAAAGACTCGATGGCATTATGAACCCTCACTCTTCCTTATATACAAAAACTTGACCCTCTTTTATATATATGAATAACTAACTCCTAAAGTAGTTAGCAACTGCATGGAGTGAATCGATATTCTTCCTTCGTTCTTGATACTTCATTCCAAGGTCTTCCACACACACGCACAGGGCCAACTTCGTAACACATAATGCATAGATGTCATTTTTCATACGTATCTGAAAATATTAAAATACATTTAGACAGTAAATTTTTTTGAAAATGAAGTTTGACGAGATTATTTCCTCAAAATATTTTGGCCAACAAATAAAAGTTTTTTTTTTAAAAAAAATAAAGATGGTGAGAAGGATAGAAACTTAAATGTATGTCTCTGTCAATCAAAAATCAATTATTTAAATTTATAACTTTTTTTCTGAACTGCTATTTGAAAAATGATACTTGGCTAATAAATTAAGACCATTAAATTCAATCTGCAGGCATGGAAAGTCAACATTAAAATATGACAACCGGGCAATCACAGTAAAAATTTTTTTTTTTTCAATTACAAATTGTGCATTACCTAAATAAAGATTGGTTAATTGCCGGCGGAAAAAAAATATTATGATATTTGTCTTCTTATTTATCAGCTAATTTTGTTAAACAAATTTTCGATTAAACATTATGAAAATTCTCACTTTTTATGTTCAAAGTATAATTTTTTGTTAGTTATGTTATGTTGATTTGAGTGAAAATTATTTAATCCGTGAAAATAATAATTTTTATGTCTAAAATGTTATTTTTTAATACAAAAATAATATTTTTTTATTTGTTATGTTACCTAAAAAAATTGAATGAAATGTGTTGATTTAAGTGAAAATATTTTTTTTATATTAAAAATATATTGTGTAATAAATATTAATACTTATCTATTTAATTTTTGCACAAACTTTTGGTCATTAACGTGTTTTGAGTGGGTACTTACCTGGACGGGATCAATGGGTGATCAAGAAGGCCCATGGTCTAGGTTGGCGACTTCCATTGCACTTAGGAGGGGCGCCCGCCTAAGGTCGGCCCAAGTGGTCGAGCCTACGTCATAATTTGTGGTAGAGGGGGCCTGCGTCCGCGCGGCCCCTGCCTTTAAAAAAAAAAAAAAAAAAAAAAAAAAAAAAAAAAAAAAAAAAAAAAAAAAAAAAAAAAAAAAAAAAACGTGTTTTGAGTGGGTCCAAACTTGAGAAAAAAATATATCAAAATTGGGATAAAGGGGATGATCGGAAAAAACAAGCGTGTAACAATTTCTAACAATTTAATCTAAATTAAATAAGATATTCTAATCGACTATTTTTTATGAATAAAATTAATTAAATTAAAATTATCAATTAGGATGCATAAGCGTTATCATTTCTCAAAGAAGTAACTAAATTTTCTAATTAAAGATCATTTTAGAATAATGGCATCTCATAGATACTAGAGCTGTAAAATGGATGAGATTTTCCCAACTCAACCCACTAAAATTGTTTAGCGGGTTGAGTCAATCTGACGAGAGTAGGTATTTCATAAGACGGTCTTACGGATCGATCCTGTCTATATTTACACGTCCATTAAGGCACGTTCTTGTCAAAAGAGCTCCTGACCACAAGCTTGAGAGATGTGGCATCAGTCCATGAGCATGGTGTAATGATTGGATTTATCGAAAAGCTAATGGGTCTGGACCTTGTCATCCCAAGAGAGTTGTCCATGGACATACTACTGTTGTCACTTCCATCCTCGTTTGATAGGTTTATGGTGAATTTCAACATAAATAAAATATGGGTAGCCTTGAATAGATAATTAATATGCTTACCACATATGAAGCTACCATTAAAAAGGAAAAACATGTTTTCCTAATGGGCTCGTTTTCTGGGATGAGGAAATGCCTACAAGGGAAGGGAAATAAGCATTTTACCCCTTCCAAGAAAAAAAAATCCACCAACAAGCAAGCTTCAAGTATTGTTGAAAGGCCCGCAAAATTCGATAAGTCAGAAGATGTTTGCTTCATAAATATCTCAATTAACTGAACTTATTGGATATCAGATATTGGATGTGGTTCTCATCTATACAACGATTTGCAAGTGATGATAATAAGTAGGAGGCTAAGGGATAATGATACCTTCCTAAGGATGAGAAATGAAGAAAGAGTTGTTGCAAATGCCATATGATATGTTTATTTGATATTAAACAATTTTAACTTATTTTTTTATAGATGTTTTATTATTTTTTTCATATTTGGTTTAAAACATATATCCATTTCTATGCTTGATAAAGATGCATTTCTTGTTCTTTTCCTAAACGTGTTTGTAGTATTTACAAGAATAAATCTTTAATTGGAGCAAGAAAATTAACAAACTATATCTACAACTTAAAATAAAATATATTCCACCAAAAGATGTCCAAGTCAATGTGATTTCAACAAAAAACAAAATAAAACAAGATAGTCTAAATCAAACACACTCATGACACGCTAGGATATGACATATTTTCCCAAAGAATATGCATAAGTTGGTGGGAGATAGCATGTTTGAATTATCATACATAAACTCTCTTGACACATGTGAAACATGTTTAAAAGGAAAAATGACCAAAATCCCTTTATTATGGAAAGTAGAACATGCACATTGTCACGTCCCGAGACCATGATTAGTTGACATCGGCGTTGTTTAACAATCACACAATCAAAATCAACCAACCTCTTAGCACAGTATAAACCAAAACCAGTTTATATCATAATTTCAAATAGATAGCAATGTCTTTAAAAGCCAATAACCAAAAATGACAGAATCAAACGTGGAAACGTTACAACTGAATAATAATAAACTTAAACTTAAGCTAAAATCTTGAATGTTCACCAGCCCCAACACTGGTCTGACTCATCTTCCTCAAGTTCTTCCTCGGGTTTATCTGGGTAAGGATTGTAAGTGATGAGTGATATGGTTGTCACTCAGCAACTGGAGATCGTTCGAGAACAATATAGCAACATGCATAAATTTCGAAAATCACATGACTTGTATACATAATTCATAACACTTGTGATAGTTGATTGTTTAGCTCGAGGGAAACAGCTGGTAGCATTCATTAATTATTATAATATAATAAATCATTCTAATTTCTATGCACATATAAAATATTCATTTATGAAAATTAAATTTTCTCCTACCAATTATTTAAATTTTTATTAACTTAAATAGGATTTATTAAAATAATTTGTACAAGTTGTATAGTGACTGGTAAATGTCGTCACAAAATTTAATATTTGTTAAAGTTTAATTATATATTCTTTAGAGTATTATAAGTCAAACAATTTATATATTGATATGTTACTTTGGCATAAACTTCAATGCTATATTTAATGCTTCTTATTCATTTTTATAGGTGAGGTTCACGGAGAAAATCAAGAACCTTCTCTCTATAGTTGAATAGCATAACGCATAGACGTCATTTTTCATATGTATTTGAAAATACTAAAATACATTTAGACATAATTTTTTTTCGAAAATGAAGCTTGACGAGATTATTTCCTCAAAATATTTTGGCCAACAAATAGAGGGCTTTTTTAAAAAAATATTATTATTTTAAAAGTAAATCATAAAATGGAGGAGTTTATGTAAATATTGCAATCCGTATAATTCTATCCCGGATTCTTCTTTTTAAAAAAAAAAATTTAAAAAAGAAAAGAAAAGTAAGGAGAGTCACGGATTCCTTGCTTTTCTTTTTTTTTAAAAAAAAAAATTAAAAAGAAGAATCCGGGACAGTGACACTTCTTCCCCTTTTAAATAGAAATACCTTCTTCTGATTCATTCTCGCACACGTTATTTATTTCCTCCGATTTATATGCGTAAAATCCATTTTCTTTCCTTCGACTTTGTATTAATATTATTTGTTGATTTTATCATCAATTTCATTCGAAGAGATATCAAAAGGTAATCTTTAATTTCGTTGATAATATTTTAATTATTTATTAATAAGTAATATTTTTTATAATACTTGTCATTTATTTCAGATATTAGCATCTTCCGTTGATATTATTACAAGTTCCGTATAATTACGTCTGAGAAAGTAATTTAACTAATTTTTTTAATATTTTATTTGTATTATTTAAATTATATTAATGTAATTGTAAATTTGTTCACTAACATTATATGATTAAGTATAATTTTGTTAAATAGTATATTTTTAATATTAATCGCGAGATTTATATTGTCACGCCCCGAGCCTGGGCCCGCGCCTGCGTTGTGGGAACCTGAAATTCCAGCAGTAGTAGCAGCAGCTAGCAAATTTCAGCAGAAGCTAAAAATTCCAGCAGAAGCTAATATTTCAGAAGCTGGTATTTTTCCAGCAGATTGGAATCTAGCAGCAGACAACAGATAAAATCCAGCAGCAGCAGCACGAAATCCCAGCAGACAGTTACTAATTCAGACCATAGCTTGTAACTGAAGCATTTAACACGAAATAAAGATTGTTAATGTCAGATTATGGCCTTAATTGGGAGGCTAACAGTCAGAATTTCACCTATAAATATCACCCTCAAACCTCTGAATTGGTTTACCAAAAATCTGGAGTTATCACTTGAAATTAGAGCTAAGAGAGTACATTTTCGAAGCTGTAAAATCCAGTAGCAAGGCAAGCAGATTTCCAGACTTCAACCGAAATTCTTTAAGCAAATTACAGTAAGTTGGCTTATGTATAAAAATATCTTGAAACCCGTTTGATACTTCTGTTTCTAAGTTCAGTTTCTGTATGTTTGATTTCTTATATGTGATTTTGAAGCACTGAAACTCCCTAGTGAACTAATGGTAGGAATATATATTTTGAACATTTCTGAATTCTGATTCTGATTCTGGCCTCACCCATTAGGGAAGAGAACATATAGGGGACTTATATCAGTTTAGCCATGAAATTCACTAACGTGCTCAGTGCTTACTAATTCTGATTTCAGTTCTGAAACCTGTGATATCTGAATTCTGATTTCTGTTCTGAAAAGATGAGTTTCTGTTTATTATTGTATTACTGTTTTTGTTGAAAATGATTTCGAAAACTGGGAGTTATTCCCGCCCCTGCTTACTGAGTGACAACCATATCACTCACCCACTAAACTCATCTCAGATAAGAACGAGGAAGAAATATTAGAGGAGAAAGAGCAGATCCAGTTCTGGGCTGGTGAAGAAGATTATTGTTTTCAGTTTATGTTATGTCATGTTAATTCCGCTGTATCTGTTAAGGCAATGTTGTGTCTGGTTTTACATTTCCGCTGTAAAACATCAGTATCCGAGTTGTAACAGACAATTGATTTATTTCGTATTATGAATAAAAGACTGATTTCTGAATTCTGTACTCTGAGGCTTGTTGTTGTCGAATGTAAATTTGAGAACAACGCCGGCGTCAACCAACCCCCGTCCCGGGGCATGACATTGAAGTGGTATCAGAGCAAAACCGGGTTTCATAATCTGGGGAGGAGGAACTAGAAATAATAAGTTCTTATAGACTTCTGAAAATAAGTTCTGAAAGTTACTGATAATAAGCTACTGTAATAAACTACTGAAAATAAGCTACTGAAATAGACCACTGAAATGATAGACTGAATACGTACAGTAGGAAAATCAGTAGGGAAACAAATCAGTAAACCAGTAGATCTGAAACCAGAACCAGTAGATGGAAATAAGAACCAGTAGATGGAAATCAGTAGACCCAAAACCAGTAGCCCGAAACCAGAACCAGTAGACGAAATCAGTAGGTCTGAATGCAGAAGACTGAGTCAGTAGACTCGGAATGCAGCAGACTGGTTCTGACAGTGCTGGAAAAGCAGCAGATTGATTGCAGTAGCTGCAGAATTTCAGTAGACAGTGCACTCCAGCAAACGAATGCACTAGATTTTGTTAATGGCATGGAAGTTGAGATGTTTTTCGCGCAAACTTCAAACGGCCATAACTTTTGATCCAGAGGGAATTTTTACTATTAAGAGTAGGCGTTGGAAAGCTCTCGACGAGGAGAACCTAACCTAGAATGATAGCACCGCCGACGAACCCCAAAATCCTTCTTTAAGATAGTGATATCATCATTTCCGTAAAAAATTTCCAAAATTTTGAAACTCTGAGGAATTTTCATTTTCAAACGGCTTAGTATTTTTGCACCCAACTTGGTACCATTCATGTTCTTGACGTGAAGGATTTTTAGTAAAATTTTCACATCATTCTGAGACCGAAAAATTTTTGAGCCATTTTCTTCTACTAAATGTTATAGGCATACTGATTCTATTAATTCCAGTAATTATTGTCTATAGTTCGACTTGTATTCTTCATATCCTTTATGAACCTTCGCTCTCATGTTTTGGATGTTGGATATGGCGGACCAAAGTAGCTACATTAAGAGCTTAGAGAGGAAGCTAGAAAAACTCAAAGAGAATAACTATTGCCTAGAGTTGGACAAAGATGAGTTAGAGCGTCGAACAGAACATTTGACGTGTGATGTTCAACTTTATGCTCACTATCTGCATGAGGCAGAAGAGAGGAGTAGGAAGGCTCAAGAAGAGTTTGAAACCTCCCAAGAGACCGTGGCAGAATTCATCGAGTTACGTGATACACTAGTTGAGAAGATCCAAATACTCAAGGATCAGAATCACCAACTCGTGCACCAGCATAATCAGTATAGTGAACAGACTGATGCACATATTCATGAGTTGCAGAGCACTGTTGAAGTTCTTAGTGACCAGAATGCAGTTCTGCATGGTCGTATTGAACACCTACAAGCAGTAATAGCCAACCTAGATGAACCCGAGGAGGATCCCGAAGAAGAAGAAGAAATGGAAGAGGATCCTATGGATTTGGAATTAGGAGAAGTGATAGATTAGAACATCAGTAGTGGTTTTCTTTGTAATACCACGTGTTCCATTTGCATTTATGTTCTCATTTTCGATGTTTGGTTGTAATTGCATTTTCTTGAGGAATCAATAAAATTTATTTCAATCCATTGGTTTCATATTTAAACTTTGAGCAATTACTCTATCATCGTGCTTCATTTGTTTAGTCTCTATTCTGCCATCAACCTTAGAACTTTCTTAATTGTAGGAAATGGACGGACGACCAGTTAGAAACAATCGCAATCCTCGCTACGGCAACCGCAACAATAGCCGAAATGATGAGGATGCACAGCAACAACCACCACAACCACCACCAGCAGTTGGCCTCAGTCAGGTGGACTTGATGGCTATAGCCACGATTGTGGCAACCACGCTACAAGGGTTAGTGAATCCTAATGCTAACCAGCCACCGCCACCACCTCCTGCTCAGAATGGGACTAAGCAGCACTATAAGGCTCTCCGAAGAGCAAGAGTCCCTAACTTCGATGGAAGCTCCGATCCAGAGGTCGGACAGAATTGGATGAAAGAGGTGGAAAATCATCTTCGATTACTTGAGGTTCCACAAGGGATCAGAGTAGATGTGATTACACCTTTTTTTGTGGATAAAGCTGCCAAATGGCGGGAAGGAGTCTCACCAGCTATGTAAGAGGTGGGACCTATCACTTGGCAAAGGTTCCAGAGGCAATCCTGAGGCAGTACTTTCCAACAGCAGTTCGAGTGCAGAAGCTGTCAGAACTTGAAAGCTTGGTTCAAGAACCAAACATGACAGTGGTGGAGTATTCATCCAAGTTCCACTCATTGGGAACTTACTCCCCAACCATCATGGGAGACGAAGCCTTGAAGATGCATCGCTTCAAGAAGGGATTGAACAGCCGTATTCAATCTGCCCTTGCTGTTATCGAGCCCAATAGTTTTGATGAATTGATGGGAGCCGCCATCAGGGCTGAGAATGACATCAAGAGGCGTGAAGGCGAGAACAAACTAAAATGTCCTCAGCCAAGCCAGTACCAATCGGGCCAGCAATTCAAGAGGCCTAGGTTTTCAAGCAACCAATTTACCAGTGCTCCATCCAAAGGAACCACTTCTTCTCAATCAAACAAAGAAGGAGTCAAGTGCCAAACTTGCGGATTCACACACACTGGTGAATGTCGTAGGAATTCTGGAGCTTGTTTTCGTTGTGGAAAGATGGACCATCGCATTGCTCAATGTCCTCTTCCAGACCCAAGGAACGGACCAGCAGGAGGAACAACTCCAAACAAGCCTAAGGAGAACAAGCCAAATGCTCGAGTTTATGCTATCACTCAAGAGGAGGCCGACAACTCAAATGATGTCGTAGCTGGTACCATTCTAATCAATAATATAACTGCTTATGTGTTATTTGATTGTGGTGCTACGCATTCATTCATGTCTAAGAGATTTACCAAGAAGTTAGGAGTTAAGCCTGATAACTTAGAAGAACCATATAGAGTAGCAACTCCTGCTAATCGAATTTTAGAAACTCGCACTTTATATCGGAATATTGGTGTTCTCATAGAAGATCATAATTTCAAGGCAAATCTAATCCAACTAAACATGGTGGAATTCGACGTAATTCTTGGGATGGATTGGTTAGCCAAGAATCATGCTTTAGTGGACTGTCATGGAAAGACGGTAACCATCCAAGCTCCACACCAAGAGAAACTTTTATTTCATGGCAAGACAAAAGAACGAAAGACTCTTCTTTCTGCTTCTCAAACTTGGAAAGCCATGAAAAGTGGAGAAGAAGTTTACCTGGCTATGTTAAGCGAGGTAAAGAAAGAAGGAACCACACTGACACTAGAAGAGATTCCAGTGGTACAAGAGTTTCCGGATGTCTTACCTGAAGAACTCCCTGGCCAACTTCCCGATCGCGAAGTGGGATTTGAGATTAACTTAGTGCCCAATGCTACACCAATCTCAAAAGTACCGTATCGAATGGCTCCAACAGACTTCAAACGGCCATAACTTTTGATCCAGAAGGAATTTTTACTATTAAGAGTAGGCGTTGGAAAGCTCTCGACGAGGAGACCTTAACCTAGAATGATAGCACCGCCGACGAACCCCAAAATCCTTCTTTAAGATAGTGATATGATCATTTCCGTAAAAAATTTCAAAAATTTTGAAACTCTGAGGAATTTTCATTTTCAAACGGCTTAGTATTTTTGCACCCAACTTGGTACCATTCATGTTCTTGACGTGAAGGATTTTTAGTAAAATTTTCACATCATTCTGAGACCGAAAAATTTTTGAGCCATTTTCTTCTACTAAATGTTATAGGCATACTGATTCTATTAATTCCAGTAATTATTGTCTATAGTTCGACTTGTATTCTTCATATCCTTTATGAACCTTCGCTCTCATGTTTTGGATGTTGGATATGGCGGACCAAAGTAGCTACATTAAGAGCTTAGAGAGGAAGCTAGAAAAACTCAAAGAGAATAACTATTGCCTAGAGTTGGACAAAGATGAGTTAGAGCGTCGAACAGAACATTTGACGTGTGATGTTCAACTTTATGCTCACTATCTGCATGAGGCAGAAGAGAGGAGTAGGAAGGCTCAAGAAGAGTTTGAAACCTCCCAAGAGACCGTGGCAGAATTCATCGAGTTATGTGATACACTAGTTGAGAAGATCCAAATACTCAAGGATCAGAATCACCAACTCGTGCACCAGCATAATCAGTATAGTGAACAGACTGATGCACATATTCATGAGTTGCAGAGCACTGTTGAAGTTCTTAGTGACCAGAATGCAGTTCTGCATGGTCGTATTGAACACCTACAAGCAGTAATAGCCAACCTAGATGAACCCGAGGAGGATCCCGAAGAAGAAGAAGAAATGGAAGAGGATCCTATGGATTTGGAATTAGGAGAAGTGATAGATTAGAACATCAGTAGTGGTTTTCTTTGTAATACCACGTGTTCCATTTGCATTTATGTTCTCATTTTCGATGTTTGGTTGTAATTGCATTTTCTTGAGGAATCAATAAAATTTATTTCAATCCATTGGTTTCATATTTAAACTTTGAGCAATTACTCTATCATCGTGCTTCATTTGTTTAGTCTCTATTCTGCCATCAACCTTAGAACTTTCTTAATTGTAGGAAATGGACGGACGACCAGTTAGAAACAATCGCAATCCTCGCTACGGCAACCGCAACAATAGCCGAAATGATGAGGATGCACAGCAACAACCACCACAACCACCACCAGCAGTTGGCCTCAGTCAGGTGGACTTGATGGCTATAGCCACGATTGTGGCAACCACGCTACAAGGGTTAGTGAATCCTAATGCTAACCAGCCACCGCCACCACCTCCTGCTCAGAATGGGACTAAGCAGCACTATAAGGCTCTCCGAAGAGCAAGAGTCCCTAACTTCGATGGAAGCTCCGATCCAGAGGTCGGACAGAATTGGATGAAAGAGGTGGAAAATCATCTTTGATTACTTGAGGTTCCACAAGGGATCAGAGTAGATGTGATTACACTTTTTTTTGTGGATAAAGCTGCCAAATGGCGGGAAAAAGTCTCACCAGATATGTTAGAGGTGGGACCTATTACTTGGCAAAGGTTCCAGAGGCAATCCTGAGGCAGTACTTTCCAACAGCAGTTCGAGTGCAGAAGCTGTCAGAACTTGAAAGCTTGGTTCAAGAACCAAACATGACAGTGGTGGAGTATTCATCCAAGTTCCACTCATTGGGAACTTACTCCCCAACCATCATGGGAGACGAAGCCTTGAAGATGCATCGCTTCAAGAAGGGATTGAACAGCCGTATTCAATCTGCCCTTGCTGTTATCGAGCCCAATTGTTTTGATGAATTGATGGGAGCCGCCATCAGGGCTGAGAATGACATCAAGAGGCGTGAAGGCGAGAACAAACTAAAATGTCCTCAGCCAAGCCAGTACCAATCGGGCCAGCAATTCAAGAGGCCTAGGTTTTCAAGCAACCAATTTACCAGTGCTCCATCCAAAGGAACTACTTCTTCTCAATCAAACAAAGAAGGAGTCAAGTGCCAAACTTGCGGATTCACACACACTGGTGAATGTCGTAGGAATTCTGGAGCTTGTTTTCGTTGTGGAAAGATGGACCATCGCATTGCTCAATGTCCTCTTCCAGACCCAAGGAACGGACCAGCAGGAGGAACAACTCCAAACAAGCCTAAGGAGAACAAGCCAAATGCTCGAGTTTATGCTATCACTCAAGAGGAGGCCGACAACTCAAATGATGTCGTAGCTGGTACCATTCTAATCAATAATATAACTGCTTATGTGTTATTTGATTGTGGTGCTACGCATTCATTCATGTCTAAGAGATTTACCAAGAAGTTAGGAGCTAAGCCTGATAACTTAGAAGAACCATATAGAGTAGCAACTCCTGCTAATCGAATTTTAGAAACTCGCACTTTATATCGGAATATTGGTGTTCTCAAAGAAGATCAGAATTTCAAGGCAAACCTAATCCAACTAAACATGGTGGAATTCGACGTAATTCTTGGGATGGATTGGTTAGCCAAGAATCATGCTTTAGTGGACTGTCATGGAAAGACGGTAACCATCCAAGCTCCACACCAAGAGAAACTTTTATTTCATGGCAAGACAAAAGAACGAAAGACTCTTCTTTCTGCTTCTCAAACTTGGAAAGCCATGAAAAGTGGAGAAGAAGTTTACCTGGCTATGTTAAGCGAGGTAAAGAAAGAAGGAACCACACTGACACTAGAAGAGATTCCAGTGGTACAAGAGTTTCCGGATGTCTTTCCTGAAGAACTCCCTGGCCAACTTCCCGATCGTGAAGTGGGATTTGAGATTAACTTAGTGCCCAATGCTACACCAATCTCAAAAGTACCGTATCGAATGGCTCCAACAGACTTCAAACGGCCATAACTTTTGATCCAGAAGGAATTTTTACTATTAAGAGTAGGCGTTGGAAAGCTCTCGACGAGGAGAACCTAACCTAGAATGATAGCACCGCCGACGAACCCCAAAATCCTTCTTTAAGATAGTGATATCATCATTTCCGTAAAAAATTTCCAAAATTTTGAAACTCTGAGGAATTTTCATTTTCAAACGGCTTAGTATTTTTGCACCAAACTTGGTACCATTCATGTTCTTGACGTGAAGGATTTTTAATAAAATTTTCACATCATTCTGAGACCAAAAAATTTTTGAGCCATTTTCTTCTACTAAATGTTATAGGCATACTGATTCTATTCATTCCAGTAATTATTGTCTATAGTTCGACTTGTATTCTTGATATCCTTTATGAACCTTCGCTCTCATGTTTTGGATGTTGGATATGGCGGACCAAAGTAGCTACATTAAGAGCTTAGAGAGGAAGCTAGAAAAACTCAAAGAGAATAACTATTGCCTAGAGTTGGACAAAGATGAGTTAGAGCGTCGAACAGAACATTTGACGTGTGATGTTCAACTTTATGCTCACTATCTGCATGAGGCAGAAGAGAGGAGTAGGAAGGCTCAAGAAGAGTTTGAAACCTCCCAAGAGACCGTGGCAGAATTCATCGAGTTACGTGATACACTAGTTGAGAAGATCCAAATACTCAAGGATCAGAATCACCAACCCGTGCACCAGCATAATCAGTATAGTGAACAGACTGATGCACATGTTCATGAGTTGCAGAGCACTGTTGAAGTTCTTAGTGACCAGAATGCAGTTCTGCATGGTCGTATTGAACACCTACAAGCAGTAATAGCCAACCTAGATGAACCCGAGGAGGATCCCGAAGAAGAAGAAGAAATGGAAGAGGATCCTATGGATTTGGAATTAGGAGAAGTGATAGATTAGAACATCAGTAGTGGTTTTCTTTGTAATACCACGTGTTCCATTTGCATTTATGTTCTCATTTTCGATGTTTGGTTGTAATTGCATTTTCTTGAGGAATCAATAAAATTTATTTCAATCCATTGGTTTCATATTGAAACTTTGAGCAATTACTCTATCATCGTGCTTCATTTGTTTAGTCTCTATTCTGCCATCAACCTTAGAACTTTCTAAATTGTAGGAAATGGACGGACGACCAGTTAGAAACAATCGCAATCCTCGCTACGGCAACCGCAACAATAACCGAAATGATGAGGATGCACAGCAACAACCACCACAACCACCACCAGCAGTTGGCCTCAGTCAGGTGGACTTGATGGCTATAGCCACGATTGTGGCAACCACGCTACAAGGGTTAGTGAATCCTAATGCTAACCAGCCACCGCCACCACCTCCTGCTCAGAATGGGACTAAGCAGCACTATAAGGCTCTCCGAAGAGCAAGAGTCCCTAACTTCGATGGAAGCTCCGATCCAGAGGTCGGACAGAATTGGATGAAAGAGGTGGAAAATCATCTTCGATTACTTGAGGTTCCACAAGGGATCAGAGTAGATGTGATTACACCTTTTTTTGTGGATAAAGCTGCCAAATGGCGGGAAGGAGTCTCACCAGCTATGTAAGAGGTGGGACCTATCACTTGGCAAAGGTTCCAGAGGCAATCCTGAGGCAGTACTTTCCAACAGCAGTTCGAGTGCAGAAGCTGTCAGAACTTGAAAGCTTGGTTCAAGAACCAAACATGACAGTGGTGGAGTATTCATCCAAGTTCCACTCATTGGGAACTTACTCCCCAACCATCATGGGAGACGAAGCCTTGAAGATGCATCGCTTCAAGAAGGGATTGAACAGCCGTATTCAATCTGCCCTTGCTGTTATCGAGCCCAATAGTTTTGATGAATTGATGGGAGCCGCCATCAGGGCTGAGAATGACATCAAGAGGCATGAAGGCGAGAACAAACTAAAATGTCCTCAGCCAAGCCAGTACCAATCGGGCCAGCAATTCAAGAGGCCTAGGTTTTCAAGCAACCAATTTACCAGTGCTCCATCCAAAGGAACCACTTCTTCTCAATCAAACAAAGAAGGAGTCAAGTGCCAAACTTGCGGATTCACACACACTGGTGAATGTCGTAGGAATTCTGGAGCTTGTTTTCGTTGTGGAAAGATGGACCATCGCATTGCTCAATGTCCTCTTCCAGACCCAAGGAACGGACCAGCAGGAGGAACAACTCCAAACAAGCCTAAGGAGAACAAGCCAAATGCTCGAGTTTATGCTATCACTCAAGAGGAGGCCGACAACTCAAATGATGTCGTAGCTGGTACCATTCTAATCAATAATATAACTGCTTATGTGTTATTTGATTGTGGTGCTACGCATTCATTCATGTCTAAGAGATTTACCAAGAAGTTAGGAGCTAAGCCTGATAACTTAGAAGAGTTATATTGAGTAGCAACTCCTGCTAATCGAATTTTAGAAACTCGCACTTCTCCATGAAAAGTGGAGAAGAAGTTTACCTGGCTATGTTAAGCGAGGTAAAGAAAGAAGGAACCACACTGACACTAGAAGAGATTCCAGTGGTACAAGAGTTTCCGGATGTCTTTCCTGAAGAACTCCCTGGCCAACTTCCCGATCGTGAAGTGGGATTTGAGATTAACTTAGTGCCCAATGCTACACCAATCTCAAAAGTACCGTATCGAATGGCTCCAACAGACTTCAAACGGCCATAACTTTTGATCCAGAAGGAATTTTTACTATTAAGAGTAGGCGTTGGAAAGCTCTCGACGAGGAGAACCTAACCTAGAATGATAGCACCGCCGACGAACCCCAAAATCCTTCTTTAAGATAGTGATATCATCATTTCCGTAAAAAATTTCCAAAATTTTGAAACTCTGAGGAATTTTCATTTTCAAACGGCTTAGTATTTTTGCACCAAACTTGGTACCATTCATGTTCTTGACGTGAAGGATTTTTAATAAAATTTTCACATCATTCTGAGACCAAAAAATTTTTGAGCCATTTTCTTCTACTAAATGTTATAGGCATACTGATTCTATTCATTCCAGTAATTATTGTCTATAGTTCGACTTGTATTCTTGATATCCTTTATGAACCTTCGCTCTCATGTTTTGGATGTTGGATATGGCGGACCAAAGTAGCTACATTAAGAGCTTAGAGAGGAAGCTAGAAAAACTCAAAGAGAATAACTATTGCCTAGAGTTGGACAAAGATGAGTTAGAGCGTCGAACAGAACATTTGACGTGTGATGTTCAACTTTATGCTCACTATCTGCATGAGGCAGAAGAGAGGAGTAGGAAGGCTCAAGAAGAGTTTGAAACCTCCCAAGAGACCGTGGCAGAATTCATCGAGTTACGTGATACACTAGTTGAGAAGATCCAAATACTCAAGGATCAGAATCACCAACTCGTGCACCAGCATAATCAGTATAGTGAACAGACTGATGCACATGTTCATGAGTTGCAGAGCACTGTTGAAGTTCTTAGTGACCAGAATGCAATTCTGCATGGTCATATTGAACACCTACAAGCAGTAATAGCCAACCTAGATGAACCCGAGGAGGATCCCGAAGAAGAAGAAGAAATGGAAGAGGATCCTATGGATTTGGAATTAGGAGAAGTGATAGATTAGAACATCAGTAGTGGTTTTCTTTGTAATACCACGTGTTCCATTTGCATTTATGTTCTCATTTTCGATGTTTGGTTGTAATTGCATTTTCTTGAGGAATCAATAAAATTTATTTCAATCCATTGGTTTCATATTGAAACTTTGAGCAATTACTCTATCATCGTGCTTCATTTGTTTAGTCTCTATTCTGCCATCAACCTTAGAACTTTCTTAATTGTAGGAAATGGACGGACGACCAGTTAGAAACAATCGCAATCCTCGCTACGGCAACCGCAACAATAACCGAAATGATGAGGATGCACAGCAACAACCACCACAACCACCACCAGCAGTTGGCCTCAGTCAGGTGGACTTGATGGCTATAGCCACGATTGTGGCAACCACGCTACAAGGGTTAGTGAATCCTAATGCTAACCAGCCACCGCCACCACCTCCTGCTCAGAATGGGACTAAGCAGCACTATAAGGCTCTCCGAAGAGCAAGAGTCCCTAACTTCGATGGAAGCTCCGATCCAGAGGTCGGACAGAATTGGATGAAAGAGGTGGAAAATCATCTTCGATTACTTGAGGTTCCACAAGGGATCAGAGTAGATGTGATTACACCTTTTTTTGTGGATAAAGCTGCCAAATGGCGGGAAGGAGTCTCACCAGATATGTTAGAGGTGGGACCTATCACTTGGCAAAGGTTCCAGAGGCATTCCTGAGGCAGTACTTTCCAACAGCAGTTCGAGTGCAGAAGCTGTCAGAACTTGAAAGCTTGGTTCAAGAACCAAACATGACAGTGGTGAAGTATTCATCCAAGTTCCACTCATTGGGAACTTACTCCCCAACCATCATGGGAGACGAAGCCTTGAAGATGCATCGCTTCAAGAAGGGATTGAACAGCCGTATTCAATCTGCCCTTGCTGTTATCGAGCCCAATAGTTTTGATGAATTGATGGGAGCCGCCATCAGGGCTGAGAATGACATCAAGAGGCGTGAAGGCGAGAACAAACTAAAATGTCCTCAGCCAAGCCAGTACCAATCGGGCCAGCAATTCAAGAGGCCTAGGTTTTCAAGCAACCAATTTACCAGTGCTCCATCCAAAGGAACCACTTCTTCTCAATCAAACAAAGAAGGAGTCAAGTGCCAAACTTGCGGATTCACACACACTGGTGAATGTCTTAGGAATTCTGGAGCTTGTTTTCGCTGTGGAAAGATGGACCATCGCATTGCTCAATGTCCTCTTCCAGACCCAAGGAACGGACCAGCAGGAGGAACAACTCCAAACAAGCCTAAGGAGAACAAGCCAAATGCTCGAGTTTATGCTATCACTCAAGAGGAGGCCGACAACTCAAATGATGTCGTAGCTGGTACCATTCTAATCAATAATATAACTGCTTATGTGTTATTTGATTGTGGTGCTACGCATTCATTCATGTCTAAGAGATTTACCAAGAAGTTAGGAGCTAAGCCTGATAACTTAGAAGAACTATATTGAGTAGCAACTCCTGCTAATCGAATTTTAGAAACTCGCACTTTATATCGGAATATTGGTGTTCTCAAAGAAGATCAGAATTTCAAGGCAAACCTAATCCAACTAAACATGGTGGAATTCGACGTAATTCTTGGGATGGATTGGTTAGCCAAGAATCATGCTTTAGTGGACTGTCATGGAAAGACGGTAACCATCCAAGCTCCACACCAAGAGAAACTTTTATTTCATGGCAAGACAAAAGAACGAAAGACTCTTCTTTCTGCTTCTCAAACTTGGAAAGCCATGAAAAGTGGAGAAGAAGTTTACCTGGCTATGTTAAGCGAGGTAAAGAAAGAAGGAACCACACTGACACTAGAAGAGATTCCAGTGGTACAAGAGTTTCCGGATGTCTTTCCTGAAGAACTCCCTGGCCAACTTCCCGATCGCGAAGTGGGATTTGAGATTAACTTAGTGCCCAATGCTACACCAATCTCAAAAGTACCGTATCGAATGGCTCCAGCAGAATTGAAAGAACTCAAAGAGCAACTTCAAGAGTTGTTGGATAAGAAGCAGATACGACCAAGCGCATCTCCATGGGGAGCTCCTGTCCTATTTGTAAAGAAGAAGGACGGAAGCATGAGAATGTGTATTGATTACAGAGAGCTGAATAAGATCACAGTCAAAAACAAGTATCCGCTTACAAGGATAGATGACTTGTTTGACCAACTCAAAGGAGCTTCAGTCTTTTCCAAGCTTGACTTAAGGTCAGGCTACCACCAACTGAAGGTCAAGACAGACGATATTCCGAAGACCGCCTTCAGAACAAGATATGGACACTATGAGTTCATGGTAATGCCATTCGGTTTAACCAATGCTCCGGCAGTATTCATGGATCTCATGAACATGGTGTTCAAACCATTTCTTGACAAGTTTGTTGTGGTATTCATCGACGATATTTTGGTATATTCATCAAGTTAAGAAGACCACAAAGAACATCTTCGTCTCACCCTCCAGACGCTGAGAGAAAAGGAACTGTACGCCAAATTCAAGAAATGCGAATTCTGGCTAGAGAGCGTCGCATTCTTGGGACACAGAATATCAGCAGCAGGAGTATCTGTGGACTCTAAGAAAGTCGAAGCAATCTTAGATTGGCCTAGACCAAAGACTGTGACAGAAATTAGAAGTTTCTTGGGATTAGCAGGCTATTATCGAAAATTTGTTGAACAATTCTCTTCAATATCCATACCCCTCACAAAGCTCACACAGAAGAACTCTAAATTTCAATGGAATGAAAAATGTGAGCAAAGCTTCGAGACTTTGAAAAAGAAACTTACCTCCACGCCAGTGTTGGTATTACCGATGGAAGACAAAGACTTCACAATCTACAGTGATGCATATAAAGAAGGTTTTGGATGTGTACTCATGCAAGAGGGAAGGGTGATTGCATACGCATCAAGGCAGTTGAAGCTGTATGAACAAAATTACCCAACGCATGATCTCGAACTAGCTGCAGTGGTATTCGCACTAAAGATTTGGAGACATTATCTTTATGGAGCCAAGTGTGAGATTTTCACCGATCACCAAAGTCTCAAATATTTGTTCACACAAAAAGAACTAAATATGAGACAAAGACGATGGATCGAACTCATGAAGGATTACGACTTGACAATAAGCTACCATCTAGGCAAAGCCAACAAAGTAGCAGATGCTTTAAGTCGAAAGAATATGAGTAAGGTGATCCTGACATCACTTTCAGCACAACCATATCTTCGAGAGACAATCAAGATGAGTCAAGATAGAGATTCCGATTTGGTGAAACTAAAAGAGCAAGTTAAAAAAGGGAAACCACCAGATTTCGAGACGGATAACAAAGGAATATTGTGGATAAAAGGACGATTTTGCGTACCAGACATCGATAACCTTCGACAAGAAATAATGTCTGAGGCACATAAGTCGAAATTTTCAGTCAATCCTAGCAGACCAAGATGTACAGAGATTTGAAGAAAAATTTTTGGTGGAGTGGAATGAAGAAAGGCGTGGCAATATTTGTTTCCAAGTGTCACGTGTGCCAGCAAGTCAAGGCAGAGCACCAAAGACCTGGAGGACTTCTGCAACCTCTAGAAATTACAGAATGGAAATGAGAACATATCTCCATGGACTTTTTTGTCGGGTTACCAAAGTCTAGACAAAGTCATGACGGCATCTGGGTAATCGTAGATAGACTCACAAAATCTGCACATTTCTTACCTGTCCGCATGAATTATAATTTGGACAAGCTAGCCACATTGTACATGAATGAGATCGTACGATTGCATGGTGTTCCAGCTAGCATACTGTCAGACAGAGATCCGAGGTTTACATCCCGTTTTTGGAAGAGCTTTCAACAAGCTATGGGGACCAAAATTACTCTTAGCACGGCCTATCATCCTCATATCGATGGCCAAACAGAGAGGACAATTCAAACTCTAGAAGATATGCTGAGAGCATGTGCTCTAGATTTCAGTGGTAATTGGAGCGAACATCTGCCCTTAATCGAGTTCGCGTACAATAATAGTTACCACAGCAGCATTGGAATGGCACCATACGAAGCTCTATATGGACGAAAGTGTCGATCATCACTGTATTGGAATGAGGTAGGGGAAAAAGCCATTGTTGGACCCGAAATGATCCAAGAAACAGTGGATAAAGTTGCCGTGATCAAGGAGAGATTAAAAGCTGCACAAGATCGGCAGAAAGCTGGGCTGACCTTAAAAGAAGACCCGTGGAATTCGAAGTTGGAGAGAAGGCATATGTGAAAGTGTCACCCATGAAGGGTGTTATCCGATTCAATAAGGCTGGGAAACTGAATCCCAGATACGTCGGACCATTTGAAATCCTCGAGAAAGTGGGAACACTTGCTTATAGATTAGCACTTCCACCCGACATGTCAAGAATTCACAATGTATTCATCGTTTCGCAGCTGAGAAGATATATTTCAGACCTTAGTCATATTCTTGAAGCTGGACCACTGTTGGTTGAGGGAAATTTAAACGAAGAGCTGAAATATGAAGAAATTCCGATTCGAATTGTGGATAACAAAGACCAAGTACTGAGGAGACGAACTATTCCATATGTAAAAGTACAATGGTCCAATCACACCGAAAGAGAAGCTACTTGGGAGTTGGAAGAAAATATGCGAGAACAATACCCTTATCTTTTTTAAGATCATGCACAGCCAAGTTTCGAGGACGAAAATTCTCATAAGGAGGGAGGGATGTGAGAACCTGAAATTCCAGCAGTAGCAGTAGCAGCAGCTAGCAAATTTCAGCAGAAGCTAAAAATTCCAGCAGAAGCTAATATTTCAGAAGCTGGTATTTTTCCAGCAGATTGGAATCCAGCAGCAGACAACAGATAAAATCCAGCAGCAGCAGCACGAAATCCCAGCAGACAGTTACTAATTCAGACCATAGCTTGTAACTGAAGCATTTAACACGAAATAAAGATTGTTAATGTCAGATTATGGCCTTAATTGGGAGGCTAACAGTCAGAATTTCACCTATAAATATCACCCTCAAACCTCTGAATTGGTTTACCAAAAATCTGGAGTTATCACTTGAAATTAGAGCTAAGAGAGTACATTTTCGAAGCTTTAAAATCCAGTAGCAAGGCAAGCAGATTTCCAGACTTCAACCGAAATTCTTTAAGCAAATTACAGTAAGTTGGCTTATGTATAAATATCTTGAAACCCGTTTGATACTTCTGTTTCTAAGTTCAGTTTCTGTATGTTTGATTTCTGATATGTGATTTTGAAGCACTGAAACTCCCTAGTGAACTAATGGTAGGAATATATATTCTGAACATTTCTGAATTCTGATTCTGATTCTGATTCTGGCCTCACCCCTTAGAGGAGAGAACATATAGGGGACTGATATCAGTTTAGCCATGAAATTCACTAACGTGCTCAGTGCTTACTAATTCTGATTTCTGTTCTGAAACCTGTGATATCTGAATTCTGATTTCTGTTCTGAAAAGATGAGTTTCTGTATATTATTGTATTACTGTTTTTGTTGAAAATGGTTTCGAAAACTGGGAGTTATTCCCGCCCCTGCTTACTGAGTGACAACCATATCACTCACCCACTAAACACATCTCAGATAAGAACGAGGAAGAAATATTAGAGGAGAAAGAGCAGATCCAGTTCTGGGCTGGTGAAGAAGATTATTGTTTTCAGTTTATGTTATGTTATGTTAATTCCGCTGTATCTGTTAAGGCAATGTTGTGTCTGGTTTTACATTTCCGCTGTAAAACATCAGTATCCGAGTTGTAACAGACAATTGATTTATTTCGTATTATCAATAAAAGACTGATTTCTGAGTTCTGTACTCTGAGGCTTGTTGTTGTCGAATGTAAATTTGAGAACAATGCCGGTGTCAACCAACCCCCGTCCCAGGGCGTGACATGCGTGACTGCACAATGAGCTCCTATAGCAACTACTTCGTATTCATCCTCGCTTTACGAAAATGATTAACTCAAGTTGTTATAGAAGTCCATTGTAACTCATTATAAATATTTGATTTTTAAGATGTGAGACAAGGGCATCACAATCACCCCTCCTTCAGAACGCGACGTCCTCGTCGCGGCCTGACCCCTCGATCCACCAGCGCCGAAAATCTAGAGGTGGCTCCTACATGTTCAAGAGGTGGCTCCCGTCATGTAGCACTTTGCCCCGCAGGTTCAAGAGGTGGCTCACATGCACGTAGCACTTTGCCCCGCATGGCACTTATTTCCCAGTGTTCCATGCCGGTGACCGGCTCTGATACCATTATGTCACGCCCCGAGCCCGGGCCCGCGCCTGCGTGACTGCACAATGGTCCCCTATAGCAACTACTTCGTATTCGTCCCCGCTTTACGAAAATGCTTAACTCAAGTTGCTATAGAAGTCCATTGTAGCTCATTATAAATTCATTTTAAATATTTGATTTTTAAAACGTGGGACAAGGGCATCACATATATTAAACGAAATTATTCCTTATCTGAAGTTCTTAACTGAGTTGAATTGATTTAATCGGGTCGATTATAGGTTGCAGCACTTCTCCAGATTTTCCCATTAGAATAAACTTTGCCAACTTCAGAAATATATATTCGGACTTGATCGGAGTCTGATAAGAAATTTAAAATGAAATCATACTACGTTAACCGAAAACTTTTATATATGATTCTTAAGCCTTATAAATCCATATACATTAAGGAGCATCTATTTAAAATTAAAAGGAAAAACAAAAACAAAATTACACGATTTGTTGATTTTTTTCCTCATGATATCACATTTGCACGTCAAGCTTCATTATAATAGGCTTGTTAGTTAAGACTTTGTGATTGGGACATATATTTCTTAATTTTCCTCAATTTTAAATTTCATTATATTAATTGTTTCAATAATAAAATTCACTCGAACAAATTTAGTACAAAAAATCAACGAACAATGATAAATATAATGAACAAAAATAATAACGTTACCTATTAAGATTCGCTCGTATGAAATAAATGATAAAGTCAACAAACAATATAATAACATGTCAAAGTTAAACATTCTTATAAAAAATACATTATAAAACAACATTAATTCTATATGATAAAATAAATTAATATCTGACAATTCTCGATAACTAATAAGTTATAAACACAATGTGGACGATAGAGAAAAAATATTCTAACACAAAATGTGGCGGAAAAAACGAATCGAAAATAAAATCAGATGTTGGGCGAATGAATCAGGAGAAATGTCGAAATGTTCGAAAGATAAGCTGGTGTGATGTATGTTTGAAAGGCTCGGGGTGATTTAAATAAGAAAAATCACGGATTCTAAGAATCCGCGACCCTGCAATCCAACATTTTTTTCTTTTTTTAAAAAAAAAATTAGAATCCGGGAAACAATCCAACGGATTGTTATATTTTCATAAGTCTTCCCCTTTTGCAATATTTTAATAAATACATTTTTAATTTATATTATTTTTTAAAAAAAACCCAACAAATAGATGTTTTTTTAAAAAAATAATAAATATGGTGAAAAGAATAGAAACTTAAATGTTTCTGTCAATCCAGAATCAATTATTTAAATATATATCTTTTTCTGAACGGCTATTTAAAAAATAATACTTGGCTAATAAATTAAGACCATTATGGGCCATAAATTCAAATGGTCTTAATTTATTTTAAAATTACAAATTGAGCATTACCTAAAAAAATATTGGTTAATTGTCGGTAAAAAAAATTAGGATATCGTCGTATAAGTTATCTGTCAATTTAAACAAGTCTTCGACTAAACATTATGAAAATTCTCATTTATTATGTTCAGAGAATAATTTTTTGTTAGTTATGTTACGTTGATTTGATTTAAAAATATTATTTTCATACTAAAAATATATTGTGTAATATATATTAATACTTATCCATTTAATTTTTGCACAAACTTTTGGTCATTAACGTATTTTGAGTGGGTCCAAACTTGAGAAAAAAATATATCAAAATTGGGATAAAGGGGATGATCGAGAAAAACAAGTGCATAACAATTTCATCTAATTAAATAAGACTTAACCAAAAAAACAATCAGAAAAACTAAAAGCAACGAATCGATGTTGATACACTGTCACCTTCTCAATCATGTCCTTCATTCTCCTTCCTCTTTCTTTTCTTCACAACTCGTCTTGGCCATACAAAATATAAAAAAAACCCATCGAAAAAATCGCAGAGAAGTGTAAATGGCATATTGGAGAAGATGAATTTGAGTGACGAACCGCCATCAGCGATGAATTTCCCCTGTTCCTCGCCAAGGTTTGGTTTTCCAATCCACGTATTTACCCTTGTTTGGTTTCATTATCATATGCCCTCTGTGTCACGCCCCGAGACCGGGGTTAGGTTGACACCGGCGTTGTTTTACAACCACATAATTGAAAACAACATGCCTCGTAGTACAGTATAAACCAAAAACCAGTTTTTACTCATAATCAATCAAAAGATTGTCTTTACAACGTAGATTCTTAAAATGATAAAAATAATATGCGGAAGCTTTTACAACTTACTAAGCCAAAACTAAAATAAACTTCTTGAATCATCTTATTATCAGCCCCAAAACTGGTCTTGCTCATCCTCTTCGATTTTCTTTTCTGATTTATCTGGGGAGAGTAGAGTAAGGGGTGAGTATTTTGGGAAATACTCAGCAAGTGGGGGCCGTTCGAGCACAATATAACAACATGCATAATTTCGAAAATCACATGACTTGCACTTACATAACATCATTCATATCACATGCATAACATTTACCAGCACTGAGATTCATCCACTTTCTATGGTTTACTGATATCAGTCCCTAATTTTTACTCCTCTAAGGGGGCGAGGCCGTATAGCGGTTATGTCCCCCACCGCGTAAGGGTACGTCATGGTTGGGATTCCCACCCATATACAGTCGAATCCTCACAGTGGCCAAAACCGTATGACAACCAACACAAGAACGGAGTAGAAGAAGAACGTACTCGACCGTATTTTCAAAAAACGAAATAAATATGCATAAACGAAAGTTTAATCTTTAAAACAAACCCACTTACCTTAGACCGGAAGAAAACGTGAATAACTCTGAAACTATAGAAGAATCATGCAACCAACCCCTCGAAAACGCAGCAGCACATCTACCGAAAAATCAGTCGTCTTGAAAAATTCACTGCGTCTTATTTCACCGTTGGATCGGACTCAAAATTTTACAGTACGTTAAATATATTATGAACGGTGGAGATCGGGTTTGGAAGTCGTTTAGGCCTGTTCATACAGAAAAACCGTAGGTATGCTGAATTCCAGCCTAAAATCTGAGCAGTTTTCTTTCAAATGCTATAAACGAAAAACTAACCGTTGGATTTTGCTGAAATTTGGATATGTTATGCGAAACATACCGAAGCATATTCTGAACGGTGGAGATCGGATTCTGAATACTCGAGCAAGAGAAACGAATTTCTGAACTTCGAAAGAATTTTGACGACTCGTGCAGAATTTTTGGGAGGAATTTCGAAAATTGAAGAGCAAAATTTCGAAATTTTCTTGCTAGAATGAGGGGTGAATTTTGAATGAGAGTGTCTTCTTATTTATAGGGGTGAGATAAAAATCTTACCATAATTCGATTGATACTCTTTCCAAAATTTGGAGATGCTCATTCCATAAATATTGATATGCTTCCTTGTTGAGAAAAGCTGCCTTGTACGTAATATTTCCTTCCAATTTGATTGATGTCCAGTCTTATTTCGAAATTAATACATGATTTGCACTGAAATTTGAATTTCATGTATTTATTGGCTTGGAATCTCCAATACCATGTATTATTTAATATTTTCGAATTTATTATAAATCGAAAATAAAGTCTTATACATGTCTATATTTAATTAATTGCATGTCCAAAAATTTGGGTTCTCACATCCCTCCCTCCTTATTAGAAGTTTCGTCCTCGAAACTTGAGTCGGCTTGACTTTCTAAATGGTAGGGATATTTCTTGCACATTTTCTCTTCAAACTCCGAAGTAGTTTTCTCATTCTGTGTGTTTGACCATTGCACCTTGACATAGGGAATGATACATCATCTCGGTACTTGGTCTTTTTATCCACAATATAAATAGAGACATCTTCATATTTCAGCTCTTTCCCCATGTTACCTTTGATCATGAGCGGTTCAATTTTCATAACATGGCCTGGGCTCGAGGTGTATTTCCTTAGTTTGGACTTCTGAAATACATTGTAGATTCTAGATATATCTGGTGGCAATGCTATTATGTAAGCCAATGTGCCAATCTCTCCAGAATTTTGAATGGTCATGTGTACCGAGGATTCACTTTTTCAACTTTACTGAATCTAATGATTCTTTCATTAGTGAGACCCATATATAAGGTGTTTCACCAAATGTGAATTCCATTGGTCTCCTTTTAAGATTAGACTAACTCTTTTGTTGGTCTTATGTAGCCTTGAGTCTGTCTTTGAT
This sequence comes from Primulina tabacum, assembly GCF_025594145.1. Lineage (NCBI taxonomy): Eukaryota > Viridiplantae > Streptophyta > Magnoliopsida > Lamiales > Gesneriaceae > Primulina > Primulina tabacum. Next base: position 3,211,553 of record NC_134565.1, on the reverse strand, counting down.
GGCGGCCACTTTTCCATTGTCTCTTGGATTAGTTCTGGCCCAGCTATGGCTATTTTTACTATTTTGTCCTAGTATAGTGGTGATCGATACTTTCGTCCGTAAAAGCTTCAAATATATTCATTCCAATATTTCCGTGATAACTGTTATTGTAGGAGAATTCTATCTGGAATATATCTTCACTTCAATTAATACTGAAGTCTATGGCACATGCCCTTATCAAACCCTCTAGGGTTTGAATCAATCTCTCTGTTTTGCCATCAGTTTGAGGGTGATAAGCCGTACTAAGAGTAACTTTTGTTCTCATGGCTTCTTGAAAGATCTACCACAAACGTGACACAAATCTTGGATCTCTATCCGACATTATGATTGTAGGCACTTTATGTAGCCGTATAATGTTATCCATGTATAGAGTAGCCAACTTGTCAATATTATAATTCCTTCGGACGAGTAGAAAGTACACAGATTTTATGAGTCTATCTACGATTATACGTACCCCGTCGTGACTCTGTATTGACTTTGACAATTCTACAACGAAATCCATGGAAATATGTTCTCGTTACCATTCTAGGATTCTAACGGTTGCATTAGTCCTTCCAGTCATTGATACTCGACTTTCACTTGTTGGCATACTTATCACTTAAATATAAACTCGGTGACATCTATTTCATCTTGCTTCGCCAGAAATTTTCTTTCGAATCCCTATACATCTTTGTACTGACGGTATAGATCTGGAATGTTGACTTATGCGCCTCTTACGTCACTTCCTATCGAAGATTGTCGATGTCTGGCACACACAATCGTCCTCTCATACCCACGATTCCGTCTGGGCCCACTTGAAAATGTGACGACTTTATTTCCTTGGCTTGTTCTTTGAACTTCTCGAGTGTCGTGTCTCGACTCTGATTTAACTTGACTTCTTCCCGAAGGCATGGTTGCGCAGAGAGTGATGCTAGGGTTATCTGACCCATATTACTCCGACTTAAAGCATCGACTACCTTATTTGCCTTGTCGGGATGGTAGCTTAATGTCAAGTCATAGTTCTTGAGAAACTCTATCCATCTTCTTTGCCTCATTTTAATTCTTTTTTCATGCACAAATACTCGAGGCTTGGTGGTTTGTGAATATTTCACACTTAGCATCGTAGAGATAGCGTCTCCAAATTTTCAAAGCAACGATCACTGCTGCCAACTCGAGATCGTGAGTAGCATAGGTTTGCTCATGCGGCTTCAGTTGACTCGCCTGTCTCGCATGAGTACGCATCTGATATCTTCCTTTGATACTTTACTGTAGATGGTAAAATCGTTGTCCTCAGTAGATAATACCAAAATTGGTGTAGATGTTAGCTTCTCCTTTAATGTTTGAAAGCTCTTTCACATCTTTCTCTTCAGTTGAATTCATAGTTCTTTGTGTGAGTCTCTCAGTGATACGCCTACTGAAGAGAAGCCATCGACGAATTTCAGCTAATAGCATGGTAATCCAAAGAAACTTCTAATTACTGTTGCATTCTTATGTTTCGGATAACTTAGAATTTCATCTACTTTCTTTGGGTCCACTGATACTTTGATTTCGATCTTACATGACCTTATTCTGAATGTTGACATTGGGGTGTCTTCTGCTCTGACTTATAGCTGATGGTAGCATGTCCTCAGGTCAAGCTTGGAGAAGACTATAGCTCCTTTACGTTGATCGAAAAGATCTTTTATCATTGGAAGAAGATATTTATTCTTGATTGTGATCTTATAGAGTTCTCTATAATCTATACACAATCTCATACTTTAATAATTCTTCTTTACAAATAGGACCGGGGCTCCCCAAAGAGATGCATTTGGCCTAATCCATTATTTTTTTTTATCTAACAACTATTGGTGAAACGTCTGCCCTTTTTATTGATTTAAAAGTACTAGAATTTTTTTTTTTTAAAACCTCACATAGCATACGGCCGAACCATAAAATTTCATAAAATATTTTTGACATCATTTTAAAATAAACAACCAACTAACATTTTTCTAAATCTAAAAATAACATTTGAAAAGTATAGCCAATACTATAACCTCTCAAAAACCACTCATACTCATGATAAAAGTCATAAAATCTTTTAACATAAATCATAACATATATGCGGAAACTAGCGTCGGTCCTCGGGTCATGTGCACCTTCAGTCCAGTCGAATCAACCATCAAGACCTCCCTCAATACCACCTGCATCCATCACACCTAGTGAGTCTAAAGACTCAACACACCATAATCTTTATAACAAGTAATACGTAATACAGTCAACATATAACGGTGAAAAATACTTGTACTTAAAATATCGTTTTCATGAAGATGCATAAACATAAACATTTTTGTAAACATTCTCATGATGCATAAAACTTTAAACATAAACATTTTCATGACATGCAAACATGAATTTGCTTTTCCTCAACATGACATGACATAAAACCTTAAACATAATCATGAACATTTTCTTTTTTTTTCCTTTGTTGAATTCAGATCGTTAATTGTGACTTTCCTGATCATGCTTATGAGGGTCGATGGATCCATCTACATAAAACCACAGTACTGGGCGGCGGGGGACACCAGCAACACTCTCACCGGTCAACTGGGCCCTGGCCTATCATGATTCGAATAGAAATACGATCGTCAGGGCTCCCTCTGGGATCTTTTCCCATAAATGGGCTCCCTCTGGGGCCTTTTCCCCTCACGATATTCTCATTCTTCCGTTACCACAAAACCGTTACCACATATCCGTTACCACATATTCGCAATGATGGAAACAAGATCGTCGGGCTCCCACTGGGACCATAACCCTCACGACGTCGCCAACATTAACGAATTAGTCACAATTATTTCACATCTGTTTGTCACGAAAATTTGCGAGCGTGCCAGGCACATGTTCGTGCCGAATGTGAATTAATCTGACTTCGTTTACCAAGCGTTGCGAATCTCGATTCGACCGTTTGTTCTAATTCCCTCGAAATGGCTTCAAAAATAAGAACGTGAAATGAGAAATATAATGAAATTAAAGGAGGAATTCATAAGCAACATCAATATTTATTATGCCGTTATAAATTCGAACAAAGCTTTCACATGAGACTTGGATGGACATTGTTAAAATCTATAGAATGCTTGCTGGAAATGACAATAAACAACAGAGCAAATAAGAGAAATTTTGCATAAAATTGATAAGGAATTCTGCAGAGTTTTTGCTGTAGATTTTTGTGTTGATTTTTTGTCGGGGCCCTTTTCTGATTTCCTTCCTTCACTTTTGTCACATTTTGCACAGCAGTTTTCCCTTCCCCCATCACTCCACGTTCTTCCACATCGGGCAATGGCAGCAACTGATACTACGGTTCTTCATTGGGCCAACTGCAATTTCACTTGGGCTTCTTATATTGGGCTGTGGTTTGGGCTTCATGGATTTTGCTTAATTAAATTGCTCCCAGCCAAGTTGGGTCCTTGTTTAGTTGATTTGGGCCAAACAATTGCCCCCCGTAGCCAATTTGGCCCATGGGCCAATTTGGCTATGTATGTAATAATTCTAATGTATTAGCCCATTTATAAGTTGGGCCCAAATGCTAACACGACATATATGATGAGGAGGCAGAGGAGGAGAAAAAAGAAAAGATAGCAGTGTGGTTTTCCTCCTAAAATTCTTCCTTGCCTTCCTCCCCCAAGATCCTCCAATTCTTCACTGCTTTTCAGAACATATCCTCCTTCGCCTTGAGACAACTAATAACTGCTCACGAAGATCACATATCCCATTCCACCGCCGATTATATCGTTATTGTGATGACATCCAAGTTTCTGAAAATTGCAATCGTCAACCTCCTTCGCATCAAGCCACACCTTCTCAAGGTAGGTATATTTTGTCATTTTTCTCAATCCTCCATCATAAAAACATTGTAGAATATGTCACATTTTCATGCTGCACTCGAGGTGTTTGTGAATATGTCTGAATGAGTTTTTGATGAGCAACACTCACTGCATGATATCTTAATTAATATACCTTCAATGTTTTCAGCTTCTCAGGATTCAAGCCTCATTTGTTCGGAGACGTTGATTCAAGTGAGAGATTTCAAAGCAGAGAAAAGGTTATCCTAACAACTCTCCAATAGAAGAATACAAACTTTGACTCCAAGGAAGAGCTGGTAAAGAAATTGGAGGCCGAACTCGCTCAGCATAAAACCAACATGATGGCCCTTCTGCATGACAATGAAGCCTTGAAAGTTTTCTCCGATAAGCTCAAGGCCAATATCCAGCACTTGGGTGATGATCTGGTGCAACAAAGCATGCTTACCAGCAGTGGGAAGACCCCTTGAAAGCAGCATAACATACTCGTGCAGAGTGTCTGTCCAAGTGGGAGGAATTGCGCCATCTTGACCTTTCTTGAATGCTCACGCACCACCATTAACATTTCATTTTAGTATTTTCTTTGATGTTCGGACCAGACCACTCTGTGGTAGATCTTTTGATTGGTTGTATTTCTTTGCCATGATTTGGCGTAATGTTGGATTTTGGATGCTGGATAATACCTGGAAATCGAACTTTGTTGATGGAATTATGTTATATCTGTTGCTTGGGTTTGTCCACAGGTGTTTGCACATATTTGTATTTCTGGGATGTCACGTTTACAAGGGAAACTCTGCCCGAATTTCTGTAAAATAAATTAAAAACAACGGCTAAATAGCCTGTTTTCTTCAATATTATCACAACATGTTATCACCATTGCTCATTATCACTCATACTTTCCAAACACCATCAAAGTATCGAAATATGTAATAAACGTACTCTACACGTCATCAATTCGGCTATCAAAACAACACATTATTCTTTTAAAAACACATCAGCTGCAAAGGATTCCACGAGCAAATTTTCTTTTTATTTATTCACAGATGGTCCATCACTATTTGCAAACAAGTTCAGCGGGGAATGGCTTAAAAGCCTATTCCTCGCATATTACAGAAACTTTCTACGAGTCAATATCTCAACATTAGCCAAAGTGGCTATCCAGCCTACTTTGTACAATACTTCTCATCTATTCCATCTTTATAAACCAGCTGTCTCCGGCTGTCGATCTTTCATCTGAGCCGGAGCTAAGATGAAATCCTCCATTTGTAACTTTTCTTCCTCACTACCTCCACGTTCCTCCTCAAATATTACTTTAGCTCCATCGATATCCCACAACTCCCGAGATTGTACTTCATTCACCAGCTGCTGCAATATGGCTTTCCATTCGGAAGTTGCAGCGACTTCCATCTCTTTTTTAGTGAACTTAGTCATCGACCTCCTCGATAATAGGTCGGACCATAGGTCTAGGAGAGACCATGGCAGTAGGTTTGAGAACCTTCTCAACTATTTCTTTAACCTTTTGAGTATCCATGTACACTGCTTCTGGTTGTCCATGCACCTTGTAGTTGCAAAACTTAATTGTACCAAATGCTCCATCATGATATCTAGCTTTCACGACATTGGAATTCGATTGATACGGCTGTGAATCAGTCTGTATCACTTCCACTTCATCTTCTTTCCACATTAACAGTAACTGATGCATAGATGATGATACACAATGATTGGAGTGAATTCAATCCCTCCCTAACAAATCATGGAAGTTAGCACTGGAATTGACCACGAAAAAGGCTGACAGCGAGGATCGAGACCTCACAGCAACATTTTCTAGCAACAGTCCCAAAGTTTTTGTAGATTCCCCAGTAAAAGCTGCCACAGAGAATTCGGTAGAGATCAAGTCTTCCACATTATTCCCCAACTTCTGAAGGATTCTGTACGGCAAAATATTCACAGCAGACCCATTATCTATCAGCACTCTAGACAACGACTTTCCATTCCCATGTGCTACAATGTAAAGTGGTTTGATATGTTTCGTCATTTCGTTGGTGGGTCGTTTCATCAACACTCTTTTCTCTTCATCGACAAGAAAACCGACGCTCTCATTCAAAATATCAGTTTGAATGGATTCTGTACCACTCTGATTTTCAGTGAATACATTGGATTCAAATGTTCTTTTGTGTTTAAACTCCTCTGGCAGCATTAACGAACCAGTGACACATTCAAATGAAATGAGAATCTGTCCCACCCTGAAAGTAGCTTTCTTGACAACATTACTGTCTTCCTCCGTCAACAAGTCATCATCTTCCTCTCCTTTATCTTCAGTAGCCTTCCTCCCAAATTTTTTCTTCTCTCTTAGTGATTCCTCCACCTTAAATCTGCGCTCAGCAGCTTTTTTTCTCAACAAACGTCGTTTTTGGGTCCGAGAAAGCAGTTTTAGGAACTTTGGATGCTCTACCCGTTTCCATACACCATTGGGAATTGCTCTGGGAGGAATAACAAAACGAGATTTTCTTTCATATCTATTATTGGTGTCTAGAGGTGGTGGCCTCTGTATTAACTTCTGGAATGACTGTCGGTCACTCCTTCCCTCGCCATTCATTGACCCATGAAACGAAACATTTCCGAGGTGCTGGTTCTCCGGCCTTTTGGCCATGGATCCCCTACTGTACCTCATATTCCTCCCACTATAATACATATCATCTCCACTGTGACAGCGACCTTTTCCATGAAAAGTTTCTGTCTTGTTCTCCTTTACCTCAAACATCATTTTTCGAGGCAATGTGGCATACCAAGTAAAAACAATAATAGTCAATGAATTGGGAAACAAACGTAACTTGTAGTTGGAAAAATCATTCAAATTTGCTAGTTCCCCACAGTCTATTGTAAACCTTCTCACATGTTCCACGTTAGATTGACAGTCTTCCCCCGAGTACAAAGTAAAGTCTATAATGTGATATCCTCGTGGGTAAGGATTTTCACGATCAACAACATCGGGGTATGGCTTATGAAACTCTAGTCGGTTGATTGGCCTCACTCCCAGGCCATACAACTCTTGAATAACATCATGTACAGTCTCGGAGTCCAAGACTGGAGTTTTTCCCATTGGGTGCGGGGAATAATTTGCCCCCCGAGTGTTATTCCACGAACCTGGAACTGAACACCCATGCATTCCCCCATCACCATACATCTCTGGATGCTTGCTGGGAGAAGTGACAGCGAACATATTCCCTGCTACTTGTTTATCGTTACTGTAACTTTGGCGTTTAGGATCCAACTCATATTCCCTCCTGTGTGGAGGAGTATACCTTCCTTCCCCAACAAACCCGAGAGTCAGTGATTCCTCCAAGCGGTGATTTTCACCTGCTTAAGGATTCCCCGATCCCTGGCCTTGGTCTTCAGACAGTTTAGTTCTAGTTTCCTTAGGTTTATCATCTTTTAATGACTTATTCTCTTCCTTCAAAAACTTCCTCCATTCCCTTATTTCTGCCATAACTTCCATCATAACAGCAATAAAGGCTTTGGTCATTTCGTTGAGATCCCCACGGATATTTTTCTCCATGGACAACATAATAGTTGCTGGAAGTCCCTCACCACCAGAAAATGAAGTTCCTTCTTTCACAGCCTCTTCTTCGAACTTGGGTACCAGTCGTTCCACTGATCTTCCATCAACATCGGTCTCTTCCTCCTGTGAACGATGATCTTTCCCCTGTGATGGAGGAATTCCTTCATTCTTCTCAGTACGCTTTGGAGGCATTTGGTCCCACTGGGCGTGCCAACTTGTTTGTCACGAAAATTTGCGAGCGTGCCAGGCACGTGTTCATGCCAAATTTGTGAAATAATCCGACTTCTAATCAAACGTTGCGAATCTTGATTAGATCGTTCGTTCTAATTCCCTCAAAATGGCTCCAAAAATAAGAACTTGAAAAGACGAATATAATGAAATTAAAGGGGGAACTCATAAACAACATCAACATATGTTATGCCGTTATAAATTCGAACAAAGTTTTTACAAGAAACTGGAATAAACATCTGAAATCTATGGAAGACGATTGCTGATATGAAAGTAAAGTTGCAGAGAAGTTGCTGTAGATTTTTTGTGTGAATTTGTTGGGGCATTTTTCTGATTACTCCTTCTGCCTTTGTCACACTCCACGGGAAGTTTCAACCGCATTCCACGATTACTCCACGTCTTCCATATTGGGTAATGGATGTAACCGGCCTCAACTTTCTTTCACTGGGCCAACTGCAACTCCGATAGGCTTTATCTCTTGGACTTCCCTAAAAAAAATTAATTTTTGGCACAACAGTAGTGCAAGAACATTAGATTGACAACCTATATATGTAAAGTCACCAAATTTTTTTAAGGCCCATCATGTCATTTCCATTTGATCTGACTTTTGATGACATCGGAGGAAATAACTTTGGGGGAATTTAAAGCTAAAATTTTGAGCCTAAAATATTTATTTATGCCCAACTATGGCATTGTTGGTCCTTTAAAGGGAATATTGTGCAACACATTCTATTTTGCATTTTATTAGTCATTTTGATGGAAAAAATATTACAAGAATCACTTATATAGTACTTATCTTACCAATTTGATGGCAAAAATAATAAAAGTTAGAAAATAATTTAGAGAGAAGATTTAAAAGGTGAAAATTTAAAGATACAATAAAGAGAGATTAATGAAGAAAAATAAATGATGTAGGATTTATTCAATATATTACATAAATTACTACAATCAATTTATATTATATTGTTAGTTCATTAGTATTTGTTAGAACATTTAATTATATATTAGGTGCAATAGATAAAATAAATTATACAGTTAATTGAAATTAGAATTTAAGTGGAGGAGAAATATATACTAAAATTAATTTTTCATTCCATCTCCTTTGGTGTGTTTGGTAGAAGGATCATTTCGTTTTTTCACAATTGGAAAACAGTAACCAAAATTCACACTTTTAATAATAATAATAATAATATAGATACTAACGTCACATGTGCTAAAAAAAGAGAAAGAAATATTTAAAAAAATTTAAATGAAAGTTATCAATTTTTAAATTAAAATATTACGAAAAAATATGATGAAATGAGAAATGTATAATATGAAATCAGGTGGATAAATCATATTTTATGAATGGATAAAAATGTTTTACTAAATTACAAAAAACTTTAAATTTAATTAATTATATATTTATATTGAATGTTTTATTTATTACGATTTAATATATAATAATAGAATATATATGAGCAATTTGCTTTTAAATTTATCGACCCAAACATGAATGTGTGATTAGTCTTTGTGAGAAAAAGATTTCTGCATTTTCTGTCACACAAAAAAATTTATACATTCTCTGGACTCACATATCTTTTTATAGTTGAAAACCAATGCAAAATATTGAGAATATAATACTAATATATAATATTTGAGTACTAACTGTTTTACGTATGATACAATAAATAATATTCTAAGTATAAAGTTGAAACAATTATATTAATATCAACATTTGCTACACTTGTTTGGATGCTCAAATATCGTATATCGGTATGAGATCTGAAAGAGTTGATACTCAAATATCATATATTAGTCTCACATTTTCACTGTTTTGCACCGATTTCATCAGAGAAAAGACACGAGTCATTAATATCAATATTTGTTATACATGTTTGGACACTCAAAAATCATGATTTGGGTGTATTGGTTATAGACTTTTAATGACTTTTATGGAGTAGATGTATTCAAACTAGACTTTTATATACTCCATAAAAGTTTAGTGATATTCAATGTAAACTTTTGTAGAATTTTAAAAAGTCATGTGGTATTCAAACTTGACTTTTAAAAACTCTACAAAAGTCTATAGGTATTCAAAATGTCAATAGACTTTTAATGACTCTATGGAATTCTATTAAGTACAAGAATTATAGCCTAAGGTACAACAATAAAATGTCAACAAAAGTCTTTGATTTAACCTAAAGATTTGGATGCACATTTAATTGAGAAATCTCCCAAATTCAATACAAACTTTCATTTTTTTATCATCTATTTATTTTTTCTTTTATTTGTACTTTTTAAAAACATAATTAAAATTTAATTTTTTTATTAATTATTATATAACATTTTATTTTTAATTATTTTTTTTAATTTTAGTTAATCTATATATTAAATTATTGTATAAGCAAATTCATACCGATATTATACCAAAATTTTCGGTAGACCGAATCAAAAAAACCTAACATTTTAAAAAAAATTATAATTTATTGTTTTAAAATATTATATATTTTAAAATTTTTGTATATTTTTCCGGTATTTCGGTATATACCAAAATTTTCAAATTGGATATCGTTACCGTACCGAAAAATTCGACATTGTTACCGTACCGTATCGAAATATTCGGTATACTTAAAATTTGGTAAATTCAATATTTTTTTGTTATGGTAATCTCGGTATACCGAAAATTCGGTATTTTTTCCCACCCCTAACAGGGCTTGTATTGGCATGTGCTATATTACACAATTTTCTTTGAAAGATGTGTCAATTTGATTAATTTCAAATTGAACTAGATAATGAAGCTCAATTGTCTTCATCAGCACAAGTTTATGAAGGTGACGACTTTGATCAGTTATTTAATACTCAAAAACAACAACGAGCAAATGCTAATGCATGGAGGGATATCATAGCCAATGGAATGTAGAACGATGTTGATCAAATTTTCAGTAATGATTAGATTTTTTTATAAAAGACTACTCATTATTTTGAGTGTTCTTTTAATAAAATTTTATTATGAACTTATAAAAATACTATTCATTAATATGTTGAATTGACATAAAAAATTGAAATTTTGATTTCAATAAATTGGATAGTTCATTTGTCGTTTTTCACAAATTAAATTGATTTAACCTTTAAGTAAGTAAAATTCATTTACATTCATAAATAAAAATAATAATTTAAAATTGAAGAGGTTATCTATGTCCAATAATTATTTTTAAAAAATTAATAAATAATAAATCACAATTATAAACTACAAAATTCACATAATTCTATGAAAAAGTTTACAAAAGTCTACAAAAATCTTGAAAAAAAGTCTATAAAAATCTATGAAATTTGTTTTACAATTCTATGAGATTCCATAAAAGTCAATAAAAATCTATCAACTCCACAAAAGTCCATCATTTAAAAAAAGTCATTAAAAATCTTTGAAAGTATTGAATGAATACACCTTAAAACATTTTGTATTCAAATATTATATCGATTTTTATCCGAGAGAAGACAAGAGTCATTAATAATAGTACTTGCTATATATTTTGAGTACTTAAAAATTATATATGAGTATGAGAACTGAAATATTTGATACTCAAATATCATATATTAATATTATATTTTTAATGTTTTGTAACAACTTTTATCTGGAAAAAATGCGGACTATAGAACTGTAATGCCCGAGATTTAATATCGTGTTAAATTACGATTATTGATTTTAATCGAGACGATTATGAGAGGGGCTAACCGAGACACAAAAGGAGATTTTATGTGGGAATTGTTGGGGCGAGGACCGAAGGTCTCACGTATATGCGCGAAGAGTAGGCGCGAGCTGTGCGGAAGCCATAATGAGAGACCGAGCATTGGGCGCACATGCGCGACCTCAAAACGCGCACATGCGCGAGAGGTCCAGAGAGTTGGGCGCACATGCGCGACTTAGATTCGCGCATATGCGCGAGGGTACCCGAGAGTTGGGTAAATTGAACAATGGCCTCGCGCATATGCGCCGAGTAGCGCGCATATGCGCGAGATGCTGTGCATGTACGCGCTGAGGATTAATACTCGCGCATATGCGCGAAAGGCTTTGGATGAATTTTGAGGGAGACACGTATCAATTACATGCAATATATATATATATATATGTTGAGCCATTCGTTTCCTTCGCAATTCAGCAACAAGGGAATCGAGAAAAGGTTTCTGGAAAAGAGTGAAAAATCCTTACGCCTTTTGTGATAAATCCGTCCGTCTGATTTTGAATCTGACTTCGGTACTGTGTTCATATCAACGCAGGCTACAACTGGACGTAAGTTTTACTACGTTTTGACATGTTTTGAAATTATGATGTTGGAATTGAATACACGTCGTATATGATGTTCTTGACATGGTAGACATCATAGAATCGAAGTCAGATTAAGAAACAGACTGATTATGGAATTGTTATGATTTTCTGAAGTTAATTGACTGAGATATGATATCAGATTGTATTGGTATTGATTATTAGTTGAGGGGATTATTATCTGGTAATGTTGTATTGACCGGGATATCGGGATTATGCGGTTATGCCGTTGATTTTGAAATATTGATCAGATTGGGATCGATTTGAGCAGTATATTGATATGATATTATTGATATTGCCGTGGCCAGATTGTGGGACTGACAGAGTTTGAATTCCGGACAGGAACGTCATCAAAACTGCAATAAACGAAAGGTATAAGTCAATGTGGTACTGGGACATCGATTCAAGTAGGATGTACTTGAGTTTCCCTAAATCACATACTTATTATTATGTTCTATTATTGTGATTATTGATTTGATTAAATGCTTGTTCTATGGAGTTATAGGAGCATGCATTAGACGAGTAATCTTGTGACAAAAATACCTGATAGTGGCGGGATAGCCACGGGCACATTGCACGATGTCACAAGATAGTGTATTGGTGATAGGACCACAGTTGATGACGGTTAGGTCAGGACACTGGATGTTTGGTTATATCGACGTGGATAGAACTGGAGTCTTTTCTATTACTGTTGGTCGATATAGGAATACCCACATCTGGAAACCGGGATCCCTAGACTAGGATTGAGTCTAGTCTGAATTGTAGAGTTACGAGCATTGTCGACAGTTTGATATTGATTATATTTCAGGTTTTGATATATATTGCTGTTACCTATCCATGCTTTTATGTTTATCATATGATTGCATGTTTCGTTGATTTATACTGTGATTATATTCTCATCGGAATTATCCGGCTGTTGTCTTGTTTGTATGTGTACATGACAACAGGTGGGACAGGATCAGGGTCCAGAAGATGAGGAGAGATCGTGATAGAGTGGAGACTTCGGACTTTGATGTATATAGGGTTTTGGCACTTGATAATTAGATGTTGAACATTAGTTTTTACTGATTTGTAGACGGTACAGGACTTGTACTTTATTTTATACTGAGTTGTATATTAGTTTGATTTCACTACATTCCGCATTAAAAAGAAAAAATTTTATGACCCTAATTACTTGATTAGTAAATTGATCCTGATGACGATTAAGAACTGATTAGCGTCCGGGTCCCCACAAGAACTAAAAAACATTTTTTTTTTATAAATAAGAGAGTATAAACAGGCATTTTTCTTGACAGGAATAAAAGTATAGTATTGGTGATTTATTGATAATTTCCCATTGATTGTTAATTAAATTAATAAAAAGGTTAATCAAACCCATTGATCTTTGCTCCCATGGCCGCAGCTTATGCTGCACTTCTTTCCCTTGCTCGATCGCTTCGACAGATCTTGAATCTTGGACAACAATATGTCGATCCTCTTCACAGAGTTAAAATCGTTCCTCTCCATGAAAAGGTTGAATCTCTCATCGCTTTCCTCGAAGATTAATCAGACAAGTATGGTGGGACACCTGATCTTGCGAGAGATGGAATCAGAAATGCCGCATATCACGCGCAAGATTTCATGGATTCTTATCTATGTTTGGTGTCAACAGGAGATGATTCGAGTTCGATTCATTGGCACAAGATGAGCTTAGACAGAGACTTAAACATCGCGTTTGAAAGGATTAGTTTCATCTGGGAAGAAGCAGCGAAGATGAAGAACAACCCAGCCGAAGATCTCCGGCTCCGACCCATTACTTATTCATCTCAAGCCGGCCAATTATCCACTGCCAAAAGCAGGGTTGTCGGATTCGAAGATGACTTGAACACAATCAAAGAACGGTTATACGAAGATTCAGCTGTGCTCCAAGTTATCCCGATTGTTGGGATGGGAGGAATCGGGAAGACCACTCTGGCTAGAAAAGCTTACGAGGATTCACTCCGCGCCCGTCAGTTTGACATCTGCGCATGGATTACAGTGTCTCAAAAGTATCAAAGGAGACAGATTCTTTCGGGGCTTCTTCGCGACTTGAAAAAACCTGTTCTCGGACAACCTGGTCCCAGCGACGCTCAATTGGCAACACTTGTGTACCAAAATCTCAAAGGTAGGCGGTATCTCGTTGTGATTGATGATGTATGGAGTAACAAGGCTTGGGATGATGTGAAGATGGTATTTCCAGAAGATGGTATAAAAAGTCGGATTTTGTTAACTACTAGGCTGTCAGATGTTGCCGTTCATGCAGGATCTTCTAATGCACCGTTTCACCAGATGAAACTTTTGAACGAAGATCAAAGTTGGAAACTACTCCGGGAAATGATTTTTGGACCAGAATCTTGTCCTCTCCAATTGGTAGAAATCGGAAAGAAGACTGCAAGAAATTGTCGGGGACTTCCTCTCACAATTGTGGTGGTCGCAGGACTACTTCTTTCTAAGGACATCACAATGCAAGAATGGTGGGAAAATGTTTCGGAAAATATAAGTTCAACAGAACCAAGCATCGCGCTACATTGCTCAAACATACTATGCCTGAGTTATGATGGGTTACCTCTTAGACTGAAGCCATGTTTCCTCTATATTTCAGCTTTTTCAGAAGATTCTGAGATTCAAGCTTCTAAGCTAATCAAGTTGTGGGTTGCAGAGGGATTTCTTAAACCAAGTGATCAGTCTAAATGCTTGGAAGATGTGGGAGAACTGTTCTTGGAGGATCTTGTTAGAAGAAGCCTTATCTTAGTGAGCGAAAAAGGGACGGATGGAAAAATCCAAACTATTGGAATCCATGATCTGTTGAGGGAAATTTGTATAGCAAAAGCTGAGGAAGAGGCGTTTCTACATCATGTCTCATCTATAAGGAATGACCAAATAGAAACCATAGAGGATCCAAATCGTCGCCTTAACATTCATTGCACGCAGAATCGCCAGGAATGGCGAATACTAGATTCAAGCATACGCACAGTTCTGCTCTTCCGCGATATACATTGGGGACCAATATTATCTCTATGTTGTAGGCGAATCAGTGTTTTGCATATACCCCAAGTAACTTGGCCGAAGTTGGCAGATGAAATCTCAACATTGGTCAATTTAAGGTACATTTCGTTTTCCTTCAACTATGCATCACGCCCCGATGCTGCCTCAATATCCAAACTTCCCAATCTTGAGACTATAATTGCTCATAATACCGACTTACGAGCATTGCAAGTACCTTATGAAATCTTGGAAATGCCAAAGCTAAGGCATCTGATCATGAACACCTCTTTTGTTTTATCGTGTCCCTCTAACACCGGAATCATTCACGAAAGTGATCTTCAAACACTTGAGATAGTGATCAATTTCAGATTTACTGAAGAGGCCATTAAAATGCTTGTGAATCTAAAGAAATTGATAGTTGAATTTCATGTGACCCGTGCTAAATGGGATGATTTGAATCTCAACAATCTTTTCCACCTAACAAACCTTGAAGAACTAAAAGTTTCTGTGTTCAAGTTTCCTAATTTCTCAAAGATATGGAACCATTCTTTCCCAATAAGTCTTAAAAATTTAGCTCTTGAAAATGTTCCGTTGCCTTGGGAAAATATGACCATAATCGGGTCTCTCCCAAATCTTCAAGTGCTCCAGATGATGCATATGGATGTTGAACAAGTTTCCGAGTGGACGCCGACGGAAGGCCAATTTTGTCTGCTCAAATACTTTTGTTCTTCTTTAGATAATTTGGTGAGTTGGGAAGTGGAAAGAGAACACTTCCCACGCCTTGAAATCTTGTGTCTCAAAGGTGCACGCTGGATTGATGAGATTCCTTGTGGCATAGGAGAAATAGATTCACTTCAACTCATCGAGTTATGGCATTGTCCGGTAACATTAGTAGATTCAGCGAAGCGAATTCAAGAGCAACAACATGACAATGGAAATGATGACTTTGAAGTCCTTGTTCATGGATCGTCATGAATAATGTTCGAACAACAATCAGAACAACGTTTGAAAGAGTAAATTGTAAGAATTGGATGAAAGATTTTTGCTTCACTCCAAGAAAGTAGTGGAATGGTGGTATACAGTCAGTTAATTGATACACTGAGCTGCTTTGCCAGTTTTTATATCTTTTTTAATCTAAATAATTTGTTTCTGATTAATATTTTTTTATAAATCAAAGTTTTTTTTTTTTAACCCTTATTGAAATCCTACATGTGTAAAGTCACCGAATATTTTTAAGGCCCGTCATGTCATCTCTCTTTGATCTGACTTTAAATGAAATCGGAGGAAATAACTTCGTGGAATTTAAAGCTAAAGTTAGAGCCTAAAATATTTATTTATGCCCAACTATGTCATTGTTGGTCCTTCAAATTAAGTACATCATGGGGAAGGCAATATTAATAACTAGAATATTAGCTAGCAAGTGCAGCACATTAGTCATTTTTCATTGGAATATTGATATGACGCTGCATATTGTTCATGTTTTTGATGACACGTCAACACTCCGATGAAAAATGACTGTAATAGGAAAAAAATGCACGTTATTGTATTAAAAGTGTGAATTGACTGATAACATGACTAAAGATATAAAATATACAAGTTACGATATCAAAAATATAAATCTTCATAATAATATATTTGACGAACATATAAAAGATTGTTAGCTCTTGAGCCTGATATCAGATACCACCCTAAATACATGCCCACATACATTTGATGCACGACGTAATCAAAAGTATGTGAACCTTTATTCTCCATCTTTATATACCAAGCTTAAGAGGTACATTTCTTCGTGCTATTAAACTGAATCCTCTCCCACAGCTAGATATTACTGGCAAAGAAAGATATGGCGCACATTAAGTGGGATTTAGTGGTAATATGCATTATATTTTGTGAAGTATTGACTGTGTGTCCAAGAAATGTGGAGGGTGCAATTGGGATTGATCTTAATCCATGCACACTGCCTCAATGCATTGCTGCATGTAGAAAATTGCTGGCGGGAAAGTATGTTGATGCAACATGTGCACTGGGATCGAAAGGAAAATACTGCATTTGCTTAGGATGACAGAAGATTTGAGTCTTCTACGGCGCTGCTTAATATCTGGCATTTTTTGGAACTCAAGAATTTAAATAATATCGTGTATATTTTTCGGAAATTTGAGATATGCAGAATTTTACCGGATATAGATCTAAGATTTGATATACCTGGATAAAGATTTAAGCAAGAAGATAACCCAATCTTGGAACTAAAAATCTTGAGGATTTTATCATGGGATTTTAATATTGAAAGAATATTAGGGAATTTTCAAAAATCATAGATAAAGGGAAAAGTTTACACGATAAATGCAGCTTGGGAAAGATTTAACTATCAGGATTTTAGGAAAATAATCAAAATCTTATTTGGGAAAAATACTACTAATTTCGGGTTAAGTCAGCAAATTTGTGGGATTTAAGAAATATAATTTTTATTATTTTAGGAAATAAAAAGTCTACCGAATATTGGGAATTAGACACAAAAGTGGAAACTTTGCAGGCTGGGCAAAGCATAAATTTCGAAATTTATCCTTGGGACACATACATGAATTTCGAAATTTATGTCTAGGATAAAGAATAAAATTTAGATTTGGTCACGATTTTGGATGGAGATTTGATTCAAGTTTAAACGCGCGGATGACATCTATCGAGATAGCAGCCAACCCCTATAAATAGGAGGGCCTATAACTCGAAAATTCACACCATTTTCTACTCAAGTTTTTCGAGTTTCTCCTCTAATTTTCTTAGGATTTTCGAGAGCTTGCTCTCTCAGTGTGCGAAGAAGCGAAGCGCTGCTGCAATCCAACCCCGAAGCTAGGGTTCGAAATTCCAGTGCAGGAATTCCCTCTATTCACGTTTTCTACGATATCTAATGTAAGTGGGCTTGTTTTAAATGTGTAATTTCAGTGTATGCATTTTCGTATTTTCGAAATTTCGGTCGAGTACAATTCTTCTTCTACCCCTTCTTGCTACGATTTGTGCATGAGTTTTATGTTGACACTGTGAGGATTCAATTTGATATGGGAGGGAATCCCAACTATGATATGACCCTCATACAGTGGGGATATAACCGATCCGGCCTCGCCCCCTTAGAGAAATAAAAATTAGGGACTGACGTCAGTAAACCATTGAAAGTAGAGGAATCTCAGTGTCAGGTCAAGGATACGAATGTGGTATGAGTCAATTTATGCATGGTGTGTGTGTGTACGTATTTCGAATTTTATATGCATGTTGTTGTGTACTCGAACGGCCCCCACTTGCTGAGTATTTCCCAAAATACTCACCCCTTACAACCTTCCCAGATAAATCCGAAGATAAAACAGAGGAACAGGTTTAGGAAGAAGAGTCGGATCAATTTTGGGGCTGGTGAAATTATTTAAATTTTGAGAATTTTGCTGCAAGGATTTAAGAATTTTAGTAGGTTTATTTTAATTGTAAATGCTTCCGCAATTTATTCAATTTATTCAGTTGTAAAGACAATGGTTGTTTTTGCGAATTTATGAAATAAACTGGTTTCGGTTTATACTGTGCTACGAGGCTGGTTGTTTTTCGATTGTGTGATTGATGAACAATGCCGGTGTCAAATCCCGAGTTTCGGGGCGTGACAGTTTGTAGATCACTTTCATGAACAATTCCTCTATCAGAGAGATATGATAAACGAAAATCATGGTTCCAGATCAGATGCCTTAACTTCGGCATCTTTAAAATTTCATATGGTACTAGCCCTATGCTTCGGCTTTTGGTGACATCTACATAAACAACTATAGTTTCGAGATTGGGATGTTTCAATATTGAGACTGAAAATCTCTCAAGATATGGATAACCTATCTCGAAAGAAAAGTACCTTAAATTGACGAATGTAGAGATTACTTGTGACAATGTCGGCCAAGTTACTCGGAGTGCATCCAAGACACCGACGTGCCTAGAACTTAGATCTATTCTTGTCATCCAATATTTCGTGAAAAGTAGAACCGAACGCACGCTCGAGTCTAGGATTTTCCATTCTTGAATATCCTTCGTGCAATGAATTCTGAGGCGGCGATATGGATTCTCTACAAATTCTGTTCCGGAATTGGTTTTGGACGAGACATCATGAAGAAACCCCTCTTCTTCAGCTTTTGTTATGCAAATCTCCCTCAACATATCATGGATTCCAACAGTTTCGAGTTTCCCGTCAATCCCTTTCTTGCTCACTAAGAGCAAACTTCTGTTCACCAGATCCTCCAAATAACGTTCCCCCACATCTTCCAAGCACTTCGACTGATGATTTGGTTTCAAAAATCCCTCAGCAACCCACAACTTGATTAGCTTAGAAACATCAATTTCAGAATCTTCAAGAAAAGCTGCTATGTAGAGGAAGCATTGTTTTAGTCGAAGAGGTAACCGATCATAACTAAAACACAGTATCTTTGAGCACTGGAGGGCAATTGTGGGCTTTCTAGAACTTATATTTTCCGAAACAATTTCCCACACTTCTTCTCTCATCACGTTGCCTGAAGAAAGGAGTAGTCCTGCAACCACCACGATGGTGAGGGGAAGTCCCCCACAATTTTCCGCAATCTTCTTCCCGACTTCCACCAGTTGGAGAGGACAAGATTGTTGTTCAAAAACACTTTCTTGAAATAATTTCCAACTTTGATCATTATTTAAACAATTCATTTGATGAACAGGAGCATCCGAAGATCTCGCATGAAAAGCCACATCTAATACCCTGGTGGTTAACAGGATTCGACTTCCACTACCATCATCTGGGAATGTCATCTTCAAATCATCCCATGCCTTGGTACTCCATATATCATCAATCACAATGAGATATCTCCTGCCAAAGAGACTTTGATACACTAGTTTTTCCAGTTCTGCTTCGCTCTCATTAGATTGCTCATTCTTGAGGGACTTCAAAAGCCCTGAAAGAACCTCTCTCCTAGGATACTCTTGTGACACAGTGATCCATGCACATTTGTCGAAGTATTGAGAAAGGATTGAATCGTCGTATGCTTTTCTAGCCAGAGTCGTCTTCCCGATTCCCCCCATCCCAACAACTGGGATAATTTGGAGTTTAGCAGAGTCTTGGTATAACCGTTCTTTGATTACGAGCAAGTCATCATCAAATCCCACAACCATTTTTTTGGCAGTGGCTTGGACCGTGGATGAACGATCAACAGGAAAATAATAAGATACGGATCGGAGATCTTTTGTCGTATCACTGTTGTTCATCTTCATCGTCTCTTCCCAAATAAAACCAATCCTTTCAGACGCCATGGTTAAGTCTCGATCCAAGTTCAAATCAGCCTCTTCAGAACTCCCATCATCATCAATAGTTGACACCGAACACTGATACGAATCCATGAAATCTTGAGCTTCATATGCAGCTTTTCTAATCCCATTTCCCTCTCGACCAAGTGTTTCTTGATACTTATCTGAAAAATCTTCAAGGAAAGAAATGATGAAATCAACTTTTCCTTGAGAGAAAAAAATTTTTCTTTGTGAAGAGGATCGATGTACTTCTCAAGATCCAAAATCTCTCGCAATGATCGAGCAACAGCAAGAAGCGCAGCATAAGCAGCAGCCATGGGAGAACAAAAAAATGGAGGAAGTTTAGTTAAATAATTATTTAGCTCGTGGGAAACAGCTGGGTAGCATTCATTAATCATTATAATATAATAAATAATTCTAATTTCTATGCATCTATAAAATATTCATTTATGAAAATTAAATTTTCTCCTATCAATTATTTTAAATTTTTATTAACTTAAATATGATTTATTAAAATAATTTGTACAAGTTGTATAGTGATTTCGGTAAATGTCGACACAAATTTTATTTTATTATTTGTTAAAGTTTAATTATACACACACACACACATATATATATATATATATATTCCTTAAATAATTTTAAGTAAAACAATGTATATATTGACATGTTACTTGGTCATAAATTTCAATGTTGTATTTAATGCTTCTTATTCATTTTTATAGGTGAGGTTCACGAAAAATAAAGAACCTTTCTCTCCATAGCTGAATAGCATAATGCATAGACGTTATTTTTCATATGTATTTGAAAATACTAAAATACATTTAAACAGTAAATTTTTCGAAAATGAAGTTTGACGAGATAATTTCCTCAAAATATTTTGGCCAACAAATAAAAGTTTTTTTTTAAAAAATAAAGATGTATCTGTCAATCCAGAATCAATTATTTAAATTTATAATTTTTTCTGAACGGTTATTTAAAAAAAGGTAATTTGAGAAAAATAAATCTGTTCATCTTTGATTTAATTAGATTCAGTACCTATGTATTTTTTTTTACAAATCAATACCTGACAATACTTCAAACTATAGTTTGACATCTCCAAATAATCGGATATGAGTATTTAAGAGATAAAATCAACTATTCGTAACTCGAATTATGTTTTTCTTGTACCAATTTAAGTATCACATTTTTACTTCACGAATGACACCATATAAAATATTAACTTCAAATTATATTTTTTGACATCATCGAATACTCGAATTAGATACTCTTTGTATCCATTTATGTATCACATTTTAACTTCACAAATGACACATCAAAAGTCATTCAATATTATTTGAACTATATTTTTTTACATTCCAAAATAATCAAAATTAAGTCTTTAAAGGGTATAATCAAGTATATGTGAGATCAAATTAGATATTATTTGTACCAATTTAGGCACCACTTTTTTAATTCACAAATATTATTATCAAAGGCCACTCAATATTAACTTCAAAGTATATATTTTGACATCCTTAAATAATCGAATTTGAGTATTTTAAGGGTAAAATCAAGTATTTGTAGGCTCAAATTATATATTATTTTTATTAATTTAGGTATCACATTTTTATTTCACGAATGTCATCATCAATGCCATTTAATATCAACTTCAAACTATATTTTGACATCCCCAAATAATTGAATATGAGTATTTAGAGAGTAAAATCAAGTATTTGTAAATTCAAATTAGATATTATTTGTATCAATTTAAGTATCGCATTTTAACTTCACAAATGACATCATCGAAAGTCACCCAATATTATTTTAAACTATATTTTTTTACATCCCAAAATAATCAAAATTAAGTTTTAAGAGTGTAAAATCAAGTATATATGAGATAGAATTATGTACTATTTGTAACACTCTTTTTTTTTTAAATTAGTTTTGAAATTAATTTTAGAATTTAAATTATTTTTAAAAAAAAACCCCTAGTGTTGCCAATTAATTTTTTTTAAAAAAAACAAAGATATTATATTCAATTTGGTCCGTTCATACTGTTTCAAAGAACAAGAATTGCTTGGCCATAAACTGTATATTTGACGTTTATGATTTTAATTTATATTTTTTTTTATTTTTAGAATAGGAAAATAAAGAAAATTTTGGGGTTTAAATCAAATATTAGAAATTTTTTACTTGATTAAACTTGTTTTACATTTACTATCGGTTCAGTTTGATTTCAATTAATAAAAGTGCATATACGGATATAAAAGTGATTTTTTTAAAAGTTATTATAATTAGGTCTCGAACTTGAGATTGCCACAAATTTGAAATCTTGCTATTCAAACAATAAATAATTGGTCTTAAATTGATAATTTTTATGTCCTCGTCCCACTATTTGCTTCGCATAATTGTCAAACAAAAAACTTTCATCGAAACAAATACAAAATCTTACAATATTCTCTCTCAAATGTGTCTTCACAACAAAACATCTTATTAATCGGAATCTATTACACGAACACGAAAAGCATCGTTTCCATTTTCATGTTGATGCTTTTGCATCTGCTTCGCTGAGATTACCAATGATTTTTTACAGAACTTCAACTCAATATATCGAAGTTTATCTATTTCTCCTATACCACTAGGAATCTCATTAATCTGCTCGGCACGCTCAAGAATTAAGCTTTCAAGACATGGGAAATGCTCTTTTTCCATTTCCCACGTCACCAGAGAATCCAAGGAAGAGTGGAAGTACTTGAGTTGAAGAAATTGACCTTCCATCATCACCCACTTTGAAACTTTATCGACTGACATCCATATCATCTTGAGCTCTTGAAGATTCGGAAGCGACCCAATTGTGGTCATATTTTCCCAAGGAAAACGGACTCCGTATAGAGATAACTTTTTTAGACCAATTGGAAAAGTATTGTTCCATGTCATTGAGATAGCAGGCCAGGAGCGCATTAAGATTTGCAAGTCCTCGAGGCTTTGTAAATGGCAAAGGTTTTCGAGATTAAAATAATCCCAATTATGATCAATCTTATAATATACAACAACCAATTTCTTCAGATTCACAAGTATTTTGATGATCTCTTCGGTAAATATGAAATCGGCCACTGTCTCAATTGTTTGTAGATCACTTTCATGAACAATTCCTATGTCAGATGAGTAGGATAAACGAAAAGGCCGGGCGTGCCAAATCAGATGCCTTAACTTGGGCATCTTTAAAATTTCACATGGTAGTTGCCATAAGTTTCGGAATCTCTTGACATCCGGATAAACAACTATAGTTTCGAGATTGGGATGTTTCGATATTGAGAATGGAAATCCATCGGGACATGCATGATCAAACTTGAAAGCAAAGTACCTTAAATTGACGAATGTAGAGATAACATGTGACAATTTCGGCCAAGTTACTTGGGGTGCATCCAAGACACCGACGTGCCTAGACCTTAGATCTATTCTTGGCCTCAGATATTTCTCAGAGAAAAGTAGAACCGATCGCACGCTCGAATCTAGGATTTTCTATTCTTGAAAATACTCCATGCAATGAATTCTTAGGCGGCGATATGGATTCTCTACAAATTCTGTTCCGGAATTGGTTTTGGACGAGACATCATGAAGAAACCCCTCTTCTTCAGCTTTTGTTATGCAAATCTCCCTCAACATATCATGGATTCCAACAGTTTTGAGTTTCCCGTCAATCCCTTTCTTGCCCACTAAGAGCAAACTTCTGTTCACCAGATCCTCCAAATAACGTTCCCCCACATCTTCCAAGCACTTCGACTGATGATTTGATTTCAAAAATCCCTCAGCAACCCACAACTTGATTAGCTTAGAAACATCAATTTCAGAATCTTCAGGAAAAGCTGATATGTAGAGGAAGCATGGTTTTAGTCGCAGAGGTAACCGATCATAACTAAAACACAGTATCTTTGAGCACTGGAGGGCAATTGTAGGCTCTCTAGAACTTATATTTTCCGAAATATTTTCCCACACTTCTTCTCTCATCACGTTGCCTGAAGAAAGGATTTGTCCTGCAACCACCACGATGATGAGTGGGAGTCCCCTACAATTTTCCGCAATCTTATTCCCGATTTTCACCAGTTGGAGAGGACAAGACTGTTGTTCGAAAACACTTTCTTGAAGTAATTTCCAACTTTGATCATTATTTAAACAGTTCATTTGGTGAACCGGAGCATCTGAAGATCTTGTATGAGAAGCCACATCTAACAGCCTGGTGGTTAACAAGATTCGACTTCCACTACCATCATCTGGGAATGTCATCTTGAAATCATCCCATGCCTTGGTACTCCATATATCATCGATCACAACGAGATACCGCCTGTCAATGAGATTTTGATACACTAGTTTTGCCAGTTCTGCTTCGTTCTCAATAGATTGTTTATTCTCGAGGGACTTCAAAAGCCCTGAAAGAACCTCTCTCCTTTGATACTCTTGCGACACAGTGATCCATGCACATTTGTCGAAGTAATGAGAAAGGATTGAATCGTCGTATGCTTTTCTAGCCAGAGTCGTCTTCCCGATTCCCCCCATCCCAACAACTGGGATAATTTGGAGTTTAGCAGAGTCTTGGTATAACCGTTCTTTGATTACGAGCAAGTCATCATCAAATCCCACAACCATTTTTTTGGCAGTGGCTTGGACCGTGGATGAACGATCAACAGGAAAATAATAAGATACGGATCGGAGATCTTTTGTCGTATCACTGTTGTTCATCTTCATCGTCTCTTCCCAAATAAAACCAATCCTTTCAGACGCCATGGTTAAGTCTCGATCCAAGTTCAAATCAGCCTCTTCAGAACTCCCATCATCATCAATAGTTGACACCGAACACTGATACGAATCCATGAAATCTTGAGCTTCATATGCAGCTTTTTTAATCCCATTTCCCTCACGACCAAGTGTTTCTTGATACTTATCTGAAAAATCTTCAAGGAAAGAAACGATGAAATCAACTTTTTCCTTGAGAGAAAAAAATTTTTCTTTGTGAAGAGGATCGAGGTACTTCTCAAGATCCAAAATCTCTCGCAATGATCGAGCAACAGCAAGAAGCGCAGCATAAGCAGCAGCCATGGGAGGACAAAAAAATGGAGGAAGTACTAACTAGTTCATGTGATAGTTGATTGTTTAGTTAAATAATTATTTAGCTTGTGGGAAACAGCTTGTAGCATTAATTAATTATTATAATATAATAAATCATTCTAATTTCTATGCATCTATAAAATATTCATTTATGAAAATTAAAATAATTTGTACAAGTTGTATAGTGAGTTTGGTATATGTCGACGCAAATTTAATATTTGTTAAATTTTAATAATACATATACACACAAATATATATATATATATATATATATTCTATAAAGTATTATAAGTAAAACAATGTATATATTGACATGTTATTTTAGCATAAATGTCAGTGATGTATTTTAGCATAATGCATAGACGTCATTTTTCATATTGTCAGGGTCAATGGAATCCGGATATCTTCACATTGGTATGATATTGTCCACTTTGGGTTTTAACCCTCATGGTTTTTCTCTTGGAACCACCCAAAAGGCTTCATACCAATGGAGATATCATTCCATCTTTATAAACCCATGATTTTTCTCTAGATCTTTCAATGTGGGATTTTGGTTGCATCCCAATAATCCTCTTCTCAAACGAAGTTCCACAATTCTAATTTCTATGCATCTATAAAATATTAATTTATGAAAATTAAATTTTCTCCTATCAATTATTTTAAATTTGTATTAACTTAAATATGATTTTTTAAAATAATTTGTACAAGTTGTATAGTGATTTGGGCAAATGTCGACACAAATTTAATATTTGTTAAATTTTAATTAAACACACATATATACATATATATATTGACATGTTACTTTAGCATAAATGTCAGTGTTGTATTTAATGCTTATTATTCATTTTTATATGTTGTGAGGTTCACGAAAAAATAAAGAACCTTCTCTCCATCGTCGAATAGCATAATGCATAGACGTCATTTTTCATATGTATTTGAAAATATTAAAATACATTTAGACAGTAAATTTATTCGAAACTGAAGTTTGACGAGATTATTTTCTCAAAATATTTTGCCTAACAAATAAATTTTTTTTTTTAAAAAAAATAAAGATGGTGAGAAGGATTGAAACTTAAATGTCTCTGTCAATCCAAAATCAATTATTTAAATTTATAACTTTTTTTCTGAACTGCTATTTGAAAAATGATACTTGGCTAATAAATTAAGACCATTAAATTCAAATGGTCCCATCTGTAGACATGGAAAGTCAACAGTAGAATATGACAACCGGGCAATCACGGTCAATTTTTTTTTCAATTACAAATTGAGCATTACCTAAATAAAGATTGGTTAATTGTCGGTGACAAAAAATATTATGATATTTGTTATCGGTTAATTTTGTGAAACAAATTTTCGACTAAACATCATGAAAACTCACTTTTTTGTTCAATTATAATTTTTTGTTAGTTATGTTAGGTTAATTTGAGTGAAAAATATAAAAATCCGTGAAAAGAATAATTTTTATGTCTTGTTGTGTATTGATTGTGATTTTCCGATCACTATCTTGAGTGGCTTGTGATGATCAACCAAAGCCCGAAGAGTAAACAAGAATAACACCATAAAAGGAAGAAATGAACACTCGAGAGATTTACGTGGTTCGGCTATCACTAGCCTACATCCACGGGAGAACAGCCATTCTTATTGATCAAACTCACACTCTTGAAAGTTACAGCATGCCAGAATTATCTCTACACCAATACACGAAAGAATACAATCAAGCTTTATTCCTTGATCTCTCAACCTTTCTCTCGCTCTCTTATTTTGGTGTATTTCTCTTGTTGCCTTGTTGTGTCGTTACTTGTATGTGCATCCCTCCCTTTTATCTGAGATCCTTCCCAACTGATTGTCCTTGTTAGTTAGCTTGTTGCAACCGCCACCAGCTACTCAAGCTTTATCAGTTGATTTGTCCAGGAGCCTTTCTTTCGGAAGACACACGTACAACATGTCTAAAATGTTATTTTTTAATACAAAAATAACATTTTTGAATGTTTTAAATGAAATTTCGGTACATCTGATGTAAGTTAAAATGAATCATATGCATCTTTCATAAAATAATTATCTGAACTATATATAAAGGTATTATGTTAAAAATAATTACATGAATTATATGTAAAGATATTGGGTTTTTTTAAAAAAAAAATTTAAAAAATTATTTAATTCAAAAATATGATAGGTTGTGGAGTTTGGTAAAATTAAGTTAAAATGCCACTATCAATGACGGACGTTGCAAAATAGCATGTCCAAGCTACCATGTGCAGATGCACATGGTAGCGGACAATACTTTTTATTTTTAATTATTTTCATTATTATTATTTTTTTTATTGAATTTGGACACATATCTTGTTAGTAAAATAGACCAAGAAGCTCATTATGCGTTACGAAATGCTTTAATTGATAATTTATGAGATGAATATGGTCGTTCAAATATTTGAAATTGTATTTGTAATATATTATTTAATTTAATGTCGGGTATTAATTTTATTTCACTAATTTTAATTATTTTTATTTCAATTCGTATAATATAGATTTCAATAATACATTTCAAACAATTAAATTAATCATTTAATAATATTATCGTAATTAATAATAATATAATATTAATTATATCAAATACAAAATATAATTATAGTTATATCACTAAATTTAAAAAATACACATTTTTAATAATTAATAAGAAAAATAATTAAATAAATCAAAAAAAAATATTTCGAGAATATTTTTTTAGAGTAAGATTTCAAGTAGATAGGTTGAAGATGAATATTGTATTTGGTGCAGAAATTGCACTATTTTAAAATAGAGTTGCTTTAAAATAGAGTTTTGGGTTAGAGATACATGATAAAATATGTGTCCAAATTCATAAAAGTACATATACGGACATAAAAGTGATTTTTATATACTTGTCCATATCCAAAATCTCTCGTAATGATCGAGCAACAGCAAGAAGCGCAGCATAAGCAGCAGCCATGGGAGGAGACAAAAATGGAGGGGCTCAGTATAAGTTCATGTCAGTCATAGTTGGCTGCTTATTTAATTAATAATTATTTAGCTTGTAAAAAACAGCTGGTAGCCTTTCCCTTTCATTAACAATTAATTTCTGATAAAAGATCTATAGAGTACAAACAACAGCAAGAAGCGCAGCATAAGCAGCAGCCATGGGAGGAGACAAAAATGGAGCAAGTACATGAAGTTCATGTGATAGTTGACTGTTTAGTCAATTAATTATTTAGCATGTGGGAAACAGCTGGGTAGCATCCATTAATCATATGATATCATAAATCATTCTAATTTCTATGCATCTATAAAATATTCATTTATGACAATTAAATTTTCTCCTATCAATTATTTTAAATTTTTATTAACTTAAATATGATTTATTAAAATAATTTGTACAAGTTGTATAGTGATTTCGGTAAATGTCGACTCAAATTTTATTTTATTATTTGTTAAAGTTTAATTATACACACACACACACACACACACACACACACACACACACACACATATATATATATATATTCCTTAAATAATTTTAAGTAAAACAATGTATATATTGACATGTTACTTGGGCATAAATTTCAATGTTGTATTTAATGCTTCTTATTCATTTTTATAGGTGAGGTTCACGAAAAATAAAGAACCTTTCTCTCCATGGCTGAATAGCATAATGCATAGACGTTATTTTTCATATGTATTTGAAAATATTAAAATACATTTAGACAGTTAATTTTTTGAAAATGAAGTTTGACGAGATTATTTCCTCAAAATATTTTGGCCAACAAATAAAAGTTTTTTTAAAAAAATTAAAGATGTCTCTGTCAATACAGAATCAATTATTTAAATTTATAATTTTTTCTGAACGGTTATTTAAAAAAAGGTAAATTTGAGAAAAATAAATCTGCTCATCTTTGATTTAAGATTCAGTGCCTATGTATTTTTTTTACAAATCAATACCTGACAATACTTCAAATTATAGTTTGACATCCTCAAATAATCGGATATGAGTATTTAGGAGGTAAAATCAATTATTTGTAATTCGAATTATGTTTTCCTTGTACCAATTTAAGTATCAGATTTTTACTTCACGAATGACACCATATAAAATATTAACTTCAAACTATATTTTTTGACATCATCGAATACTCGAATTAGATACTCTTTGTATCCATTTATGTATCACATTTTAACTTCACAAATGACACATCAAAAGTCATTCAATATTATTTGAACTATATTTTTTTACATCCCAAAATAATCATTAAGTCTTTAAAAGATAAAATCAAGTATATGTGATATCAAATTAGGTACTATTTGTACCAATTTAGGTACCACATTTTAATTCACAAATATTATTATCAAAGGTCACTCAATATTAACTTCAACTTATATATTTTGACATCCTTAAATAATCGAATTTGAGTATTTTAAAGGTAAAATCAAGTATTTGTGGGCTCTAATTATATATTATTTTTATTAATTTAGGTATCACAATTTTACTTCACGAATGTCATCATCAATGCCATTTAATATCAACTTTAAACTATATTTTGACATCTCCAAATAATTGGATATGCTTATTTAGAGAGTAAAATCAAGTATTTGTAAATTCAAATTAGATAATTTTTGTATCAATTTAAGTATCGCATTTCAACTTCACAAATGACATCATCGAAAGTCACCCAATATTAATTGAAACTATGTTTTTTTACATCCCAAAATAATCAAAATTACGTTTTAAGAGGGTAAAATCAAGTATATAAGAGATAGAACTATGTATTACTTGTACCAATTTAGGTATCATATTTTTAATTCACAAATCTCATCATCAAAGGCCACTCAATATTAACTTTAAACTATATATTTTGGCATCCTCAAATAATCGAATTTGAGTATATAAAAGATAAAATCAAGTATTTGTGGACTCGAATTATATCTTATTTGTATTAATTAAGATATCACATTTTTATTTAACA
Organism: Primulina tabacum; assembly: GCF_025594145.1. Taxonomy (NCBI): domain Eukaryota; kingdom Viridiplantae; phylum Streptophyta; class Magnoliopsida; order Lamiales; family Gesneriaceae; genus Primulina; species Primulina tabacum. The sequence continues at coordinate 3,181,271 of NC_134565.1, read as the reverse complement.
AATGTTATTATCAATACCACTCAATATTAACTCCAAACTATATTTTGGCATCCCCAAATAATTGGATATGAGTATTTATGGAGTAAAATAAAATAGTTGTAGGCTCGAATTAGATACTCTTTGTATCAATTTAAGCACCAAAATTCAGATGCATAAGTCATAATAATCGAGATGCATATGAGCTTACTAGCAGCTTACCCATAACAAATATGAGTCACCTGACAAGATATTACAAATATTCATTGAAAGATGGATGATCATTGACTAAGGGCACCCACATTGGTGTTAAAAGGGTGTGCCTTTAACACCCACTCTCCAATGTGAGTGGGCGTTATCACATGAGAGAGGGTGTCAGTCTTTTTTTAAAAAAAAATTGGATAATTAGCGACGGTTTTGAATAAACCGTCGCTATTAGCGACAGAGTTTTAAAAACCGTCGCTAAGTTGCTTACACACGGGCTCCACGTTTTTTGAATTATTTTACTTTTGTTTTCAAATTTTGAATTTCGGTTTTTTTAAAAAAAAATTCATTCAAATTTTGTTTTTAAATTTTGACTTTCAGGTTTTTTTACAAAAAATTTTTATTTGTAAACCATTGTATATATTTTATTTTTTTATTTTTTATTTTAAATATTTAATTAATGAATTTGAATGTTTAAAAGAATGTGGGTAAAAGAGATATATTGTTATAATGAGTATGTGGCAGTGAGACCCATAAATAATGAGTTTGAATGTTAAAAGGAATGTGGTTAAAAGAGATATGTTGTTATAATGATAATGTGGCAGTGGACCCATGCTTTTTGATGAGTTTGTGAGTGTTTAAACACCCAACGAATGCGGATGCTCTAAGTTCTTTGAAACAAAAAGTACTACATACATTATTATTGACATAAAATATGTTAATTCAGGCATAAAATATCGTAAATTCGGTATAATATGCCCAAATTTGACACAAACATGGGTATTTGAGCATGAAATTTTTTTTGGTGCCTAATTCTAATTGTGCTTATTGTGAATCTTGATCTTGTGTATGTTATTATGAATTTTGATCTTGTATGTTATATACCAAATTTCAAACAATATATACTTCAATTGTTTTAATTTGTGTCGAAATTAACATATTTTATGCCAAAAATTTGCATGATAATGTTTTGATATAATTGGTAGATAAAAAATACTAATAAGTAGTTTTCTCTAACTTTACTCATCGACAAGACATATAATTTTGGTCAAGACGATGATGGTTTTCCTCGGAATTTTTGCTCATATTCTCACGTTATGTACCAAATTATAAACAAAATATACTGCATTGTTTTAATTTGTGCCGAAATTAACCTATTTAATGCCAAAAATTTAGTTGCTAATTTCCTGTGTTTAGTTAGTAAAACATTATAATAAATAGATTTTCTAAATCTTACTCGTTGATAAGACATATAAGTTTAGATCAATACGATGATGGTTTCCCTCGCAATTATTCTTATATTCTCATCATATATACCAAATTACAAACAAATTATACTGCAATTGTTTTAATTTATGCCGCAATTAACATATTTTGTGCCAAAATTTAGTTGCTAGTGTCTTGCGTTTAGTAGATAAAAAACATGATAAGAAGTAGTTTTCTTAAACCTTTCTTATTGATAAGACATATAATTTTGAGTCAAGGCGATGTTGATTTCTCTCGGAATTTATGCCTATATTCTCGCGTTATGTACCGAATTGCAAATAAGTTATACTGGAATTTTTTAATTTGTGCCGCAGTTAACCTATTTTATACTGAGAATTTAGTTGGTATTGTGTTTAATGGATAAAAAACATGATAAGTAGTAGTTTTATTAAACCTTACTCTTTGATAAGATATATAAATTTGGATCAAGAGGATGATGGTTTCCCTCAGAATTTATGCATATATTCTCAAGTTATTTACCAAATTGCAAACAACTTATACCGTAATTGTTTTAATATGTACCGCAAATGAAATAAACCCTTATTTTGTACCATTAATTTAGTTGCTAGTGTCTTGTCTTTAATATTTTCAAACAAATTATATTGCATTGTGATACAACTGTACCTTGACGTAGGGGATAATACGTCGTCTAAGAACCTGTTCTTTGGTGTCCACAATTCTGATGGGTACTTCTTCGTATTTCAGTTCTTCTCCCAAGTTCCTTTCGATTAAGAGTGGTTCTACCTCTAAAACGTGACTTGGGTCTGGAATGTACCTCCTCAGTTGGGATACATGGAACACCTTGTGGACCCTTGACATGTTCGGTGGCAGTGCCAGTCTGCATGCTAGCGTGCCCACTTTTTCTAAGATTTCAAAGGGTCCAACATATCGAGGGTTCAGCTTCCCGGCTTTACTGAATCTGACAACTCCTCTCATAGGCGAGACTTTCACATAAGCCTTATCGCCCACCTTGAACTCTACAGGTCTTCTTTTAAGATCTGCCCAGCTCTTCTGTCGGTCTTGAGCTGCCTTGAGCTTCTCTCGGACAATCTTAACTTTGTCCACAATCATTTGTACTAGCTCGGGTCCCACTAAGGCTTTCTCTCCCACTTCGTCCCAATAAAGTGGTGATCGACATTTCCTTCCATAAAGAGCTTCGTATGGAGCCATGCCGATACTGCTGTGATAGCTGTTGTTGTAAGCAAACTCAATTAAGGGTATATGAGTGCTCCTAGTTGCTACTGAATTTCAGGGCGCATGCTCTCAACATATCTTCTAAGGTCTGTATGGTTCTTTCAGTTTGCCCATCGGTTTGCGGATGGTAGGCCGTACTTAGGGTCACTTTCGTTCCCATGGCCTCTTGAAAGCTCTTCCAAAAGCGCGAGACGAACCTTGGATCCCTATCAGATAAGATGCTAACTTGTACTCCATGCAGTTTCACGATGTTGTCCATGTACAGTGAAGCCAACTTGTCGAAATTGTAGTTCATGCGGACGGGTAGGAAGTGTGCAGTCTTCGTGAGTCTGTCTACTATCACCCATATACCAGTCGTGGCTTTGCCTAGACTTTTGCTATCCTACCACAAAGTCCATGGAAATATGCTCCCACTTCCATTCGGGAATTTCCAAAGGTTGCAGTAATCGTCCAGGTCGCTGGTGTTCTGCTTTGACCTGCTGGCATACCTGACATCTGGAGACGAATTCAGCTACATCTCTTTTCATGCCATTCCACCAGAAACTATTCTTGAGATCTCTGTACATTTTTGTACTGCCTGGATGGACTGAGAATTTTGACTTGTGCGCCTCTGCCATTATCTCTCGGTGAAGGTTATTATTGTCGGGCAAACACAGTCTTCCTTTCATCCACAATATTCCCTTGTTATCGATCTGGTGGTCTTGAGATTTTCCTTCTCTGAATTGATCCTTAAGTTTGATCAGTACCGGATCTTGATCTTGGTTTAACTTGACGGTCTCCCGTAGGCATGGTTGGGCCGAGAGGGAGGCTAGGGTCACCTTGCCTGGGCCCTTCCTACTTAGCGCATCAGCCACCCTGTTTCCTTTACCCGGATGGTAGCTTATGGTCAAGTCATAATCTTTCAGAAGTTTGATCCATCGCCTTTGCCTCATATTAAGTTCCTTTTGGGTGAACAAGTACTTGAGGTTCTGATGGTCTGTGAAGATTTCACATTTAGCACCATAGAGGTAGTGCCTCCAAATCTTTAAGGCGAATACAACCGCTGCTAGTTCCAGATCAAGCGTAAGGTAGTTCTGTTCGTGCGGTTTCAACTGCCTGGATGCGTAGGCGATCACTCTTCCCTCTTGCATTAGTACGCATCCTAGACCGTCCTTAGAGGCGTCACTGTAAATAGTGAAATCTTTATTTTCTGCGGGGCAGGATCAATACTGGCGTGGATGCGAGTTTCTCTTTCAGTGTCTGGAAACTCTTCTCACAACCGTCATCCCAAATAAATTTAGAATTCTTCTGTGTGAGCTTCGTCAGTGGCACGGCTATCGAGGAGAACCCTTCGACAAACTTCCGATAGTAGCCTGCCAATCCAAGAAAGCTTCTGATATCGGTGGCGTTCTTCGGTCTCGGCCATTCTGTGATTGCTTGTACTTTCTTTGGATCCACTGACACTCCTGCTTTCGAAATTACATGTCCCAGGAAGGACACACTCTTTAGCCAGAATTCACACTTGCTGAACTTAGCATAAAGCTTATTCTCTCTCAAAGTTTGCAACGCAAGGTGAAGGTGTTCTTCATGGCTCGTCTCATCAGGAGAATAGACGAGGATATCGTCGATGAATAACACTATGCACTGATCCAGGAATGGCTTGAATACTATGTTCATCAGATCCATGAATGCTGCCGGTGCGTTGGTAAGACCAAAAGACATTACCATGAATTCATAATGCCCATAACTGGTTCGAAAGGCTGTCTTGGGGATATCTTCAGCCCTGACCTTCAACTGGTGATAACCTGTCCTCAGATCTAGTTTAGAAAAGACGGCGGCTCCTTTGAGCTGATCGAACAGATCGTCTATCCGCGGTAGAGGGTACCGGTTCTTGATGGTGATCTTGTTCAATTCTCTATAGTCGATGCACAATCTCATACTCCCGTCTTTCTTCTTCACGAAAAGTACTTGAGCTCCCAAGGGGGACACACTCGGTCGAATTTGCCTTTTATCTAGCAATTCTTGGAGTTGTTCCTTCAGCTCCTTGAGTTCGGCTGGTGCCATTCTGTAAGGTGCCTTAGAGATTGGTGCCGCACCAGGAACCAGATTGATATATGTCCTCTCCTGATTTCATGGCTTTCCAGGCTTGAGCTGCGGAAAGTAGCAACTTCCGTTCCTTGGATTTACCATGAAACACAACTTCCTTCTGCTCTGCGGTTAGGAGTTTAACTTCCTTTCCCTTACAATCTACTATCGCATTGTTTCTTACTAACCAATCCATTCCTAAGATGACGTCGAAATCGACCATGATCAATTGTATCTAGTCGGCGCTAAAAGTCTGCTTACTGATACTGATTCTACAATCTCGGTAGATTTCGTCAGTTTCAATAGCTCTACTAGTAGGTGTGGCTATTCGGAAGGGTTCAGTTAGCTTAACGGGCTTACGTTTTAGCTTCTTAGCAAATCTCTTAGACATAAAGGAATGTATGGCACCACAGTCAAATAACACATAAGCAGGCACTTGCTGAATAAATATGGTACCTGACACAACATCGCTTGCATCATCTGCCTCCTCCTGCGTCATGGCAAACACCCTGGCATTCGGTTTGTTCTCCCGCGGTTTATTGGTATTCGCCCCTGAGCTTGACTCGTCTCCTTTACCTGGTCCAGTTGTTTTGTTGGTGGCGGCTGGACAATCTGCCATACGGTGTCCTGGTTTCCCGCATCCAAAGCAGACGCCGCTGGCTCTACGACATTCTCCCAGGTGTCGTAAGTGGCAAGTTGGGCAAGGCTTAATGGCCTCGTAGCCTGAGGCAGGCGAAGGCCCTTTAGATGGTCTGTCGGAATGGTTCGGTTTCTTGAACGACTGACTGCCAAGAGAGGACTGATTATTCATATGCCTTTTGTTCCTAATCTCTTTCTCTCTGCGCTGGATATCAGTTTCAGCTCGGATAGCTGCGCCCATCAAGTCTGAAAAGTTCGCAGGTTGGTAGATTGCCAAAGCCGACTGGATTCTGCTGTTCAAAAAATTTTTGAAGCGGTGCAATTTCAGAGCTTCATCTGCCATGATTGTCGGTGCATAGGATCCAAGAGAATTAAACTGAGATGTGTATTCTACCACTGACATATCCGGAGTTTGAGTCAGATTTTCAAACTCACTCAACTTTTGCAACCTGACTTCGGCTGGAAAGTACTGCTTGAGGAATGCATCTCGAAAGCGCTGCCATGTGATTGGCCCGGCGGTTAACATGGCTGGGGAGACTGCTTCCCACCACTTACTTGCTTTACCTTCAAGGAAGGGTACTATCACATCCACTTTAAGAGCATCGGGTATTTCTAGCAGTCGCATCTGAGTTTCCACGCTTTTCAACCAGTTTTGGCCTAACTCAGGATCTGCGTCCCCTTGGAACGTCGGGCACCGGTTCTTGCGCAGTGATTCATAATGGAACTTGACTCCATGCTGCGGTGGAGGTGGTGGTGGTTGATTGGCATTCGGGTTCACTAACCCTTGCAGTGTTGTTGCCACGATTGTGGCTATGGCCATCAAGTCTGCTTGATTAAGACTGAACTGAGGCGGAGGTACGTTGCCTTCGTCGTTGGCATTGTTGTTGTTGTTAGCATATCGGGTATTGCGGTTTTGTCTTGGTGGTCTACCGGCCATATCCTACAATTTAAATGCTTCTAAGAATTTGATGTGCATAATGACAGGATTGAATAATTAAGTTATGCTGGAACAATAGAGATAAATAATTAAACATAACTTTATTAATTTTTCGAATGTAAAGAAACAACTGAATGAACAAAGCGTACTGAATGAAATAAATCATACTGACTGAAATAAAATAGCAACAATGGAAAGATAAACTCCTAGTAATAAGGAAAGGTCACTAAGAAACTCTAATCATCTATCTCTCCATCTCCTATGGCAGCTATAGGCTCGTCGATCTCTATCTGCTCCTCTTCCTCCGGTTCCTCCTCCGGCTCTGCCTCTTGCAGTAGCTCCACCATGTGGGTGAGCTGGGCATTCTCTGCATTAAGCTGGGCCACCTGCGTCTTCCACCCCTGAACATCTGCCTCTGCCTCGTCCAACAGATCTATGGTACACTGGTGGCGCAGTTCGTACCCCCTCTTATTCTCCTTGATCTTGTTCTTCAGCGCTTCACCCTGTTGAGTCAGTTGATGGTTCACCTTGGCAATGCAGCTTATAGCCTCACTTAAATTTTCCAGTCTCTTTTTGCTCCTGGCATTCAGCTGTTTTTCTTCCTCCAATTCTTTTCGGTACCGGTCGATATCTTCTTGTAGCCTTTTCTCTCTGATACAAGCCATGCTCTATGCCATCCCTCAAATCCATGTTATCTCCTCTTACCAACTCTCCTTGATAGATCGCCTTATTGAGTTGGACCCTTATGTCCTCCTTTTCCGTGGCTAGAGTCTGAATTTCTTGCCTCTTATCGCTTAACCGGGCTCGAAGTCGATTAATCAGGCGCGACTGATTGTCAAGGGCAAGCTGCTTCATACGGATGGCAGCTTGGGCACGGGTGCGGGGTCGCATAGGGGTAGATGGAGCCATTTCCTGAAATCGAAAAAACTGGAAATGCTCAGAAGCCGAAATAAACAGTATATAACAAGTGAGAATATGCAAAACTATATGAAATTTTCGAAATTTAAATAAATATATATTTTTTTCCAAAAATGGAAAGTTTGGAATTTGACATATGGGTTCGAAGCATATGTCGAGAGGATTCCAGAACAATTGACGGAATCGAATTCGGAATTTCCTACGAGAAGTTATAGGGTCTACGAATATTTCCTAAAACGGCAAAAACGACGTTTCGGAGGACCTAAACGGAGGAATTTCGCGATTTCAGCCCCTACCTCACGACTTTAGGGTCGTGAGTCTCGATCGTTGGGCCGTTTCGGAGGGGATAGCATCGGCCTCGAGTTAAAATTCCGACGATTTTTCGATTTTTTTTTTTCGAAAATCGATTTTTTTCCCACTTGGATTATGAACCTGGCAGCTCTGATACCACTTAAATGTCACGCCCCGAAAATCGGGATTGACACCGGCGTTGTTTAACAATCACACAATCGAAACAACAAGCCTTTTGTAGCACAGTATAAACCGAACCAGTTTATATATCATAATTTAAACGTAACAACTGTCTTTACAATAACGAAATCCAACGAAAAAGTGATCAATGCGGAAGCGTCTTACAATTCATTTAAATCAGAACATTCGAAATAAAATCTACTACTATTCTTGCGAATCACCAACCCCAAAACTGTTCGGACTCTTCATCCTCGACCTGTTCTTCGGACTTATCTGGGACAGGTTGTAAGGATGGTGAGTATTTTGGGAATACTCGGTAAATGGGGGCACTTTGAATACAACATAACAATTTTATTAACATTTTCGAAATATATCATAAACGTACAACATGCTTTTCATAATCGTAACGTAAATTCCATAACGTAATAACTCTGCGATTTTTCGCCTTTAACGGTTTACTGACGTCAGTCCCTAAGTTTTGATCCTCTAAGGGGGCGAGACCATAAAACGGTTCTATCCCACCGTTAAGGGCCATATGCTGGAATTCCACCCATTTTCAGGGAATCCTCACAGTGCCAAACATAACGTAAAAACTTTCGTAAAAACGTATAAACAAAACGACGGTACTCGACCGTATTTTTTAAAAAACGGAACATGCAAAAACCGAAACTTTCATATGCATAAAACCAAAAGTTCAAGCATTTAAAACATCCCACTTACATTAACTATTGATGCTAAAACGTGGTTTCTTGGCTTCGGGAATGGATCACTTCGCGTTCTTGCTCGGATAGCGTTTTGGCTCGATTTCTTGGACGATTTTGTGCAGAGTTTCGGCTAGGACAAGGTGCTGGAATTTTCGAGTTTTAAGTGTGAGAATGACTAGGGTTGATGCACTATTTATAGGGGAGGGGGGTGGAGCTAAATTTGGTACAAAAATCATACCAAAAATCGTGTCAAATCTCCTAATATTGACTCCAATATCCTTGTCATTCTCGAAAAATATGATGGCTGAATTATGGGATTTGTTTCCAATTTCCTTGTGGTTTATTCTTGCACAACAATCTTTATGCACAATAATAAGAGGATTTTCGAAAATTGTCAAGTCTATGCATTGATTCCTCTAGCCTTGGATGGTCCTTACCAAATCTTGTATATCCCCTTGCATTTTTCGAAAATATGCATGCCATATTGTAGGTATCCTTGACTTGGTGACAAAGATTCCAACAATTAATTATCTCCTCATATGTATATCTTATTTATTACAATAATCAAATATGACAAATTTCCTTATAGTCATTAATTGCATGCTAAAAAAATCGGTTCTTACATCCCTCCCTCCTTATGGGAAGTTTCGTTTTCGAAACTGGAGTTGGTTTGGTCTCCAAATAGGTAGGGATACTCCTTCCGCATCTTCTCTCGACTTCCCAAGTTGCTTCTCACTCTGTGTGGTTGGACCACTGTACCTTGACGTAGGGGATAATACGTCGTCTAAGAACCTGTTCTTTGATGTCCACAATTCTGATGGGTACTTCTTCGTATTTCAGTTCTTCTCCCAAGTTCCTTTCGATTAAGAGTGGTTCTACCTCTAAAACGTGACATTGGGTCTGGAATGTACCTCCTCAGTTGGGATACATGGAACACGTTGTGGATCCTTGACATGTTCGGTGGCAGTGCCAGTCTGCATGCTAGCGTGCCCACTTTTTCTAAGATTTCAAAGGGTCCAACATATCGAGGGTTCAGCTTCCCGGCTTTACTGAATCTGACAACTCCTCTCATAGGCGAGACTTTCACATAAGCCTTCTCGCCCACCTTGAACTCTACAGGCCTTCTTTTAAGATCTGCCCAGCTCTTCTGTCGGTCTTGAGCTGCCTTGAGCTTTTCTCGGACAATCTTAACTTTGTCCACAGTCATTTGTACTAGCTCGGGTCCCACTAAGGCTTTCTCTCCCACTTCGTCCCAATAAAGTGGTGATCGACATTTCCTTCCATAAAGAGCTTCGTATGGAGCCATGCCGATACTGCTGTGATAGCTGTTGTTGTAAGCAAACTCAATTAAGGGTATATGAGTGCTCCAGTTGCTACTAAATTCCAGGGCGCATGCTCTCAGAGAGAGCCCGACGATCGTATTTACACTTTTGACCGAGGCCCAGTGACGAAAGTTGCTGTCGCCCCGCCCCATGTACATTCGTGAGCTACGACTGATCGGTCGATCACATGATACGATTACAACTAGTCACTTTCAAGGATCAAACTTCACTCAAAATGATATACGATAATGAAAAGCTTTACCATTTAATGATTTATGATTTGTTATATGATTATGAGCTTTTACGCCAGCTTATTTTATTAAATGATTTATTTTAAAGTTGCATGTGTATGTATAGTATTATTTTGTACGTATGGTTAGAACTGTGCTAAATCCTTATACTCACTAGGTTTGAATAGTCGCATACGATGATGATTTTGAGGGAGGCACTGACGCTTGAGTGCATCGGGTCCGGCAATACACTCTCGAAGACATTTATTTTCCGCATTAGCTTAGTATGTAAAGTTTTGAAGTAAAGATTTTGATGATTATTTATTGAAAGATTTTATGCCTTATTTTGAAGTCAAGCTTTGGATTATTTTAAAAGTTGACGCATGATTTTGGTGGTTGACGATTTATGGATTTTCATGTATTTAAGATTTTTAAAGGTTGAGTTATTTTAAATGAGTGTTTCGAATTTTATGGTATATATATGTGTGTGTGTGTGTGTGTATATATAGATAGATAAATTAGTAGGATTTTAAAGTTAAAAAGTAATTGACGTTTCAATCTATACTATCAATTTTGATTCATTTTAAATCATAAAAGTGCATAGATATATTTGGAAGAGATTTGTTACAATCATATTTAAATACGCGACATCGTCCCAAACTTTGTATTATATTGTCAAGTGAAACGGGCAAACAAACTCAGCGTCCCAATATTTGCTTGGAATAATTGTCGAACAAAAAACTTTCATCGAAACCAATACAAAATTTTGATGATCTCTTCATCAAATATAAAATCGATCACAGCGTCAATGGTTCGTAGATCACTTTCATGAACAATTCATATGTCAGATGAGTAGGATAAACGAAGAAGCCGGGTGTCCCAAATCAGATGCCTTAACTTGGGCATCTTTAAAATTTCATATGATACTTGCAATAGACTGTCTCGTCCGAAGTCAGTTACACGAAAAACTATAGTTTCGAGATTGGGATGCTTTGATATTGAGACTAGAAATCCATCATGCAATGATACATAGTCTAAAGCAAAAGCAAAGTACCTTAAATTGACTAATCTAGAGATTACATGTGACAAATTCGGCCAAGTTGCTAGTCTTTCGGAAGAGTGGTAATACTTCATGAAGAGTGGTAATACTTCATGTTTCACTGTAGATATTATTAACTTGTCTTTCTGAAGTTGTTCTCAATCTTTTTTTTTAATTACAATTCATGTTTGATATTATTTTTAGTAATAATAATAATAATCAAAGATTGAAAGATAAAAAAATTATGATCTTTAGGACTTCAACTTCTCTTTATTGTTTGCAAAACTTGCAAGTTCTCAATCAAAATTTATACATTTTCCTTTTCTTTTTAACTTTTCACAATTTAATTGTTTAAATGTCAAATTTGTTTCTATCAGATTTTTGCACTTTTTTGGTACATTTTATTTGGCTTTTTTTTGGTTGATATTTGTTTTGTTTATTAAGCTAGATCCATTTAATCAATTCTAAATTAGTTGGAATCTTATTTATCGAAAAAAAGAGTTGAAATTAACTCTCCTATGAAGATAGAATCATTCAATAAAGAAATTTTACATACTATTTTTAGACTATTTTAAATAAAATTTTGGTACATCTGATATAAGTTAAAATGAGTCATATGTCCTCTTTCATAAAATAATTATCTGAACTATACGTAAGATATTATATTCAGAATAATTATCTGAACCATAAAAAAAAGACATTGGGATTTTTTTAAAAAAAAAATTAATTTTTTTTTAAAATATAATCTTAAAAATAAGGTCGATTTTCGAGTTTGGCAAAATTAAGGCAAAATGCTACTATCGATGGCGACACTTCAAATAGCAATGTGCCATGTGCAGCTGCACATGGTACCGTCCGTTGCCTTTGGCAGCAGACACTGCTTTTTATTTTTAATTTTTTTCATTATTATTATTTTTTTATTGAACTTGGACACATATCTTCTCACTAAATTAGGAAGACAACATATAAAAAATGAGTTGAAACTCAAATTCAATAATTTTAAAAATATATCACTTTTTAGATGGTTATTCAAAATTTTTTTAAAAAAACAATTTCTTTATTTGTACAATATTAAATAATTTATCTTTTAAAAAAATTTGAACTTATTTTTGTTTTTCAAAAAAAAATTATTTAAATATATGTTGGTTTAGTTATCCAAAAAAATGTTTATGAATATCCATCAATTTCTTATTTTACTAATAAGATATGTATCCAAATTCATAAAAGTGGATATATGCATATAAAATTGATTTTTTAAAAAAAAATTTGTTGTAATTAAATCTCGAACTTGAGATTTGGTACCAAATTTGAGATTTTAGTGCGAGTAAAACTTGATATTTTAGTGCTGAGTGAAACTATAAGTCATTGGCCCTAAGCTGATTATTTTTATTTCCTCATTCCACTATTTGCTTGGCATAATTGTCAAACAAAAAATTTTAATCGAAAGAAATACAAAATCTTACAATATGCTCTCTCAAATGTGACTTCAAAACAAAATACCGTATTCATTGTCATCCATGACACGAACACGGAAAGCATCATCTCCATTTTCATGTTAATGCTTTTGCATCTGCTTCGCTGACATTACCAATGATTTGTTACAGTACTTCAACTCAATATATCGAAGTGTATCTATTTCTCCTATACCACTAGGAATCTCATTAATCCAATTGACACCCTCAAGAATCAAGCTTTCAAGACATGGGAAATGCTCTTTTTCCATTTCCACTTCAACAGAGAATCCAAGGAAGAGTGGAAGTACTTGAGTTGAAGAAATTGACCTTCCATCATCACCCACTTTGAAACCTCATTGACTGCCATCCATATCATCTCGAGTACTTGAAGATTCAGAAGCAACCCAATTATGGTCATATTTTCCCAAGGAAAAAGGACTCCTCGTAGAGATAACTTCTTTAGACCGATTGGAAAAGCATGTTTCCATGTCATTGAGATACCAGGCCAGGAGCGCATTGAGATTTGCAAGTCCTCGAGGCTTTGCAAATGGCAAAGGTTTTCGAGATTATAATAATCCCAAGTATGATTATTCATATAATATGCAACTTTCAATTTCTTCAGATTCACAAGTATTTTGATGATCTCTTCGATAAATATGAAATTGGCCACTGTCTCAATTGTTTGTAGATCACTTTCATGAACAACTCCTATATCAGGGGGATAGGAAAAATGAAAATGATCGTTCCAGATCAGATGCCTTAACTTCGGCATCTTTAAAATTTCACCAGAGAATTCTTGGTCCAATGATGAAGTCCAAACCTCAAACTTTAACTCAAAGGCACTCAATGCTATATTCACTTCTGTTGATGTCAACATGTTCAGCCTCATCACCAACTGCATCTCTGCCAAAGAAGCATGGGATATTCTTCAAAAGCACTGCGAAAGGTCTGAAAGTGTTCGCAGAACCAAACTCAGGATGTTAACCTCCAAATTTGAAAGATTGAGAATGGAGAAAAATGAGACTATTGTAGAATATGATCGAAGATTACGTGACATTGAAAATGAGGCTTTTAGTTTCGGTGATCCTATGTCAAACAAAAGGCTGGTTAGCAAGGTCCTGAGATCTCGCCCTGAACGCTTCAATATCAAAATCTGTGCCACTGATGAGTCCAAGGACACTTCTACACTTAAACTAGAAGACTTGATCAGCTCACTTCGAACATTTGAAATGAATCTGGACCTATAGAAAAGAAATAAAGGGAATGTCATTGCTTTACAAACCACTGATGACTCCATGAACTGTCTAATTCAAGAGACAAATGAATCTGATCTTGGTGAGGAGTCAATCTCCTTGATTACTTAGAAGTTTGGTGAGTACTTGAAATGAATGAGAGACAAAAAGAAAACTGTGCCAACACCAAAACCTTCTTTTGTTCCTTCTGAAAGGAATAAAATGTCTGCATCTATTCAAGGGAATTTTAGATCAAGGAATGAAGCTTTGGGTCGACCAGAGATAAAGAAACTTGACTCAGTCCAATGTCGAGAATGCTCCAGATTTGGTCATTATGCAAATGAGTGTGCCAACCGACTTCGAAGAAATAAAAACTTGGCAGTCACCTTGAGTGACGAGGACACAGATGAAGACCGTGACTCTAAGGAAGGAGACGATTGTTCCTCCCTTACTGCCATCCAGATAGATATGAATAAACTGCAGGTCAATCCCTTTGGTGTTGCAACACCAGGCCGCAACACTAAGTCAATATCACGATGCCTTAATGCTAAATCGCTGGAAAACTCAGATCTCGATAAAATTCAGGGATCTGACCAAGAAGAATTTACTGTGAAAACCATCCAGATGATATACGAAGAAATTTATAATGATTGGCTCAAAATAAATAAGACAAACTCCATACTTTCAAAAGAAAACACAGATTTGAAGAGCAACTTGTCCCGTCTTGAAGTCTTGCTGAGTAGGAAGGACCTTTAACTATGTAAGGTCAAGGATGATCTTGAAAAAAGCATCAAAAACACTTGCCAAATTCAACTCAAGCTCATCAAAACTTGACACAATGCTGACTATGGGAAATGACAGCAGATCTGGTCTTGGTTATTGATAGGCTCATAATAGTTTGTATTTTTGTTGTCATATCTCTCATTGTTACGACGTCCAACGTGCTTAAACGACACATTTGTGTGATTTTATTGTAGGAGGAGGTTTTCTGCGCTTGCGATAAATCTGGGCTAAAAAGGGTGATTTTATATCATAATTAAAGTTGCCAATATTATCTTAGTGGAAGAGTTGAAGCAAAAAAATTCAGAAGTGGTTTTTGGACAAGGCGTGATCACGCCGTGTGGCAACTCCTCGGCCGTCTAGTGAGAATTGAGGAATTTTTATATTAAGGAAGATTACTAGATAGAGTTTTTTCATAAAAAAACTCTATATTCTTGGAGAATATTTTCTAGTATCTTTTTGATTTTTAGGGATTATGTTTTTATTTTTAGATTAATGGGCTTTTCTCAAAATGGACCAAAAAAAGAAAAAGGAAAAAACCTACATCACGTACAGAAGCTTTTCTTCTCTTTGGATTTGCCTACTATTCACAAATATAAAGACGGGGGCGGCAAGATAAGGAAAAGAATTTTCTCACAAACTCCCAACCTTCTCCAAAGAAAACTAGCGTGAAGAGCAGAAAAGAAAGGCGCAAGGATTTTCTCCACAACTCTAGGCTAAGTTTTATATCTGATTTAAGGGTTGTTTTTACTGTTTAATTTATCATTGTGAGGTATTCGTTCTTAAATTCAATATTTTTTTTATTCCAAGTATTTGTCGATTTATGATTTAATTATATGAATATTGTATATCGATTAATTTGAAAATTTAATTCGATATAGGATTTTCTACTGCTAACCATGAATTCAGTGATCCGTAATTGTCATGAATGATTGGTACATGAGTAGCATAGATTAGATGTGTTATGCTATCATAATATATTTATCTAAATAAATCAACGAAACTTGATCTATCAATCGCAGTTATCTTGGTTGTTATATTTTAGGATTAACTGTTTTCACAAAACGAAAATGATATTTTTAATTAATATGGAAAGCTATCGTGCCCAGTTAATTATTGATAAATTTTGACTGGATGCTGGGTTTGGTCAATTAAATTAGAAAAACACAAATATTTTAGCGGCTATCCATATAATTCTAAGGTTAATTGATTGGTACAATTTGAATAAATTATTTGTTAGCCGATAAACAATGATATAATTAAATAGTAGAACTCCCTTGAATCAGATCTTTCTCATATTAAATTCTTCATTTTATTCTAGTGATTAATTATCAATTTAATTTATTATTTTCCTTTCTTGGATAAATTTAGTTTAGTATTTTGTTTAATTCATATACAAAAATCCCCCTTTTTATTGCATTTTGCTCGAAAAAAATCATCTCTCGTTCCCTGTGGATTCGATCATGCTCACAATTACACTAATTTTATTTAGAGAGTAGGAATTTAAGTTTGGTGGTACAACGACAGCACATCAATTAGCATAAGCTTGCGAATATATCACATCCTCCACCAAATGAATGAATTAATGCACAAACAAGGGCTATAAATGGGTTGTACTAGAGGTCATGTAGGAAAGAAGTACAACGGTTTATGGAACTAAAGAACATATACACACTTTACATAGAGACAATTGCATCCAGCTAACAATAACATCTTCAATCTCATTATAACATCCAAGAGCATTTTTTTCTTCTTCGTTGCTCTTATTTTCCTTCTCACTCCCCTTTTTTATATATTTTTTTTCCTTTTTTTTTGCATAAGAACCTTTTTTTTTTTTAGACAACGACTTCGAGCATGAATCACTCGATCTTAAAAATTTGCACTTTCTTGGCTCAAAGCGATGCTAAATGCGAAAAGTTTGTATAATTATCCAATTCAAGGTTCAAATAGAGGAATAATCAACAAAAAGAATTTATCATGGCTTGTACTTGTGGTTATTATCCAACAAATAGACTCAGGCTCGAACTTGACTCACTAGGGGTAAATAAATCAGGGTGGGCTCAAAAGAACGGGACAGATGATGCGAAAGAAAACTGGTTTGAACCTAATGCCCTTTACTTTGTTTATGCATCTAATCCATCACGAGGTGTCAACAAAGACATGTATAACAATGAAAGTTCTAGAAAAATCAACATTTGATGACTAACACACAATCAAATAAAATGGAGCATGATATAATGTTTGCTCATAGGCTCGAAGCTCACCAAAGAAAACAGTATGTGTGCTAGATCCCATACACTTGTCATTTCAACACATCATCCAGAGCAACTACCCATAAATGTAGCAGTAAGAATGCAAAATCAACTGCACACAAAGAAAACATCAGTTTTTTTTCTTCATTAACTCGCATAAGAGGCATTCAAGATTCAAATGAGAGAGATAACGAATAAACACTAAATTCTTTATGGATCAAACAGCTTCACTATGCCGTACTCTTTCCTATTTTTCTTTTTTTTCGAATAAACATGCAAAAAAAATTTGGAAAAAATAGGAATTGAAACTAGAAATAAAACTATATACCCCTCTCATACCTATATGTGACAATGTTCTCAATGACACAAAAAGTAGATGCACAACTCAGACAATAGAAACAAAAGGGAAGTTAGAGAACTCCCCTGAGAATTGTTGGGCATCGTAAAGCAAAGCTTTCTATTGCTGTGGTGGGAGAAATTGTGGATCGATGATGGAAGCTGCTGAGAGAAGATGTGAAAGGGGTGAGAATAAATAGGCTTAAATAAAACAAACATAAATTCTGGTTTTTTTAAAAAAAATTATTTATTTTTTTATTTGGCCTTGAGACAACATCAAAAGATGTTTTTTTACAAGGCGTGATCGACATATTCTGTGTGTAGGGCCAAAAATTTTCAAAATCAGAAGATGTTTTCTCACAAGGCGTGATCACGCCTCATTAGAAAACATCTACTGTGTCTAGGGCAAATTTTTTTTTTTCCAGATGTGGTATTCTTATAAGGCGTGCTCACGCCTTGTTTGAAGACATCTTCTGCACAAAGTTAACCAAAATTGTACTATTTGAAAAAAAGAAAAATAAAAAATAAATAAAATAAATTAGAAATAATAAGAACAAAAAATTTAGGTTGCCTCCCAAAAGCGCTTGATTTTTAGTCGTCAGCTTGACCCTCAAAAGCACCCATTCAAAGAGCGGCTGATGCACAAAGTACGTCTCATATGACACCATATATGGGTCTTGGTACCATGTGCCCTCAAGTTTGGCTTGATGTATGCAATGTAAGCTCGTCTCCTCAACAAAACGTGACTTTAAATAATAGGCATGTGATGAGAATATCATCGTTGGATCTTGAAGAGTAAAATCTGTTGAAATTGGCAAGGGAGGACGACAAGGATCTCCTAGATGTATGAATGATAATATTATCGACGAGCTCATATCGATAGTCTCAAGAGAGCGTTCATCTATCAATTTCATTGGTGGCTCATCTTCATTTGATATTTCTTCCAAAACTTCTTCAAACTGAGGCTCAATAGCTGGCTCATTCAAAGCCACATGCTTTTTTTCCATATCATTCAGTCGACTTATGATTAATTCAAGACTATTTTTCCTCATCTTCTTGATGCTCGAAAGGTTGATTTGTAAAATCAGATTGGCTAATTTCTGTAGTGTATTGGTGGTTCCAACTCTGTAGCGTAGGATCCCAATACTGATGGTAATCAAAGTCGGCCATATCATTTAGCAAATATATCACGCTGTCTTCAGGTCGTCTAAGTAGTGGACTACAAGTTGTTAGTGTTCCATTAAATACCCATCTTTGTGTAACTCCATCCAAACCTTTAAGGAAAAGTCGAATAAGAACATAGTTAGAAAAATCATGATTCCAGAATATTGTTTCTAAATTATTGAATCTCTTCCATGCTGCGTAGAATGACTCTCCGTTTTCTTGAGAAAAACTTGTGAATACTTGTCGATGAAACATCTCGAAGTATTTCACAACAAAAAGTTCTCAAATTCTTCTTTTCTTGATGAATCACCTTGCACCATTCCCCGACGACGGCGCCAATATTTGGTGTGTTGTCGTCGGACCACCGAACTTAAATTCCTACTCTCTAGATAAAATTAGTGTAATTGTGAGCATGGTCGAATCCACAGGGAATAGGAGATGATTTCTTTCGAAGAAAAATAAATAACATGTGGTTTTGTTGGATAAGAACAAAATAAAATATTAAAACTAAAATTAAAAAAGTAATAAAAAAACTACATCTAAACAAGAATTAAATTACCAAACTCTGATTCAAGGGGATTTTCAGTACTCAATTATGTCACTGTTCATCGGCTAACATATTATTATTCATGGAGTTACAAGTAATTAACCTTAGAATTATAGGGATAGCCGCTAAAATCCTTGTATTTTCCTAATTTAATTGACCAAACCCAGCATCCAGTCAAAACTTATCAATAATTAACTGGGCACGATAGCGTTCCATATTAATTAACGATAGCTTTTAGATCTGTGAAAACAGTTAATCTTGAAATCTAACAATCGAGATAGCAGCAATTGATAAATCCAATTTCTTAGATTTATTTAGATTAAATATATTATGATAGCACAACACATCTAATCTATGCTACTCGTGTACCAATGATTCATGACAATTACGGATCACTGAATTCATGGATAACAGTAGAAAATTATATATCGAATTAAATTGTCAGATTAATCAACATAAAACTTTCATATAAATAAATCATAAATCAACAAATACTTGAACAAACACGAATATAAAATTAAAGCAAAAAAACCTCATAGGTGATAAAATTGAAATAATAGAATTATCCCTTGAATCAGAAATAAAACTTAGTCTAGAGTTGTACAGAGAAATAACTCGCCTGTGCGAAACAGCTGGGAGTTCACGAGATTGTTGACTGCGAGACTTTAATTAACTCGCGTGTGGGAAACAGCTTGGGAGCATTGTACCAATAATAATTAATAAGATTGTCTATAAAAAAATAATTAAGAATCTAATTTTGTTTTCAAAATTACCTTTTTTTAGTTAATACAAATTATCGTAAGAACCGCCAAAACCTAATTTTAATAAATTCTAAAAATAACTAAATAATCATAATTAATAACTTAAATATTTAAAAAAGGATTAATTAGATTAAAAATATATGTGCTCTAAAGGTAATGGCATTTCACAGATATGATGCAACAATAAAAATATTCATTATAAATTAAATTTTCTTCTCCAAGTTATTGTAAATACTATTTTAATAACTTAAATGGGAGGAGTTAAAATACTTTTTAGAAAGCAGAGATGTGCGATAATAGTATAATACTCATTTCATCTTATGCGGGTTAATATATGTTAAATTGGGAGTGTTTATCACCAAATTCTAATATCATTAGGTCACGTGATTCTCTGACATTTTTATGGAAGTTGATATATATGTTGATGACCTAAAGGCAAATAATTGATCACATCAAAAAAAAAAATAAAAATACTCCAGATGTAACATAGAATAATACATCTTTTGTACACAATTTTAATACACCAGTCCATATATAAATCGTGAATTTGATCAATTATAAAATAGTTGAAATCTTAAAATAAGTTTAAAAATTCTATAGAGTACCTGATATGATAAGATCGTTTCCTTTCTTTAATTAATTCTATATATTCCTTGATTGTGTCTAAGACAACATTGTAGGGACTTGGAAATGGCCTGTCTATGAAACTATATGTGCTAATTCAGGAAGGTCAACCCTCACCCTTACGGCTGTTAATGTAAGTTCTGCTGTCTGAATTTTGTGTGGTGGTAGCATTCGGTGACATTCGAGATCATTAAAATGAATCACTCCAAGTAAACGCAGTCTAAAGGGATGTCGCGAAAAATGAAAATGGGAAAAGACACTCATTTCCATCGTATAAACCGAGTGTGTATCCTCGTCACACTATTTTCTTCGATTAATTTTCTAATAAAAAAAACTTTCATCAAACAAATACAAATTCTCACAATTTTCTCTTTCAAATGTTGGCATAATAATCGTTCAAAAAAATGCCGTATCCATCGTAATCAATGGCACGAACATGAAAAGCATCGTTTCCATTTTCACGTTGCAGCTTCAGAATTTGCATTGCTGAGTTTACCAGTGATTTTTGACAATATTGCAACTCGATGAATTGAAGAGTATCTATTTCTCCTATGCCACTAGGAATCTCATTGATCCACGGGGCACGCTGAAGAATCAAGCTTTCAAGGCATGGGAAATGCTCCTTTTCCATTTCCCACTTCACCAAATAATCAAAGGAAGAACGAAAATACTTGAGTTGAAGAAATTGACCTTCCACTGCTTTCCACTCGGAAAATTTAGTAACTATAATACCTATCATCTGGAGCACTTGAAGATTCGGGAGGGACCCAATTATGGTCATATTTTCCCAAGTAAAAGGGACTCCAATTAGAGTTAACTTCTTAAGGCCGATTGGAAAAGCATGGTTCCAGGGATCAGCCTCTATTAAGAGCATACTGATTTCTAAGTCCTCGAGGTTTTGCAAATGGAAAAGGTTGTCGAGATTAAAATAATCCCAGTTATGATCCCGCATATAATAACAAACTTTCAATTTCTTCAGATTCACAAGTATTTTGACGGTCTCCTCAGCAAATATAAAATCGACAACTGTCTCAATTGTTTGTAGATCACTTTTGTGAACAATTCCTATGTCAGAGGGATAGGATAAATGAAAATCATCGTTCCAGATCAGATGCCTTAACTTCGGCATCTTCAAAATTTCATATGGTACTTGCAATTTACTTTCTTGTCCCCAGTCGATGATGCAAACATCTATAGTTTCGAGATTGGGATGTTTGGATATTGAGACTGGAAATCCAATGGGGCATGATGCATAGTCTAAGGCAAAAGCAAGGTACCTTAAATTGACGAATGTAGAGATTACATGTGACAATTTCGGCCAAGTTACTCGGGGTGCATCCAAGACACCGACGTGCCTAGACCTTAGATCTATTCTTGGCATCTGATATTTCGCGGAGAAAAGTAGAACCGAACGCACGCTCGAATCTAGGATTTTCCATTCTTGAAAATCCTTCGTGCAATGAATTCTTAGGCGGCGATATGGATTCTCTACAAATTCTGTTCCGGAATTGGTTTTGGATGACACATGATAAAGAAACTCCTCTTCTTCAGCTTTTGTTATGCAAATCTCCCTCAACATATCATGGATTCCAACAGTTTCGAGTTTCCCGTCAGGCCCTTTCTTGCTCACTAACAGCAAACTTCTGTTCACCAGATCCTCCAAATAACGTTCCCCCACATCTTCCAACCATTTGAACTGCTCATTTGGTTTCAGAAATCCCTCAGCAACCCACAACTTGATTAGCTTAGAAACATCAATTTCAGAATCTTCAGGAAAAGCTGCTACGTATAGGAAGCATGGTTTTAGTCGAAGAGGTAACCGATCATAACTAAAACACAGTATCTTTGAGCACTGAATGGCAATTGTAGGCTCTCTAGAACTTATATTTTCAGAAACATTTTCCCACACTTCTTCCCTCATCACGTTGCCTGAAGAAAGAAGTAGTCCTGCAACCACCACGATGGTAAGGGGAAGTCCCCCACAATTTTTTGCAATCTTCGTCCCGACTTCCACCAGTTGGAGAGGACAAGATTGTTGTCCAAAAACCCTTTCTTGAAGTAGTTCCCAACTCTGATCTTCATTTAAACAGTTCATTTGGTGAATTGGAGTATCAGAAGATCCCAAGTGAACAGCCACATCCAATATTCTAGTAGTTAACAAGATCCTACTTCTATTGTCATCATCTGGAAATATCATCTTAAAATCATCCCAAGCCTTCGTACTCCAAATATCATCAATCACAATGAGATACCGCCTACCCCTGAGATTTCGGTACACCAGTGTTTCCAATGCAGCATCACTCTGATTATGAGATTGTTCCTTATCGAGTTTCTTCAAGTTACGAAGAAGTCTTGAAAGAATTTGTCCTCTTTGATACTCTGCAGAAATTGTGATCCATGCATAGATATCAAAATGCGGAGCAAGAATTGAATCATCATAAGCTCTTTTAGCTAGAGTCGTCTTCCCGATTCCTCCCATCCCAACAATTGGGATAATTTTGAGTTTAGTTGAATCTTCGTACAACCGTTCTTTGATTGAGATCAAGTCATCTTCAAATCCCAATACCATTTTTTTTGCAGTGGATGAATGATCAACATGAGAAGAATAAGATACGGATCGGAGATCTCTTGCCGTGTCACTGTTGTTCATCTTAATCATCTCTTCCCAAATAAAACCAATCCTTTCAAAGGCCATGGTTAAGTCTCGACCCAACTTCACCTCGTCGAGATTTGCCTCTGAAAAACTCCTATCATCAGTAGTTAATACCGAACAATAATACGAATCCATGAAATCTTGAGCTTCATACGCAGCTATTCTAATTTCGTTTCCCACGCCACCCCGTGTTTCGTGATACTTATCTGAATAATTATCAAGGAAACTGACTATAAAATCAACTATTCCATGGAGATAAATGATTTTTTCTTGGTGAAGAGGATCGACATACTGTTGAAGATCCAAGATCTCTTGCAAAGATCGAGCAAGAGCAAGAAGAGCAGCATAAGCAGCCATGGATGCAGGGGCAGAGATATGAGAGACTCGATTTTTATTTAATTGACCTGTGGGAAACAGCTATTTTATAAAAATAATATAAAAAAATTAAGAATCATATCCCTTGTTTTTATTAGTATTGCCTTCTAAATTTGATTAATATAGATAGAAAGAAAAATAAGAAATGTTATAATAATATGCTTGTTATTTTAATTATTATGATTATAATAAATATAGTCATTATTATTGTTTAAAAATATAAAGATTTAAACCACTATTAAAGTAAATATTAATATTTAGTGTTATTGTTTATATTTGTGATATACTACACAATTATTATGATTATTATTTTTTATAAATTTAATTAGTATAAATAAAAATATTAAAAGCTTGTTTCACTACTCTTACTATTATTATATAATAATTAGTATTTTTATAATTTTTAGTAGTATTATCTCGGATTCTCACAAAATCCGGATTCGTAACCTCGGATCAACAGTAATATGTAACATTACCTCATTTTTTAAAATTTGTAAAATAATTTTAATATTTATCACATTTAATTAAAAACCCGAAAATATTACTACAAAAATTACCACAACATATACTTAACAAATGATACACTTAATTAAAAATTAGTTCCTATAAATAACTTTTAAGACCCGGTCAAAGGAATTTGGAAACAAACTCAAGCGAACAGATCATAATCTGATAGTATTAAAAAATAGGAAAATGCTATGTGTACATAATGGGTTACATAGAGGCTTACATGTAATCATTAATTAATTATTAAATTACAAATAAAATCCTCACCCTAAATTGATAGACTACCTATTCTATTAATTATTTCTTCTCCTATCTCAGCCCTCACTCCAAATCGATTGACCGTATCTTTCTTCTCCTCTCCCAACCCTCGCTTCCAAATCCATATGCGGTAAAGACGAAGAAAAAATCGAGATCATAGAAATATTCTATTGCTTATCGAGACGACCATCTATTCTCTCTGTTTTACATCTTTATTACTGTAAATTAAGGTTAGTTTTTTTCTTCCAATTTGTTGTTTCGTTTGTTTTGGATGTAGATTCGTAAAAGAGATTGTAGATTGTTTCGTTTGTTTTGGATGTTGTTTCTAATCCCTATTCTTCTCCGTCTAAAATAAATTATAATAATAATCACAATTCTAACTAATAATATCAGCCAGCCCAAATAATTCAAAAGTTCTAGCTTTGTTTGCTCTGTTTGTTTACTTTCTGACATCCACAGGTTATATCATATATGTGACGTATTATACAAATTGTTAATTTCAAATTTTAAAATATATAACATCAATTAGAGTGATGATGTTGATATATATGTGTGTGTATATTCTAAAAAATTAATAAAATATACCGAAGAACAAGATAATTATCATACATCCCATTATAATATCTTCCCATTATATTTGGCTCCTTCTCCTTGCATTTACAGGACCCATATCCGACGAAGCTCTCTAATGTCTGACCCAGGGTAATTGAATATCTCACATCTCATTTATGCTACATTTTTACATATTTAAATTGGAAATAATAACATAAATAAAAAAAAAGAGTTTGTTTAACCATCTGCAACCATCATTTATTAAAGAATATACCATCATTTATTAAAGAATATTTATAAGAATTTGATGCATGTTTTGTGTAGGTGCTTTAAATTCAGAAGATGGTGTTTTGGTGAATGTTGCACCTTTGTTTGCAGAAAAAAGTGAGACTGAGCCCAAGGTTGGAATGAAATTTAAAAGTGAGAATGAATTTTTTGAATTTTACAAGAAGTATGCATATCATGTTGGTTTTCCAGTTAGAAAAAGAACTTCACAGAAAAATAACGAAGGGGTTGTTACGTATGTTGCATTCACATGTAGCCGAGAAGGTCGTAAAAGTAGTAATACAAGCACTACACTGAAGCCCCAACCAACAAGTCAAACTGGTTGTAAAGCTAGGTTGTCAGCTTGTTCAGATACTGCAGGAGTATGGAGCATTACCGGTGTTCATCTCGAGCACAATCACCAAACTAGTCCATCCAAATCCAGAGTATTTCGATGCTATCGTCAATTGGATGTTCACGTGAAACGACAACTAGAGGTGAATGATATAGCAGGTATTCCTCTCCATAAAAGTTATAACTCAGTTGTCGTTGAAGCAGGTGGATATGAGAAGATGACTTTCATTGAAAAAGATTGTCGAAATTATATTGATAAGGTCAGAAAATTAAGACTTGGAGAAGGAGATGCAGCTGCTATTCAAGCTTATTTCTCCAAAATGCAGTCATTTTCTCCTGGTTTTTTCTTTAGCTTTGATTTGGATGATGAGGGTCGATTAAAAAATGTATTTTGGGCAGATAATAGATGTAGACAAGCTTATAAGGAATTTGGAGATGTAGTAACTTTTGATACAACATACTTAACTAACAAGTACGACATGCCATTTGCTCCTTTCGTCGGTGTAAATCATCATGGACACTCGACACTACTTGGGTGTGGTCTACTTTCTAATGAAGATACAGAGACATTTGTCTGGTTGTTTAGGATATGGCTAGAGTGCATGGAATTTGAAGCACCTCAAGGGATAATCACTGATCAAGACAGGGCAATTCAGAATGCCATAGAAGTTGTATTTCCTAAATCAAAACATAGGTGGTGTTTATGGCATATACTTAAGAAATTACCTGAAAAATTTGGATATCATTGTCAAAAGGCTTCCAGACTCTCGTCTGTACATAAATTGGTATATGAATCACAAAGTTCAGATGAGTTCGAACATGGTTGGTTTTCTATGCTTGATATGTATGAATTGAAAAATAATGATTGGTTGATCGGGCTTTTTAGAGAGAGAAGTCGTTGGGTTCCATGTTTTCTCAAAACATCATTTTGGGCCGGAATGTCAACAACCCAACGGAGTGAGGGTATGAATGCTTTTTTTGACGGGTATGTCCATTCAAAAACATCTTTAAAACAGTTTGTGGAGCAATATGAGCGAGCTCTGAGGAGTAAAATTGAGAAAGAGTTTCAAGCCGATTTTAAATCCTTCTCCCAGATGGTCCCTTGTGTTACTCGATTTGATTTGGAGAGGCAATTTCAAAGTGCTTTTACAATTGTAAAATTTAAAGAATTTCAACAAGAATTGACAGGAAAGATGTATTGTGACATTGAATCTAGTGATGAGGGGTCTTTCAGTACGAGATATGTTGTTACAGAAGATTTTACAGTACATGAGAGAGTTAAGGAAAAAAAGTTTGAAATTATTTTTGAGAGAGATAAATGCACATTTTCTTGTAGTTGTCATTTATTTGAGTTCAGGGGAATAATTTGTAGGCATGCTATTGCAGTTTTAATCCGTAACAAATTGTCGGCAGTTCCTGAGCAATATATACTTCGACGTTGGAGGAAAGATGTGAGTAGATTGTATATGAGAGTGAAGATCAATTATAATGGATGGATAACTACTCCTGGTCAACTAAATTATGAGAAGTTGTGCAAAGCATTTACAGATGTTGCAGATTTGGCTGCAGATAATGATGATGAAACTCAAAAGCTTCTCGAGTGGATTGAAACTAAAGCAAGTGATCTTGCTATATCAAAGTTGGGATCAGGTTGTGGTCGTAATTTGATATCACAACTGAGCATGCAAGTAGATCATGTTGATGATGCAACCCAAGTTTCTACTTGCAAAGTTCTTGACCCAAAGTACACTAAAACAAAAGGAGCCCCTAAGAAGCTTCGAAAGAAAGGTCCATTGGAGAAGTCTTCTAAGAAATCGAAGGTACGATATATTCATAATACTTCTTTAATTAAGTCGCATCAATAACTTGCATTCTATTCATACATATGTTGTTTTTGTAGGTATCAATGATATCAAGCAAAGAAAAAAATTCTCAACCAAAAAAAATTCAATCCAGTAATGTGTTTATACAACCACCTGATCAAAATGCTGTGATGACTCCGCTCTCTTTCTCACAACAATTAATGGTACGATATTATATTTTTCATGTTTCATTTTGCTAATCACTCACATATGTTTGTTTCTTATATTTGCATAATAATTATAGGGTGTTCATCACCATCCTTGGAATATCGATTACGGAGTACATTTAGTATCCAACTACGGAGGTGATCGAGCATCGACAACACCATGCTCGTCAAGATGGAGTTCGAATGATGATGAAGTGATCGGATCTATGGGTGTAATAAATTATGAAGCAAGTTAATTGGACATGCAATTAGATGTACTTGAATTTAGATTATTTTTTACAAGTTAGAAGACTCTGGATTTGAAATGAATATGAAATTTCATATTTCTTCAACGCAATTTAATGTGTTATGGTTTTTATGTTCATTTCATGGAAACTCTATTAGTACGTTGTATGTTTTCATTAAGAGATCATAATAATTTATTATTGTAGTTACAATCATTAATTTTTTTAATTTTAAAAATCATTACTATTAATTTTTTATATGATTTATTAAATATTGAAAAATATAATATTTATCAAAATATATTTTTTTTAAAAAATTGTATGATAAATCTCAGGACTTGCATTAAAAAACAATTTAATATTATTGATAGGAGAAGAGATAATGAATGGAATGTGTAGTCTATCAATTTAGGATGAGGGTTTAATTGTAATTTAATAATTAATTAATAATTACATGTAAGCCTCTATGTAACCCATTATGTACACATAGCATTACCCTAAAAAATATTACCATAACACATTATTAAAAAAGAAAACAAATAAAAGCTCGTTTGAGCTCGTTTAATGAGACTCGTTAAGATAAACAAATCAAACTCAAGCTTTACAGTATTTGGCCCGTTAGCTCGTGAACATGTTCGTTGGTAAGTTCATGAGTAATCTTTTAGATGAAAAAATAATAGTTTTGATCGATATTTGATTTATTGATTTTGCATATTATTTATGAAATATATAGAAAAATCTATTAAATTTATTTATTATAATAAATTTACAAATTTTAATAAGAATAATATATTTTTTTTAAAATATATAATTTACTTTTTAATTAATTTAATGAAAATTTAAATATATAATTCATATTTATTAAGCTTGTTTAGGCTCGATAAAAGCTTGAATAAGCTCGTGAATCATGCATATATTCGTTAAATAAAGCTCGAGCTCGACTCGATTATAAACGAACCAAGCTCAAACATTCAAGAGTTCGGCTCGGCTCGACTCGATTACATCCCTAGAAAGAGAGATATAATTTGTCTCGTTCCTGGATGATTTCTCAAAATATATGTTGGAGGTAGAAATCAGATGTTTTCAAGATTTTCAAAGATTTCAATGCGCATGTATTGTCATTGAAAATGTTGAAAATGACTTTTTCTTAAGAATTATGTATCGTTTCGTTTTCATTTCTTAAAAAGTGATTAGAAAATACAGGGAAAATAATTTTATGGCATGAAAATGTGACATGGATAATTTTTCTAGTGTATCTCAACTTTAGAATTCTGTAGGTCGCAAGCACTAACTTTTATTTGTACTCTCAATTCAGTTTCATTTAAATTCATAAAAGTGCATAGATATATTTGGAAGAGATTTGTTACAATCGTATTCATAAGCGACATCGTCCCAAACTTTGTATTATATTGTCAAGTGAAACGGGCAAACACTCAGCGTCCCAATATTTGCTTGGGATAATTGTCGAACAAAAAACTTTCATCGAAACAAATACAGAATCTTACAATATTCTCGCTTGCATAATAATTGTTCAAAACAAAACAATCTATCCACGGGAATTATTTACACGAACACGAAAAGTATAGTTTCCATTTTCATGTTGCAGCCTCCGAATTTGCATCGCTGAGTTCACCAGTGGTTTCTTACAATCCTGCAACTCGATGTATTGAAGCGTATCTATTTCTCCTATGCCACTAGGAATCTCATCAATCCTCTCCACATTAACGAGAATCAAGCTTTCAAGACATGGAAAGTGCTCTTTTTCCATTTCCCACTTCACCAAATAATCTAAGGAAGAACGAAAATACTTGAGTCGAAGAAATTGACCTTCCACTGGTTTCCACTCATAAAATTTAGTGCCTATAATTTGCGTCATCTCGAGCACTTGAAGATTCGGGAGTGACCCAATTATGGTCATATTTTCCCAAGGAAAAAGGACTCTGTATAAAGATAACTTCTTCAGACCGATTGGAAAAGCATGGTTCCATGTCATTGAGGTATCATGCAAGAAGATATGCACAGATATTCGCAAGTCCTCCAGGTTTTTTAAATGGAAAAGGTTTTCGAAATTAAAATATTCCCAATTATGATTCTCCATATAATATACGACAGCCAATTTCTTCAGATTCACCAGTATTTTGATGATCTCTTCATCAAATATAAAATCGATCGCTGTCTCAATGGTTTGTAGATCACTTTCGTGAACAATTCCTATGTCATATGAGTAGGATAAACGTAAAGGCCGGGTTTCCCAAATCAGATGCCTTAACTTGGGCATCTTTAAAATTTCATATGGTACTTGCAGTAGACTGTCTCGTCCGAAGAAGTCAGTTACACGAACAACTATAGTTTCGAGATGGGGATGCTTTGATACTGAGACTGGAAATCCATCGGGAATTGATAAATGACCCAAGGCAAAAGCAAGGTACCTTAAATTGACGAATGTTACATATGACAATCCCAGCCAAGTTACTTGGGGTGCATTCAAGACACCGACGTGCCTAGACCTTAGATCTATACTTGGCCTCTGATATTTCTCGAAGAAAAGTAGAACCGAACGCACGCTCGAATCTAGGATTTTCCATTCTTGAAAATTCTCCGTGCAATGAATTCTGAGGCGGCGATACGGATTCTCTATGATTTCTGTCATGGAATTGGGTTTGGATGAGACAACATGAAGAAACCCTCTTCTTCAGCTTTTGTTATGCAAATCTCCCTCAACATATCATGGATTCCCACAGTTTCGAGTTTCCCGTCAGGCCCTTTCTTGCTCACTAAGAGCAAACTTCTGTTCACCAGATCCTCCAAATAACGTTCCCCCACATCTTCCAACCATTTGAACTGATCGTTTGGTTTCAGAAATCCCTCAGCAACCCACAACTTCATTAGCTTAGAAACATCAATTTCATAATCTTCAGGAAAAGCTGCTATGTATAGGAAGCATGGTTTTAGTCGAAGAGGTAACCGATCGTAACTAAAACACAGTATCTTTGAGCACTGAAGGCCAATTGTAGGCTCTTTAGAACTTATATTTTCTGAAACATTTTCCCACACTTCTTCTCTCATCACGTTGCCTGAAGAAAGGATTAGTCCTGCAACCACCACGATGATGAGTGGGAGTCCCCTACAATTTTCCGCAATCTTCTTCCCGATTTTCACCAGTTGGAGAGGACAAGACTGTTGTTCGAAAACACTTTCTTGAAGTAATTCCCAACTTTGACCATTATTTAAACAGTTCATTTGGTGAACAGGAGCATCTGAAGATCTCGCATGAGAAGCCACATCTAATAGCCTGGTGGTTAACAAGATTCGACTTCCACTACCATCATCTGGGAATGTCATCTTGAAATCATCCCATGCCTTGGTACTCCATATATCATCAATCACAATGAGATATCGCCTGCCAAAGAGACTTTGATACACTAGTTTTTCCAGTTCTGCTTCGTTTTCATTAGATTGTTCATTCTCGAGGGACTTCAAAAGCCCTGAAAGAACCTCTCTCCTTTGATACTCTTGTGACACAGTGATCAATGCGCATTTGTCGAAGTATTGAGAAAAGATTGAATTGTCGTATGCTTTTCTAGCCAGAGTCGTCTTCCCGATACCCCCCATCCCAACAACTGGGATAATTTGGAGTTTAGCAGAGTCTTCGTATAACCGTTCTTTGATAGCGAGCAAGTCATCATCAAATCCCACTACCACTTTTCTGGCAGTGGCTTGGACCGTGGATGAACGATCAACAGGAAAAGAATAAGATACAGATCGCCTATCTTTTGCCGTGTCAGTACCGTTGTTCATCTTCATCGTCTCTTCCCAAATAAAACCAATCCTTTCAGACGCCATGGTTAAGTCTCGATCCAAGTTCAAATGAGCCTCTTCAGACCTCCCATCATCATCAATAGTTGACACCGAACATTGATACGAATCCATGAAATCTTGAGCTTCACATGCAGCTTCTCTAATCCCATTTCCCTCACGACCAAGTGTTTCTTGATACTTATCTGAATAATCTTCAAGGAAAGCAATGATGAAATCAACTTTTTCCTTGAGAGAAACATTTTTTTCTTTGTGAAGAGGATCGATATACTTGTCCATATCCAAAATCTCTCGTAATGATCGAGCAACAGCAAGAAGCGCAGCATAAGCAGCAGCCATGGGAGGAGACAAAAATGGAGGGGCTCAGTATAAGTTCATGTCAGTCATAGTTGGCTGCTTATTTAATTAATAATTATTTAGCTTGTAAAAAACAGCTGGTAGCCTTTCCCTTTCATTAACAATTAATTTCTGATAAAAGATCATTATGAAATTAATATTTTATACGACAACTTTTTGTATATTCTATTTTAAAATTATTTATTTTCAACTTATTTTGATCATGTCCATTTGCACCAAAATTATAAATTAAATTGTAGGCCCGAATTGCCAAAATTACAAATTTATTAAATTGTCTATTAAAAATATTACAAATTCAAATAAAGTTTTAATCAATTTCACAGCCAAATCAATAAATAAAATAAGGCGGCTTAAGTGGGAAGATGGTAAAATTCTTTACTCAAGAATTAGACACTTAGTGATAAATGTATTTACTACGTGATAAATGTATTTATATCAAAAGCACACCTGAAACATATGTGATAGTATGCTTGTACGTTAATGATATATTAATTATGGAAAGAAATATTAATATCATCAAGATTATTAAGAAGATGTTTAAAAAAACCTAGATACGAAAGATATGGGAGAAGTAGACGTCATTTTGGGAATAAAAGTCACAAAACATAGGAAGGACGTGTTTTGTCGCAATCTCACTATGTTGAGAAAATATTGGAAAAAGATAATGCGAATGATATGTCCTTGATGAAAACACCTGTAGATCCAAGTTTGCATCTTTCCAAAAATAAAAGTGAACCCATATCTCAATTAGAGTATTCAAAGACAAGGGTAGTCTGATGTATCTCATCAACTGCACTCGTCCAGATATTACATAGTATGTCAACAAACTCGTAAGATTTAAAAGTAATCCTAGTAATGATCATTGGAAGGCATTAATAAGGGTACTTAAATATTTAAGATACACCTTAAATTATGGATTACAATATACGAGACATCTCGCGGTCCTAGAAGGTTATAATGACGCAAATTGGATATCTGACACAAATGTTTCGAAATCCACAAGTGGTTACATATTTACCATTGGTGGTGAAGCTATATCATGAAAGTCTTCTAAGCAAACTTGCATTGCTCGATCCACAATGGAATCGGAATTTATAGCTTTAGATAAAGCTAGAGAAGAAGCCGAGTGGCTTCGAAATTTCTTAGAAGAAATCTCATGTTGGAATAAGCCAGTGTCCTCAATAATAATTCATTGTGAGAGTCAATCAGCAATTGGAAGGGCAAAAACACTATATATAATGATAAGTCTCGACACATCCGTCGTAAACATAATATCATACGACAATTGATCTCTAATGGCATTATCTCCATTGATTATGTAAAATCAATGGAGAATCTCGCGTATCCATTTACAAAATGTATGCCGAGAGATCAAATGAATTGTCTATCAAGAGGAATGGAATTAAAACCCCAATATTAAATCTTGTAGTGGATACCCAACCTAGTTGACTAGAGATCCCAAGATCTAGGTTCAAAAGGGACAACTAAATTACCAGATTTGTAGAAACACCTGGAGAACTCTCCTATGTATTCCTATGATAAGAAATGTTGCCCACAAAAGGGTATGAGGCTAGGTTTTACCTTTAATGATTCCTAAGATATACTAATACGTATGTTGGAGTACAGTGGGATACTCTCCTAGGAGATCACCGACGTAAGTGCGAAGTGTGGCCGCTTCAAATATGAAAAGCACTTGCGAAACCAAGCAGTGTCCATGGAAGAAATGGACCAAACAGTGAGAACATAATGAAATGTTAGAAGTGTTATTGTGTGCATATAATTGTCTTGGTTTACACAAAACGGCGAATAGTTTAAGGCATCACGTCTACTAATTGCCAAGTAAATCCGATTATATCTTACTAAGGAAGGTTCAAAGCCAAAAGCTACCTATCCCGATGCAATAATCTTTCACTGGAACGCTATTTGTCGAGTCAATTTAGTCACATTCATTAATTTTCATTCATGTGGGGGATTGTTAAAAAAATTAGTTTTGTACTAATTTAGAATCGATAAAATAATTTGAACGAGTTACGTGACAAACAAAATCACTTCTCGATTACTAATTCGAGTGAATGAGAAATTAATTGAGTTCAAATTTTATCGAGTGAAAAGATTGAATCGAAATGATTATATATATATATTCGAAAATAATGATGTTGGCACCTCAATTAACTTGGCCGAAGAGGTGCCATGATTTGATCCAAACAATGTGTCATCTTATTAGTAAAATGGTGCATTATTTCATGAAGAGGCATGTTTTTTGATTCAAAAAACTTTTCATCTTCTATAAACAAGACCTCACTCATTTTTATTTATGGCATCAATTCTCTTCTTTTCCTTTCTTTCTATATTTAATTCTATATGCGAATTTTTTTTTAATCATTAGCACTTAAAGTTCAAATTTTCAAGATATAAAATCTTGAGTTTGAATTTTCTAAACTTATACGCTTACCTTCGAACTTTGGAATTAAATTCGAGAGTTGTCTTCTAATTTTGAGTTTTTTAAGCATTTGCGTTTAAATCCAAGTTTTGCAAGATTTAGATTCTTGGAATTTTTAAGTTTAACGCTTAGAATTTGAAATTAGAAAGTTTGCATAACATATTGATAGCGTTATAAACATCTCAAGTTTGCGTGGTTTTAACATTTGTAGTGCTACTATTTTGAAGTCGTAGTCGTTGTATCTTCGGAAACGAATTGCCAACAACCGTGAGCACCGAGGTGGGGCTATATCGTTTTAAGGAAAAAGAGTCAAACTCTTGCCTCGACTATTTTCTCATAGCCATTTGATTCACCTATTTCTATCCCGAGATTTCCCAAGACAAATAAAAGTATACCAACCAACAAAAATCAAGAACCCCGAGTCGATTGTTAGGATAAATGTAGTGTCATTTCACACCTTCTCTCCATAGTTGAATAGCATAATGCAACAACATCATTTTTCGTATGTATTTGAAAATACTAGAAAAGTGCACGTGCGTTGCACGTGGAAACGATTTTATCTGAGATAAAATTAGTTGATATAATAAATAAAAATGAAAATTATATTTTTTATAAATTCATATTAATTACATATATGAAATTTACATGTTTTCACATGTTTATTTTAAATAATTTACTTTTCGTTATATAATTTTTTTGTTATTTCTGTGTACATGTCGAGTTTTAATAACAAGTACGGATATCGTCCGATAAAACTTGATATACTACAAATCTACAATAAAAACAATTCTTTAATTAACTTGAACAAAAACTTGAATAAATTAATAAAATAAATTGAAATTAAAATAAAAGGATTAAACAAACACAATTTAAATAATTTAAATTAAAATTAATAAACGACTGTTCGAATATCGGTTAATGTACATATCAATTCTTAAGCAATGCTTTTGAAGGAATTCATTATTTTATCAATATACTATGTCAAATTATATTTAACTAATTCAACAACATACAATAACCAAGTGTCTTTTTGTTATTTAATAATTGCAATTGCAACAATGAATGGTGGATTTCTCTAGCTTTCGTTTTTTAGTCTATGACTATCAGCATGTACTCAATCTCATATATTGTTAGGACCGGCTAGATGTTTAGAGGGGGTGAATGAATGAATACCCTATTAAAACTTCGGTATGATTGGTTTGAGCTAACAAAATACATTCGCTTTATCTCAACTAAGTTGTCAGTTGAGTTACAAGTCAGCAAGATAAAATATATGTACAGAAAAAGAATTGTGTTCAAAGTTGAACCAAATGGATACTAACACGATAATCGGTAGATGCAGTTATCCCAATGCCAAAAAATTTCATGATGTTCAGTAGTTTTTCGTTGATGAAAATATTGTTAGACAACCAATTCAAGCTGATTTTGATGGAGAAAATGGAGGAGAAATGCATATCCTTTGGAGAATGCATAATCTATAGAGTACAAGCAACAGCGAGAAGCGCAGCATAAGCAGCAGCCATGGGAGGAGACAAAAATGGAGGCGCTCAGTATAAGTTCATGTCAGTCATAGTTGGCTGCTTATTTATTTAACAATTATTTAGCTTGTCAGAAACAGCTGGTAGCCTTTCCCCTTTCGTTAACAATTAATTTCTGATAAAAGATCATTATAATTTTAGGGACAGCTCATGGATACGATGAAATTAATTTTTTATCCGACAACTTTTTGTAAATTCTATTTTAAAATTATTTATTTTCAACTTATTTTGATCATGTCCATTTGCACCAAAATTATAAATTAAATTGTAGGCCCGAATTGCCAAAATTACAAATTTATCAAATTGTCTATTAAAAATATTGCAAATTCAAATAATGTTTTAAATCAGGGCAGCCAAGAAAGGCGGCTTAAGTGGGAAGAGGGTAAAATTCTTTACTCAACAATTAGATACTTAGAAACTATAAATTGCACACATGAAGGTCCCTGGATCAAGAAATAGCCGACATAACGAAAAATCAAGGTACATTATGATGATAACTGACTATTGATGTAAGAAACATCGCCTAGTTTGCATATAATTACTTGCTTATCGTAAGAGGAGTGCGCTTACGAGTTCCGAGACCGAGACTTGACGAACTTCTTTCAAACTCTGAATAATTTCACTGCCGGAGACGTTTCATGATGGCGGGACTCATATACGTGTAGCGCTGGGCACAATTGGCGGGACAAGTAGATTCACTAGAGCTGAACTTGCTTCCACCAGCACGCAGATGTAAGCTTGCCAATCATTTGACTAACCATAGCCTTTTCTTTTTCTTGCTGTAAAGATTTATCCATGGAACATATCAAATTTTTACATATGATCAACAAATATCATGAACACAACTCGAAGAAGAAAGTAGCGCATATATGAGTTTGGTAATATCAATAAGCAATTTTAGAATCTACCTAAAAGAACTGATTCAAGAGTGGAAAGCTCTATATCACTAAAAAACTAAATGCAGCAAAATAATCACGAACTAAAATCATATTTTCATTGAGTTTAAGAATCTTGAATGGACCAAACTTACAGTTCCACAGCCCCTCTGTACAAAGATGTGCTACATGCCCATAAATCATACATAATTGAGCAAGCTTCTTCAAACACCATGATAAGTGGACTAGTGACATTAAAGAAGAGATCTAAATACACAAAGTGATAGTTATGTCCAGAGAAAACTATAGCCTATTGAATCTCCAAGGTTTAAAAGGAAAATACAAATATATGTATATATACATTATCACGAAAACAACAAAACGTAACTCAGAAAATAAATAAAGATGTAGTAGACACTGACAACAGAATGTCGACCAAACAAATATAAATATGCACACAATTGCCAGGGGTGAGAGAAACTGAACAAAATGAGGCAAAAACATATTTGTTAAAAGCGTGCACTTCGTGCACTTAAGCGAGAAGCATCATGAAGTGAGCGCTTCAATGCGCTTGAAAGAAAAGCGTCCGAAAATAATTTTTAAAAAACACGTGCTGCTGAATAAATATAAATAAATAAAAGCCCTGATGCGATTGATTTCTGGGCTGCTCTCCTGCCTCTGCTCTCTGCCTCACCACCTCCCATCTGACCTCGCCGTCGCTTTGTCTGCCTCTCTGCCTAAGTTATCGATTGGTAAGCATTCCTCTTCTTTTATATTTAATGTTTTAGAAGATTAGAATGAATTTCTTCTTTAGTTTTTATAGTTTTGTTTACTTTTTTCAATTTATTGATTGATTATTATGATGTTCAGTTGGTTAATTCTTAAACATGTCAAATACGAATCTACAAATCGAAAGGATATTGTTTGGT
Organism: Primulina tabacum; assembly: GCF_025594145.1. Lineage (NCBI taxonomy): Eukaryota > Viridiplantae > Streptophyta > Magnoliopsida > Lamiales > Gesneriaceae > Primulina > Primulina tabacum. Next base: position 3,143,986 of record NC_134565.1, on the reverse strand, counting down.
TTTATGCTAGACTTTTGGATCCTAAAAATTCAAATATTGTTAGTTGTGTTTTTTGTGGCAAAACAACAAATGACGGGATTTATCGAAATAAGCTACATTTCGTTGGGGACAATAGAAATACGAAAGCTTGTCCGAAATATTCCGAGCAAGTTAAAGAAGAAGTTGGAGAGTTCATGGAGTAAAAAAGTAAATTGAAAATCAAATGAAAGATATTGTTGATTTGGGAGAATATGAGGTTGATATTCTAATAAACAAAAAGGAAAACAGACAATATCCAGTTCAAGCATCCATCTTACAGTCCAAAGTAAAAAGTGTCAGCAAATTGGACCTATTAATCTTTACTTTATGAAAGATGTCGATGAAATTTCCAAGCAAAGACGTTCAAATTATAAAAGCTTATTTTATGAAAATAAAAAGAAATTAAGAGACATTGCGGTTTAGAAACTCGCTACACGGATGTATGATGATGGAATTCATATTAATGTCGTTAAATATATTCTTTTGAGGATCGAAATAATGTTATTGGGTGTTATGTATTGGGAACGAAACATCCATCATATCATGAAGTAAAGGTTAAATATGGGTGCACGATCATGAGATGGGTGGATGGATAAAAAGAGTAAGAGTCTAATAAAGTTTTCAGAGGAAGTGTATTTATTGAATCAATTGATGCTTCGGAGTATTCTCACACAAGCGACAAGATGTTTGAGTTACTTTCTAAATTTGTGCTTTGCGTTGGAGAAAAGAATGTGATTCAAACTGTAACAGATAACGCAAGCTGCAATGTCAATGCAGGTAATATTTTAATTTTATGTTGCATTCAATTAAGAATTAGATATTTTCATTTTGTTTGATTAAATTTATTTTGTTTTCTCAGGTCGTCTTTTGGAAAACCGATTTCCACACTTGTAATGGTCTCCCTGTGCAGCTCATTGTTTAGATTTGTTAATCGGGGATATATTCAAAAAAATTTCTCGACTCAGAACATTGCATTAAATATTTACAATAAACCACAAGTATTGACCATGACGAGGGAGTTTGGACAGAAAGACATGGTAAGGACTGCAAAGACACATTTCGCAACTGCTTTTTTGACTTTAAAGCAGTTTCAAGTACAACAAGCGAATTTGAAAAAGATGTTTCTTCTGAAAAGTGAGCAAATAGTCGATTTTCTAAAGAGGCTGTCGGAAAACGTGTAGCAAAAGTGATTTTGATGCTTTCATTTTGGAAAACTATAGTGTATGCTTCAAAAGTTGGCGGCCCTTTGGTGAAAGTATTGCGTCTAGTAGATGTTGAAAAAAAGTCTCGTATGGTCTATAATTACGAGTCAGTGGATAAAGCCAAAGAAGCTATCAGAAAAAAATCGTAGAGTTTTTTAATTAATTAACGACAGATGGACCATTCAACTCCATCGACCTTTGTACGCAGCTGGATATTTCTTGAATCCAGAGTTTTTCAATTAAAACCTGGCATAAAAAATGATACAGAAGTGATAGAGGGTTTGTACAAATGCATATCAAGATTGATGAGAGATGATGATTTACAAGATAAGATTACGACTCAATTGGAAAAATACAAAAAAGCAGAAGAATTTTTGGTTTACCAATGGTTGTCAGGCAAAGAAGTTCAAAGTATCCAGGTAAATAATATATTGTGCAATGGGTTTTTTTTTCCTTGCAAACACTATTTACAAAATACAAACTTTGGATGGTAATAAAATTAATCTTATATGTTTTGTGTTTCAAGCTGATTGGTTGTCTTCTTATAGTGCATCAACACCTGAATTAAAAAACATCTTCAATGAAGATTTTGAATCTCACACGCTCTTTTTCAAGTTGTGAATATAATTGGAGTGTTTCTTAACATGTAAGTTAGAGGTTTTTTATAGACATTAAAATTTATATTATGTATTGAACTTATTATTTTAATTTTTTGACAGATATATTTTTAAAAAAGAAATAGATTATTTCAACGGCGACTAAATGATTTGGTATATATCAAATATAACAGAGCTTTGAGGCAAAGATATGTCATGCGAGAGAAGATCGATCATATTTCGTTGTCAGAAATACATGATGGTAATGAATGGTTGTTGGGAAAATTAGATAACAGTGATAACGATGATAATGATTTTGTCTATGAAGATGAAGATTTGCATTGAACTGATGTAGCACAAGCGGGTGGGTTGGTGAAAGTGCGTACGATTTTCGATCTCGACATATATCTACTTCAAAAGAAGCATCATTATCTGCTTTGGCAAAAAAAAAAAAAAATCTACAGCTCGAACTAATATTGTACATGAATAAGAGATCAAACTATATTATGAAACTAAAGAAGAAGATAACTATGGATACAAATCAAGTGATGGAACTGATGACGGAAATTTGGAAGATGAATATGACGATTATTTGATATTTGATATTTCACCAGACACTTGAGCGCTTTTTTTACGCCTCGCAATTTTGACACTATGGGCAAAAACAAAGACAAAGTGTGCAAGCGAGCAAATGCGCAAATAGTTGGAACAAATCACCAAATCTTTTCTAGGGACACGGGTTTTTAACTCAAGGGCAATTCTAAGGCACGGAACAACTCTACCATCAACATCCCTGAGACAGGGCCAATCTAGACCCAAAAACTGACGAAACTTAAGGACTTCAAATCCACCACGAATCATCAAATAAAAATAAGGCCACCTATTCGCGCATGCAATGGTCTGTCAACTCTATATATTAAAGAATTACATCATTAAAAGAAACACCACATTCCCTCAATAGAAAACATGATCAAAACAAGCATTTGTCTCCTTGGGAAAAAAACAAATAAATAAATGTTCCGGGATTACAGTAGTCAAATTTTCATGGACCTGCTAATTACTACACAGAATTCAACATGTCCTCACAATCTCAATCTGTGACATCAAAGTAAAACTAATAATACCTCATTAGTTTCTCCAAATATAAACAAATACGCAGAAGATTCAATGAAAAAAACTATAAAAAAAAAAAAATAGAAGCCAAACTCAAATTAATCCTCAACAGTTAAAATAAGATATTGCTTCCTAAAAATATTCACATCAAGATTCAATCCACAACACCCAAATGAAACAAACGCACGCATTCAAATGATTAGTATTTTGAATTACTTACATTCAGAAACCTCTGCAATTCGGGGGAGCTTAGCCCTGAAGAATAAATTATTTTTGGTAATTCTGATTTAAATCTTGAAAAACACCTTTAGCAATACTTGGAATGATTGGGTTAAACACAGAACTGGATATATAATTGAACCCACCCATAAATAAAATTTATTTATTTATTCTTGTTTAAGATTATATAGCACATAAACATTGTTGATTATATAAGTATTTGGACAAACTATAATGTAAGACTGTCTAACATTTCAATTTTAATTTTACAGATTTTTGATCCTACTGACTCATGAAATCTATTATATTTTATGTCAAAAGTATTACTTTTGACTATATGTACGGATCAAGTCAATCCGTCTCATGAATTTAGATCAGAGAAATCGTTTTACAAAATATAGATCAGAGAAATTGTCTCCTGATAATTATTTAAATATTCAAATAACATTACAATTTATTTTTCTCCTATATACGTAGTGAATACTTGTGATTTTGACATGCTCTTTTCTAAATCAAATATATAGAAAAGTTACTTTTTACATATTTTTAATAGTAGTTGAATATTTAAATAAATAGTAGGTCTCACGGAAACATATCAAATTTTCTCATATTACAATAAAAGTAATATTTTTGGCATAAAAAAGTAATATTTTTCATTGGTTACCTAAATAGAAGACTCGTCTCACAAAATTAATTGGCTCATGAGACTATCATAAAAAAATTTGTGTTAAATAATTATCTGGATTTTCTTGGGCAATGTAAAATGAAACTAAACACAAAAGATATATCAATAATTCAAATTATTCGAATGCTTTTTTTGCATCGTATTCAAAGATTATGCTCAAATGATTTTGATGATAGATTCTTGACTTTGTCGATTTGAGAGATCCCTCTGCATGAATCTAAATTTTGACCCAAAAAATTTAGATGACAATCAATTTTAGATACTTGGCACTCCCTATGTTAATTTGTGTTTTCACATGCTAAGAAAATTATTAGAAAATTTAATTAAGCAAAGATGTGTTTCATTTTATTCTTAGTTAATGAGTTTAATAATATCATATAAAACTTTGTTGGAAATATTGATTTTATATTTGAAATAATCGACATATGATATAATAGAGATATATGAAAAAGAAATATAGCTTTTATATTTGGGATTGGTTAGAAGTTATATCACATTCAAACCAATGTTTTTAAACCTAGATCGAACCGGCCTATTCGGTGGAAAACCGCTCTGAAACACACCCAGAAACCGTTTTACTAATCAAAACCAAGAACTGGTTTGACCGACCGGTTCACCTTTAAATTTTTTTAATTTAAATATTTATATATTTAAAATTTTATTTTTTGTTATATATATTTGATTATTTTGATTTTGAACTTTGTTAAAAATATTATTTTAGTAGCATTAGAGTTTTTTTATTTTTAAAAAATATATATAATTATTTTATATATTTGATTATATATATGTAGTTGTTTAGATTTTAAATTTTTGTAAATATATTTTTTGTTTTTTATATGGACATTTAAAATAATTCTAATTCAAAATATATTATTTACTATATTATATTATTATTTTATATAATATAACAATGTTCTAATCCGACCGCATGATTGAATCTGTCCGACCAGTTGAACCACTATTTTAAAATAGACCGGTTCGATCACCGATATGATTATAAAAACATTGATTCAATCATTAAATCTATCAATTAATTTATTTTCATTTCAAAATTTTACCTAAAATTTTATTGCATTTCTTGGAAGTTTAATCTGTATTAACACGATAGACAAATATTACGCGATACAGGAACTCGAACTAATGACATTTTAATTTGTAGCACACGAATAGGGTGTGTCACTTGGTAGTATATATCATGTATTAATTTGCCTTTTGATTTATTGTATGATTTTTACACATTAAAAAAATATTGAACAAAAGCAACATCTTCTTCATGAAGGAAAGAACCTATCCAATCCCATTTTAAGTCAATGTCTCTTTTGAGGGATTTGCTTTATCCTAAAGCTCTAAGCTTTTTCATTCTTTTTCGCTTTCAACCCTATCATTTTTTAAAAATAAAAATCAAGAAAATAAAGATATCACACATGATGCTTTATATATATTTATATTAATCCAACCTTATTTAAAATATATATATATATACGTGGAGAAATTAGCTTTATATGTCAGACATCCATAATTCGCATTTAATATCAAATTATCATTCCATTTGGTAATTATGACAGCAGTCTTTGGTAATGAAGCAGCAGTCCAAGTTTTCAACCCACGCATTGATAATTGTGTGTTCACAATCCATGTGTTAGACCCTGAATTAGCACTTTATCGGATGAGAAATTAAGACATTTGTCATGCAGGTTTGTTTTTTTAACCCATAATATAATGTTAGGAATGTAAACGAGCCAAACTAATTATAAGTATTTTGTAAGCGACTCGGTCAAGCTTGAGTCAAGTTTGAATAGCTTGACCACACACTCGAGTTGAGTTCAAGTTTAATTTTTTCACGTATAAATACAAAATTTAAACCTAAAAATCATGCTATAAACATTATAGAACTTTTTGAGGTTGAATTTCAATAACTGGATATTTTCAAGGATTGATCTGGAGCTTGAAATGAATAGTCAGTCGAGCTCGAGTTGTATGATAGTCGAGTTTGACTCGGTTTGTTTGCATCCCTACTAAATACAGTAAAAGATCGTGTTTTAATTGTATCGTTTAATTTCTTTACAATTTTAGCATTAGAGTTAACGAGGCTCCAAACATGTCATTGCTCCGGGAAAAAAAAATGATTAAAATTGCAAAACAAATTATTAAAATTATCATCGACTCATGGCAATTTTCGTTGTTGATTAGGATGAAATTAAAGTCGAATAACAAATAATATACCGATAGATTATTTATATAAATTTGAGTTGAGTGGGATGATAATTAATTAATTATACTTAGATATCTTTTTACAGACAAACAATATGCTTTCGATTTAAAAAATTGTATGCAAATTACGGCATGGACACAACATTTTTCTAAAGAAAGTTTCCTAGAAAGAAAATAAGCCGTTAAAACAGTCTTTTATATAGAACTCTCCATGCACGTCCACCCTTACTCTTTAAGTCTCAGTTTCCTTTAAATTCCTTGCTGTGTTTGCAACATTCATCATCGGATTCATAATTTTTTTTTCTGCATTTCGCAGAAATTTTCTATAATCGTCTTTTCGAGGGAATTCGTCGATGATGGACAAGTTTAGCTTCGTTAAAGATGGAGTTATCAGAAAATTACCTCCCGGATTCAGGTTCCAGCCGACGGATAAGGAGATCGTGTTTCAGTACTTGGCCCGGAAAATATTTTCATATCCACTGCCTGCTTCAATCATTCCAGAAATCGCCATTTCGGGTTCTGGTCCCTGGAGTTTTCCAGCAGGTAGTTTATCATATCTTTTCCCTACTTTTTAAGTATTCCTTGATTCTGTACTACACATGCATATGCAATAGGGTTTTCTGTAATTAGTTCTTTATTTGTTTTTATAGGCGATTCGGATCAAGAAAGGTACTTTTTCATCAACAAGGCCAACTATGGAAACCAGAAACGAATCGTAATACCAACTCGTGCTGGTTTCTGGAGGGCCATTGGTCCGGAGAAACGAATAGTTTGCTCGAAAACGATGCCACTAGTCGGGATCAAGAGGACGCTGGTGTTCTACGAGGGGAAGAACACTCGAGGCGCGAGAACTGATTGGATCATGCACGAATACCATATTACTGCCCTTGCAACAGCAGCTAGTACAATCCAGCAGAAGAAGAAAATTTCTCTGGTATGATTATTTCTAAATGTCTTTTGGTTTTCCAAGTTCTTGTATAGTTTTCTTCGTTCTCATCGGATCTTGATTCTATATATATATTTTCAGGGATCTTTAATTCCAATAGGAAACTGGATTTTGTGCCATTTGTCTACGAAGAAAACAAGTGATCATAAGGGAAAAATCGATTACAGCGCCGGACTTGGGAGTTATAGTTCTTCTTCATCATCTTCTTCAGTGGATTCAGATTCTTCTAGCATTCTAACTGAGGTCTCTTCAGATATTGTCTCCAATGATGAAACTAATTAGTAGCAAGAATTTAATGTACTTCATTTTCCATCTTTTTTGTAAATTATTCAAAGTTATTGAGTAGTTACATTTCTTCAAGCTGAGATTTATAAAATGCATTTTATGCATCACAGCACCACCTGAACTTGGTTCATGAGCGCTGGTGCAGAATTATCATCGATGAAACCAACATTTCGGAGTATTCAATGAACCGTTGGACTCCATCGCTACGTCGATTAGCTCGACTCTAAGTGCACCACATTTTGCGGGCTGAGAGTTTGATGGGTTGATCTTGTTCAAAATTAAATTTGTTACGCATCTATGTAATTATAAAAAACATCGTTTGGAGCGAAGACTGTGATTCAACATTTTTTCATCATCTTGGCTCAAGTTTTAAATGATTTGAGTTACAAAAATAGCTACGTTGTTTGTATCATCCAATCTTTCATTATCATCTCACGAATTAGATCGAATTGTGAAAATTGTGAGAGATGTGGCTAAATAAACATACATGATGAGGGTTCTTTTGATAACAGAGATGTGAGATAACACTGCATCATCTAGTATTTCGCTCAAGTTTTACAATAATTCGAGTTAAAAATTAGTTATGTTCTTGGTATCATCTCATCATTCGTCATTCATCTCATGAAGTCAAGCGGTATATCATACTTGGATCAAATCGTGAAAGAACATTGTGAGAGAGACTGTTGCTGAATAATTATAGATGAAGGGTTCTTCTGAAAATAGAGAGCTAAACCAAGCTTTTCTATATCATCTAAATCGATTTAAGCTCGAATGATAGAGAGAGAGAGAGAGAGAGAGAGAGAGAGAGAGTAAAGGCTAAAAGAAAAGTTTTACGACAGTGAGCAACTAAGTCAACTTTGAACCAAAGTAAAGTGGAGAAAACCTAAAGGTTATATATGTAATGAATCTGCTGACTTTTGCGTAAAAAAAAAAACCAATTTCGGAAATAAATTAATCAGAGGTTGTATCAACAGCAAGCAAAGTATATATACTATTCACAACCAACTAACATATATATATATATATATATATATATATATGTATATGTATATGTTTTAAAAAAAACATCTCTTTTTGAAGTGGATGAACCGCAGAAATAATGTTTGCACGTTCACCCCTTCTAATCAAACTACATTTCTTTCAACATGTCAAAATCTTGTGGGATTTTGTAATTTGACCTATTGGACTTTTTCATTATGAATTAAAATTAGTTATCTTATGGGCTTTTTAAGTGTATGATATGTATGGAACGAAGAATGTCTCAGACAAGAAAATAATATTAGAAGAGGTTATTTCAGGAAATTTTATTCTTTTTATTTGGTAGGATATTTCAAGAGGGCATTTCATGTAGGGATGGGCATTTATTCTCGGTTATATCGGGTCTGGTATTTTTTAAAAAAAAAAAATGGGTTTGTCTGGTACCCGACATTATCGAGTTCAGGTATTTTACCGATACCCGATCGGGTATCGGGTACCCGACAATTTTTTTTTTTAAATTTTTTTTATAGGTCTATCTGTCATTCATTTAAAAAATATATGTATTTTTTGTGGCTACTCATAATCCGATATAATGACAAATGACTAATCATAAAATGATATAATGACATGGGTTTTTTTTTTATTTACTAGCCATAATATGATATAAAGACTAGTCATAACTCGATATAATGACATGATTTTTTGTGAAATGTGAAAAATACATATATTTTTTCAAAAAAAATTTAAATAATGTTTTTTTTTTCCGGATACCCGAAAGATATCCGATATGATCGGGATAGTAAAATTTACTACCTGACTTGTGAGGGTAACCGAACCTGAAAACCCGACCCGCGCCCACCCCTAAATTATTTTCATGTGTTTCTCAATTGCACAGCATCAGTTATGTTGTACATTTGACTAATCCCAAAAAAAAAAACTTGTCCTAAACGTACAATAAAATGAAGAATCCCCAAATTCATTAAAAAAAAAAAAATATCTACCATCACATATAGTGTAAAAAAGAAACCCTCTTTCTCTCTTTCAATACATTAAAAAAATAATTTAATATCTAATTTTATTAAAGATAAAACCAATAAATATATTCAAATTTCAAAACCCAATTCTTTAAAAATTTTAAAGTTTGTTTTCTCATTTGCGTTTGTATAAAAATCAACTATCAAACTAGTGCTCATATATTATCTAGGAGCGTTGATTCAATTATTGATTTTGTAAACTCGATTACTCACTCGCCTTCTTATATTTTTATTTTTGTTTTTGTCAAAAAACCTACTTTTTTCAGTTGTATTTACACGTAACACGGATTAATAAAATTATTTTGTTAGGAGAAAAAATATTTAAAAAGTAAATTTAAAAAATATAAGATTGCACTGACACGATTACTAGTATAATTCAATTTGCAATTGCAGTGAAGCGATTTCTAATTTTTTTTTTGAATGAATTATATAATTATTAGGTGATCGTGGCTGTATTAAAAAAAAAAGCAGAAACAGAGAAATTTATCCAACTTGAGGTCAGCGACCAGGTAATCTCTCGCTCTGTCTCTGGTTTTTCCATTTGTTTAATCTTTCAATCATTTTCTAGTTGTTTCGGTAGGTATTTTATTGGCGGATTTGCGGTATTTTTAGACGTCATGCTGTTATTTGATGTATCGCGGTCAGATTTTGATCCAGAAAAGGAAATCTGACTTGCTCGTGTGCGTACGAATTTATTGGCCTTTTGTTTGTTTTTTATTGTGTAATTTGATGTGACTTAGGGATTTTGGCGAAGAGACGGGAGTATGTTGGGGATTATAAGGCAAAGAGTCGCCTGCAAAGGCAACCTTGCTCCTGTGGTAAAAAATGGCAGCTTCTTTGTTTCTTGATTTGATTGTGTTATTGATTCGGTTGTATGTTTCATTTTTTGTGTTTGTTGGGAAGAGTTTGGAGCAAGGGATTCGAGTGATTGCATCCAAGGCCTTTTCTTCCTCCGCAAAGGAGGTAATCAATATTATATTTTTGTAATAGTTTACCAAGTTCTTGAATTTAATTATGATTAGTTCTTCCTGTTATGAGATTTACCTTCTCTGGGTATTTGTGATGTGTAATTATGGTGAATGATCCTGTATCACTCACTCTCTCCTGCAGATGACAGTGCGTGAAGCTTTAAATTCGGCGCTTGATGAAGAAATGTCTGCTGATCCCAAAGTCTTTTTAATGGGAGAAGAGGTATCATAGAAGTTTGATGGGGTTTTCTGAGACTGAACAGACCACTTTATACCGATTGGATTGGTTTTTGGATCCCTTAATGCTTTGTGGATTGGTTTTTGGATTCCTTAATGCTTTTTTGACTTGTTTGATGGTTTTATGCAGGTTGGTGAGTATCAGGGTGCATATAAGGTGAGTCTTTGTACGAGCTACTTGATGGTTGATACTTTCTGATGAGACGGTATGTTGATCTAGTTTTTGTTTTACAATGGTTTGTATTAGATATCCAAAGGTCTTTTGGGCAAATACGGTCCTGAGAGGGTTATTGACACTCCCATTACCGAGGTTGGTTTTATCTGTACTTGTGAAGAATTTTTAGAATTGAATTGAGTGGCAAAACCTGGCATTCTCAACTGGGCTCATTGTTGCAGGCGGGGTTTACTGGTATTGGAGTTGGTGCAGCATATTATGGTCTAAGGCCTGTGATTGAGTTTATGACTTTTAACTTCGCAATGCAGGTTATAGTTCTTCCCCCGTTGCTATATTTGGCTAGGCTGAGTTTAAAATTTAAATTACTCTATTAAATTCTGAATCATTGCTCTAAATTTCATCTCTGAGGTTACATTTGGTTGCTGTCTGTGGTAACTTGTGGGTTTTCTTGGCTATTGTTCATGTGTGCATGTAGGATTGCATAATGATTCTCTGTATGTGTTTCTAATATCCATCATCTAGCTAATGGAGCTCTAAATTGTGACTTGTCTATTCTGTTCAACTGGTAAATAACAAGCGAAACCTAAAAAAAAATTAACTCATGAAGACACATTTTATAGGAAAATTTCATTAAGACATCCAGGATCTAGAGGAAAATAACATTTTTTGTTGCACTTTTTATTGATGAATGCTAGTATCAGCTATAAATCAATTTGTGTGCTTCAAAAAGTACAAGGGGAATTTAATTCCTTTGATGATCCAATTCATCAATAGAAGAACTGAAGAGTGTTTCTACGAGATGATGTGTTTGTTTCGCTATTACCTTTTTAATGTGCGGGGAGGTGATAGTAGGGAAAAGGTTTTCTGGATCTTTTTTAAACATGGCAATCTCCGGGAACCGAAACAATTTCATCTGAATTCTTTATTTAAGAAGCTTACTTTGGAAGCATATGGAGGTTATGAGCTTTAATTTTTTTCAGGCTATTGACCACATCATTAATTCTGCTGCAAAATCAAATTACATGTCTGCTGGTCAGATGTCTGTGCCTATTGTTTTCAGAGGCCCAAACGGTGCTGCTGCTGGTGTTGGTGCTCAACATTCTCAGGTACGAACTAGAATACTTTCTAACACGGCCTTGCTATGCGGTGCATATGATATTCATGACATTTTGTATTTTAAAGCCTATGCAAGTATGTTTTAGCATGAGAGTAGTTTTAGGTAACTGTATGTAACTTCACCTCCTAGACCAAGGAGTTAACTTTGGATCAAGTTTATTTTCTGGTGCTGAAGTGAGAGGGAAAATACTATGAACTCCCACTTCACATCTCCCTGCTGGCTGACTCTATGTTGGACCAATTAACATTATCAAAGAAAGAATATAAAAAGGCTAACCAGAATAGTTCGCCCAATGTGAACAGTAAATAATGTTACCTCAGACCTGTAAAGTCTAACCCTTATTATTTCGTTTTTATTTTTGTAATTAATCTTAGAGGGAGTGGTAGAGGATCATTTACTGCTGTGATTATGGAAAAGCATTTCCCAATTTCCCAACTTCTGTAGCATTATGTGTAGGAATCAGTGTTAACTGAATAAACTGTGACGGTATCTCCTGCTAATGAGTCGGAACATGGAGGGGAAGATCTTTAATGAAGCCCCTCCTCCTTCAAAAGAAGACAAAAATGACTTCTTTTAGGGTTGCAAACTTAAGTTGGAAATGTGTAGCGTGAATCAGCACCTTGCCAGGTTAAATACTCCTGGGTTGCTTAAAGCAGCGTTGTTACCCCTTTAATGAAGGGTGGGAAGAATCTCCATCTGGATTTAAATGATGTTTTCATTATTGTCTTCTGAGCATTAACCTATGCTGCTAGAACTTGAGCCTGCAAAGTAGTTACTCTGTGATAAACATATTATTGCTTATTATGTTTAAATGGTGCAGTGCTTCCTGAGCTGTGATACCAATAGTTTCTTTCCTATTGCGAACAGGGATTTATGAAGGATTTTTTTGTTGCATATTTGCATTGAACTTGTAAATGAAATTTATGTGATAAATGGATTGTTCGTAGTTGATTTGCGCTTCCAACATTATCTGATTTGGGAAGAAATCTTGCTACACTGTTCCCAGTTACTGTTCCATCTCTGAATTTACGCATCCTTTCAGTGCTATGCAGCATGGTATGGTTCATGTCCAGGATTAAAGGTACTGGCACCATACTCTTCAGAAGATGCTCGAGGTCTACTTAAAGCTGCCATCAGGGATCCAGACCCTGTTGTATTCCTAGAAAATGAATTGCTGTGAGTAGTATTACATCGATGCTTGTGATTTTAGTATCTGTAACAATCTTAGTCTGTGTCTATTTATGTCATGGGATTATTTCTTTTCCAGATATGGTTCATCATTTCCTGTCTCAGCCGAAGTTCTTGATTCCAGTTTCTGCCTTCCTATTGGAAAAGCTAAGGTAAATCTCGACGCGTCTTTATTGGCATCTCACACATGTATATTCCTGACTCATCATATTTTTGACAGATCGAACGTGAAGGACAGGATGTGACTATAACATGTTTCTCAAGGATGGTTGACTATTCGCTTCAGGTCTGTCATTCTATTTGTGAATGAGCAAGTTGCAATTGATATATCATTTGCATTTGTATTGGACTTTGTGCTTTGGTTTACACAAAACCTGTGAAGATTTTGATTCCAAGTTTCAACACTAGTTAATGTTGTCTAGTTTTTTATCGCACTTGAGGCTAGAATGCCAGTTTTGTTTCTTTTATCAACATTATCTCTGCGTCACAAAGCACGTGAGTTTGTGCATTCTTAAGTTGAGTCATAGATGCAGCCTTGAATGACTGGCACACTTCTATAACCAATAACTAAGAAGTTTGTAAATTTTTTCTGGGCATATATTTTTATGTCAACGAAACTAGAACTATTTGTTTGATTGAATGCATCATGTTTGATGTGTTTTATAGTTTGCTAAAAAAATTAACTTAATTGGTTCGTACTTAGCTGGTTCAGATAATATTATTTGCGAACAATATTGGTCTGTTTGAATTTTGTATCTGGAATTGATCTTGCTCGAATACGTATAGGCGGCTGATATTCTTGCGAAGGAAGGAATCAGGGCTGAGGTAAGTGAAAGAAATCCACTCGTGTCTTTATCTTGTGTAGTTCTTTGAATTTTAGTTCTGTTTGTTCCTTTTGTTTTTGCAGGTGATAAATCTTCGGTCAATCCGCCCTCTTGATAGATCCACAATCAATGCTTCAGTTAGGAAAACCAATAGGCTTGTGACTGTGGAAGAAGGATACCCTCAACATGGTGTTGGCGCAGAGATCTGGTCAGCTTCTTTCTATATCAATATATTTACCATCTCTTTTTCATCATGCATACGAATTTTATTTTTAATTCATATTTCCAGCGCTTCGGTTCTTGAAGATAGCTTTGAATATCTTGATGCACCTGTTGAGAGGATTTGTGGTGCTGATGTCCCCATGCCCTATGCTGCAAATCTTGAAAGAATGGCCGTCCCACAGGTCTGCTCTTCCACTTTCTTCTTGTGCATAGGGCGTATATAAATATGGTTGTAGCATTATATTGTGAAGAAGGATTAAGAAATGTCTCTATCAAGTAGGTTATGCAATTGAAAAATGACAGGAAGATATGCTTTGATCTCAAGTTTCCAATTTTTTTTAGGGTTTTTTGATTGTTGCGTTAAACTTGAACATGGAAATATTAAAAACGCATGGCAGAAGAGTGAGATGAGTGTGCCTAGAGTTGATATGTAACATAATCTTCTGACATTTGTAATCATTCGTATGGACTTCCAAGATCATGGCTAATGAGACTTGGCGCAAATGATATCCTCTGCAATGGAGTTTTTTTATTCCATATTAGTCTGTCCACAGAAATTAAAAATTATGGAAAGTAAAAATCAACCAAATGAAAGTCCGGATGATAGAGGCGATACGAGATATGATTTATAAATGTCAGTTTATATTATGCTCTTTGATGTTCCATATCTCCCCCATCTGATTCAGGATCTCTTTATGTCAGGTTGACGACATTGTTCGCGCCGCAAAGAGAGCATGTTACAGGTCGAGTTCATTGGCAGCAACTGCTTGAGAATTACTAGGAACAAAAAGCTTCTAATGTTTCTACATTTCTTTTGTCCAAATTTCTTTCTTTTACTCCACCATTGGTTCTTTCTTGTTTTACCATCCATCCTTTCGGACCGTGAGCGTCGACTAGCCGGTTAGCATTCTAAACCGAAAAGAAAAATTGTCCTGAAATAAGGTTCTGTAAAGAAAGAGAATGTGCCAATATATTGGTGCTATTTTTGCGACTTGTTTTATTCAAGAAAAGATGACGCTGTTTTGAAGGCCTACTTTCGTCATATTGTGGACTTGTGGTGCAATCACTCAGTTGTCGACTTGTCATGCCGAATTGCCAATTACCAAGGAATGGAATTGTTTACCCATAAATTTTGCGTACAATTTTCATTACTGGTACTATATATTGAATATACGTATTTATGTACTATATATATAATATTTGAGTAATAATAAAAAAATGGTGCATTGGAGTAATTTTTGGAATAAATACCCCTATATCTTTCTTTTTACTCTTTAGTTATTTTTCATGAAAATTTTATGTAAAAGAAAATCTAAAAAGCTAATTTCAATTTTTTAAAGAGTAGTGCTTATAAGAAACCTCCGATTGGACATGCACGGAACGAGATTAGTGTTATAAGATTTATGAGTCAAATACTATATTTTTTTAATTGCAACATTGGTGTGGGGCGAAGCGGGGTGGAAGGGAAAAAGGTTCATGTCATTTCCCAAATAGCATAATATTATAATATTTAAAATTGAGTAGGTCTTTTGTGAGACGATCTCACGAATATTCATCTGTGAGACTGGTCAACCATACCGATATTCACAATAAAAAATAATACTCTTAGCATTAAAAATAATGTTTTTTTATGGATGACCCAAATAAAAGATCATTCTCACAAAATACGACTTATGAGACCATCTCACATAATTTTTTATCTTTAAAATTTAATAAAATTAATTATTATTTTGAATAAATAATGGGATTTGTTATAATTAAATTTTGAATCAAACTTCATTTCAGACTTGAAATTTTTGTGTTAGAAAAATTATAAATCATCAACTTAATAAATTTTTTTCTTAAGAGTTAATAATTCAATATTCCATTTCTCATTATAATAACGAAAACTTTTATTTTAAATTATTTTAAATCAGATTAATTCTAATGTTAGTTCGATAAACTTGCCGAAACATAAATGAGCATGAAAATTAAGCACTCTATTTCCCCCCCCCCCCACAAAAAAAAAAAGAATTAAGCACTCAACTCAAGTTCTACTCATTTATATACCCACATAGATGCATTGTGGCAGCCATAGTTACAATGATTACCTCAGAGCCATGGAAATCGGGACTGTACACCAAACATGGGATTGAGAATATTTTGCATTTTTTTCCCTCTGTTTTTGGTTTTGGCTGTCTTAGTCGTGCACAAAACGCAAACACAAAATTACACATGACTTCCAAAAATTTTCAGGGTGCTTGCCTCTCTACCTTCGATCGGTTTCTGCTGCTCGCCTGCTCCTGAACATGTCATCCATTGACCAACTAATGGAGGACGGATAAAAGGCATTGATAAATCTTCGCGGAGGAGCTCTGTGAGGCCCTTCCTTCTTCTTTTTCCTTGCAAATGCTGCAGTTTTTGATGCAAGGTCCCGAAAAGATCTTGATGGCTTTGTCTCGATAATGGAGGAACTGAATGAGGGATCAGCTCCTGCGAATGATTCGGGACCTATTTGAGATGAGTTGAGATGGTGGCCAACTGCTCCATCTTGGTGTGGAGGTGGGAATTTTTCACTTTTGCTCTTGCCTTTAATATCAGACATGACTCTAAGCCTCTGCACAAGATAATAATTATTTGATTGGGGTGAGATAACGAGAAAGACGTTCAACATAGACACTGAACGCGTTCGAGTTATTGGCTCGTCCGACCCATCAGCATTCATGAGTCTCTCATTCAACTGATCACATGAATGATTTCTTGACAGATATTCAACAACATCACGCACAATAAGCAGAAAATGGAAAATATAAAGATACATAGAGTTGAGATATATAACTCTTTCGGTTTTTATATGCCACGCAACGCAATATAGCGAACCCAAATATTTCCTTTCTTTTCCTCAACTTTCTTCATGCAGAAACAAGAAAAATGGAGTATAACTATATAATCATAGGGATAAAAGAGAATAATTCGACATACGTTTAAATTGGTTTGTAGTTCTGCGTTTGCTTCTGGAGCTGGAATTGCGCGGCTGACTTTCTCACGTACTCTCATTCTTCTATTACCATCTGTAACATGAGGTTTCCCACCTATACCCCGTTGCCTACACAAGAACATGTTTTAGAACATGACTAGTAATGGCAAAAACATAGTTCAATGATTGAATAATCAAGAAAAAGCACCTCCTGGCTTCTTCGTCCTTCAATTTTATATCCATTTCTTTGCTTGGAGGAAACTTAGGTAAGCTCGACGGTTCACAGGCATATGGTTCGGTGGCAAAAAACTGATCATACAAAACATATCATCTCCCCTCAAAAATATTTATGACAATCATGCTCTAGATTCCAAGAAAAATTATTATTATGAGTGTATAAAAATAATATACTTCGCTATTTAATGCTGCAGTGGCGGTGCCTCGAGCATCAGGATCGAGAGCAAGAAGATTTTCTATAAGAGCCAGAGACGATGATGGAAAATCCTTAAAGGTATCGGTTATGCATCGCTTATAAGGTTGCTGAGGTTTATAAAGAGTTGCATTCGCAAATCTTGATCTCTTCCAGTATTCATCGGAGGGAGAACCGCATAGTTTAAATACTTTGTGCAGTTGCTCCACCTACAGAAAAAAAATAAACATATAGTGGAAATTTAATTTTGGAGATGTCTTTAACGAGTTCGCACAATTAAAAATTTAAATATAAAGCGCAGATGAAAATTCCATTCACCGGAATGATAATGGTTTTTATATTATTAAATTTGTTTGCAGAAGTACCTCTGTTCGTCCCCGTAATATTGGTTTCCCAGCAAGCAACTCCGCCAGAATGCAGCCAGCACTCCACAAATCGACACCAACACCATAATAAGTGGCGCCTAGCAAAAGCTCTGGAGGACGATACCATAGTGTAACTACTCGGCTCGTCATTTGTTTCTTAAGTTGAGGATCAAAGAAAGACGCCAGCCCAAAATCAGCAATTTTTAAGATCCCTTCATTGTCTATAAGTAAATTCGAGCACTTAATGTCCCGGTGTAAGACACCATTGTTGTGGCAATGCTCAAGACCAGAAAGTAATTGTTTCATATAGCATTTGATCTGTACCAGGAAACATAAAGAAATCAACGGCCGACTAAATTAAGCTTAAGTCCATGTTTTTGAGAATATGAAGAGAAAATTGTCCTGAATTTGCATGCTTTGTAAAATAAAGAAACGCTCGTTCGATCTTGTTTCACTTATACAGCTTTTGACATGAACTCTATTTGATGCCAGCACCAGAGAAGGAATATATAAGCAATGTTATAGCACTTCACTTGAACTAAAAAAGGATCCATATCCAAGATATTTGGCATCACCAAGGGAAAATAGAAAGTTTTTAGTCGCACTAAGTGGTCACCAATTCGGCGGGATGCTCCAATGACCACTAGGGAGAATAGTAGTTTACTTCTATCTACAAAGGGACAAAAGCAAGTTGATAAATGTTTAAGTATGTTCAATGACAGCGTAAGCAATGTCGTATCACCTTTGACACTATATTTACCACTAGAAAGAATTGCAATGGCCACTTCAACTTCTAGGATTTGGGGCCAATGATCAAGAAAGGTCAACCAATAGCATCCAAAAAGCACATGATGCAAACCTAATATGAATCTCATCAAAAAATCCAAACGCCTCAGTCACCACCAAACTAGAAGGCACCGTCCCCCTCATCGGTAATTAGAACCACCTTAAGATATGGAAGACAAAAAATTCAACATACATGACACAATACATTCTCTTTCGACACTAAACACATACAAGATAAATCATGCCTAGATGCCAATCAGATTTATTAAAATTTGTAAACCATTTAAATCTTTGCTGCCAGATTAAACCCATCCAATATAATCCTCGAGAAGTTACTTACCTGAGGTTCGGTGAACTTGACAGTTTGGACAGCAGCAAGGCCAGCAAGATCATGCTCCATATACTCAAAAACAAGGTAAAGACTGCAAGAAATTCGGGATATAACCAAGCCTTCGAGCTTAATTACATTGGGATGATCTAGCCTTCTCAGCACGAGTATTTCTCTCGCCATAAACCTTACCGTCTCAAGATCTAAGTTATCGAACCTTACTTTCTTAAGAGCCACTACTTTCCCAGTGATCAAGTCCCTGGCCTTGTACACATTGCTGTATGTTCCCTGGCCAATCTGAACAACAAATCCAAAACACTCCACAAACTTCAGATTTAAATACCAGCTTTCATGTTTTATACTTTTTAACTTCGAATTTTATATGATCAATAGAATCCACTGTCAAAACTGTTCAATTTTTCAAAAGGTAAGAAACCACTCTAGTCTCTACATACATAAATAAAAAACTGCAAGAAAAATTTTAAATCAAGATCTGTAGCATTCCACAGCCACATAAATAAGTTGTACATTGACAAGAAAAAAAATTATATTTTTTGCCCTTGAAATAGCATTACATCATTGCTTCATATAATGTTCTCAAGAAGGGATAAGAAATGCATGCTTCCACATATCTAACAAAAGAAAGAACCTTTCCACTGACGTCATTGCTAACTGGTAGACGAAATGCACACAAAATTCTACGGAGATTACCTTGTCAAGTTTCTCGAAGGTGTTAGCACGTCGTGGATTCCAATCCTGGATGGCGTCGCCGGCGACGTCCAACAGCCACGGCGGCCACTCATCGGCCGAGGCCGCGGAGCCTCTTTTAAGCTTAAACTCCGGCACCGCTGCCGGAATAATCCACCTTGAGTCTGCTGCCGCCGGGACCTCCTCGATCATCTTCTTCTTCTTTCCTCTTCTCCCTACCGTCACTTCATCGTTCTCGGAGCTCCGCCGTACGTCGTTCTTTTGCTTCCGGCAAGCTTTTCTTTGTCCGGAGGTTGTTTTGCCAAGAACACAACCCATAACAGAGAGTTACGTTTCAGCTCAATTCACCAAATCTTTAGCTACCCATTTCATTTCAAGCACAAGAACACTGAAAAACAAGCCGTATCTCAATCTGACAAGCCACGGGCAGTAGATTGAAGAACTCCGCATTTACTGCAAATGAGTACCTATTGATTCGTGTTCTTATATATGTTCAACGATGCGAATGATCCATGGGATCACCCGAAAAACCAACATTCAAAGAACGATTATTCAAAGGAAAACAAAAACCAAAACAAAAACCAAAACAAACAAGACGCAGAAGGGTCTTCTGTTCAGCAAGTGAAACCCACTACCGTAAAAAGAGTATAGATAATTACAGAGAAAGAACCAATCGTATAATGGCAATCTGCGACTGTTTGAGTGCATTAATTGCTCTGGGAGCAGGAGGGTGTGAAATGTTTGAAATTTCCAATCTTGTCAAGAATTCATTCAATCAGGTTAAAAAAATGGCTCTGTATTTACATATATATTATTATTATAATAAACATTGTCATATTCATATTTTGTGTGTATATTTGTCGCTACTCCAGAGAGAGAAGTAAAGGGAGGGAGTCTTTCGTTGCTGGATTCTGGAGATTGAAAAGGAAGCTCACTGCGTTGAAAATTTTAAAGAATTTCGCCTTTTTCTTCTTTGGAATTTTATGCAAATTCTTAGCAGAATGTGGAAAATAAAAGTAAACTCTTATTTAAAACTTTTTTACATATTATAAAAATAGTGGTCAAATTGTATCATCACTAGAAAAAATATGAAATCTCAAAGTTAAACTAAAGGTATTTTCAAACCTCGTGTTTTTAAAAATCAGACATTTTTTCATCGTTATGACTGATTATTGTAAACAAAGAGATTTTAAAATATCATTAATATGTGGATTTGGACTTGATGCTGTGTATTTTTTACGCGAGATGATCACATGATGATCTCGTTTAATTTGACAATTTTTTAAATTTATCTTATATAATGTGATTTCCACAAGATGATCACGTTATCATCTCGTGTAAAAAAACACAACATCAAATGCTGTCTTTTCAACACAGTAGAGGATCCAAATCCATATCATGCATGAGGTTTTCTATTTTTTGGATTTTCATTGAGGAGTTAAATGATATTTGCTGCATATTAGCAAGTATTCATGTAATGCATGAGAGCTCAGTATAAATTTTTATTTTTTAAAAAATCTAAAATTTCATAGAATTAAACCTGATTATCCACGATGAGATTTTCCAGCTCAGAAAAAAAAGAAGAAGATAGAAACAAAGTTTTATGGGCTAAAAAGTGTGTTACACTATTAGCCGATCGTCGCACATAAGTGATTGAGCTGATAGTCGCAAGCTCTAATATCGATCGTATTTCCAACACCAATCCTCCCACCGGGCCTAAACTCGATTATATTATTTCATTTTTTTAATCGCTTCAAGAGAATACGAAAAAATGCAAAAACTTGTGAGAGACGGTATCATGAGTCGTATTTTGTGAGACAAATATCTTATTTGGGTCATTCATGAAAAAGTATTACTTTTTATTCTAAAATTATTATTTTTTATTGCGAATATCGGTAGGGTTGACTCGTCTCATAGATAAAGATTCGTGAGATCATCTCACAAGAGACTTACTCCCGAAAAAATGCCCATAATATAATTTCTATAATTATTTTTGTAAGTCCAAATAAATCATGCAATAATTTATAAATTCATGATTTTAATGAATGACTAGATTTTAGAAAATAATAAATGCAATATATTATATTTCAACATTTAACTCCGACAATATATTATATACCTTTTTCATTTGTTTTTTTTTTTACAGAACCAGCTAAGTCAAGAGAACGGGTAACTAAACGGTAAAATTATGGGTATATCAAGAAAAACACATTTATGACGTCACTGGTTAATTTAACCTAAATAAAAGGTACCGACACTTATTAAATATTAAAATATATATGAAGATAACATAAAAAAATATTTAAATCGATCTATCAAAGTGTGTGTGTGTAGATACATGAATTTAAAAAAAAAATCTAGAAAATATATTATTTCGATTTATTTATTTCTTTAAAAAATAATAAATATAAAAGTAGTGCCGTTTTGGAACACAGCAGTTTTCATTATAACCAACCACATACGGGAAAGGGCCAATGAATTTATTGTAGGAATTGATAAAGTTTATTTTAAATATATAATGTCTCCTGCCTATGCAATATCATAATTTAAAATATCTTATTATATTAAATTATTCTATAAAATATTTTTTTTTTAGAATTTTATGCCATAAATTTGAGGCCATTGAGAGCTTCAATAAACAGTAATCAATAATGGTGAGTTGTTTATATATATATATATATATGTCTCTTGATTATTTCACGGATGAGGTAACTTGAAAGAACTGCCATTGAAACTTATGCTTCAAGGACTGTTTTTTTTAAAAAAAATATGTTTATAGAAAAAAAACTTTATGTCGACTACGAGTAAGTTAACGGGAATTGAATATGTCACATTAGTTTCTGTCATCGTTAATTATATAACCGAACGTTTATAGTTTCAGTTGCTCGTCGATGAATAAACTAACGAGAATGAATACATAAATTATGTTTCTATCGTCAATTATGGGATCGAATTAACTCTTGCCATTACTAGTATAAGTAAAGTACTCTCATTACCATTTTGCTCAAACTGGAGAAAACAAACGACTGCCAAAGTCCTTGTGTTTCAATTTTGTTAACTAATTTGTTTAGGTACATTGCAAGATAGAAAGGTGAAGAATTCATTGTACCATTTCATCATATCTTCATACTTTAAATCTTTTTTTTTCTTTTTTTAATTATATTATCATCTAGGAAATATATTTAATTATCCAAAAAATTTATGATCTTTTTAGAGAATAAAATAATTGACATTTATTTTGAAATGGATTATTTATATTATCTAAAAATTAATAATGGTGTGACATTATTTATAATTGAGGGCTCCTTGTGTTCAAGGACTAGATGACAGAAAAGCCTCTCCATTTCTTAGGTTTCTTTCACTTGTGCTCATCATTTTCTACCATCTTATACCTGAAAAATTACTCAAATAAAAAATATTCTATAAACCACAAGTTGTTTGTTAATATTATTATCATATTATCGTTTTCCGACCTCTAGTTTTTATCCTTTATCCCAAATATATGAGGCAAATTCATCCTAATATTTGCGAAAACGAGACGACCTGGTGACTGATAATTAGTTGGTTGAGAATTAACAAGTAACTTAATTCATTGACATATTAATCAAAACAATAGAGCAATTGAAGTACTATATAATTTACGGAATTTAAGTTACACCAATTATCACTAGCTATATTTTTCGACCATATACTTATAATACGTTTAATATGCGCACACACGAAATCAAGGTGGATAGATTTTAAGTGCGTTTAGAGAGAGGGGAAAAAATATATCATTGGAAAGGTTTGATATATTATATGAACATAATCAAATTGATATTTGTTTAATATTTGCCCTAGCTAGTTTATTCTAAAATAATATATGTACAAATAAATATTTTAGAATCCAACTATACTAAGTAAGTGGTCCAAATTTAGCAAGTGCTTATAATAAGCAAATAAGGTTCCATTAATTATATCCACTTGCCAATGAATGAACATTATATTTTACCAAAAGATGGGCTAATCATAAGCTATTTAGTTTCTAACAATGTTCAATCTAGGCTTGTCAAATTGGGCCGGCCCGACCCGTCCCGCCATAAAAATTGAGCGGGTTGGGTTGATAAAATAGCAGCCCGTTTGGAGGCGGGCCAAACGGGTTGAGCCCAGTTTGGGTTGCGGGCTGGCCCGCCAAATTAGGGTCGAATTTTATATTTTTAAGTTTTATATAAAAATTCCTATTTCTTCCTTATTTTTTCTCATGTGCCTAACTTCAATCAATCTGGTAAAATCTCTATGCTTCTATTTTTTTTTGAAGATGTTATACTCTCCAGTCTCATCCCTTTTTTTAATGTTTAACTCAAATTAATCCAGAATTATCGAAATAATATAGTAAATAAAGTAATTATGTGTATTGTTGAACACATAATATTTTCTGAAATTTACAACCGTCTGTTTTCTCGACTTTGTGATATCTTCCAATGTTTCTCACTTTTTAAGAAAATGTGGATGGTAAGAGCTAGGTGCCTTGTGCGGACAAACCCTTAAGATCGTTAATTTTTGTTTTCTTGTGATGACAAACCCTTAAGAAACTGGAGAAAGTGTATACTAAAAAATATTTGGAATTCACATTTAAAGGTTTCATTGTATTTACGGTTGGTGATATTACATGAGTTAATTTTTAGTTCATGTGTACGATGAAATCTTGTGCGAATTAAAATAAACATTTTATTATTTTATGGATTATGTTGATTGTTGTATGCTTTCAATGTCTTATTTCAATGTTTTTAAATTTTTTATGAAACTATTTGACTGAAATATATTTTTCTTCTATGTTTATTTTAATATTGTTTAGCGGGTTGGCACGCCTAACCCACGGCCCAAGGTGGGCTGGGCTGGGTTGGTCATTTAGAGGCCCGTCAAAATGGCGGGCTGGCCCGCCCCGCCCCGCCTAATTGCGGGTTGCGGCGGGTGGCGGGCTGGCCCGCCCCGTCAACTCGTTTTGATATGTATAGTTCAATCCTAGGTGCACTTTATGTACATTCAATGATTAATCCTATTTTCATCATTTTTTATATAATTATATATTATATTATATTATATTATATATATATATATACACACACACATATAGCTAACATATACGAGGCTAGTATGTCTTTCTTTAAATAAACAAATTTTGATTTTATTTCGTACCTATAAATAAAATAATGAATCTTTGAAGTTTTATTTCAGGCTAAAGAAAGTTTTAATTTTTTGTTTCACACAAACTTTGTACATATTGCACTCAAAATGGGGATTAACAAGAACTTTTAAAGGTAAAATAAAACCCTTCTATCCAAACATGTTAGATTATCGAGTGAGAAAATTAGAATTAATCAAAATATTTAATTTTTTAATATATTCGGATTATATAAATTTCAAGTGTTCTAAAATAATTATTTAAAAACTAGGCCAAAAATTGTTAGATGGGTAGGATTCATTAATTTTATGACATGCAAACTAAGCAAACTTTTGTTCGTGTTGGCAACGATAACATAGGATAAAGATAAAGCTTTAATTGTACGCAGTGGTAATGATTATAAGAGAATGATCTAATGCATGATCTAATATAATTTTTTTTTCCAATCAAGGGACTCAATCTTTGGGAGCATTAGTATTGATAAAAATTATATGAGACGGTCTCACAAGTCGTATTTTGTGAGACAAATATCTTATTTGGATCATCTACAAAAAATATTACTTTTTATGCTAAGAATATTACTTTTTACTGTGAATATCGGTAAGGTTGACTCGTTTCACAGATAAAGATTCGTGAAACCGTTTCACAAAAGGCCTTTCATTAGTATTTCGATAAGAAAAACTGAAGCATTTATTTATTAATTTTTTTGTGAGACGATATTTAGGAATTATATTTATGAGATGAGTTGATCCGATTCATATATGTAAACATAAAAAGTAATATTTTTAATGAGTAGAATAGCGTTGGAGATTCGTCTATAAAACTGACATGTGAGATGGTCTCATAGTATTTTTTATATTACTTATAATATCTAGTGTAAAAAGTAAAGAATATGTCTCTTTGAGACGCCCTCAGGGTTTTATACTTGTGAGAATAGTTGAATCGGTTCGTAAATACATTGAAAAATAATATTTTTGATATAAAATCAGTATATATACATACATACATACATATATAATATGAAATAATTGTCTATGTTAGAAAACAGTCGACACATACATGATGATTAATTTTGTTGTACAAGTTAAAAATTTTAAGTTTTAGTTTTTTGTAAAGTAACGACAAGTGCTTGATATTATAATATATCACAAACTAATAATAGTTTAAATTGAACTTATAAAGTTAGTAAAATTTTGCATATAGTTTCCTAAAATTTGTGCTTTACTAAAGAAAAAGTTACATATAAAAATTAAATATTTTTAAGGTTAGCTTAACTATGTCCAATTTGATATCAACGGACTCTTCCGTGGCCCCTTCTCCTGGAAAGGGTGCTTTTCTATTTCTTGATATTTAATATGCGCAATAATTAAGATAAAGAATAAAGTCATTGCTAAAATTATCAGAAAGAAAAAGTCTACAACTTGTACCAAAAATATAACAACCAGTATCTCTTCTTGGCTTGAAGTAAAAGCTTCATTCGTGACGCAAAATAAACCCCCAATAATGATCAGTTTATATATATAAATTAAATTAAATTAAATAGTTCTTATTAGAAAAGCTGAAAAGCGATTGACAGGTGACGCTTGGATTATTAAATTAAATGAATTTAAAAATTTGAGTTATACTATTATAATTGATTGAATTTTTTAAAAAAATGATAAATAAATAAAAAATCTAAAGGCATCGTATTCAAGATTCGAGTCAAAATAAGTATTCAAATTATTCCTCAATAGACTTCTGGTGGCAATAATGTTAGTGGAGTTGCAAATCAATTCAAGTTTCTATATATAAATATACATATATATATACATATACATATATTGATATTCAATAGAAATATAGGGTTCGGTTCCAATAAATGATACTAGCTCAAATGCAGATCTCGAATTCACTCTAAACCTGAAATCATGAAAGAGACCGTTAGAAGGAGGTCGGGTGAAACGTCTACTACTCGTTTTTCTTTAATTTATACTAGAAATTTTTTTTCCTAAACCATTCGGCCAAACCACATACATATATATAAATATTTAGCACCATTTAAAAATCAGTTCCCCAACTAATTATTTGACAATCCCAAAAAACGCGATTCAAAACATAAAATTGTAAACGTCAACCAAACTTAAAAATAGCATTTTTCAAAATAAAATATAAGCATCTTAGTCTCTCAAAAATATCACAAGTCATAAAATCTTTAAAGTAATCTTAAATCATAAACATAATTGCAGAAAAAAATGGCAACGATCATCGGGTTATGTGCACCTTCAGTCCAGCTAGTTCAACCATCAAGACCTCCATAAAAATTATGCTCACCTGCATCGATCACACCTAGTGAGTTTAATGACTCGGCAAACTTTAATCATGATAACAAGTAGTACATATACAATCACATGTATCAATAAAATACTTTTCCTAAAAATAGCTTTTCATGAATATGCATAAGTTTTAAACCTTTCATCATATACGTATACGTTTTCATTTTACTGAATTCAGATCGTTACTTGTGACTTCGTTTCAACTGTAGGTCGATGGATCCATCTACGTATAACCATGATACCAGGCGACGGGGATATCAGCGACATTCTCACTCATCAACTGAGCTTTGACCTTACATATCATCATATCATTTCGATGTAAATACGATCGTCAGGCACTCTATGGGACCTTCTCTCGTAAACGGGCTCCATCTGGACCTTTTTCTCTCATGATATCCCCAGTCATATCTTTTTATGTCACAATCAAGTCACCTCATTCAACATTTCATCATTTTATCACTTATAAAATTCATGTGTGTGTATATAATATATATATATATATATATATATATATATATATATCATTTTTCTTTTAAACCAAGCATGTAACAAGTCTTTTAGAATTAACGTTTCATCATAAAATTACATAAATATTTAAAATAAACATTCTAGCATTCATTATAGTGTTCAGGGCACTGCCAGGACGTCTAACATTTTTCAGGTATAAAATGACTGTTTTGTCCCTGAACCCTAACTTTCCCAATTTATCATTATACCTTAAAATTATGACCCAAATTCATCCAAACTTAACATACACATTAAAATACACCCATAAATATGTCTTAGACGTAAACTTAAGTTACTCAACTAATTTCTCAATTCGTTTTTTATATTTAAACGTACGTCTCGGTTTTAACCCGAATTAACTCAAAACTTAACCAAACCTTACCAAATTTGAACCATAGATTATTAACACACAACCATACCATAAACAACCAAAATCAAGCCAATTAAAATCTTTGAAAAATCCTAGGACACCCACTGAATATTTTCCAAATAATTCGAAAACCCAAGTCCCATAGACCATGGTTCTCTTTGATTCTAGACCCTAACCGTCATGACCAGCCCATAACCAACCATCCTAGGACCTAAACCAAACCTATAACAAGCTGCTGGACAGCACTTAACAAGCCTAGAAGCCAAAGCCCCCAAACACGATTGCTACATGTCTTGCGCGCCTAGCCTCACCCCACAGCCCCTTGGCCTTCGCACCAGCCCCCGTGCAACCACCCTAGGACCATCCTACAATCCCCTTAGGTCTCCTGGACATGACCCTACAGCAGCTAGGAGTCGTGCCCCTCTAGGAAACCCTGGCCGAACCCTAGCTCCCATACAAACCAACTTTTCGTTCAAGATTTATTCCCTGCATGTGCAGCCCTTATCTAAGCATCTATTGATCCTTAACATGTTGGGAAAACGTCCCTTCTAGTAATCATACCATGTCAGCCCATTTGTGCATCATAAGCAAGAGTTTTAAAATATGAAAACTCTAGTTTTGTTCATGTTATGCCATAAAAACGAAAATAAAAAAGTGTATCATGATTTTCATTCAATCATGTATTAAAACATATAATATGGTGTGAAAGATGATTGAAAGAAAATTAATACGTACCTTTGCATATTTTACGCATGAAAAATGATTTGAGATGCAAAGAACGGCGACGGAGAGGGACGGGACTTGCTGCGTTTTCTTCAAAACCCACGTGAATAAGCTTGAAAGTGTGGAGTGTGTACGTGTAGGGCTGCTGATGGAAATTCCTAGCTCTTTGTGTGATGTGTGTGTGTGTTTTATGTGTAATGGTTAGGGTTTTTAAGGCTTATTTTATATATAAAATACATGGAACAAGTTTAGACTAATTAACCTAATATAATAGGCCAGTTAAATAGTAATTAAAATATTTTTTTAGGAGATTTTTCGAAAATATTAGCCAAATTCCCAAAAAGTCCTTATTTTTGTCAAAAATCGATTACAAGTTTAAAATGCGACTCGACGCATAAAAACACATTAAAAAGCAACATTTTTGAAAATACCTTTTAAATTATACCATTTATTAAATGATTAAAATAATCATTTAATAAAAATATTTTCCCTTATATGGTCCCTCGTTTTCGTTCCTCGATCACGTCTCGAATACCCTTTAAGACACTGTTTTATGCATTCTAGTAGAAAACTACATTTTAAACATGTAAACATGCCTACCATATTCGATAAATGCAAAAATAATTTAATTAGTCATTTTTCCTAAATTTGCATGCAGTTGGATTACGTTATCGCATTTTGGACCTTACACTGGGAGGGTGTCCCAGCGTGGCTCCTCTGACGCTCAAGTCAGGTATTGATAATAAAATGGGATAGCATCTAGTGACGTTGCTAAGAATCAATATAGTGAATGAATGAATTGAACAATCAAACATCGTATTTATAGTAGTGTACATGAGATCCATCATGAGCCACTTACCGAGGTTATGGGCCGCGGGTCCAAAGTCTTTTTTGGACCTGATCTTGATGGGTCCATTCATAGGATATCACCAGTCTCTCCTTCCCGAGTAAACTGAATCGCAGGTTCGAAATTCGATTAATTGTGCTGCCCACATCCCTTGGCGTACCTTCCATCAATCACCTTTCACTCACTAGCTCTCCATTTCACTTCTTCCTCTAACGCGTTTGCCCTCGCCAGCTCTTCATCCACGCCTTCGCAACCTCGCACCCATGCCCTCGCAGCCTTATCCAACTTCACAGCTCCTCCCTCGCCCACGCTACTCGTTCTCGCCTCATCCCCCAGCCTTGCCCTTCCAGCCTCACCTGTCTTTCTCCATTTCGCTTCTTCCTCTAACACCCTCGCCCTCACCACTCCTCATCCACGCCTTCGCAACCTCGCACCCACGCTGCTCGTTCTCCACCCATCCCTTGGCCTTGCCCTTGCATCCTCGCCTAGCCTTGTCCTCCACGCCTACAGCCTCGCCCTCGCCCTCGCCCTCGCCTCGCCTCGCCTCGCCTCGCCTACACACTTTCAGCCTCGCCTGGCCTCTCTCCATTTCGCTCCAGTACCCCATAGCCTCGCCTCCTCACCACTCTCTCAGTGCCTCACCTAGCCTCTTCCAGCCCCTCTTCCTCGCCTCGCCTTCGCCCATCTCGCCTTCGTTTTCAAGATCCTCTACTAGGCTTTAGGTAGGAGAAACGAGTACTTCACTCACCCTCCATACTTCTAGCACCTCACTCTTCTAACTTCAGGCTCCTCTACCTAGGGTCCAAACTTCACCCTCGCCACCTCAAGCTCTTTTACTAGGCTCCAACCTTAATTAGTAGGAAAATTACGAATCCTACGAACCCTCACCCTCCATACTTCAAGCTTTTCACCCTCACCACCTCAATCTCATCTACTTGGCTCCAACCTTCACCATCATCACCTCAAGCTCCTCTACTAGGCTTCAGCTTTAGTAGGAAAATTATGAACCGTCGCACTCCATACTTCTAGTTCTTCACTCTCACCGCCTCAAGCTCTTCTACTAGTGTAATGCCCCTTATTCGACAACTTTCTCCACTATACCAAGATGAGTCTTTCCAGCGTGCTTATATCATCACTCACATGCATCCTAGGAAACTTTCAAGAAGGTCACTCATCTCAAAATTGTCCCAACTCAAGCACGTTTAACCTTGGAGTTCTTATGTAATGAGTTACCGAAAAGAAGATGCACCTTCTTGATATGAGTAGCACCTATCAAATCTTGTAAACACTCCTCAACTGCACAATCTCATACCTAAACTTTTTGGAATCCTTCTCCTTCCAGTGTAAGATCAGTTCATTAATTTTTCCTTCGCCTAGAAGCCTGCCTGGAGCCGCTCATTTTTCTTGTAACCTCATGGCACATGCGATCACCCCCCATCTTCTTCGGTCATGTTCCTCACAACTAGGCTTCAGCCTTAGTAGTAAAATGATTAACACTCACCCTCGTCACTACAAGCACCTCTACCTAGGGCGAGCCATGGTAGGAAAATGTAAATTTCACTTTCATCACATCAACTCTTTTTTTTACTAGGCATATCTCAATTAGGTTAAAATTTAATTTTTGATCTCCCCACCACTTCTCCTCTACGAGGCATAGCTTAAGTAGGTAAAATTTAATATTCATTCTCCTCAACTCTTCTCCTCTACTAGGCATAGCCCAAGTTGGTAAAATTTAATTTTAATCTATGCACATCTTCTCCTCTACTAAGCATAGTCCCATTAGGTAAAATTTAATTTTCATTCTCTCCAACTCTTATCCTCTACTAGGCATAGCTCAAGCAGATAAAATTTAATTTTTAATCTTCACACCTCTTCTCCACTACTAGGCGCAACCCAAATAGGTAAAATTAATTTTCATTCTCCCAACTCTTCTCCTCTACTAGGCATAGCCCAAGTAGGTAAAATTTAATTTTTAATCTCCACACCTCTTTTTCTCTACTAGGCATAATCCAAATAGGTAAAATTTAATTTTGAATTTCTC
Organism: Primulina tabacum; assembly: GCF_025594145.1. Lineage (NCBI taxonomy): Eukaryota > Viridiplantae > Streptophyta > Magnoliopsida > Lamiales > Gesneriaceae > Primulina > Primulina tabacum. The sequence continues at coordinate 3,112,434 of NC_134565.1, read as the reverse complement.
AACCTCTCTTACTCTACTAGGCATAGCCCAAATAGATAAAAGTTAATTTTTATTCACCTCACCTCTTCTCCTCTACTAGGCATACCCTAAGTAGATAAAATTTAATTTTCAATATCTCCAACTCTGTTCTTCTACTAGACATGGCCCAAATAGGTAAAATTTAATTTTCATTCTCCCAACCTCTTCTCCTCTTCTAGGAATAGCCCAAGTAGACAATTTAATTTTTAATCTCCACACCTCTTTTCCTCTACTAGGCATAGTCCAAGTTGGCAAAATTTAATTTTCACTTTTTTCACCTCTTCTCCTCTACTAGGTATAACCCAAATAAATAAAATTTAATTTTCAATTTTTCCAACTCTTCTCCTTTACTGAGAAGGCATATCTCAAGTAGGTAAAATTTAATTTTCAGTCTACTCACCTTTTCTCTTCTACTAAACATAGCCCAAGTAGGCAAAATTTAATTTTAAATCTCTCCCACTCTTCTGCTCTACTAGACTCAGCCAAGGTAGATAAAATTTAATTTTCAATCTGCTCAACTATTCTCCTCTATTATGCATAGCTCATGTAGGCAAAATTTAATTTTCAGTCTCCTCATCTCTTCTCCTCTACTAGGCTTAGTCCAAGTATGTAAAATTTAATTTTTGATCTTCTCAATTCTTCTCCTCTACTAGGCATAGTCAAAGTAGGTGAAATTTAATTTTTAATTTCCTCACATCTTCTCCTCTACCAGGCATAGCCCAAGTAGGTAAAAATTTAATTTTCGATCTCCTCAACTCTTCTATTCTACCAGGCATAGCCCAAATAGGTAGAATTTAATTTTCGATCTCCCCCGCTCTTCTCCTCCACTAGGCATAGCCCGAGTAGGTAAAATTTAATTTTCAATCTTATCAACTCTTCTCCTCTAATAGACATAGCCCAAGTAGGTAAATTTAATTTCAGTCTTCTCACCTTTTCTTATCCACTAGGCATAGCCCAATTAGGTAAAATTTAATTTTCAATCTCCTCCACTCTTCTACTCTTCTAGGCTCAGCACAGATAGGTAAAATTTAATTTTCAATCTGCTCTACTCTTCTTCTCTACTAGGCATAGTCCAAGTAGGTAAATTTTAATTTTCAATCTTCCCGACTCTTCTCTTCTACTATGCATAACTCAAATAGGTAAAATTTAATTTTCAATCTCCTCACCTCTTCTCCTCTACTAGGCTCAGTCTAAGTAGGTAAAATTTAATTTTTAGTATCTCCACCTCTTCTTCTCTACTAGGCGCAGTCCAAGTAGGTAAAATTTAATTTTCAGTCTTCTCATCTTCTCTCCTCTACTGGCATAGCTCGAGTAGGTAAAATTTAATTTTCAATCTCTCCACCTCTTCTACTCTACTAGGCACAGAACGATGAGGTAAAATTTAATATTTTCAGTTTCCTCATCTCGTCTCGTCTCCTCTACTAAGCATAGCCCAAGTAGGTAACATTTAATTTTCAATCTCCCCACCTCTTCTCCTCTATAGGCTTAGCCCAGTAAGTAAAATTAAATTTTAATTCTCCTCACCTCTTCTCGTCGATTAGACTCAACCCAATTAGGTAAAATTGAATTCATGGCATCCTCATAATACATCAACATCTATGAACTTAATACAAGAACTTGGTTTTATTATATTTCAACTGATTACATAGGAAATATTCAGAAAGGAAATACTTCCACAAGCGCTCTTTTTCCCTCTTCCTTTACTACCCCTTCATAACACCGACGCGTGACTTTTTGGTCCCTGCAGAAGACTCTCTCTCTCTCTCTCTTGGAGGAAACTTAAGCTTCTGATGATAGGTGGAAGCTACGGCTCTAAAATACTAAAGGCTGGCCGTCCCAAAATTCCATTATACGCTGATGGAGTATCTACCACGATGAAGGTTATAATCTTTGTTGTTCGCCGATGACAATCCCCAAGGATAAGGGAAGAATAAGTTGACCCAATGGCTGAATGGCATGTCCCGCGAACCCATGCAGAAGGGTAGAGACCGGCTCAAACTCAAATCCTTCCACTTTCATCTGATCCAATAAATATCTTTACAACGTTGTAATTGGTAATGATTGTTGTCACCACCAAGGCATCGTTAAGCGGAGCCACAATGCCTTGAAGTTCTTCCAGCCCAAAGCTGATGATGGGATCTTGTGGTAAGTCTGCATCCCTGGATATATCAAAGTTCTCCAACCTTCTTCTGTGTGCTTTCCGAGCTCGCCCGAAGTCTCCATCAATAACATCTCCCGAGATCATATGAATAATTACTCTCGTATGAGGGTTGTCCTCGTTCATTCTCCTACTCAAATCGACAGGCTCTCAAGGGACATCTTGATGCCACCACTCTCTTATCGCCTCTCCTACCTATGATTTATCCAGGGAGGGCCCCGACCTCGCCTAGGGGACAGACGAGACCTTTGGCATCTCCGGGATGATGATCCATCTCGTCTATCGGACGGAGGCAATCTAGCATCATCTTCAACCCTCTGTGATTTTTCCCACCTCCCTTCTGTCTCCCTCACCTCCATCACCTTATCTTGATTCTTATTCAAAAGAACGTGGGATGAGAATTGTCATTTACCTCTAGTTTTATCCTCTTCTCTCTAACATGCACTCTCTTAGTACCTCCTCCCTCTGCTCCCTCAACTCTACTTGCCTCAGGCCGCTGCTCCATCCTCTTTTTTTGTTGTGCATCATCCAGATTCACGTACTTTGCTGCCCGAGCTAAAATATCGTCATAGCTCAACGGAGGTTTCTTGGCTAGTGATTTGAAGAATTATCCTCCTCTCAATCCTTGGGTAAAGGCACCGATCATAATGTCAGGGTTAGCCGCTGGTATCTCCAGCGCTGCATTGTTGAAACGTTGGATAAACTCTCGCAAAGTTTTCGTTTCTTGTTTCTTCATCACAAACAGGCTTATGTAATTTTTCTGACACCTCTTGCTGCTAGCAAATCCTTGCAAAAAAGCTCTGGAAAAATCCTCAAAAGACCGTATAGAGTTGGGTTGCAGCGCATTAAACCACTGTAGGGCTGATCTCACCAAAGTACCCAGAAACACCATGCACCTAACTCCATCCGAGTACTGATGCAACAAATTTGCATTCTCAAATCTCTCCAAGTGTTCTTCTAGGTCAGTACGTCCGTCGTACTCTCCCACGCTTGATTGTCGAATACTTGGGGGAAGCTTTTCTTCCAAAATGGTGGGGGAAAAATGACTCTCTCTTTTCAGCACAGAGCTCTGTTTCCCAACTGTTGCCTCAACATTCTTATCTATTTCCACATCTCCTCCATCTCAGGATTCTCCCCACTTGGGAGGGACTGCGTCTCTTCAACCCTGCTCTGATGGCCCTCAGCATTCTCCTCTCGTTCCCAGCGAAGAACTTGTTCTTCGGTAAACATGGATTCTTGGTTCTTCTTCATAACTTTGTCTACTGTCCTAGTAATGAATTGACCTAAATGTTACAGGGTCAAGTTCCCTGCATTCTCATTGGGACGAGGTTGTTCAGGTCCCGTCTCAGGACGAGGTTGTTCGGGTCTCGTCTCAGGACGTGACGATATTGAGTTAGTTCTTATGCTCCCTTTCCGGCCTACTATCTCTACGTCTCAGCTCAAGTTTCCCACATATGGCGTCAAGTGATACTCACTAGAAATATAGGCTTCAGTTCCAGTAGGTAATATGATGCAAACGTGGTTGGTCAAGCACCAAAGATGGCATGGGAGTCGTTGGAGTTGCCCGAAGGACCTATAATGTGGGGACGTAGCAAGAAGTTTAAAGAGACACTTCAAGGATTCATGGTGAGCTACCAAGGAAGTCATCCAAATTGGGTGTCTAATTTAGAGGAGCTTGAGGAACATAGACACAATGATGAAAGTGTTTAGAATGTAATTCAAGTGCTAAATGACCATGCGGACAGCAGCACGCGCGCACCCGCGCCAGAAGCGGCGTAGCCACGTGCACGCATGCGCGCCTGAACCGGCGCTGCGGAGCACGCGTCGTTGCGCGTGAATCGGTGCTGCCGCGCGCCCCGGGCTTGGGCATGGCAGAATGCCGCGCCATCGCGCCACCGCGCGCACTGCCGTGTCAAACTTGCTAGACAACTTTTGTTATGACTTTTTACACTACTTTTTCATGTTTTATAGATTATATATGCATTGTATCAGACCATGAACAAAATAATTCAGAGATATAAGAATTTTTTTGAGGTTTCTCTCAATATTCAAGGCTATTTTAGCTTTGTACTTCACAAAAATCAAACTTATCAAAGATTACATCTTTGTGGCGTTTGCCAATTGTTTTTGCACGGATTGTCAAAAACAAGTTCTTTGAAGGTTTTTATGAAATTCGATTGTTATTATCGTTGATATTTGTTGCTAAGTGTTAATCGCTTAGAGGTGAATATCACAAATCGTTGCTTGTTTCAAAAGATCGGGACAACATAATCGATCCTTGTTCGTTATTGAATTGAGGGCGCGATTCTAATTAATCGTGTTTGCTTCTCATTCGTGCGAGGATTCGTATCATTTGGTATCAGAGCATTTGGTTCTCTTTGACTCAAGTAAGTTATCGTTGCTGTTTTCAGATCTGTCTAAAATTTAGTTCTGTTCTCAGATATGTGTTATCCTTTTGTTTTTATTTTCAGATCTTTCTAAAAATTTTGTTCTGTTTTCAGATCTTTTTTATACTTTCGTTTCTGTTTTCAGATCCGTGTTATCCTTTGTATTGTTGTAAGATCTGCGTTATTCTGACAGTTGCGAGTGTCCACGAGTTGAATCTTGTTAGTTTGATATACAAATATAAAGATTGATCACACTTTCGAGAGAACTATCACATTCGAGTGAAAACATATGAGTGCGAGCGCTATTTCTTTGGAGTGATCATGAGAATTTGTGTGAGGAATATCTTTTATTTCTACTAAAATTTTCTTGCAGGTACAAAATCTGAAAGTAAAATGGAGAGGGAGGTAGGAGATAGTTCGAACCAGGGGTTGTCTAAGGTCCAAATGGAGGCTTTATTTGGTCATTTTAGTAGGATGATGAGGGCCGAGTTGGATCCTTTACATGAGAGGTTGGATAGGCTTGAGGTTAGTAATAGCGAAAATAAATCTAAGCTTAAAGGTTTGGGTAGAGGCGAAGAAGAAGAGGATGAATATGATTTGGGAGAAGAAGAGGAGAGTCAAAACGAGAACTGGGGTAGGAACGAAAGAGGTAAAGGGTTTGGTAGAGGAAAAAGAGAAGCCGTACGGGGTAGGTACGATGATGGGAATAGGGAAGATGGTAACATAGGTAGCATTAAGATGAAAATTTCGTCGTTCCATGGTAAGTCAGACCTAGAGGCTTATTTAGAATGGGAAAAGCGAGTTGAATTTGTTTTTGATTGTCACCAATATTCTGAACTCAAAAAGGTTAGGTTGGCAGTGGTTGAGTTTGTTGATTATGCACTTATTTGGTGGGATCAATTATTGACCGCTAAGAGAAGATGTAATGAGAAGCCTATAGAAACTTGGGCTGAGATGAAGAGTGTAATGAGGAAGAGGTTTGTACCAAATCACTACTATAGAGAAATGTTTAAGAGGTTACAAACTTTGAGACAGGATGTGAAGAGTGTTGAGGACTACTATAAAGAATTGGAAGTTGTCATGATTAGAGCAAACATAGAGGAGGATCGTGAGGCTACTATGGCTCGTTTCCTGTGTGGTTTGAGCAGGGAGATTCAAGACCAAGTGGAGCTTAGACACTACTTGGATATAGATGAGATGGTGCAGATGGCGATAAAAGTGGAGCAACAACTCAAGAGAAGAGGAGTTGGTCGCACCACTCAAGTGGGGAATGCATCAATACCTTGGCGTTCCAACGTTGTTAAACGTGAAAAAGGCAAGGTTGTGGCCAAGACCAAAGTTGACATTAAACAGGAGACGCCTAAGCATGGAGTGCAAGGTAAATTCGAAACTCCTATTAATCGTTCTAGAGATGTCAAATGTTTTAGGTGTCAAGGAGTTGGACATATTGCTAGCCAATGTCCCAATAAAAGGGTGATGGTGTTGAATACTTATGGGGAGTATGAATCTCATAGTGAGGGAGATGATGGAGAGGATGAAGATGAGATGCCTGCGTTAGAGGATCCTGACGAGGGATATGAGGCAGTTGTGGGTGAGGCTTTAGTGAATAGGCGTATCATGAGTGCCCAAGTCAAGGAAGAGGAGACTAACCAGCGAGAAAACTTGTTCCATACTAGATGTTTTGTCAGTGGCAAGGTTTACAACATTATTATAGATGGAGGAAGTTGCACCAATGTGGCTAGTATTGAGATGGTAGAAAAGTTGGGTATACCTACGTTAAAGCATCATCAACCATATAGGCTACAGTGGTTGAATGACTGTGCTGAAGTGAAAGTAAACAAACAAGTCTTGGTGGCATTTTCGATTGGGAAGTATGTTGATGAGGTGTTGTGTGATGTGGTACCAATGCATGCTTGTCATATTTTGCTAGGGAGACCATGGTAATATGATAGACAAGTTACACATGATGGGTTTAGGAATAGATATTCTTTTGTACTCAAGAAAGAAACTATTGTTTTACTTTTTTTGTCCCCAAAACAAGTGTTGGAGAACCAATTGAAAAAAAAGAAGAGAGAAGAGGCCGAAAAAAAGAGTGAGAACAAAAGTGAGATGGCCGTTGAAAAAAAAGATGAAATGACTGAAAGAAAGAGAGATCAAAATGGTGAGATAGCCATACAAAACAAAAAACAGAGGAAAGAAATTGAGAGGAAAGAAAATGAGAGGAAAGAGGCCCAAAAAAAACATATATGGCCCAAAAAGGTGAGATGAAATATTTAATGCACACACATGAACCACTTGTGTTGATTCTTTACAAGGAGATTCTCCTTAACACAAGTGACATAGCCGGGTCCCTTCCGAGCATTGTTGTTTCACTTTTGCAGGAATTTGAAGATGTGTTTCCAGAAGAGTTACCTCAAGGCTTACCACCATTGAGGGGAATTGAGCACCAAATCAATTCGTGCCGGTGAGTGCATTGCCAAATCGTCCAGCCTATAGGAGCAATCCGGAGGAGACTAAAGAACTTCAGCGGCAGGTAAGTGAGTTGTTAGATAGGGGTTTTGTGCGTGAGTCCATGTCACCCTGTGCTGTACCTGTTTTACTAGTTCCTAAGAACGATGGCTCATGGCGTATGTGTGTAGATTGTAGAGCAATCAATAACATAACCATTATGTACAGACATCCCATACCTAGACTAGATGATATGTTAGATGAATTGCATGGTGCTTGTATCTTTAGCAAAATTGATTTGAAGAGTGGTTATCACCAAATTAGAATGAGAGAATGTGATGAGTGGAAAACTGCTTTTAAAACCAAATACGGGTTATATGAGTGGATGGTCATGCCCTTTGGCTTAACTAACGCTCCTAGCACCTTTATGAGGTTAATGAATCGTGTTTTGCGTGCACACATAGGAAAGTTTGTTGTGGTTTATTTTGATGATATCCTAGTGTATAGCAAAAACTTGGATGAGCATGTTAACCACTTGAGACTTGTGCTAATCACACTAAGGGCTGAAAATTTGTATGCTAATTTAAAGAAATGTGATTTTTGTACAAGCAAGCTTGTCTTTCTTGGTTTTGTGGTAAGCTCATAGGTAATACAAGTAGATGAAGATAAGGTAAGTGCTATTCGAGATTGGCCAACTCCTGCTACTGTTGGTCAAGTCTGAAGTTTTCATGGTCTTGCAAGCTTCTATAGGAGGTTTGTAAAGGATTTCAGCACACTGGCAGCACCGATGAAGGCAGTGATTAAAAAAAATGTTCCATTCCATTGGGGCGAGGAGCAAGAGAAGTCTTTTAATATTATTAAACAAAAATTAATTAATGCTCCTTTACTTGTTTTGCCTGATTTTTCTAATACTTTTGAAATTGAATGTGATGCTTCAGGTGTAGGTATTGGTGGGGTTTTAATGCAAGGAGGACGACCATTGGCGTACTTTAGTGAGAAACTCAATGGAGTAGCGCTGAACTATCCAACGTATGACAAGGAATTGTACGCGCTTGTAAGGACTTTGGAGATGTGGCAACACTACTTGAGGCCTAAGGAGTTTGTGATCCATACAGATCATGAGTCTCTAAAGCATCTTTGGGGACAGCAGAAACTGAACAAGCGGCATGCCAAGTGGGTGGCGTTCATAGGAACATTCCCCTACATAATCAAGTACAAACAAGGTAAGGAAAATGTAGTGGTCGACGCACTATCACGGAGGTACGTAATAATCTCTATCTTGGAGTCGAAAATTTTGGGGTTTGAGCATGTGAAAGAGTTGTATTTGTTAGATGAGGATCTTAAGGAGATATTTGAAAAATGCATGCAGAGTCCACATGATAAATTTTATTTGCATAATGTGTTTTTATTTAGAGAAGATAGATTGTGCATTCCTAAGTCATCAATTCGTGAATTACTTGTGAGGGAGGCACATGGAGGTGGTTTGATGGGGCACTTTGGTGTGGCTAAAACTTTGAGTTCTTTGCATGAACATTTTTATTGGCCACATATGAAACGTGATGTTGAACATGTTTGTGAAAAGTGCATAACTTGTAGACAAGCTAAGTCGAGAACACAACCATATGGATTGTATACATCACTTCCTGTTCCTAGTGAACCTTGGGTTGATATTTCTATGGACTTTGTTTTGGGGTTGCCTAGGACTAAGAAAGGGAGGGATTCAATATTTGTTGTTGTTGATAGATTCTCTAAGATGACACATTTTATTGCTTGTCATAAAACCGATGATGCATCAAACATTGCGGATTTGTTCTTTAAGGAAGTCGTTAGGTTGCATGGTATGCCTAGGAGTATTGTATCTGACCGTGATGTTAAATTTTTGAGTTACTTTTGGAAAATTTTGTGGGCTAAAATTGGCACAAAACTGTTGTTTTCTACTACATGTCATCCTCAAACGGATGGACAAACTGAAGTTGTTAATAAGACTCTAGGAATACTTTTGCGTGCTATACTTAAAAAGAACTTGAAAAATTGGGAAGATTGCTTGTCATTTATTGAGTTTGCTTATAATCGTAGCATGCATATTACTACAAATTATTCACCATTTGATATTGTTTATGATTTTAATCATGTAACTCCTTTGGATTTGATGTCTTTGCCTGTGAGTGAAAGGTTAAACATGGATGGCAAGAAGAAGGCTGAATTTGTTAGGAGTTTGCATGAGAAGGTCAAGGCTAACATCGAGAAGAAAAACTTACAATACACGAAGCAAACCAACAAGGGGAGGAAGAAGATGGTTTTTGAAAAGGGAGAGTGGGTGTGGTTGCACTTAAGGAAGGAAAGATTTCCAGAGAAGCGACGTTCGAAGCTCTTACCTAGGGGTGATGGACCATTTCAAGTGCTTGAAAGGATTAACGATAATGCCTACAAACTAGATTTACCAGGTGAGTTCAATGTCAGTTCCACTTTTAATGTTAGTGATCTTTCGTTGTTTGATGTAGGAGATGATCAAGATTTGATGACAAATCCTTTTCAAGAAGGGGAGTATGATGCAAACGTGGTTGGTCAAGCACCAAAGAAGGCATGGGAGTCGTTGGAGTTGCCCGAAGGACCTATAACGAGGGGACGTAGCAAGAAGTTTAAAGAAGCACTTCAAAGATTCATGGTGAGCTACCAAGGAAGTCATCCAAATTGGGTGTCTAAATTAGAGGAGCTTGAGGAATATGGACACAATGATGGAAGTGTTTGGAATGTAATTCAAGTGCTAAATGACCATGAGGACAGCAGCATGCGCGCACCCGCGCCAGAAGCGGCGTAGCCGCGCGCACGCATGCGCGTCTGAACCAGCGCTGCGGAGCACGCGCCATCGCGCGTGAATCGGCGCTACCGCGCGCCCCGGGCTTGGGCATGGCAGAATGCCGCGCCATCGCGCCACCGCGCGCACTGCCGTGTCAAACTTGCTAGACAACTTTTGTTATGACTTTTTACACTACTTTTTCATGTTTTATTGATTATATATGCATTGTATCAGACCATGAACGAAATAATTCAGAGATATAAGAATTTTCTTGAGGTTTCTCTCAATATTCAAGGCTATTTTAGCTTTGTACTTCACAAAAATCAAACTTATCAAAGATTGCATCTTTGTGGCGTTTGTCAATTGTTTTCGCACGGATTGTCAAAAACAAGTTCTTTGAAGGTTCGTATGAAATTCGATTGTTATTATCGTTGATATTTGTTGCTAAGTGTTAATCGCTTAGAGGTGAATATCACAAATCGTTGCTTGTTTCAAAAGATCGGGACAACATAATCGATCCTTGTTCGTTATTGAATTGAGGGCGCGATTCTAATTAATCGTGTTTGCTTCTCATTCGTACGAGGATTCGTATCATAATACTAGTCCAAATGCAGATCTCGAATTCACTATAAGCCTGAATCACGAAGAATATTGTTGGAAGGGGGCCGGGAGGGTGTCCCGACGTAGTCCATCCGACACTCAAGTCAGATATTGATAATAAAATGAGAGAGCAGTTAGGGATGCGCGAGCGACTAACAAACTATAGAACAATATAATTTACGCTTAAGTTCGATACACAAAAAATCAAACACGTTGGAGTTCGCTCGATTTCAAAAAATTCGAATATGAATTAAATATTTTCGAGCCGGACCGATTTTTTTACACCCTATTAAATTGTAATTCAAATATGAATCAAACTTTTTCGAGTCTGGTCAAAAATTCGTGAATCAGCTCGATTCTTTTAGACCCATATTAAGTTGTAGTGCTTCGATTAATTAATCATGATATAATTTCATAATTTAGGCTAATTTTGTTGATTAACATCATTATTATTCTTTTATCATTGAAGATGAAAATGAAACGACCAATTTAATAACGAATAATTAATTAACATGCATGCCCATTTTATAAGCAAAGTTATTATTAAAATATGGAATGCATTTATATAATATGATGTTAGTTGGTATGGAAAAAACCTACTCACCTACGTGCATGCCCATTTTATAAGCAAAGTTATTATTAAAACATGGAATTTATTTATCATAAATGCTATATATATATATTAACACCGATGATGTGTCACTTATTTATTTGATGTTCAATTTTTTTATTTTTATATAATTCAATATGTGAGTGACACATCATCGGTGTTTATAGTAAAATTATTTTACTTTGATATGCCATGTGTGTATATGTATCTTAAATTTAATTATATCGGAGTTATTTTCCTATACTAGATTTTATATTCTGAGTTTTTATTTTTCTTAGTTTTCGTTCATATTAAAAAAAACTAGTATTTTAGAGGAAAAAAATAATACATTTTGGATATCAGAAATGATTAAAATATTATTTTTTATTTAATAATATAATCTAGATAATAAGTATTCATATTCTATTCGAATGTATTTAATCGATTAAAATATGTTTACTCTGCCATTTTTCAAAGTTGCCACAGAATGGAATTTGTATTTTATATATATGTGTGTATATATATAAATATATATATATATATATATATATAATATTTAGATATGTTGTTCATCTACCGTACATACTTCTATGTCCACCAATGAAGTGACAATCATATATTGGATTGTATGATTATATATATAATTTGATGAATGTGGTTAGTCAATAAATTATGGGTGCATTAGAAAAATATCCATAATCATATTGTTAAGACAAAAATTTATATCTAAGTTTTGGTTTTCATAAAATAAACTGATCCAACTCAAGCGCATACTAATGGAGACCATTAAACTGAACCGACAGGTCAAGCTGTTCAACTATTTCGATCTGACAGAGTTTATTCATCACCACAAATTGATCCAAGCTGCTCGAACAGAACGGATCAACTTGAAGACCAGTCTTCAAACATTCTTTGTTCTGTTGATTACTCATTCAGCTATTATCCAAAGAATTTGAAAAGACTGACATTATATCTGACAAATCAATATGAATATGTGGCTATATCAGCATAAATATCTATTACCCAATATATTTGTGAGTACTAGATATATTTATTGTCGTTGGGGACTGACACCGATAAATAAGAAATGAATCAAGACTGAAGAGTTCTCATAAAAACTACTATTGCTTTTTCAGTCTTCATCAAGCATTCAAATCACACATCTCTCAACATACTCATCTTTAAGTTGTTTTCGCACACATTTTGAAACATCCACTACTCGTTTTCTTAAAAAGTACTAGAAATTTTTTTTAAACCCTCACATGAATCGGCTTAACACATATAAACATTTGTAAAATATTTTTGACACCATTTTAAAAATAATCAACTAATTATATTTAAAAATCCAAAGAAAATAGTTTAAATCCTAAAATAGTCAAACATTTGCATATCCTAACTTAGCAAAAGTGCTAAAACTAACAACCTCTTAAAAACCACTCAAAATCATAATAAAATTCGTAAAAAAATCTTTAGCATAATCCTAAAAATCATAATTCATAATCATAATTCTAGTGCGGAAAAACAAGCGCTGGTCCTCGGGTTATGTGTACCTTTAGTCCAGTCAGATTAACCATCAAGACCTCTATTTTCATTATTATCATAATCACCTGCATTAATCACATCTAGTGAGTCTAAAGACTCAGCAAACCATAATCTTGATAACAAATAATACATATACAGATCACATGCAACGGTGAAAATATTTTTACGTAAAATAACATTTTCATAATGATGCATAAATTTAAACATACATTTTTCATAAATATTTTCATATTATCGTAAAATTATTCATATTCATCATAAACATATTTGTATTCATCATATTCATATATGTATTCATTTTCGTTGAATTCATATCGTTAATTGTGACTTTCGTATTCGTATTGGGGCGATAGATCCATCTGCATGTAACCATAGTACTTGGCGACAGGGACATCAGCGACACTCTCACCCGTCAACTGAGCCTTGGCCTATGTATCATCGTATCATCAGTATCAGCATATTAGTCACAATTACTTCACTTCCTTCAACATTTCGTATTTTCATCACTTATAAAAATTAAACATGCATATAACGTTTTTCTTTTAAACCAAGCATGCAACATGTCTTTTAACGTTATCGTTCATCATAAAATTCCATAAATATGAAAAATAATCATATTAATTGAAACGTATCCTATTCGTTTTCTTAAAATGTGCTAGAATTTTTTTTTTTTTAAAACCTCCCTAGCATTGGCCGAACCACCAAAAATTACATAAAATATTTTGGACATCATTTTAAAATAAAACAACCAACTATATATTTGAGAAATACAGCCCAATTAAGTCTAGTGGACCCTCCCTAACCGCATCTAGCGGCCGTGACCCTCAAACACTTCTAGTCGAAGAGTCCTTTCCCTTAAGAAGTCTATTTTCGTTTTTATTCTTTCTCTATTTTTTTCAGCCTTTAAACATACACCTAGGGACCCTTAAACATGTGGAAAAACATCCCTTCAAGTACCCCTACCATGGCAGCCCCTTTGTGCATCATTATGAAGAGTTTTAAAAAAGAAAAACTCTTGTTTTGTGCATGTATAACCATAAAAACGAAAATATAAAAGTTGTATCATGTTTTTCATGCAATCATGTATCAAACACATAATATGGTGTGAAAGATGAGTAAAAGGAGAATATGGCGTGCCTTCGCGTATTTTACGCACGAAAAACTGTTGACGATTGCGAAGAACGGCGACGAACGACCTTGGCTTGAACTCCCTTAAAGCTTTTGAATTTTTCTATCAACCTTGAGGTGTGTGTCGTGTAGAGTATGAGAGATTTTTGGTGAGAATTCAGATTGTAGGCGTGGGGATTATGGTGATAATGGGGAGGGTTTAACATATTTTATAGTTAATTAATCACAAATTAGGCTTAGGCCCATTAAGTAGGCAATTTAGGCCCATTAGTGGTTAATTAGAATTTTAAAAATAGTTTTGTTTAAATAATTTTGTGAGTTTATTAGCCGGGTTGCTCATAAATTCGTATTTTTGTTGAAAATCCAACACCGATAAAAATTACGTCCTGGCGTATAAAATCACATCAAAAACCCATATTTTTAAAAATAAGAAAAAGCATCCCCTCAATTTAAATAATTAAAAATAATTATTTAATAAAAGCATTTTTCTATTTTCAGCCATCGGTCTCCGTTCCTCGATCGCAACTCGAATAACCTTTAAAAATATATTTTAATGCAACTATGTACAACAATATATTTTAAACATGTAAATATGCACAACATAATTAATTAATGTAATAAAAACATTTAATTAAAATACAAGAGAATTTAATAACTTGCGTGCATGTGGTTCGCGTGGATTTTTAAATTTTCGGGGCGTTACATTAATATATAAAACAGCATTCAGGACACTGCCATGACATTTACTAATTTTCGGGTGTAAAATTATCGTTTTACCCCTAGACGTAAATTTCAGTTTTTGACATTTTCTTAATTCTGTTGACCCTAGACCATCTCAAATAATTATTTAAGTTTAAATTAAATTTACCATAATTTTATTTAACTTAAATTCTATGCTTTTTAATTATTCATTAATTATTAATTCTTAATGCGTTTTAGTCCTGAATTAAACAAAACTTTAATATAAAATTCCAAACTTAAGAACTTAGACTTTTAATAATTAATTAGCCCTCATGAACCATGACTCAACCCCGTGAGCCATGTTTCAAATTTTAAACCATCAAAGCCCTCGTTTCGACCCTAAGTACTAACCCTCGAGCCATATTCGTTTTTCACCGAGCCACACCCGAACCGCCCTGAGCCAAATTCGAACCAGATCCTCTATTGACCCTACTGGACCTTTAGGACTCAAACCCAAGCCCCAACACCTAGCCACAAAAATCAGAAGCAAGCTGCGGCCGAGCCTCCTACATGCACTATGACTCTTCAAACTTGCTAGGACTCTAACCAAGCGAGCCAGCCCCTGACCCAGGCCCTTGTGCACCATCTTAGGACCCTAAGAACCTGAACTATCCCAACCCAAAGCCCCCTGGCCGAGCCGATTTACCCTGCGTCCTAGCTTGCTAGGACTCCTTCCGAGCCGTGTCTCTCGAGTCCTAGCGTTGCTAGTACTCCTTACGTGATTCACCATGACCCTAGCCCAGCCCTGGTCACAACCCAGCCAAGCCATGCATGGATTTCCCTTGAACCCGAGCCCTATGACACAAAACCGAGAAGATTTTGTTCCAGCTTGTTTGTTCTTGTGTGCAGCGTGTTTGTGTGACATAATACTCCTTAAACTCGTGTAAAGACAACCTTAAACGTTCCCCTACTCATGGCAGCCCCTTCATGAGCATATAAATCATGTTTTGGATTAAAAAACCAAGCTTTAAAAGTTCATAAAGATGCATAAACGAAAATAATTAAAGGTGCAACTTGTTTTTCATGCAATTCATAGTTAAATACATATTATGGTGTGATGATGAGTAAAAAAAAGAGCATGGCGTGCCTTTGCGTATTTAACGCATGAATAAGCGTTGACGATTATGAAGAACGACGACGAAAGACCTTGGCTTGAATTTCCCTAAGAAAATTCGATGCTTCCTGTTGATATTTTCGAGTGTGTGACGTAAGTTGTGAGAACAAGGAGTCCTTGAATTTGTTGGGTGTGGGACGTGTGACGTGTTTTAATTATGGGGTGGGTTTTGTATTTTAAATACCAATTAAAACACTAATAATAGCTTAGGTCACAATTAGCAAGGTTAATTAGGCCCAATAAGCCCATTAGTACTAAATAGAGTTATTTTGTTTAATAAAGTTTGTGAAATTATTAGTCGGGTTGTCAAAACGTTCGTATTTTTGTTGAAAATCCAACACCAATAAAAATCATGTCCCGACGTATAAAATCACCTCAAAATTCCTTATTTTCAAAAATATGAAAAAACATCAACCATATTTTAAATATTTAAAAACAATTATATAATAAAAACATTTTCCATTTTTCAGTCACCGGTCTCCGTTCCTCGATCACAACTCCAATAACCCTTAAAAATACATTTTAATGCATTCAAGTAGAAAAATTACTAAAACATCATATAAACATATCATATAATCAATTTAGCAGTTAAAATCAATTATTTAACTATTTTCCATATTTCTTAGATTTGCATGCAATTGGATTACGTCGTCTTAATTTTGGACCTTACACACTCAGTTTCTTATAAGATGGATTAAGGATCAATATTGTGCAATTTGTATTCTCAATCAATTTTTACACTGAAAGAGGCTTCGCACCAGCAACAAGGTGAACAGCTTAAGAAAGACTTAGTGACCATGCACTGTTCAGTAGTTTTTCCTGAAATTTCACTGTTTACAACAACAAAAGATGCTGCAGCTGCAGAACTTGGACATCATGATTACTCTTGAAATAGCTTCAACATTTGTTCCAGATACTGATGCACTGATCACAATGGCCATATCACGGCAATCAATAGCAATAGTTGATTCCAAGTATAACGTTGCATCCCAGACAGAACAGACATGTGTCTAATCTCCCCAACATATCTATACAACAAATCAGTCGGGTGTAGCATCTTCAACTCGGCTCTCATCTATTGATGAGATAGTTCGAAATGTGTTTCAAATTTCTTCCATCATTACTGTGCGGCTCAAGAAGATGAAGAGATACCAACAAACAAATCGATGAGGACCCTGAACCGGAAATGCTTTCATCCTTTCAAACAGAAAAAGAAGTGCATGAACTACAGCTGACACACACTTCTACATCAATCTCACCCTCAAAGTTCTAGCATCAAAATCAAATATATAATCCAGAATTTCCATAGTTTGATTAAATGCAATTCCTTCATCAATCACTCATGAATATGCATAATGACATCACTGGGTTAAGGGTTGATCATATGACATCTTCTCTGGATTTAAATCTTTTCAAGACAAATACCTCTGAGAAGATTACTGAAGTACTCATTATTATGGTTATGCATTCTAGTAAGATACACGAGCTTAAAAATACTCAAAACAGGTGTACTATTGATTTTATCTTCATAATTGAAAAGCAAGAAGTTGTGCTGACATGACATATTGAAACCCTTGGAACTCATATCTCCGAGATGGTTAAATTTTTACAAGGTGGAAAGACTGATGTCAAAAAAGAGAAAATCCGAAAGAACAAGACAAATCTAAAACTTTCTCCTCGTCATCTCAGCATAAGAAGTCACCCGGTGGAAGTTCTGGTAGCAATGGTCGTTGTCATTATCACAACATCTCAAGTAGCACATACAAACCAATTCATACGCCTCATCAACTGTTCAAGAAAGGATAAATCAGGAGATATAATTCTTTTGCAGAAATTTTATAATATATTGTAGTGCATTAATATATGTTCTTATATCTTACTTATTATAAATATATTAGTTTTGAAAGCATCAAAAATATGGAATTTGTTAAGGAAAATATTTATATATAAGTTTTGGTGATCACAAACTAAACTAATCTAACTCAAACTCATAATAACTCAGACTATTAAACTGAACCGATAAATCAAGATATTCAACTATTTCAATCTGACAGAGTTTATTCATTAGCACAACTTGAACCAAGCTGCTCGAACAGAACATATAAAATTGAAGACCAGTCCTTAAAACATTCTATGTTATATGTGATTTTATAAAGCTGTCAACATCTGTCGGTTACTCCTTCAGCTGGTGTTCGAAGAATTGAAAAAGGCCGATACTATATCTGGCAAATCAACAAGAAGATGTGGCTATATCCGCATAAATGTCGGCTACCCAGTACATCTGTAAGTACTGGATATATTTATTGTCTTTGATGACCAACACCTGTAAATAAGGAATATATCAAGACTGAAGAGCTCTCAAAAAATTACTACTGCTTTTTCAATCTTCATCAAGCATTGAAATTGCATAACATGCCCCAAAAGATTCATCATTAAACTGTTCTTGCACACACTCAGTTTCCCATCAGATCGATTAAGAATCAATATTGTGCCCTTTGTATTCTCACTTATCTTTTACACACGAGTATTGTTGTACTGTGAGAATCAATTGTAACTATCAGAAGCCTGTTTCTGAACATATAAAGTTGAATAAAAGAGTGATAGGAGTTTCAACTCATTATGGTTGTGGAACCGAGTTGAAGTGAGTTTTTACAAGTTGTTTTATTGATCAAATCTTCTGGTAGAATCCTTCTAGAAATATAAAAAAGAGAGACATAGAAACTTAGCCTTCGAACTTCCATAAACAACTTCTTGCCTCTTTATTTACTACTATTTACTTGAGCTACTAATTCTAATATTTGTGCTGTTAAGTGAAGTAAAGTAAATCAAGTTGTTTCCTCTTATATCATATCCACTAAGTAATCTGAGATGTCCCCACACTTAGACCACGTTTCTAGTAGCTCAAATTACCCAGTCTAATTGGAATATTGTTTTGAGCAATTAACACTGCTTAAGCTTATAATTATTTGACATAGTTTTCATAACAGTTAATTCACCCCCTTTAAACTGTTATATTCGATCATAATATATACCTTATTAATGTTATTTATATATTTAAATAAACATATTACGTAGTTATCATATAATACATTTAAATACTTGATTCAGCTTAAAAAGTATTTAATTTGATTTCACATATATTTGATTTTTGCCACATTAATTAGGCCTAAAAAGTACTTAATGTCAGAGTAGTCACCATAAACGAAGTCCTTCTGAAGTTTCCATTGAAAGTGTATTAAGGTTAAGTAATCGTGTGATTTAATACAAAAACGAACATGTTCTCCACTAACTATCGAACACAACCAAGTACTTAAATTAACCTTCAAAGTACTTAAATCAAGATATCAGATACCTGATTTGGCCTATTTGATACCTATATTTGTTTGAAAATACATTTTATAATTGAGTGTTCACCATAAATGAAGATCTTCTAGAGTTTTTATTGAAGATGTAATACGATGAAGTATTCATGTGATTTAATACAAAAATAAACATGTTTTTCGCTAACCATCGAACACAGGTAATTACTTAAAAAGTGCCAAAATTGAGATGTCATATAATTGAATTGGCCTATTTGATATCCATATATTGTTTGAAAATACATTTGATATTTGAATTGTCACCATAAATGAAGTACTCCTGAAGTTTCAATTTAAGATGCATTAGGATGAAGTACTCATATAATTTAATACAAAAAATAAACATGTTCCACCCATCAAATACGAGTGAGTACTAAATTTAATTTAATAGTACTTAAATTGGGATACCAGATGCCTGATTTTGCCCATCTGATGCCCATTTTGTTAAAAAAAATACATGTGTATTATACTTGATAGTATTCATTCATAATACTTATTGTTATTCATGCAAATATTTATAAAAAAAATCTGATACTATACTTATTAGTATTCAGTCACAATATTATTGATAGTCATCCATTATACTTAATAGTATTTATTTATACTACTTAATACTTATTGATAATTATCCATTATACTTAGTATTAATATTTCATCATAAGTATGAATATTCATTAATAATACTTACAATCAATATTCAATTATAATACTTATTGATATTCATGAAATACAGTATGAGACTTAAATAGAAGTTATAATTCTAAGTATTCATTAATAATACTTGTTGAAAACTTCTAAGTTAAGCATCATCATGTTATTTCATAAATATCAATATATATTATTGAGTGCAATATTTGTTGAACACTTGTGATATTGTAACGTTTAAAAGATTTGAGTTGCTTCATTATCATTAGCTATAACTTCTTGTAAAACGGTAAGCGCTCAGTCCTACACGTATTATGAATTAATAATGATGATACTAAAAAAATCTAACGAATGATACTAATAAGTAGTATGAATTATTACTTCAATAATTTTAGTAATCATTCATAATACTTATAAATGAATACTCATAATTAATACAAAAAGTATAATGAAGGAATACAAATAAGTATTATAAAGTATCTTTCATAAGTTGATTAATTATTCATAATATTTAAGAATGAATACTCATTAGTATAATGAAAAATACTAAAAAGTACGATGAAGTACGTAATTAATTGTATTACATAATGAACAACTACTAAAAATTCAACTCCAACATTTATTTCATTAATTGTTATCACTCGAATATTGAGTATTTTCTCGCCAAAATTGAGCATCACAAAGTAAAATAAGATATTTGTTAACACAAGTTAAGTATGTTTTAGGTCAATTAAAACTTATTGTATTTCAAGATGAGTACATGACATGTTTGTTTTTTTAAAAAATAAATTACATTAATAAGTCATCCTAATACATCTTAAATGACAACACCAACACAGACTTCATTTATGGTGGTAATTTGAAGATTGAGTATTTTCTCATCAAAATTTAGTGTCAACATGACAAAATCAGGTATCTATTAAATCAAATTAAATACTTTTTAGCATAATTAAGTATTTTAATGTATTCCATAATAAATAATGTTTATTTTAATTTATAAATAACATTAATAAAACATCATGCATCTTCTCTAGCAACACCAACACAGACTTCATTTATTATGGTCACTCAAAGATCGAGTAATTTCTCATCAAAATTGAGTATCAACACGACAAAATCAGGTATCTGTAAAATCAAATTAAGTACTTTTAGGTCATATTAAGTATTTAAGTGTATTACATGATAACTATGCAACATTTTTATTTTAAAAAAATAAATAGTATTAATAGGTCATCATAATGCATCTTCCATGACAAAACAACCACAAACTTCATCTATGGTAGCCACTCGAAGATCGAGTATTTTCTCACAAAAAATGAGTACCAACATAGTAAAATCAGGTATATGTTAAATCTACTTAAGTATTTTTAGGTCAAATAAGTATTTAACTATATTCCATGATAATTATATAACATATTTATTTTAAAATAAATAACATAATAAGTCATCATAATACATCTTTCATTACACCACAAACATTAAATTTGTTTATGGTGACAACTTGAATATCTAATATTTTTTCACAAAATGTGAGTATCAACAAAGAAAAATAAGGTGTATGTTAAATCAAATTAGGTATATTTTTGTTCAGATAAATATTAAATCGTATTTCATAATGAGTACATAATATGTTTATAATGAGTACATAATATGTTTATATTAAAAATAAATAACATTAATAAATAATCCTAAAATCTCAGTATTCAAATGTAATTAAGGGAACTAAAAAATTAATTTATTGTATCTAATCTTGATAGTCTATTTTTAAAAATAGCCTTAATTACTAAAAATTATATCATATAACATTTTGTAGTTTAATAATCCTAAAATATATCTTATTTCCATTTCTCATCTCAATGAATTAGTACGTTGGGGATCGATATAGAGTTTAGAGGGGGAGGTAAATAAACTTTTTCCTTTGTTGGTTGCTTTTGCGAAGGGTGCTAGAATCCTGTTAAAGATTATAGCTTATCTTGTTCAAAAGTAAGTCCAGCAGATCACAATAATAAGTGCGGAAACGATCCGATTGAGTACGGTGTAACACAATAAAACAGTAGGCAGTAGAACAGTGGTTGTTTATGGAAGTTCGAAGATGAAATCTTCTACGTCTCCCCTTCTTCTGTTTCCAGAAGGTATCACTAATAGACTTTGGATTTTACAGTACAACACTTGCACACACCCACTTCAGCAGGACTTATCATTTTGCCTACTGAAACTCTTAGTTTCTCAGCACAATAAAACAAATACAACAAATTCTGGAAAAGAATTTTTTCCAGATTACGAACTCTTCTCAAATATATAGTAATGTGAATAGCTTGTAGAGAGAGTAAGAAATAGTCAGCACAATATGATCTCAAAAGATCAGATAACTATTATGAAGCATGTGCAACTTTTTTGTATATTGAGCTTGAAGATGATAAGTAGTTCTGAGTGCTCAAAATGACATTCGTATAATCGAGAATGTGATTGTTGTTGGGTAACCTATAAACGTCGTTGATCCTGTGTATTTATAGAGGTCTTGATTCCAACGTCTATAATCAAAACGACTTCTTTGACTTCTAATAGAATCAGCTTTATTGCCGAAAAATGTTCCTGCAAAAAGCTTCAGAACAATCAGTCTAGTTTCATACCAAAATTGGTAAAACGCATTAAATGACTTTGTTCAGCATTAATGATGTATTTAATACTCGTACTTGGTAAAGTAACGGTAACATTTAATATATGTTCGATAGGTTCTAATT
Source organism: Primulina tabacum (assembly GCF_025594145.1). Taxonomy (NCBI): domain Eukaryota; kingdom Viridiplantae; phylum Streptophyta; class Magnoliopsida; order Lamiales; family Gesneriaceae; genus Primulina; species Primulina tabacum. The sequence goes on along the minus strand of NC_134565.1, from coordinate 3,090,167 downwards.
TAGTAAAAGTCAAGTTCTGCTTCTATTTTTCTAAGATGATAAGTACTCGAAGAGTACTGCTTTGTTAAGGCGATACGAGAACTTCTGCTTTTATACAATCTTTTGGTTTTAGTAACGCGATCTACTGGTTTTGACTCTAATCACTACAATTAAATTAAGTCTATCGATTTCTCCCTTTGCGGTGATGTCAAAACCTAGAAGTTAGTACGATGAAGAAAAACAATTATATCAAAAACAGATAGCAATTATAACCAAAAAATTGATAAATAAATAAGCAGTGAAACAGAGTTCAAAAGAGTATTAATCAAAAAGATTAATCATCAGTTCCGATATCCTTGAACAGTATATCCTTATCCTGAGGATCTTGGCTTCTGAAAGATGATTCAGCTTGATGATGATGTTCTCCAGATCTACCTTCTTCTGTCCTTCCTTCTGTCCTACCTACTATTTCCCTTTTTTTGGCATCAATATGAGTGAGTAATTTATCCACTCGTCCAGTAAGATCGATAATGCTATCATTCATCATCTCCAGAAATGGGACTAGATTCGAAACACGATCATTAATGGCCTGAAGAGATTGAGATTGAGACTCAATCTTGGCATCGATGGTTTCAAGTTTCGAATCAGTAGCTTCAACTTTAGTTGAGATTGAGCGAAGAGACAAGTCATGATCAGAGACAGTTCGAATAACATCAGATTGAATGAGTATGATGTTAGCATGACTGGTTAAAACATTTTTCCTGAAGAGGCCTGGATTCAACTTCAAGCTTTGCCAATGATTCCGCCGTGTTAATGACTTGTTTCGAAATGCGTTCACGGAAGAATTTGGTGGTACTGATTTCACCAGCATGATCATAGGACAATTGTTTTACCATCTCTGAAACTCTTTCAATATTACGTCTCAGTATATCAATCTCGGACTCAAGATCAAAGTGCTCTTCTTCTGGTGGTGGAGTTCTTGCGAGTAGACGTTCTGAGATTTCAACAAGATGAGCAATATGAGCTATGTGAGCCGGTGAATCAGTAGGAGGGACAATCAAAACAATAGATTGGTCAGGAGCTGCACTTTCTTCTGGTGGATTAGCTTCAGTGGTTACCATTTGCCCATCAGCTGGAAAGGATTCAGATGGAGTGTTCAACAAAGCTTCCATTTCTGTTTGATGTTTTGCAGAAAATATCTCCAAATTTGGTAGTAGTGAAGCAACATCGGATCCTTCCGTCGGTTGTTCTGTTGTATGAGCTTCTGTATGAACCACATCATCAGTTTGAGTAGGTTCTGGGGCAATAAAGACAGTAACAACAATGGATTTAATTACTTCATCAACTGAAGCCAATTCATGAACATAAATAAGAAAAGATGATTGAGTAGGCAACTTCGGTGATGCAGGAGTACTAGAGACCTTAGCTTCTGGTGGAGCTGTAGTCCTTTCCTCAACTGGCTTAGTCTGAGTAAAGTCTGGAATGAAGCCTACTGAGTACTGTACATATTCTTCAAATGTCTGTTCTTGAGCAAGAAGTTGCTCATTCAACATTCTCAATCGGTCAGTCAGAATATGGATCACATTCTGATCTTGAGCAGCAGTGGGAATCATAGCATCAAAATTAGACTGAAGAGTCTTTAAAACTGATTCCATCTTCTGTTGTTTCAGCTGCTCAAGAATGAAACTTCGTCGTCTCATTGCTTCAATGACATTTTCAGTTTTGGCAAGATCAAACACCTTCTCTTCATTCTTTACCATTTTATGAAATGCACCTGGTGTTCTGAAGAATGTAATTGGATGAAAAACTCGAACCTTATGCCAATCATCAAAGAAAGTCATTCTTTCATTGGCAGATTTCTCAATCTCCTCCAAATGAAGATCAATGCTAGTTAAAACAGATGATTTGGCGTCGTGAAATTGTAATTCTGCAACGAGTTTCCCTTTGTCTTTATCTGAAGATGAGACAGACATTATGGGTCTAAAAGCAGAAGATCCCGCAGTAGATTCACGAATAACCACTCCAGACAAGGGTCTAAAAGTCGGAGCAGTAGACGAGGTGGTGGCGAAAGAAGTGGCTGTTGGCTTAGTGACAGGAACAGATTCTTGCAAAGAAGAGGCGGCTTCTGGAAACACTTGTCTCAAGGAGAAAATGTCTAAATCAGCAATGGCTGCTGTTTTCTTGATGCGGAGCACCGTGCGAGCCTTTTTCTTGCTAGGGGTGGCAGGGATAGATGCTTGGGTAGGAACAGCAGACTCCTCAGATACTGTTTTATCAGAATCAGTGGAGATAACCACTCTTTTTCTCTTGATCTTCTTCTGAGGTCCTTGAGCCTTAGATTTAGCATCTTCCACCTCCTTCTTCAAAGCAATGAACTCAGCCACATATGACTTTAGCCTTAGAGAAAGTACATTTTCAGCATCGGCCATTGTTACGTAAGAAGCGTCATGTTCAGTAGTGAAAGGAAAACCAGCATCTTTAAGCATTTTACTGATCGGAACAGCAAATACAGAACTCTTCCTCAGAACTATATCATTCAATATTCTAAACAAGAATCCACTCCAATACACCTTAAAACCAGAAGTGATGGCCAACATCACTTGTACCTTCTCTTTAGTCAATCTGTCAAAAGTACCAGCTTTGATCAATAGTGCTTTTGCCACAATATCAGCAAGCACTTGATATTCCATCTTCAGAAGCTTTTCGAAGCAAGAGGGAGAGAGTTCCTCTCCAGAAGCTGAGAAACTGATGAGGGAAGTCGACATCTCCTCCTTAGAAATATCAGAAAAGTCAGAGGTACCTGAGCATGGGAAAAAGAAGGTCGATCCCAATAAGGCAGCATCAATGGAAATAGATAAACCTCCCTGGGAATATGTGGGGGACCCAGACGCTAATTAAAGTTTTTAATCGTTCTTAGAATTAATCAATCAATTATAATAAACAGGGTCTAAAATTTTTTTTTAAAAATAAAATGCGAAAACGTAAGATAAATCAATCTGAAATACACATTATACATAAAAGTACAAGTCTTGTATTTCCTACAATGATTCAACTAGGTTCAACTACTATATATCAAGTGATGATTCCTAGTTTACTTTTGAGCCCGGATCTCCACGCTATCTAGTCCAGCCTCGTTCTCTTCTTGACCCCGATCATGTCCCGTCTGTTGTCATGCACACATACAAACAAGACAACAGCCGGATAACTCCGGTGAGAATTACATTCCCAATATAAATCATGTATACATGCAATCATATAAACAATATAAAAGCATATAACAGATATTCATAACATATATCAAATTCAGAAACATAAATCAAATATTCATAGCATGTATCATAATTCGAAACATGTTTCAATATCAATAACCAATCATATTCTAAACATGTACCATAATCAGGAACATAAATCCATATCAATCTATGAATATAAAGCAACATCAATCAATAAATCACAATCAGTGACTTTCAGACTTATACTAGACTCAATCCTAGTCTAGGGATCCCGGTTTCCAGACGTTGGTGTTCCTATATCGACCAACAGTAATAGAAGAAATTCTGATTCTATCCACGTCGATATAACCAAACATCCAGTGTCTTGACCTAACCGTCACAGACTTTGGCATTTTCACCAATACCCTATCTTGTGACATCGTGCAATGTGCCCGTGGCGATCCCGCCACTATCAGGTACTTCTGTCACAAGATCACTCGTCTAATACCTGCTGTCTATAATCAATAGCACAAGCATATCAATTCATTCATTGCAAATATCAATGCAATAAAATAAAGTATGTGATTTAGGGAAACTCGAGTCAAACCTCACTCGAGTTGTGCAATCCCAACTCAACATTAATTTATACCTTTGTCTTCGCGGTCTGACGAAGTCGAAGTCTCGAAGTCAAATATGTCCATATCAATCTGAAATACAATATCGCATAGGCACAATCTCAATATGCAACTCAATTCAAAATCTAGTCTGATCAATATTCAAATCAACATAATCTGATCAATATCGAATCAAGATACAATCTAATACATATCAACGATATCACGATATAATCGAAGTCACTACTGAATTTGATCAATATCAATCTACTGATGTCTCGACGACATAACAATACGGTCTTGATAGCCCCGTCAATCTCAACATCACAGATATAATCATACAACTCATAATCGTTATCAATACGAATCATAATCTCAATTCTGTACAGTCTCGCAATACCGGCAATACAATATCAGTATATTCGAATCAACAACTCATCTGATCCAAATCTGCATAATATCAATATACCCAGCGATACAGTATAAATCAGATATCAATTCCAACACCTCATAATCGATAACAACATAATTTTGATATCAAATCGGTATAACCACAATTGAATCAACTCTGAAAATTCATAACAATTGCATAAACAGTCTGTTCTTTAATCCGGTTTCGATTATACGATGTCTATTTTCTCGACAACAACATATATGAATCATATTCAATTCCATCAACATCATATTTTCAAATCATCTCAAAACGTAATAAAACTTACGTCCTTGTGTAGCTCGTGTCGAGAGGAACTCAGAATTGAAGTCGGATTCAAAATCGGACGGACGGATTTCTCACAATTCACAATTTAACCTACAAAAACAAGAAAGCTTTTTCCCTAGAGAGTCTCGGCTCTTTTCTCCCTGAATTTCGAAAGAAGACATCATATATATACTGCATGCAACACCAGGAAACGTGGCTTATTTTTCATGCTGCACGTCACACCACGGGTGCGCTCAGTGTATTGATATACATCAAATTTTCCAGAAGCTTGGACCGTGGGTGCGCTCCCTTTGGTACCGCGGGTGCGGTGCACGTTCTGCCCCAAAAACGTACCCTACTGCCCTCCAAGCGCGGGTGCGGTAGAAGCTTAAGCGCGGGTGCGGTGGCTATTGAAATCAAAAATTCAACTTTCTGCTCTTACACCGCGGGTGCGGTCTACTTCTTGGCGCGGGTGCGGTCTCTCTCTTTGTCAACAAACTCAATTTGCAGCGTCGCTTCTCCACGTCTATTGTTCCATCGCCTTATTCATAATATATAACAATTCAAAAGTATCAAAATAAAATCTCGGTCATTACATTTCTCCCTTTCTTAGATATGAGTTCGTCCTCGAACTCACAGGCAATCCTATCAGATACATCAGAAGAAATGTATAACAGAGTTTAATCCGAAAACTCATCTCAATGAATCACTTCTGAAATCTCAGTCTCATATCAGATTCTGTCTTTCAAGTAACATTTCTAATGCCCTGACGACTTTACTGTAAATTCAACAGTAGAATAGTCTTCGTTCTGAATTTTCTTTCTTTCACGGATCTCTGATTCCAGACCGGAGTAGTCATTCAAGAAGTATAATATCATAATACCACTCTAAATCATTCTGATCGAATCAATCACAAAATACTGGCTATACAATATCCGTATATACCAATCAACCTGCTGCTAACAAATCAATATCAGCATCTGCTACCACCTCTGTTTATCCCAGTCAGTGCTATATTCAATTTTCAGCCTCAAATATCAACAGTCATCGTTCGACGTTGGCTTATTTAGTCTGTCTATTCTGAGCTGTCTTCATTTTCTTCTAAATTAGTTTCATTTTCTTTATCATATCTCTGATCCTATCCGATCCAATCTCAGGTATTTTCTTTATCGTATCTCTGACCTTATCAGATCCAATCTCAGGTATGTCCGAGATATTATCTCTATGCAAGGAAATTTACAGTTCTCACTGTACAATACCGCAACTGAAGCTATCTCAATACTCATCTGATAGCTATAGTTATACGATCATTCACAAAGTGACAATAAATCATGTCAACTAGTGCTAAAATCCAGCACTACAGTTCCTGGATATCCTCCAGTATCAGGATAGTTGCTCCAACTATTTGTTGATCTATAGACGATAAGTGAAAGAGTTCATTGTATACTCTGCCAAAAGTACAAAATCAAACGAAATTCACGCAATCTATTAACAACAATCACATCGCATCACAATTTTGAAAAGATTTCGGTGGTTTCATTACGAAATCTATAGAAAGGTACTCCCATTTCTATTCAAAAATCGATAATCGATATAACCAATATCCTGTTTTCCCCTCTTCTGCTACTAGAAAGGATACTGAATCAACCACTGTGCGCTTCTGACCATATCGGTCATTTCAGATTTGAAATATATCTGGCACAACTAAATCAGTTATTATCATACCAGACAGTATTACTTACCTGATATTCTGATCGACACCCTGTTCTGACTATCGATATCGAATTCTGTAATATCAATCTGAAATATTCGGTACAAAGAGACGATTATGTCACATATCTGTTACTCTGATCGATGCTCTGCTCTGATCCTCATAAACGGTAATTTCTGATAATACTGTCAATTTGGCTACTCGATCATATCTTCGATGTTGTTTAAATTAACTGCTATATCATCTTCGAATGTAATGTCCCCCAAACAATATAATCTGTCTTCAATACTGTTTTAGAACAATAACAATTCTCAAGCAATTACACAACAACAGTCACATATCATAATTTGCAAACCGCAGACAAATATGAATTTCTGACTTTTCTGCCATCGGTGTCGTTCTCAATCACTGATCACGGCCTCAGCTGTGCTAATATCAATCGGTATACCATATTCGGATATCACATACTTGGAATACAATCTGTTACAATTAAGATTCATATCTGAACAACTTCTGTATACAACAATTTCAGTTCTCAGATCCTCTGAATATAGGATTAATCAACCCATAATCAGAACTGAAGTATTTTACAGAGAAACACACAATCAGATGTAACTTTCGTTCAGTAAATCTTCTAACTGATATTTCAATTCTTTCAAATCAATCAGTATCATTCTGTACGGACTTCTAAAATAAAACCAGTACCTGGTATCAAATCAAGGCGGAAATCACTCTCCCTGATATAAGGCAAATCCGGAATTTCATCTAGAAAGACTTTAGCAATTCTCCTGCTACTGACAAATCAGCTCATGGTATATTCATTTTCAGTAATCAACTGAATGCATAAGGAATACTCCATTCCTTTCGATAATCATCGAATCATAATTAATACGGAAATCAAAGGAATTCAAAATCGAAAATCCTTACCGTACATTATTCATTCTTCGGCCATTTCAGGTTCGAATCTTACCATCTCCTGGTAAGAATCTACAATAGCTCTGTACTTGTTCAATATATCCATATCAATAATGCTGCCAGAATCAGACAATACAAGTACAACATCATCTAACTCAATCTCATTCTCATCTTACTGCAGTATACAATATTTCACAGAATGTCACTGATATCAAATCCTCTCTCCCCCAAAAGATAAAGAAATCCATACTACCGTATATACAGACTCAACACAATAAAGCATATGTCAATGCAATTCATACAGAATCAGGTATAAGATGTATTAATATCTCTTAATACATATGCAAAATAATCATAAAAGAACAGTTACCTGCCACTATATCATCAAGTGCCTCCTGGGTCTGTTCCTCGATCACTACCACCAGATGATTCTGCTCCCTGAAATCTTCGGGAACCTCTCTGTGGACAAACTCTAGCAAAGTGTCCCTGCTGTTTACAGATATTGCACCTACCAGTCACTCCTTGGCATTGCTCCGTGGGATATCTCCCTCCGCAAGTTCTGCAATAAACTCCAGTATAACTTGGGCTAGAACCACTGGAGCTAGATGAACCGCTCCCTAACTTCTTGAACTGCTTCTTTCGAGCTTTCAACTGTTCTTTCTTTTCACTACTGCTGCTACCAATCTCGATTCGGGGAGGTAGTCGCAGTGGTTTCGGTATTGGAAGAACATACGAGGCTTCATTTTGTCTCATCAGAACTGTTTCTGCTCTTCTGGCTCTGTTCAGAGTATCAGCAAGGTTATTCGGTTGTTTCACATTTACCAATGTACGTATCTCCGGATTCAATCCCTGTATAAACTGATCAAACACAGCTGCATCGTTCCTAGCCACTTGAGGAGAAAAACGTAGCAAGGTAAAGAACTAGGCCAAATACTCGTCAACATTCAACTGACCCTGTCTCAGATTTGCAAACTCTGCACTTTTATCATGTCTGTATGATACGGGGAAGAATCTTTGATAGAATTCAACTTTAAAAACTTTCCACGTAATCACTGGACCACGCTGTTCTAGGGCTTCTTTGGTTACCAGCCACCAGCTCCTTGCGATGTCTCGTAACTGGTGCCCAATCAGTTTAACTCTACAATCATATGTGAAACTCAGAAACTCAAATAGCATTTCTATGTCATCTAGCCAATTCTCACAATCAACTGGCGTCTCAGTACCCTTCAAAATCGGCGGTTGAAACGACTGAAACCTCTGCAACTGTGTTTCCATCGGAGTTTCTGACACATTTATCTGATCAGTCGAAGTACTACCTCGTTCTGGAAGTTCTTCGAGTAGGTATATCTGATTACCACAAGAGTTAGCAATCACATGAGATAAATCTGTCTCAGTCCCTTTCTGATCAGCTTACCTCTGATCAAGAATTGGTTCTGATCCATTTTCAAATCAGACATATTACCAAATCAACTCAGATATTCAGGTAACATGTATTTAAAAACAATAACACATAATATCATGCTAGCACACACAATGTAATTCAACATTATAATAAATCACATGCTAGCAATCAAAAACAGGAAAGAAAACTCAATCTACACCGCTCATTCTCCCCTATCTCAGTCTAAAAAACTTACAGTTCTAGAACCTACTGTTCTGGAACCTAATGCTCAGATACCACCTGTTGTGGGGACCCGGACGCTAATTAAAGTTTTTAATCGTTCTTAGAATTAATCAATCAATTATAATAAACAGGGTCTAAAATTTTTTTTTAAATACAATGCGAAAACGTAAGATAAATCAATATGAAATACACATTATACATAAAAGTACAAGTCTTGTATTTCCTACAATGATTCAACTAGGTTCAACTACTATATATCAAGTGATGATTCCTAGTTTACTTTTGAGCCCGGATCTCCACGCTATCTAGTCCAGCCTCGTTCTCTTCTTGACCCCGATCATGTCCCGTCTGTTGTCATGCACACATACAAACAAGACAACAGCCGGATAACTCCGATGAGAATTACATTCCCAGTATAAATCATGTATACATGCAATCATATAAACAATATAAAAGCATATAACAGATATTCATAACATATATCAAATTCAGAAACATAAATCAAATATTCATAGCATGTATCATAATTCGAAACATGTTTCAATATCAATAACCAATCATATTCTAAACATGTACCATAATCAGGAACATAAATCCATATCAATCTATGAATATAAAGCAACATCAATCAATAAATCACAATCAGTGACTTTCAGACTTATACTAGACTCAATCCTAGTCTAGGGATCCCGGTTTCCAGACGTTGGTGTTCCTATATCGACCAACAGTAATAGAAGAAATTCCGATTCTATCCACGTCGATATAACCAAACATCCAGTGTCTTGACCTAACCGTCACAGACTTTGGCATTTTCACCAATACCCTATCTTGTGACATCGTGCAATGTGCCCGTGGCGATCCCGCCACTATCATGGTACTTCTGTCACAAGATCACTCGTCTAATACCTGCTGTCTATAATCAATAGCACAAGCATATCAATTCATTCATTGCAAATATCAATGCAATAAAATAAAGTATGTGATTTAGGGAAACTCGAGTCAAACCTCACTCGAGTTGTGCAATTCCAACTCAACATTAATTTATACCTTTGTCTTCGTGGTCTGACGAAGTCGAAGTCTCGAAGTCAAATATGTCCATATCAATCTGAAATACAATATCGCATAGGCACAATCTCAATATGCAACTCAATTCAAAATCTAGTCTGATCAATATTCAAATCAACATAATCTGATCAATATCGAATCAAGATACAATCTAATCCATATCGACGATATCACGATATAATCGAAGTCACTACTAAATCTGATCAATATCAATCTACTGATGTCTCGACGACATAACAATACGGTCTTGATAGCCCCGTCAATCTCAACATCACAGATATAATCATACAACTCATAATCGCTATCAATACGAATCATAATCTCAATTCTGTACAGTCTCGCAATACCGGCAATACAATATCAGTATATTCGAATCAACAACTCATCTGATCCAAATCTGCATAATATCAATATACCCAGCGATACAGTATAAATCAGATATCAATTCCAACATCTCATAATCGATAACAACATAATTTTGATATCAAATCGGTATAACCACAATTGAATCAACTATGAAAATTCATAACAATTGCATAAACAGTCTGTTCATTAATCCGGTTTCGATTATACGATATCTATTGTCTCGAGAACAACATATATGAATCATATTCAATTCAATCAACATCATATTTTCAAATCATCTCAAAACGTTATAAAACTTACGTCCTTGTGTAGCTCGTGTCGAGAGGAACTCAGAATTGAAGTCGGATTCAAAATCGGACGGACGGATTTCTCACAATTCACAATTTAACCTACAAAAACAAGAAAGCTTTTTCCCTAGAGAGTCTCGGCTCTTTTCTCCCTGAATTTCGAAAGAAGACATCATATATATACTGCATGCAACACCAGGAAACGTGGCTTATTTTTCATGATGCACGTCACACCGCGGGTGCGCTCACTTTTGCACCGCGGGTGCGCTCAGTTTACTGATATACATCAAATTTTCCAGAAGCTTGGACCGCGGGTGCGCTCCCTTTGGTACCGCGGGTGCGGTGCACGTTCTGCCCCAAAAATGTACCCTACTGCCCTCCAAGTGCGGGTGCGGTAGAAGCTTAAGCGTGGGTGCGGTGGCTATTGAAATCAAAAATCCAACTTTCTGCCCTTACACCGCGGGTGCGGTCTACTTCTTGGCGCGGGTGCGGTCTCTCTCTTTGTCAACAAACTCAATTTGCAACGTCGCATCTCCACGTCTGTTCTTCCATCGCCTTATTCATAATATATAACAATTCAAAAGTATCAAACTAAAATCTCGGGCATTACAGAATAGATGATTTTCCCTTCGTCAACTGTTGTTTTGGCATAGAATTCTAAGAGAGCAGTCTTGTAGATAACAGTTGGTGCTTCCAAAAACCTTCTGAGACCAGATTTCTCGATGGCTTTAAACATGCTGACAAGATTTTCGTCCTTGATTGTTAGGACTGAAGCGAAATTAACTTGATAAGCATTTAGAGTGTAAGCTTCAGCCATTTCTGCAAACAAAAAGAATTTGGAGTAGATTCTGCAGTAGAGTGTGAATGCGAGAGAAAGATCTGAAAGCGTAAAGGTGAAATGACGGAGAAAAGACGGTTAAAGTCTAGAATGTACAGCCGTCAGTGAAATATAAGGACACGTGTTAATATGTTTACGGTTGAATTTGAAAATTTGAGCAGAGAATGTCAGATACGCCAAAATTTTAAAATGTACTAAAATAGGTGGGTTGTCCACAGCGATTACTAAAAATATCAGAAGAGAGTTTGTCATCTTATGATAATATCTACTGAAAGTTATGAAGTACTGAAATATTTTCAGCATCTTGATAAAAACCATTATACACATTGTTTTATCGAAAAGACAAACCTTCTTCTGCATCTGATAAAGCACGGAAAAGGAAAAGACAGAATAAAATAATATTCCCCCTCAATAATGCAACTAATAAATGCAAACGATACGATATCTGAGGGAATGATAGATGACTCTTGATATTCATGCATGATGTGACTAGTTGGAAGTCTCTTTAGCTTCCCAAGACTCTATATTAGTACTGCAAGCTCACAAACTAAGTTATGTATACGAATAACAAATCATAACAAATGGATGATGCAAAAATTCTCTCAGAGTCTTCTCCAGAGTTTGATTCAGCAGAAGAGTTGCAAGGACAATTTCCAGCTTCTCGTAAGATGATGTCTGAAGACATTCTTTTTCAAGATATGAAGACTTGGAAGAAATTCCTTGACCTGTAATATGAACAATCAGTTAGATTGTTCTAAATTAGAAGGACTAAGCTGCAGAATATTCCCTTTCACAAACCATGACCATAAAAAGCGAGGGGATTCCAACAGATCTTAGTTAAGTTTCTGCTGAAATACTCAGTACTTCTGAAGTACTTCAAACTTCTGATATCAACAAATGTAATAGATAGGGAAATGTAATGCATCTGGTTTTATGAATGAAATATTCCATTTTGTCATCTCTGATTATCTACTGTTTTTACTTAATGCAAAAAAATAAATAAAAAGAAAGGATGAGAAAAACTTAGTCTGAATAAGTTAAGGCCAGATGACTCTTTGTCTTCCTCCTATCCCTTCAAGTCTTGTCTATAAATAAAGATCACTTCTGTTTGTAATGACATTTGAACTCCAGTGGATTGTGAAAATAGCACACATGTTCCTCATCCTTCATGGATGCCTCAACGTTTGCAGGAATTAAAACGAGGTGCAGAAGACTTTATCTTTGCGGAGGTTATGTCCATTTGGACTACTGCTCATGACCTCCAATTAATCAACACCGGAGAATTTCTAGCTTCTACTAGGCAAAGGTCACTTGAAAGGAGGTTCAAGAGGCTTGCTCGGATTAATCACATATCCGAGCTAGTTAAAGAAGATGTGCTGAGCCACATGATGCTGTTGAGGGAGCGGGAATTGCTTGATATAGTTGCTAATTCCGAAAACTTTCGGAATATTAGGAGTCATGACTTGAATAACTGGTTGATGTTGTGGCAAGATGCTGTAGAAAGTAGTTTGAATCATGTTGTAAGGCGTCGATTTTATTTTCAATAAAATATCAGTAGTTGCCCCAAATTATCACTTTTCCTTATAAACACACTGATATTAGATGAGTAACAAGTAACTGATAATAATTAACAAACTGATAGCAACAATATACTCAAGTTAAATCAATTAAACCAAGAACATTTCGAAAATAAGAAAACTTATTCTCAGGCAGAGGCTTTGTAAAGATGTCCGCTGCTTGTTGATAAGTAGAAACGTATTCCAGACGATTGTCCTTCTTCTGCACATGATCTCTAATCAAATGATGTCTGATATCTATGTGCTTTGTTCTGGAATGAAGTATTGGATTTTTCATGATTGCTATAGCACTGGTATTGTCACAGAAGATAGGTGAATCAGAAGCTTGAACTCCATAGTCTTTAAGTTGTTGTTGTATCCACAATATTTGAGAGCACTAGCTTCCATCAGCAAGGTATTCTGCTTCTGCAGTAGACGTAGCTATGGAAGTCTGCTTTTTACTAAACCAGGAGATTAGCCTATCACCAAGAAATTGACAAAAACCACTTGTGCTTTTTCTGTCCAATTTGCAACCTGCATAATCAGAATCTGAATATCCAATAAGATTGAAAGATGAATCATTAGGATACCATAAGCCGATATTTTGAGTGCCCTTCAAATATTTCAGTATGCGCTTAGCAGCAATGTAATGTGCATGCTTAGGGTTAGATTGAAATCTTGCACAAATACAGACAGCAAACATAATATCAGGTCTACTTGCAGTAAGATATAACAGTGAACCAATAAGACCACGATACTGAGTTGCCTCTACTGAAATTCCATTTTCATCCTTGTCAAGTTTAGTAGATGAGCTCATAGGAGTAGAAGCAGCAGAGCATGTTTCCATGCCCAACTTTTTCAGTAGTTCCTTAGTATACTTAGCCTGATTTAAGAAGATTCCAGTATCAAGTTGCTTGATCTGCAGTCCTAGGAAGAATGTTAATTCTCCCATCATGCTCATTTCAAATTGTTTCTGCATTAATTTGGAAAACTTTGCACACAATTTGGGGTTAGTTGACCAAAAGATAATGTCATCGACATAAATCTGTACTAACAGAATGTGCTTATTCTTTACTAAAGTGAACAAAATTTTGTCTACTGTGCCGATTGTAAAATCATGATTGACTAGAAATTGTGAGAGCGTGTCATAACAAGCTCAAGGTGCCTGTTTTAAACCATACAGGGCTTTGTGTAATTTAAATACATGATTCGTTAAGAAATGATCGATAAAACCTGGAGGTTGTTCAACGTAGACCTCTTATTGCAGTAGACCATTTAGGAAGGCGCTTTTCACGTCCATCTGATAAACTTTGATATTTTTGAAAGCAGTAAAGGCTAAAAATATTATGATTGCTTCAAGCCTTGCTACTGGTGCATAGGTTTCGTCATAGTCTATTCCTTCTTCTTGTCTGAAACCTTGAGCTACCAGTCTTGCTTTATTTCTGACCATATTGTCTTCTTCATTTAGTTTGTTTCTAAACACCCACCGTGTTCCAATAACAGCTTGATGAGATGGTCTAGGTACAAGAAACCAAACTTCATTTCTTTTAAATTGATTCAACTCTTCTTGCATAGCTTCGATCCAACTAGGATCCAGAAGAGCTTCTTCAATTTTCTTTGGTTCATCCTGAGAGATAAAAGCAGCATGCATATATTCATTAATCATTTGCCTTCTGGTTCTTAATGGAGCTGCTGGATTACCAATAACCAACAATGGAGGATGAGATTTTCTCCAGACAAAAGGGTTTAAAGAGATTTCTTCCTAATTTGATGGATTCAAATCAGGCTCAGCTAAAGCAGTAGCCGGTTCTGGAATGTCCACTTCTCTTTCTGGTAAATCCTGTGTTTGAACCATTGGTTCTACCAGATGAATGTTTGGTTCTGGATTTTGAGCATCTTTAACACTAGGTTCTGCATCATCTTCACTATCCAGTTCCAGATGAATCATGTCTAACCTGCTACTTAGATTTGACACGTTAGAAATTCCAGGAGCACTGCTATCTTCATCAAAAACAACATGAATAGATTCTTCAACATTAAGAGTTCTATTATTGAAAATTTTGAAAGCTTTGATTACTGCTGAATATCCAAGAAAGAGTCCAGCATATGATTTTGAATCAAATTCAGACAAATAATTTTTACCGTTTTTGTGAACAAAACATATGCAACCAAATACATGAAAATAAGATACATTCGGCTTACGCCCTTTCCATATCTCATACGGAGTCTGATTGTGCCATTTGTTGATCATTGTTCTGTTCTGTGTGTAGCATGCTGTGTTGATTGCTTCTGCCCAGAAGCGCTGAGAGATATCTGCATCTGCTAGCATTGTTCTAGCAGCTTCTTTAATAGTTCTGTTTCTCCTCTCAGCTACTCCATTTTGTTGAGACTTTCTGGCAGCTGAATATTCATGATGAATGTCCTGTTCATCCAAGTATAACTCAAGAATCTTGTTAGTAAACTCAGTTCTCTGATCACTTCTGATTTTAATGACAGAAATTGATTTTTCATTTTGATTCTTTTTCAGAAGCTTGATCAGTAGACTACTAGTTTGATCTTTTCCAGAAAGAAATATTACCCAAGTAAATCTAGAAAAATCATCAACAACAACAAGTATATACTTCATTCCCCCTAAGCTCATGATAGGGATTGGACCAAATAAGTCCATATGCAATAATTCCAAACACCTTGAAATTGATTTACTACCTTTATTCTTGAAGCTAGATCTGACTTGCTTACCAAGTTGACATGCAAAACAGACATAATTCTTAACGAAGTTTATATCAGGCAAGCCATCAACTATGTTCTGCTTCTTGAGATTATTGATTGACTTGAAATTCAGATGATTCAATCTCTTGTGTCATAACCAATGTTTATCACTAAGAGAGGCAATTAAACATGTAGGAACATTAATATGATCTTTATTCCATGAAACTTTGTATGTGTTGTCTTCTCTTTTTCCAGTTAATACAGTAGACTCATCAGCATTTTTAACTGTGCATGTGTGCTTCTGAAAAGCCACAGAGTAACCATTATCACACAGTTGGCTAATGATAATCAAGTTGTAACAAAGATTTTCAACTAATAGTACATCATTGATAGTAATGTTACCATGGATAATCTTATCCTTACCTACGGTTTTACCTTTTGAGTTATCCCCAAACGCTATCTTTGGTCCAGTACAACTCATTACTTCTGATAGTAGATTTTTCTGTCCATTCATGTGTCTGGAACATCCACTGTCCAGAAACTATGTGGAGCTGCTGATTTTTGCTTTTCTATCATGTTCCTGCAAACACAAATTTTAATATCTGGTATTCAATCTATTTGGGTCCAATCCTTATCAGTCCTTTAGGAACCCACATTTGTACAATTTTTGGTGATCTTGTTCTTCGGGTATCCAAAGAGGTGTCTGCAACAGAAGGTCTGTTATTTCTAACAGAATGCATCTTAAAATGTTGTTCTTCCCTTCTGTTTTTGTTGTCTGGACTGTATCTTTTCTGAACAGGTTTAGAATTATAGTACTGGTACTTTTTAACCTTCATAGAGGGTTTTCCTCCTAAGTTGAATCTTCTGCTGGATCCAGAACTCTGGTGAACTCTTTTCTTAGGTTCAACATAACCCAGACCATAATGCTTCCTTCTGTTTGTCTGATCTACAGTCCTTTCAACTCGAACAGTTGGTACTACAGGTTGATATACCACACTGAATTTGACAAAGTGAATGAATTTCCCTTTACCTTTATCCAGTTCTGGCTTAGTACTCGTTTCAGAAGTGCTTTCATTATTGCTAAATCCGAGACCACTCCTGTCACCGGATTGCTTCTGCAATTCTTGCATCTTCTCTAAAGAAACAGAAGACTTGTTCCATGAATTTACCAAAACAGATAGCTTCTGGTTTTCAGACCTCATTGTTTGGTAGTCTGCATTTACTCTTTCATTCTCAGTTCTTAACTTACTCATCTTAACTTTTAAATCATTGCAGCTGTTCTCTTGCAAGCAAGTGAACTTACTGACTTGATCCTGTAAGTCTTGATTTTCAATCTTAACTTCCTCGAATGATTGATAAAGTCTCGAGTACTCTTCCACCATGTCATGCAGTGTTTTAATCAAATCATTTTATGTAAATTCGTTAGAGTCAAAGTCAAGTACCTCTTCGGATGTCGAGGTTGGTTCAATATCTGTCATGAGACATTTGATCTCTTCTGCATGACTTTCGCTAGAATGACTTTCTGAGTCAGAAGACTCTGAACTAGAATCCGTCCATTTAGACTTTCTTTCCTCAGCAATCATCGCTTTGCGATCTCTTCTAAATTTCTTGTCATTTCTCTTGTATTCCTTTTTCTTCTAGTCATCCTTCTTGGGCTTTAGACAATTAGCAATAAAGTGACCGATCTTTTCACATTTAAAACACGCCATGTCACCAGGTGGTGAATCCTTCTTGAAGTTCCGGTTAGAGCTTTGGTAAGCTCAGTGATTCTTCTTCATAAATCTGGAGAATTTCTTCACAAAAAAGACATAGCATCATTGCTGATCTTTTCAGCAATCTTTTCAGAAGTGCTCTCAATGGTGGTAGCAGATAATGCTTGTGGAACAACTACAGCAGCAGCAGCAGCAGCAGCAGCAAGAGCCTAGGTAGGTATATTTGATGAGGGCTCTTCTCCGATTCTCACTTCCAGTTTGAACTCATATTCTTTTAAGTCAGCAAACAAGTCATGTAGCTCCAACTTGTTTAGATCTTTAGAGACTCTCATAGCCATTGTTTTAACGTCTCATTTCCTGGGTAAAGCTCTCATCACTTTGAGTGATATTTCTCTGTTGTCATATTCTTTCCCAAGAGCTGCTAGCTCATTAACCAAGCTGCTGAAACGTTCATCAAACTCATTCAGAGTTTCTCCAGCTTTCATTTTGAGATTCTCAAATTTCTACATTGCTACAGACAGTTTATTTTTCTTCGTCTGCTCATTTCTTTCACAGATTTGGATGAGTTTTTCCCAAATCTCTTTAGCAGTAGAACACATCTTGAACTTGCTGAAGGTATTTTTGTCGAGGGTTTTGTAAATAATGTCCTTCGCAAGATTATCAAGATTGGCTTTCTTTTTCTCTTCACCAGTCCATTCACTTCTGTGCTTCTCAACCATATGGGGTGCTCCCTCAGTAACAGCAACATCAGTGTTATATTTTAAGATCTTCAAAGGACCATCTGTGATGACAAACCACATGTCATCGTCTTGAGCTGCAAGATGAGCTTGCATCCGGATCTTTCAGTTATCAAAGTCTTCTTTTGAGAACATGGGAACCTTGCTAAAGTGTGCCATATCTGTTGTAAATATAGAACAAGAAAAATCTTCTCTGATACCACTTGTTGGGGATCTATATAGAGTTTAGAGGGGGGGTGAATAAACTCTTTCCTTTGTTGGTTGATTTTGCAAAGGGTGCTAGAATCCTGTGAGAGATTATAGCTTATCTTGTTCAAAAGTATGTCCAGCATATCACAACAATAAGTGCGGAAACGATCCGATGGAGTACGGTGAAACACAATAAAACAGTAGGCAGTAGAACAGTGGTTGTTTATGGAAGTTCGAAGATGAAATCTTCTACGTCTCCCCTTCTTCTGTTTACAGAAGGTATCACTAAAAGACTTTGGATTTTACACTACAACACTTGTACACACCCACTTCAGCAGGACTTATCCTTTTCCTACTGAAACTCTTAGTTTCTCAACATTATAAAACAAATACAACAAATTTCTGGAAAAGACTCTTTTCCAGATTATAAACTCTTCTCAAATATATAGTAACGTGAATAGCTTGTAGAGAGAGTAAGAAATAGTCAGCACAATATGATCTCCAAAGATCAGATAACTATTATGAAGCATGTGCTGCTTTTTTTATATTGAGCTTGAAGATGATAAGTAGTTCTGAGTGCTCAAAACAACGTTCATATAATCGAGAATGTGATTGTTGTTGGGTAACCTATAAACGTCGTTGATCCTGTGTATTTATAGAGGTCTTGATTCCAACGTCTATAATCAAAACGACTTCTTTGACTTCTGATAGAATCAGCTTTATTGTCGAAAAAGGTTCCTGCAAAAAACTTCAGAACAATGAGTCTTGTTTCATACCAAAATTGGTAAAACATTTTAAATGACTTTGTTCAGCATTAATGATGCATTTAATACTCGTACTTGGTAAAGTAACGGTAACATTTAATATATGTTCGATAGGTTCTGATTTAGTAAAAATCAAGTTCTGCTTCTGTTTTTCTAAGCTGATAAGTACTCGAAGAGTACTGCTTTGTTAAGGCGATACGAGAACTTCTGTTTTTTATACTATTTTCTGGTTTTACTAACGCGATCTACTGGTTTTGACTCTAATCACCACAATTAAATCAAGTCTATCACAGTATAATTTACTGAAATTAGAATCACATTTCAAATTAATTAAAATAATTTTATCTTGTCATACATAATTTCTTTTTTAATAATAATAATAATGTGACATTAATTCGACTAATAAAAAAATTATAATTTTATTAATAATAATAATAATTTAAAATAACTATTTTTATGTATTAAAAATATATATTGGATTGATAATTATAATGATAATATTAATTATAAAAAATATTAATTAAATAGAACAATATGAAAAAAATATATAAAATTAGATGATAATATAATCAATTATAAGAAAAAAGTTAATAATAGTAAATTAGCCCCAAGACTTTGGATGTTAATTTGATGTACTGAATAGAATTTACCAACGTTTTAATTATTAATGACGACTCATATACATGTGTGACATTAAAAATAAAAAATAGAATTCTTTAGTTGGGACCAGATAAATTTGATAAAAATTCTATGTATAGAAAACTATGGCTGTGCCGTATTTAATTGAAATTTGAAAGTTATGAGTGTGAGTCCACCTATGACTTGTTCAACATTGAAATTTGATTACGACAAGATTTATCACTTATATATATATATATATATATCTCTCTGTGTGTGTGTGTGTGTGTGTGATTTTCTAGAAATTATATTAAAATATAAAAGTCACATAATATTTTTATAATATTTTTTTTATGTTATAGGAAATATAATCATTTAAAAATTCAAAAAATAAATAAAGATAAGAAATTGTTGATAAGATATATATATATATATATATATATATATAGTTTTTTGTGTAAAATTCAATTTTGTCAATTAATTTTTTTTCCATGTTAAATGACATGTTCTTTGTATTGTTATATTATTATTATTATTTTTAAAAATAAGGATCTAATGTTATGGAACATTTTTTAAAAATAAAATTTTGTATATTTTAGAAATGAAAATAGTTACAACACCGTCTCTTCCTTGATAATAACTAGTGATCTAGATGTACTCGTACATTTTTTTGTTTTGTGTAAACCATATTTAAAATATCTTTTGGGTTAAATCAATAAACATATAAATTATTGAGATGTATTTTAAATTAAGAATTTTATAGACGATAATAAATTTATTATAATGCAATTGTGGGCTTCGAGTTTATGCACTGGATTGGAAATAACAACAACGCAAAGTCGAGGTATGCAGCACTTAAACTTGACATGAGTCTATTGTCAAGGAAAACATTTATTGACCCTCTTCTAAACATATCTTCGATCTTAATTAATAGTATCAGAAAAAATGATCTTGGAAGAGCATTTAAAGTAATTTTTATCTTTAAAATTTGAATTTTCATATTTTTATAACATATATATGTACAAGTTGAATTTTCATATAGTTTGCAGCAACTTTTAAAAAAATGGCATAACTTTTTCCTCGGGTGTCTAAATGAGAATCGTTTTTTGCATTGCAAACTAGACTTATAGAGAATCACATCAGTATAAAATGTCAAGCCCGGTCATACACGTGGAAAAGCAGTTTATTTGCTAAATTTGAACGGTGTGAGTTGCGACATAAAATAGAGCATGCATAAAAGTTGATTTTTTTTTCAAGAAGCTCAAGGATTTTACACTCATCAAGGAAAAGACAAATATATTCAAATTTCAATCACACTTCATCAAGAAAACACGGTACACTCGGTTTAAACTTGTATATTCATTTATAAAAAGTACTTGAGTTTGATGCCGATATGATATTTTATCTTGTCCTAACATTGCTTAGCAATTTTATTATATTTATGATTGTAATTAGTGTTTAATAAGATAATCTCTTAAATATCTAATGAATAATTGAGTTGGCCAATATATCTTGATTTTGTGTTGCTTGGAATTTTGAAATAATATTGTCTATTCTCGGTGAAGCTTGTTTACTCAACTGAATATATCTATCTGTCAACTCTATTTCAATGTAAGTTAAGATTGAATATTTTACGTTATTATTTGTGCATTTGAAAATATTTACATTGGTTAGCCACCCTCTACTTTGATTAATTTCAAATTTTAAAAAATATAGGGAAAGAACTAGATATAATTTTAATGGGGAGATCGAATTTAAATCTGAAGGGGTAGAAACATTTTGTTTGGATGAGGAAACACTTAACAATCTAGATTTTGATGATAACAAAATTTATTATTGTGTTTTTTTATATATTTACTCAAGTATGAAGTTGCTACCCAAAATTGGAAGCTGGAACTCCAATTTTGCAAATGGCTAGACTTTGACAAGTTTCATTATTTCAGTGATATCTCATGGCTCAATGATGTAAATGATCGGTGTGAACAAAAAACTCGATTTTATACAAGTCATATTTCATACTGATCAGGTTAGTTCGGATGCTTTCCAGGATAAATAGTTGTTGTATTTGTGTTGTCGAACCAACTATTGAATTGCAATTTATCATCTTCTTAAGCAAAGAGTCAAACATCGACTATGGAAAATGATTTGTAGAAAATTTTCTTATCTTTCTAATGCATGCTTAATCGTTTCGTTACGGTAATTTAGCTGAGAGATATGGTCAAAATCAAATAACTACTCAAGTCTAGCCGTTTGATGTATCTTCGTTTTCTAGTTAGACATTGTGGCATTCGGTTGGCACAGATAACATTCAAACTAACTCGATCAGCCTGAAATACGACTTCTATATAATTGAGTTAGCTTTCCAACCATTTTTACTTATGGTCATGAGCAGATCAAGTTCAGTTGTTTTCTATATCCGTGACCTCCACTGATCTTGTATCAGGCTAGAATTTTTTTTCATGAACTTGCAATTAGGGATGTAATCGAGTCGAGCCGAGCCGAACTCTTGAATGTTTGAGTTTGGTTCGTTTATAATCGAGCCGAGCTCGAGCTTTATTTAACGAATATATGCAAGGCTCACGAGCTTATTCAAGCCTTTATCAAGCCTAAACAAGCTTAATAAATATGAATTATATATTTAAATTTTCATTAAATTAATTAAAAAGTAAATTATATATTTAAAGAAAAATATACTATTCTTATTAAAATTTGTAAATTTATTATAATAAATAAATTTAATAGATTTTTCTATATATTTCATAAATAATATGCAAAATCAATAAATCAAATATCAAAACTATTATTTTTCATCTAAAAGATTACTCATGAACTTACCAACGAGCACGTTCACGAGCTAACGAGCCGAATACTGTAAAGCTTGAGTTTGATTTGTTTATCTTAACGAGCCTCATTAAACGAGCTTTTATCGAATCGAGCTTCGAATAGCTCACAAACGGTTTGGTTCGTTTACATCCCTACTTCCAATAGCTCAATGACCAGTACAAACGGCTCAATGAACAGTACCAACAGTTGGATGAACAGTAACAAAGGCTCGATGAACAGTAATGACAGCTCAAATTGCAAAAAAAGGCTAGAAAGTCAAATATGAGTGTCAGAAACATTACAAAACTTTTTCAAAAGATAACATTATAGTATCTAACGTCTATATCTGTAAGGTCTAAAATCAAGACGACGTAATCCAACAGCATGTAAATCTAGGAAATATAAAAAGAGTTAATTAAGTGATTTTAATTGCTGATTATGTGACATGTTTACATGACGTTTTGGTAGTTTTCTACTTACATGCATTAAAAAGGTATTTTAAGGATTATTCGAGTTGCGATCGAGGAACGGAGACCAAAGGCTGAAAAAGAGAAAATATTTTTATTAAATAATTGTCTTTAATTATTTAAAATATGATTAATGCTTTTGCATATTTTTGAAAATAAGGGGTTTTGAGGTGATTTTATACGCCAGGACGTAAATTTTATCGGTGTTAGTTTTTCAACAAAAATACGAATGTTTTGGCAACCCAGCTAATAAATTCACAAACTTATTCAAGCAAAATTATTTTTAATATTTTAATTAAGCACTAATGGACCTAAATTACCTTATTTATGGGCCTAAGCTTTATTAGTGGCTTAATTAAGTATTTAATATACAAATTTCATTCCATAACCTACATAACACACGCCCACCTCCCTTGAGCATTCAAAACTCTTCTCCCAACTCAAATACACGACACACACATACAATATTTTTAAGGGAAAAGTCGAAAATTTCAAGGGAAATTCAGCCTAGGGTTCTTGTCACCATTCTTCGCAATCGTCAACGAGAATTCGTGCGTTAAATACGCAAAGGCACGCATATTTATTTCCTTGAAACATCTATCACACCATAATAAAAATGTAATCATGTTTTGTATGAAAAACAAGTGACGTCTATATTTATTTTCGTTTTTTGCATGAACATGAATTTTTAAGGCATGATTTGTGATCCAAAAGTTGTTGTTTTCATGTGAAAAGGGGTTGCCATGATTAGGGGAGGATCAAGGATTGTATTTACAAGATTTTAAGGGTCGTAAGAACACACGCAAAAGCTGCAAACACGGACCGAACATGCTGGAATCGAATTCGAACGTTTGTGTCATAGGTGATCGGGTTTCATGATTTATGGTGCATGGCTTGGCTCGGTTGCATCTAGGGCTGTGCTAGAGTCGTGAGGTATCAGGGATCGAGTCCTAGCCAGGATAGGACTCAAGGGTCAAGACAGCAGCGCGCAGGGCAAGGGGCTCGGCCTGGGGGGTTCTGGGCTGGGCTAGGTCAAGACACTAGGGTCCTAGGAGGTTGCACATGAGTCTGGTTCAGGGGTTGGTCCAGTGGCTAGGTCCTAGGGGCGAGTTCGAAGAGTCTTAAGCTAGGAGGAGTTCTCCGCTAGTTTGGTTGCTGGGTTAGGGGCTTCGGTTTCAAGCGTGGGGTTGAGTCCTTGGGTTCTAAGGGTCCAGGATGGTTCCTGGAAGGGCTGGTCAGGGTTTGGCTTGGGGTGGTTCGAGCTTGGCTCGAGGGAAAAGCTAGATGGCTCGAAGAGGGCTAGGTTCGAAGGTTTAGGGTTTTCTTTTGTTCTAAAAATTCGAAACATGGCTCACGTGGGTCGAGTTGTGGTTCACGAGGGCTAAATAATATAAAAAGTCTAAGTTTTAAATTTAGTAATTTTATATTAAAGTTTGAAATTTTTCGGGAATAAAACGCCTTAAAAAAACGAATAGCAGACGTTTCAGTTGGTATCAGAGCAATGGTTCTGTAAAAGTTTGTGCCACCATCAGCGCCGGGAATATCAGTAGTCAAGCCTCAATTTGTAAGTTTTACATGCTTCATATGATTTAATATGATGTTACCTGCATGATGACATGAATAATATGTTTACATTACTTGTTTCCTAGCTTTTTAAATATATATGCTTTGTATGCTTAAATTGCTAAATGAATTAGGATATGTCACATGATTAGAAAACTTAGATTTAAATGCATGTTGGTTACGTTAGAATTCGGAAAACATTCAGATATAATGCTTCCTAGACACGCACCTCTTGATAGACAGACATAGACCATCGAGGATCAGAATGTTAATGCACCCTTGCTTTCTAATGGGGATGCTGCTACTCGTGCCTTAGAGGGGATGGCTCGTTTCTTCGATCAGCAGTTACAGCAAGCACATAGGCCACAACATGACGTGTATGATCAATTCTGGAGGCTAGGGCCGAAAGAATTTTCTGGCACCACCGATCCCTTTGCTGCTGAGTCATGGATTTGTGCACTCGAAGTACACTTTCGTTATCTGAATATGGGGGATACTGACCATGTGAGGTGTGCCACTTACCTATGTAGGGATGATGCTTCTTTATGGTGGGAAGGAGCCGAGCATGGTGTTGACATCGCTACTCTTACTTGGGCTCAATTCAAGGAGATATTCTATGAGAAGTATTTTACTGCCAATGTTAGAGGGCGACTGAAGAGGGAGTTTATGGGCCTTCGTCAGGGAGACTCGACTGTTTCTGAATTTGTGAAGAAATTTGATAGGGGTTGTTACTTTGTACCCCTTATTGCAAGGGATCCTGCAGAGAAGTTGAGGCACTTCATGGATGGTCTACGACCTACCATTCGAAATAATGTTATGATGATGCGTCCTTTGGATTATGTTACTGCTACTACTTATGCATTCCAGTCTGAGCAATCTCTGAAATACATTGAGTTTGATTTGCAGCGCAAGAGACAGCAGCACCAAAATAATAATCAACCGAATAAAAATCCGTATACGGGTCCTCCTAGACCTCAAGGGCCTCAAAAGCCTCAAGGTCAAGCCAAGAAACAAGCACCACAAAGCCACAAAATCCTGGAGCACCAAAGCCTACTTAGAAGCAACCATGCAAGGAGTACAATCGCTTTCATTTTGGCAAGTGCATGTGGGGATCTTTTAGATGCTTCATATGCAAGGAGGAGGGGCATAAAGCTGCTGATTGCCCAAAGAAGAATGCACCTACTGTTGGAAAAGCATATGTTATGAATGTTGAGGAAGCTGAGGAGGAGGAAGACGCTACTCTTATCACGGGTAACCTAGTCATTTAAAATTTTTATATTGCTCTTATTTACAAGAAATGTTAAAATTGGTTATTAGAATTGAATTGGGATCAAGATTAACCTAGTGGAAATTAGGTTGCATGCTCTACCTTAGTTGAGAATTAAGATATGATTTTAGAAACTATAGAAATGACATATATTTTTTAGCCTTATTTTATGTAAAGGATGAAATAATTCCAAATAAAAAGTTTTATGGCCAAAAATTTAAGGAAAATCATAATCAGGGGTTTGTTAAGGGTTTCGAATTCTTCGAGGGGTCTAAGTGCAATTTTCGAAAATTTTGAGGGCCAAAATATAAATACCAAAAGTTAAAAGACCTAATGAAATTTTTGAAAAAGATTAAGGGACCGAAAATGCTAATTTTCGAATTTTTAAGGACCAATAAGTAAATTTTGAAACTTAAGGGACTAAATTGTAAATTTTCGGAAAGTATGAGGATTTAATTGCAAATATTCGAAAAATTGAAGGGCTAAAATGCACTTTTTTCAAGAAAAGCTTAAGTTCAACACGTAAAGTTCACATAATTTTGGGAAATTAATGATAGAAATTCCTTAAGTTTCTACATGAAAAGGTTTAAAAGACATTTTCGTCGCATGGAGGATTATAATTCAAGGGGTAGCTACCTATGCACTGCTAGATTCAGGAGCTACACATTCATTCATATCTGAAACATTCCTCAAGCGAATGGATATTATTCCTGAGGATATGGGTTTGGGTTTCAAAGTTTCTATTCTTTCCGATGATCAAATGCTCACATCTAAAATTGTCAAGAATCTGGAGCTTCGTTTATTCAAAGATATAGCTCGGGCAGATCTTATTGTACTTTATATGCCTGAATTGTATATCATACTTGGGATGGATTGGTTATCAGCGAATGGAGCTTCGATTGATTTTCGTCAGCGATCAGTGTCTATTCGACCGCCTAGTGGTAAACCTTTTGTCTTTGAAGCGGCGAGAAACAAGCAAATGTCGCACATTATCTCTTGTCTGTGTGCGAGGAAGCTCATTAGACGTGGATGCCAAGCTTTTCTAGCATGTGTCACTACCGCACATGCTCCTATCAGTCAAAAATTGGAGGATGTTGATATTGTCAGAGACTTTCCTAGTGTCTTTCCCGAAGACGTTTATGGCATTCCACCTGATCGTGAGGTGGAATTTTCTATTGAGTTAATGTCGGGCACTGTTCCTATATCAAAAGCACCTTATCGTCTAGCACCCGCTGAAATGAAATAATTAAAAGATCAAATCCAATAATTGCTAGAAAAGGGTTTTATTCGCCCTAGTTATTCTCCATGGGCGCACCAGTGTCATTTGAAGAAGAAAGATGGTGGTATGCGACTCTGCGTTGATTATCGAGAGCTGAATAGGGTCACTATCAAGAATAAGTATCCACTGCCAAGAATTGAAGATTTATTTATCAATTACAAGGAGCATCGATATTTTCTAAAATTGATATTCGTTTTGGATACCATCAGTTGAAAGTGAAAGAGTCGGATGTCCACAAAACAGCGTTTCGTACTAGATATGGGCACTATGAGTTTATGGTCATGCCATTTGGGCTGACCAATGCGCCAGCGATCTTCATGGATCTCATGAATCGCGTATTTCAGCCGTATCTGGATCAATTTATTATAGTCTTCATTGATGATATATTAATCTATTCGAAGAATAAAGAGGAGCATAGTCGTCATTTGAGGACAGTACTGCAAATACTGCAAGATAGAAACTTATATGCAAAATTTAGCAAGTGCGAGTTTTGGCTTGATAGAGTGGCATTCTTAGGCCATATCATTTGTAGTCATGGCGTTGAAGTTGATCCAAATAAAGTTGAGGCAGTGAAAGAGTGGCCAGTACCAAAGAGTGTTACCGAGATTCGCAGTTTCTTGGGACTAGCTGGCTACTATCGCAAGTTTATTCAGGGATTTTCATCTATAGCGGTACCCATGACCGTCTTGACAAAGAAGAATGCAAAGTTTGTATGGGGATCCGAGTGTCAAGACAGTTTTGATAAGTTGAAATAAGCCTTGATATCAGCGCCAATGTTATCTATACCATCGGGGCAAGGGGAGTATGTTCTATATACCGACGCCTATAAACTTGGTTTGGGCGCAGTTCTGATGCAAAATGACCGAGTTATAGCCTATACGTCAAGGCAATTGAAAATTCACGAAAAAAACTACCTTACTCATGATCTTGAGCTTGCAGCAGTAGTTTTTGCATTGAAGATTTGGAGACATTACTTATATGGGGAGAAGTGCAAAATATTCACCGATCACAAAAGTTTGAAATACTTCTTTACCCAAAAAGAATTGAACATGAGACAGCGTAGATGGCTTGAGTTAGTAAAGGACTACGATTGTGAGATTAGATATCATCCGGGAAAAGCTCATGCAGTGGCAGACGTATTGAGTAGAAAAGCAGCAGTTATCACTCATCTATCACTTCAAAGACCGTTGCAGTCCGAGATACAGCGGTTTGAGCTTATAGTTTATGCTAGAGACGAGGCCCCTAATCTTGCCACATTATCAGTACAGTCGACTTTGAGAGATAGAATTCGTGATGGATAATCTACTGATGAGCAATTGCACAAATGGAGAGCAAGAGATGAACCAAGGGCCAGAACTTATATTCTGAGGTGGATGGTATAGTTCGTTATCGAGATCGCTTATGGGTTCCTAGTGACGATTCTTTGAGAGATCTCATTATGAAGGAAGCTCATGACACACCTTATTTCATTCATCCGGGAAGCACGAATATGTACAAAGATCTGCAGTTATTATATTGGTGGCCGGGTATGAAGATGGATATTCTCCGTTTTGTGACCGAATGTTTGACGTCAACAAGTCAAAGCAGAGCATCAAAGACCAGCGGAGAAACTTAAGCCACTTCCTATTCTCGAGTGGAAATGGGAAAATATTACTATGGACTTCGTTGTGGGATTACCAAGGACTATCAAGAGATTCAACGCTATATGGGTGATAGTCTCTTACAAAATCAGCGCATTTTCTGCCTATTAAGACGACCTTCATCATGATTCAGTATACCAAGTTATATATTCGAGATATAGTCCGTCTGCATGAGATTCCTGTATCTATTGTTTCTGACAGAGATCTGAGATTTACGTCATATTTTTGGAAGAGTCTGCATGCGGGGATGGGGACCAAGTTATTATTCAGTACAACATTCCATTCTCAAACCGATGGCCAGTCTGAAAGAGTCATACAAATTCTAGAAGATCTACTGCGAGCTCGTGTTATCGATTTCCAAGGCAGTTGTGAACCAAAATTACCTCTAGTGAAGTTCACCTACAATAATAGCTATCAATCATCAATTGGGATGGCTCCTTTTGAGGAACTTTATAGAAAGAAATGTAGATCTACTATTCATTGGGACGAGGTTGGGGAAAGAAGAGAGATTGGTCCGGATGTGATTGAAGAGACTGCCGAGCTTGTAGGCAAAATTCGAGAGAGAATGAAGACTGCACAAAGCCGACAAAAAAGTTATGCTGACAAAGACGAAGGGACCTAGAGTTTTCAGTGGGAGACCATGTGTTTGTGAAAATAGCACCTATGAAAGGTGTTATGTGATTTGGTAAGAAAGGCAACCTTAGTCCAAGATTTATTGGTCCATTTGAGATTTTAGAGAGGATTTGAACACTAGCCTATAGAGTGACATTGTCACCGATGCTTTCTGGAGTTCACAATGTGTTCCATATTTCGATGCTGCAAAAGGACATGTCGAAATCATCACATGTGCTAAATTATGAACCTCTACAATTGACTCCCAATATGACATATGAAGAAAGGCATGTCCAAATCTTGGCAAGGCAAGAAAGGAGACTGTGAAACAAAGACATTCCAATGGTCGATGTCAAATGGCTGAATCACTCGAAAGAGAAAGCTACATGTGAAACCGAGAGAGACTTGACGAGTCGCTATCCAGAGCTATACGGTAAGTTAAAATTTCGAAGGACGAAATTTTATTTGAGGGAAGAGGAATTGTAAGATCCAAAATCAAGACGACGTAATTCAACTGCATGCAAATCTAGAAAATATGAAAAATAGTTAATTAAGTGATTTTAATTGCTAAATTGATTGTGTGACATGTTTACATGACGTTTTAGCAGTTTTCTACTTACATGCATTAAAAAGGTATTTTAAGGAATTATTCGAGTTGCGATCGAGGAACAGAGATCGATGGCTGAAAAAGAGAAAATATTTTTATTAAATAATTGTTTTTAATTATTTAAAATATGATTAATGTTTTTGCATATTTTTGAAAATAAGGGGTTTTGATGTGATTTTATATGCCGGGACGTAAATTTTATCGATGTTGGTTTTTCAACCAAAATACGAACGTTTTGACAACTCGGCTAATAAATTCACTAACTTATTAAAACAAAATTATTTTTAATATTTTAATTAAGCACTAATGGGCCTAATTACCTTCTTTATGGGCCTAAGCCTTATTAGTGGCTTGATTAAGTATTTAATATACAAATTTCATTTCATAACATATACAACACATGCCCACCTCCCTTGAGCATTCAAAACTCTTCTCCCAACTCAAATATACGTCACACACATACAACATTTTGAAGGGAAAAGTCGAAAATTTCAAGAGAAATTCAGCCTAGGGTTCTTGTCACCGTTCTTCGCAATCGTCAACGAGAATTCGTGCGTTAAATACGCAAAGGCACGCATATTTCTTTCCTTGAAACATCTATCACACCATAATAAGAATTTAATCATGTTTTGTATGAAAAACAAGTGACGTCTATATTTATTTTCGTTTTTTCATAAACATGAATTTTTAAGGCATGATTTGTGATCCAAAAGTTGTTGTTTTCATGCGAAAAGGGGCTTCCATGATTAGGGGAGGATCAAGGATTGTATTTACAAGATTTTAAGGGTCCTAAGAACACACACACAAGCTGCAAACACGGACCGAACATGGTGGAACCGAATTCAAACGTTTGTGTCATAGGTGATCGGGTTTCATGATTTATGGTGCATGGCTTGTCTCGGTTGCATCTAGGGCTGGGCTAGAGTCGTGAGGGGTCAGGGATCGAGTCCTAGCCAGGATAGGACTCAAGGGTCACGGCTGGTGGGCTAGGTCAAGACACTAGGGTCCTAGGAGGTTGCAAATGAGTCTGGTTCAGGGGCTGGTCCAGTGGATAGGTCCTAGGGGCGAGTTCGAAGAGTCCAAAGCTAGGACGAGTTCTCGGCTAGTTTGGTTGCTGGGTTAGGGGCTTCGGTTTCAAGCATGGGGTTGAGTCCTTGGGTTCTAAGGGTCCAGGAGGGTTCCTGGAAGGGCTGGTCAAGGTTTGGCTCGGGGTGGTTCGAGCTTGGCTCGAGGGAAAAGCTAGATGGTCGAAGATATCTAGGTTCAAAGGTTTAGGGTTTTCTTTTGTTCTTAAAATTCAAAACATGGCTCACAGGGGTGGTTCACGAGGGCTAAATAATATAAAAAGTATAAGTTTATATTTAAGAATTTATATTAAAGTTTGAAATTTTTCGAGAATAATACGACTTAAAAAACGAATAACAGACGTTTCAATATCATTTTTGAAGGTCATAAATACGACACTTTGAAGATCAAGAAACAAGATTCAGTGTGGATTAAAATCATGGGCATATTATGTAAGAAAAACCAGCTGAAGTGAAAGCAAGCCCAATAAGAAGAGTCTAAATAGATATATTAGCTTAGTGAGAGCTTTTTCCCTTGTGTGATGATGTATTTGAGATTATATACATTATAATGAATTAATTTTGTCACACACACAATCATTCACACAAAAGAGAGTTGATCTTTAAAAGTAATTGAGTTATAGTCTTCACAAAAAGACATTAAAGATTGTATTTGTAGTTTTGGCATAAGAGAAGTTAAATATTATGCGAATTGTGAGGTTGGGGCCTACAATCGGGAGTCTGCCAGGAGTTTTGTTTATGCAAGGGATAATTCCTAAGTATAAATTAGTTTGTACAAAGGGTTATATAAATTAAAATATTCTAGTGAATCATTTCTAAGTAGAAGAAGGGGTTGTGTTACTATTTTAAAAATGTATTATTGAAGCATTATATGTGTCTTTCAAATACCAAAATATTGTACACCAAAATATACAATATAAAATGTTTCATCCGAACCATTTTTATTATTTCAACTTGCATTTTTTAAATGTTTTAAAAAATGATTAATCGGCTTTTAGAATAATTGTTTTGAGTTTCTTCTGCTTGATTTTAGGACCAACCATTTCAAGAACGAACTATTATAGCTCTTTAATCACAAAATATTTTAAAGTATTTATTCATCTACTCTAAGCACATCACTGATCTTAATAGTGTGCTATTTTGAGGATCCTATAGGTAAAGTTGAGACTCCGATTACTAGCATTGGCTGTTGGAAAGAAATTGAGGTGAGATAGATCTTTTCGCCTTATGAAGCTGAAGCAATTCTAGATATTCATTTGAACCATCGGGCTATGCGAATATTTGATTTTGGCAGGGGAGTTCTAAAGGGATTTACACTGTTAAATCAGGCTATGCGGTGGAGGTACGTGAATGGCATGGCACCTCCACAATAATCATGGTTGGTGGAAAACTCTCTGACGATTCGATATTCCACCAAAAGTACGCATCTTTATGTGGAGAGCAACTAGTGATTTTATTCCTGCTGTTACTAATTTGTTCTCGAGGCATATTACGACGAATGTGTAATATTTTTGTTGCTACAACTTTTCATTGCCTGATATTATGTCATGTGATCAAACATATTTGGAAAAACTCTATTTTCTGGGTTCATGTGCATAAGATGCATGCGGCTATTTTCTTAAAATGTTGTTTGGTTCTTGCCAAACCAATCAAGAGCAATGATGGACAACACCAAATCTTAACCATATTAGAGTAGATGTGGAGCGGGATAGGAACACATTCAATGTTGGAGCGATGATTCGAGATCGCTCTGGTGGTGTGATTGGGGGCAAAGGCAAGAGTGTGGAGGCCTAAGAAATCCGTGTTTGAAAATTTGCGGAAAATTTAAAATTTTCTCTTTAAAATAATTAAAATTGCCTCATTCATAAATGAACTGATAAATAAAGTTTGATGTTCAAAATGGCAGCGGAAGAAATTAAAATTTTCGAAATAACAGTAAAAGTTTATCCAATGATAATTAAAATGTTTGAGCAATCAAATAATAATAAATGCTGAACTGAGGTCCTCGGGTCCTACTACTGCCGACTCGAGCTGGCTCACTGGTCCCCGCCCTCGATCCCGACATCATCAGCACCTACAACAATCAAGTCTAGTGAGTCTAAAGACTCAACATGCATATATCGTAAATAACAAGTAAAAAATAGTAAAATTGCATGCAAGTGAAAATATCATATCATGAGGCATATCTAAAAATGTCGTGTCATGATTAATTATAATATGTGCATCACTGAACTGGGAAATCATAAATGAAAATGGTTGCTCCTTGGAGCCCTGTCATGAAATAACTTGTAATAATTTTCTGGTGAGATTATGGTCTACGCAAGTGGTCCCTGAACTAAACTGAACTGAGCTGACCGGTAACTGGCGACCGGACCGGTAACTGGCGACCGGACCGGTAACTGGCGACCATGTTTAATAATGTTTGTCTGATCAGACTAATGTCACAGTATACTGGGTGGTACAACTGAACTGACCGGTAACTGGCGATCGGAACTGGTAAATGGCGACCGGGTGAAGTACTGATAGTAAAGTGACCACAAGCAATATCGCATAAATCTCAAAATGAATATTTTTGCACGTAATATAATTAATTAACATAATTAAATATCCTGTAATAATTTTACTGATTGGATTGGATCGCTCTCAGGCTCGCTGCAACCTAAATATGCCATGAAAAATATGCAATAGCTTTTACTTGACCAACTATGCAATTAAATCTGAAAACTGAGACAATTGCGCCTAACGACTTCGTATTTAATCATGACTCCGTGTCAACCCGAACCAACATCGAACCATCAAGTAGTCATGATTAAAATACGCCTAAAATGATGAAATAATGCTCCTAAAATAGTGAGGGCCGAAATCTAGGTGAATGGAGGCCAAAACATGAAACGCTCTTTCGAGAGTCAATTTGGCACATCGCACCGTAAATTCTCGTACGACCTCAAAAATGATCCGAATCACAAACGGCCAAAAACATGACCTTCCTAACTTGATGGGGCACTGTCCAGTCCAAGGCCATAGGCTAAAAGCCAACCGAGAACTTGAACGAGCCACTGAACCAACGCATCACTTGCTGTCCACAAAATACAGCAGCATGCTTGCGTTTCCTTATGTCGTTTTCGAGACTACTGGCCATTGGGGCTTGAACCACCAACCAGAGGCTCTTATAAACATCCCAAGGAATGATTTTAACCATGGCTAAGGGCCCTAGACCAGCCACCATTCGCACCATTCCAGAAGTAACCCGAAAGTTCCAACCAAGAACACCCTTGCATGCGTGTGTGGTGTTGTGCTTCGTTTGCTGTCTCGTGTCGTTCCAGTGGCCATTTGATTGAACATGGCACGATCTAGACATCTAGGATTACGATATAAACCATGGCTAAGGGCCATAGGCCAACAAAGATTCACACCATTCCATAAAATCGAAACAACACATTCTGTCAAAACGAGAAGCCGAAGGGGTGATGGGGCAATTCTTGCGTTTTTAATTAAAAACCGAGTCACCATGGACCAAGCCTCCAAAAGGGCGACTTAGTCACGTCTTAGACATGCTAGGGAGATGTTCTAACCATGGCTATTGCCCTCATGGCAGCCAAGATCAGATCCATTCCCTTGTTGACAGCAAAACAGAAACTTTCGAAAACTCAAGTGGCCAAAATGGGGTGTTGCTGTCATTCCTTGATTTCGTCTAGCATGGGACTCAAACCAATGGACAAATATGTCCCTAACATGTCCTATTACATGCCTAGGAGCAGCCTTGGGGAGCCTGGAATCGAACCAATACCTGAAACCATCAAAACAAGTGAACCCGTGAAGAGCATCATGAAGGCCGAAATCTGTATCTTTTATTTTCTGAAATTTCCTTGGTATGATTCGGTTTTTGCATGGAAATGATGATTATATAATGTAAAAATAATGATAATAGGACTTGATTGAAGAGTCAAGGAAGAACATATGCATGCCTGGTTCGTTTTGAAAGAAAAACGAATGAATAAGACGACTCGGCGCGGAGGAGATGGAGCGCTTTTTCTACCTTGCTTCTACTCGATTCTTCCCTCTTGTTTCTGGCTATGAAAATCACGATTTCCTACTCTGAAATGGCTCTCAGATTTCGGTGGAGAGGGGGGAGAAATGGTGGTTAGGGGAGTGAGGGAAAGGTTGCAATATAAGGGGAAACATGCAAGACCAAGTCTCCTATTTGAAATTTGAATTTTGGTTTGATATCAAATATGATTTGTTGGGGTGTTTGTTGGATGAAGATGGCCGATTCCTACATGTATACAAGGCTAGGATGTTGGTTATTAATTAATTAATTAAGGTTGATAAGATTATCATGTTAATGAGTGACAAGGAATGGGTCAAAGGGTGAGTTGGCATAGAAATGTTGCTTAATCATCTAAGGGCCGAAAATTAGCAATAAAATGAAGGGGAAAACGTTGTTTATTTAGTAAATTTTTTTAAACCTTTAAAGCCTTACCTATCCTTTAAATAATTTAGTGCATTAACCCCTTAATTATGGAACTTAAATAAACTTATTTCCTACTCACCTCAAGTTGCTTAAATAATTCCTTAAACCTCTTTTTAACTTAAATTAACTTACTTGCTAGCTAAAATAAATTTTGGAAATGTTTTCTGAATCTTAAATTTTATCTCAAAACTCCAACTCCAGTCCGGCCTCATTGAATTAACTTAAATGCTAAAAATTTAAACTGCTACGGAAAATAATTAAATTTAAATACTCATGCAATAAAATCATTTTAATTTAAATACTAGAATTATGCATGGCTTATACGTAGTCTAAGTTACGGGTTCTACAAAAAGTGATTTGGCATCCAGGTTCAGTGATCATGAGTGCAAATCTTGTTGCTATACAGTTCAGTTTGATGTCTTGTCGGACTCCCTTCTAGCAGTTAATCAACCTTCAATGATTTTAGTCCAGATGACAGTTCAGACATTATGTCTCTTAATCATATGAGGTGAAACGCTAATGAAGCTACACACCATCTGGATCGTCATGTTTTGAACTTATCATCGAATATAGAATGGCTTCATGTTGAACACTGTTATGTGAAGGGAAAATATCTTCGATTTTATTCCACACTAAAAACCTTGTGTTTGTACAATGGTGAGTTTAATATACAAGAAGGAAAAACGTGGAACTAAAGTGGGACTAATTAAACGTGTTATAGTGCCTAACATTTTCATGCCTATGTGTGTATATGAACTAACACCAACTAACACTCCTCCTCAAGATTGGTGGAGATTTAAAACACCAATCTTGGACATCAAGTAGGTGTGTTGATCCTTTCCCAAGATTTTGGTGAAAATGTCTGCAAGCTGATTACTTGTAGGAACATAAGAAATCTTGAGCAACTTGGCTTGAATTTTTCCCCGTATCAAATGGCAATCGATTTTGATATGCTTCATGCGCTGATAAAATCTGTTAGCAGCAATTTGCATAACTACCATATTATCACAATACAAAGTAGCTGCTTCTATAATGGACACACCCATATCTCGAAGCAATCCAGTAATACATACAATCTCATAGGAGGTGGTTGCCATTGCCTTGTACTCAACTCCAGCGGATGATCGCGAAACGGTGCTCTGTTTCTTAGTCTTCCAGGACACCAACGAATCTCCTAGCTTCACACAATAGCCTATAAGTGATCTTCGAGACATAGGGAAGACAGCCCAATCTGAATCGCAATACGCAGACAAGGAAAGAGCACTATGAGCAGACAGCAAGATACCCAAACCAGGCATGGATTTTAGGTAGCGCACAACTCGAACATCAGAATCCATATGTGATTTCTTAGGTGAATGTAGGAATTGGCTGAGATTATGCACCACATACTAGAGATCGGGTCTAGTGACAGTAAGATATATCAACTTTCTTACAAGCCTTTTATAACTACTAGAATCTGACAGCAAGGAATCAACAGCATCTAGTGAAGCCTCTTGTTGAATAACCGAATCAAGTTTATGGCTTCTAAGCCTAATATTTTGCTCCATAGGTGTAGCACAAGGCTTGGCACCACTCAAACCCATTTCAAAAATCAATTCCAGTGTGTAATTGCGTTGACATAGAAAGATTCCCTCACGAGACCGGGCAATCTCAATCCCTAAAAAATATCGCAACGAACCTAAATCCTTGATATGTATTCTGGAATGAAGAAAAGTCTTCAGCTCCTTGATAGAGGCATCATTATCACCAGTTATTATAATGTCATCGACATACACAAGTAACAAGACTATGCAACTGACAATTTGTTTAATAAACAAGGAGTGATCATGTTGCGACTGAACACAACCTACATCATTCATAATGCTAGAAAACTTATGATTCCATTGTCTTGAAGCCTGTTTTAGCCCATATAAGGACTTCTTTTAACAAGCAAACCTTGGACTCCCATGTCTGCTATAACCCAAGGGCATATCCATATATACCTCCTCATCCAAATTTCCTTGAAGAAACGCATTCGTGGCATCCATTTGATGTAAATTCCAGCCTCTAATTGCTGCCAAGCTCAACATACACCGAATGGTCACAAGCCTTTCCTTGAATCTATCCATGGTTCCATCATGTTTGTGTTTAATTTTGTACACACACACACACCCTATCGGCTTCTTATTGGCAGGAAGGTCAACAACATCCCGTGTATAATTGGATTCAAGGGATGCAAGTTCCAAATCCATAGCATCTCTCCACCACCTAGGATCAGTCATAGGTTTATCATAGTATTGGGGTTCTTTTCAGAAGAAATAGAGGCCAAAAAGCTTTGATAAGCTAAATTTGAATTAGGATAATTGGACTTAGCTAAATGACTATGTGGCAAGGTTGGACAAGTGTAGTCTTTTGTTCAAATAGGTGATGTTGTGTGTCTAGATGATCTTCGAAGAAGTGAGGGATCTGGTTCAAATACAGGATGTTGATATGATGAAACATGATCATGCTAGACAATGGGATCATAGGGAAAAATTGGGGACTGTTGTTCAGGCTCAGAAAAAGGAAATACTCACTCATGAAACACCACACCTCTAGAGAAAAATATCCTGTCATTATGAAGGTTAAGTAACTTATATACGTTTTGTGTATTTAAATGAGGGAATTTTATGAAATAAGACTTCATGAGGTGTTTTGTTTCCTAAGAAGGGAGTAGGAGTGCGGTTAATCAGATAGATCGCTGCTAAAACACAATCACCCCAAAAATTTAATGGAATAGATTACTGAAATCTCAAGACCCGAGCTATGTTCAAAATGTGTCTATGATTTCGTTCCACAACACCATTTTGTTGTGGTTTATATGGACAAGAACTTTGGTGTATTATGCCAAGAGATTGAAATAAAGCTATGCATTCCAGCTTAAAGAAATCAGATGCATTATCGGTGCGAATAATTTTGACTGACATGTTGAATTGGTTTCATATGAGCAAGAAGAAGTTTTTAAGGATTCGTAGGACATCAAGTCAGGAGTGCATCAAAAATACCCAAGTCCCTCTAGAAAAATCATCAACTATGGTAAGAAAATATCTTTCTCCATTGTATATTTTCATTTTGAAGGGTCCCCAAATATCCATGTGCAATAATTCAAAAGGACACGAAGCTTTAGAAGTGCTTGCACATGGAAAACGAAGTCGGGTTTGTTTTTCATTGTGGACATATAGAGCAATGAGGCATAGAACCACATGTAGATATGAAAGGTAAAAGTTTTATCCTATCAACAAATATATGACCCAAACGTTGATGCCAAAGTGAATCACTTACTGAGGAACAAACTAGTGTATTATCAAGTGTCAATGTATTATATTGAAGCTTAAAACTAGAGGTAGGAACGTGAGATAATGAAGAAAAACCAGAGTGAGAACCGTTTGTGTTGTCCAAGAGATAAGTCTGTTCCGTTCTTTACCAATCCCCATTATCTGTCCAGTCTTGAGGTCTTGAAACACACAAAAGTGGGGTAAAATGTAACATAACATTGATGTTTTTTGGTGAGTTTAGAAACAAAAAGCAAATTGAATCTAAAATCAGGAATTTGCAATACTTTGCTCAGCATGATTGAATATGTAAGGGTTACAGAACCTGCTATACTAATGGAAATCTTACTGCCATTTAGCAAACCATCAGTCCCAGAAGAATCAGCTATGGATTCTAATTTTGCAAAGTCAATGAATCTCCTACCATGTGCTCATTCGCACCAGTGTTTATTATCCAAGAGACCTTTGGGAAATGAGATAATGCCTTGTACCTTCCATATCCACCATATGTTCATGAGGAGTTTCATCATTACACTTTCCCAGCAGCTTCAAAATCTCAGCATATTGAGCTTGACTGAAGATTGGAGCATCATGAGCCGCTTCTATTGGTATGCTAGATGAGTCACGCTCAACCACATTCGCGTCAAATTGTTGCCTTCTATTCTTCATGACTTTATGAGGAACACCTTTACCTTGAGGCTTGAATATTTTATGACCTGGAGTATATCCATTAAGCCGATGAGAAGTAGCTCGCGTGTGACCATTCCAATTGCAATAGTCGCAATTGAGAACTTCCTTCTGTTGTGGGTCTCTTCGACTTTGATTAGAAAAAAAATACCGTAGCTGGAGCTTCTGCAGAAATCATAGCTTGATGAGATTCTTCTTGGGAGATTATCGAAAAATCTTGTCCCACAATCAGTAGAGGAGTCATAATGAGAATTGGGCTTCGAATCTGAAGATAGCTCTCATTTAATCCCATCAAAAACTGAAGTAGCCGCTGTTGTTGATAATATTCAAGATATTTCCCAGCCGTTGCACACTCACAAGAAGGCAGAGTAACTAAGGAGGAGTATTTATCCCATAATTGTTTCAATTTGCAAAAATAGACTGAAATTGTACTCTCTCCTTGTGTGAGCCTTCTGATTTCTCAATGATTGTAAGAAGCCAGTTGTTGAGATTGGATGCAATAATTGTCTTTGCTATGAGAACAATATAAATGTGACGTTTCTGCTGTTTTTCGGTTTAAAAAATTAAAATTATATAGTTACAATCCGTTATTAGATTTAGTAAAACGAAAAGCGATATGTCCTAAGAATTATTTTGTGGACGCAACAATAATACCAGAATAATTATTCTACACTCCACATCTTTTATTGAATAGAATAGAATATTTTGTGCGTATATATATTTGATAATAGTATAAATATAGTTGTCATGTTAATATTTAATGGTTTAAAAGATAACGCAACACACATCGCTTTAGGAATATATAACGAGTTCGATAATTCCATTATGAACCTTTATCCGGCCCATTTATTCAACAAAACTGGGCTTTTTTGGGCTTTAACAATTTGTCTCATGGGCCTCACATGCCTAATTTTTTGAAAAATAAATGTTAAAATGTGTGTTTACGAATTAATGCTTTTGAAAATATTCCAAATTGGGCATCCCATAAGTAGGGATAAATTCACTGTGTATAGAGAAAGGGAAGATGAGACGCCCTAATCACGAATCCAAAGAATCATATATCAGTATATGACAAAATATGAATCATTGGATTTAAAAGTTAGATATTATCTTTAATGTAGCTTGAACTCACCCTAGAGAAAAAAAAAAAAAATAAGATTGATTATGGTCCTTAAATATGCTTGGTATGGAATAGCGACGTACTTTGTGGATACATCTTCGACTTGATCTATGAAAATTATTATTTCTATGTTTAAAGTATTATTTTTCAATCATTTTTTGTTTGTTATGTTATGAAAAAATATTGTGTAATATATGTTAATTTGAGCGAAAATTATTATTTTTTATGTCAAAATTATTAATTTTCACAGTATGTGCGGACAAAATCATTACGTTTCACAAAAACCTACTATATCTCAATATCTTCATCATGTGATAATAGGAAATGAAAGTTAGAATTAAGGGGAATTAATTTGACACGATCATCCTAATAATCATTACCAAAACAATTACTTAATAATCACGTTATTCATATAAATCACAATGAGCACTGTGTGACAAGTTCATCCAAAACAATATTGATATGGGAAATTAAATTCTTCATCATTGGTCAAACGGTTAGATATCCCTTCAGGATGACACATACTAAATTTATAGCGAAGATGTGTGTGTATAGATATATACATAAATACATATTTTTTTAAAAGAATGAAACAAAACTATGAAAGTCATCACTTATAGTTATATATAAATTGTTATGAAAGGAAAGAAACAAAACTATGAAAGTGATATATATATATATATATATATATATATAAATTGAGAATATGATTATAATATTTGAGTTTCAAACTCGAAATATTCGACTTTATATATACAGACGATA
Organism: Primulina tabacum; assembly: GCF_025594145.1. Taxonomy (NCBI): domain Eukaryota; kingdom Viridiplantae; phylum Streptophyta; class Magnoliopsida; order Lamiales; family Gesneriaceae; genus Primulina; species Primulina tabacum. The sequence goes on along the minus strand of NC_134565.1, from coordinate 3,048,898 downwards.
TTTTGAGTTTAAAATTAAATTATAATAATTATATTATCAATTTATATATAAAAAAATAAAGTTATATATTTATTTTAACGAAAAGAAACAAAACTATGAAAGTCATAACTTCATTACTTATATATATATATATATATATATATATATATATTGATATATAATTATTATAATTTAATTTTAAACTCAAAATATCATCCCAAACTTTATATATATATTTAAACTCAAAATATCATCCCAAACTTTATATATATGTCTATATATATAGTCATATACATATATACATATATATATATATATATATATATGATACGTTACATCAGATGTTAGGTGCAAGGTCGAATTATCTCATATTATAAATACATGTATGTAATATGTATATTAAACAAGTTGTATAATTTATATTTGATAATTTGATGCTCCACGAGGGCTTTACGCTTGTGAGAGCACCCACATTGGTGCATTAATAGATAATTATTAATACCAGTAATATTAATGCACCAATGTGGAGATATACATTATTAATCTTGGATGTCATGTCAGCATAAAAATTCATCATAATTAATCTCATTAATTCACATGAAACAAAAAAGCCAAACGTCTCTTTTGACTATATATATATATATATATATATATATATATTATTTATTATTTTTATTTTGTTCTGAAAAATAAATCTTTCCAAAAAAAATATTTTATTTAAAAAACCAAATGATATCAAAGAGTCCAACTGATTTTTTCATTTTTAATAATATTTTAATCAATATTGAAATTAAGTTATTTTTAAAATAATAATACTATTTATTTTCAATAATATTTAATGTAAATTTTTAAACAAAATTAGAAAGATATTTAATTAATATAAAATAAAAAAGATGAATACAGTTAAATTGCTCTAATTAATTAAATTACTAGTTTTTAAAAAAAATGTATTTGAACTTTTAATTCTTAATTAATCACCAGATATAATAATTAACAAATAGAATATGTAAATATTCTCCAATATAACACAATTACCTTTATTATTATTATTTTTGTTATTATATGGTATCATTAATATCGACGAATTGAATTCTTGGCATGGCATTTACTCTGTCAATTAAATATTCGTATTTAAATCTAAATTATGGATAATAATTTCTTCCCGAACACGATGCAAAATTTGATACTTGATCTAGAGGAGGATATGAAATAGATCTTTTACTCGTTTAAATAGATGAATGATCGGGTATGAGTATTTTTGGATATTAAGATGAGAAGTAGGTCTTAAAGAATATTACATATATGATATATTCGACCTGAATATCTGATTAAATTAATATTATATTATATATAATTATAATTATATATATAATATTAATTTTAATATGATTTTGTTGAAGGATATTATTGGATAAAATGAAGAAAATTATTAATATATTATTATTGTTATTTTTATAAGATAACGATGTTATGAGAAATTATTTATAATATTTCGTTATTTTTTATATAATATTTAATTTGATAATTTTTATATTTATTTTTTTCTTTATTGTTATCATCAATCTAATAAATATTATATATATTCAAGTATAATCTGACCTAATATTTGAGTTTAATTAGAACACAGAGTAAGTGTGAGCCCAGTTAGTCTAATGACAATTAATGATCAAACAATAATGGTTTGATTTAGATTTGCAGCGGAAATGATTTAAAATAATTTAAAACGGACCTCAGGGCCTAGAAAAATTTCGGACATGACCTCCCCGTAAGTAGGACATCCCGAAAACTCAAACAGCATTTTATATCAAAATATACTCCAACTAAAGTCATTAAAACAAAACCAAAGTCAACAACCTATAGCCGCACTGGCCAGGACTAAACAGAATTTAAAACTTACCAAATACTCGCCAGATCATTAAAATCACAGACTCGCCTCAGAACATAACCTAGAACAATCAAATATCAATACAGATACACGGGGCATCTCCCCGGCAAATAAAATACAATACAAGACTGAACAAACTCAAGACATACATATAGACCAACTGGGAGACTCCACTGAACAGAACCAAGCAATCCAACCTCAATCCCGAGCTCCACTGGCGGAACCTCGGCCTGATGCTGCAAAACGACTCGGGAGATCTACCATGGTGTCAATAGCAACCACAGCAGCCCCCCCAGTAAACAACTGAGGTTAGGATTCTGGTATGAAACAGTTCAACAATAACAACAATAAACATAAATCATGCATAATCATATAATAAAATGTAATATGCAATGCATGAAAGGCTCAACGAATAACCGGGATAACAGGAGCCAACAAACGGTACGATAACAACTGGAATAATGCTAGAGCAACAACAGAGGGGAGCTACATCGTCATGCAGCTAAACCGCCCTGCCAAGTATGCGAGGTATGCCAAGCTGTGCTGAATAACACCCCTGACTCGGCCTCCATACAGCTGATACGATATAACAGGATGGCACAACAAAACGAACTAGATGACACAATCCCAGCGCTCACCTCAAAAGGCTGCACTAACCACGGGATTGTTCAATCACATCTACGGTCTCATGTGTATAGGCCTATCAGCCACACAATGATCCCGAGATAAACAACAGTGCCAGATAACAACGGATATCAACAATGGGCTAACAAGAACGATAGGGCTCAACATGAATGTCATAACAGTATGTCCGATGCTAAATGCCAATAATATGTCACAATAATAAACATAGATCACAACGAAGACATTTAACAATTTCCAACAGCCAACAAGTCATACACCCGATCAACGTAACACAGAATGACAATTAAACATAATTTATGTTTTACCGTCGTATGTTACCGAGCTGTAATATACATATACCAACTTGACAATCCAATAACAACTTCACTTCAAGACCCTTGGCCTAAACAAAGCAACAATAAACCGATCATGAACTACATTCCATACCAATGTCCAATTTGGCACAAAAGAGCATAAAATCCGTATCTCGCTCAATATTAACTCAAATCAATATCCGTCAATTGGAAATGAAAGATAACTCGAATATCTAACTTTTTCTAGAAGAAACTATTTCCAGAATCCTAATAGATAAATCCCAGAATTATCAAGAAGACACTGCCACTCAACATATTTTCGGGTAGAATCTCGTACTGAGAAGTGTCGGCAAAATGAGCATAACTTGCTCAATTCTTAATGGAATTTAACGAATCTTATATCATTACGAATATAACACATAGCTATACAACTTTCTTTTGAATCATAAGTCCAGAATCCGAGCGCATAATTGACAAAAACTCGAATTACAGTAGGTGTCCTGCACAGCACCATTTCAGAATTCGATTTGACATATTTTGGTAGAAAAATCATATCAATTCCGTTTCTTATCCAAATTCGATGATTCTAGCGGCTATAGAAAGCTAACAAAAAGAGCTAAAAGTTCTTTTTAAGTCATTTCACAAATTCAAGTTGTAAAAATCGCAGCAACACCAAAACTCTCACCCCAAAATCGGAAGAATTCGCGCAGAAACAGAGCACCGGAAGAGCAGCTTCGATCTACCCGAATCCTTGCTCAAACTTCGCGATTTCTGACTTGAATCGAAGCCTAGGATGTTAGGAAGACACCCCTTCAGACCGATTGAGATTTGGACGCCGGACGGAGGAGATATCGCGACTTTTCTGCGGCTGCTCCAAGG